>NC_081412.1:437305841-438040841 GCF_030272615.1 Cryptomeria japonica | reverse complement strand
ACACTCTACATACAATATACATTTAAATAAATCAATACATCTTACATCCAAATAAATCCACCTAAGCAGTTATCATAATCCTCATAATTTTAATCCATACATAAAACATACATCCTATTTCTATCATCATAGTGAAGTCCTGCAAATCTAATAATGCCATATATCATCTCCAATTTATCCTATTCTGGAATCATATAGAGTTCTATATCATAATGCATATAAATGAAGCACCAACATACGTCAATGTTATCCAACTCATGGGATCTTATAAGTTCTAAATCCATAATGCATAAAAATGTACACCTCAAGGTGAAATGATTTTGTAACTTGGTTCAATTACTTTTCTCACCAATCTATCTATCTAACATAGCCCATCCTATTGAATTACAACATTTATTAGTAGGGTCAAACATGGTCAACTATGTTAATCAGAGCTTGGTTGGGGAGGGCCTTACATCTTTGATTAAACAATAAAGAAGTGCATGGGACACATTGACACCCTTTTATCGGCACTAAATAAAACAATAATGGAGTTTAAGGAACTCTATAGAGATACATGCAAGACAAATGTTCTGACAACAAATATAGACAAGGAAATAAGGAAGGTACAAAAGGAGATTGACAATATAGTTGATAACCTCATCGGTTCATCTAAACCATTATGAGTTAGAAAGCAGAAGATATACAGTCTTGAAGAAAAACTTGATAAATTTGAAAATGAGAAAGACAAAATAAAAGGGAAGGCAAAAGACCTTAAATGAAAACTCAGCCCCAAATTGGACTACCTCATCTCTTTGAGAAAAGAGATCTCTGAGGCACTTGTTCAAGGACTGAAGACACTAGAGGAACAAATGCATCACCTCAATGGTACTATTCAAAGGACAGAGGTTGCACTAAAAGAAAGTGAAAAGTTCACTGAGAGTCTAAATTTGGTATTATTAGAACACTTTCAGATTGTAACCCACAGGATACAAGGATCCAGGTGGGAAACACACTTCACTGACAGTAAATGATGACCTTTGTCATTGATATCAAAGGGGGAGTAGTGAAATGAGAAAAATGATCAGAACAGGGCTTCATCAGCTCAAGGGGAGCATGGATTTTTGACAACACAGTTTTGGTAAGAAATTCTTTTTGGACATCATTTTGGGACACCTTTTGATTTTTCTCATGAGTGCTGCCATCAATGCCAAAGGGGGAGATTGTTGGCAAATGCACACTCCAATGAGAAATTGTAGGTGATTGAAGGTATTGTCATTGATGGCAACCTTACAATCATGTGATACCGGCAGATAGACACAGGCACTGGCACCGACAGACTCTACACCGACACCAGCATCAAAGAAAGATTATCAGCACCCTGGCTGACAAGAATTTTGTATAAATATATTTTGTAATTAATTGTAAAATATTTTGTAAGCCAACTTGGCAGATTGTAATATGACTCATATATGTATGAGATCATTGTAGACCATTTAAGCGATAGAGAGTTGGAAGGATTAATGCAAACCTAATATGTGAATTATAAGCCAGATATTGGATAAGGGTTTATGTATGTAGCAGAGCTTAAACTGGTACTAAATCTAGCATAGTAGATGTTGATCTGAAGTAGTACAAGACATTGGATTAGTATAATCCATTTTGTAAGTCAATGTGACTTGTTTGTAATTGAGCAGTGAGCTCTAGGCACTTGGCCTTCCTGCATGTGCAGGCCCCTATTGTAAGCAGTAATATTCTCTTATTGGCCAGTAAGTGAATATTGTGGGTCACGAATCCCACTGAGGTTTTTCTCACATCAGGTTTCCTAATTAAAATATTTTTTTATGGTGTGTTTCTTATGTTGTGGTTATTATTCTTCTTTACTGCATTATTTTTGGTTTACGGGTAAATAGTTTTGATATGCTTTTCACGTTATAAGTTAAGAAAATTAATATACCAGTCAGATATTGATTCACCCCCCCTCTCAGTATCTTTGGGAATCCTAACACTCTTAACTTGAGCTATTGAAGCTATAGTGAGTTCTTTAATCTCTTCTTCACTTGGCCTTCTCAGATTTACATTCATAGATTGATCCTAAGAAGAAACATTTACCCTAAAATCTTCAAAGTCCTCATTATAAGAAAAGACCTCTTGGTGCTCTCCCCTGCTCCATTTCCTTTGGTTATCAACATCAATTTCTGATCTATCTTCTTTAGAAGAGGAATACCTTTCATCACCACTATAAAATGATAGCATATTAACCATGTGGTAAAAATCAAAACCATCATCCCTATAGCTAGCATAAACCTCATCCTCGTCCATTGCTCTGGTAATAGCCCACTATGTTTGAGAATGTGGCAAACTACATACAGTATACCAAGGATTTTCTTTGACAAAATCCACTCCTAGCTTCTTAAAATGGTAAAGAGTTTCTTTACTTCCTGTTGGCCTTTTTTGATTATTCATTGGTTTGCCATCCTTCCAAGTTGTGTTATACGACATGTCATGAAGTCTTGGCCTATCATGCTTCTGATAGTTAGGCCTATCATGGGATAAGCCCTTCTCATTTTTTGCAATCTTATAATTTAAATCCTTGATGGCACTCATGAACTTATCTATCTTTTCCTCCTCCTTAGGTTGCTTTCTATGATGTCCTGTAGGGTTCTACATGATTCTAATATCATCCCTTCTAGCTGCCTTGCCAAAAGATTTCCTATTATTTTATATAGTTTGTCAAACTTAAATGTTGCACCCAAAGTTAGAGGATTATTTGACCTTAGCTCATAGCCAATCTTTGGATCAAATGCATAAAAATAGAAAACTAGACACATATCATCAGTGGGAATCAAACGAGGAGGTATCTTATTAAGCAACTTAATGAACCTATTGTTGAAATATGACACCTCTTCGTTATGCCCCTTTTTGATACTTGTTAACTCACACATGGTAAAATTAGGGTCTGATTGATCACCATAGTGATCCCTAAACATCCTCTTAAAATATTGAAAAGATCTAATGGATAAATAAGTCAAACCCTTATACCATTCCCTACAATCATCAATAAGAGATTGCATGAATAATTTCATGAACACATCCTCATGCTCTACTATTGGACATTGTTGTTGCTAGGATATGTTGTTGTCATTGATGTTAACATATTCTTGTGATTTATTTCTCTGGTGGTTGTAGATTGGTTTATTGGGATCATGGTTCGATGTATGGAATATATCCAGTATCATTATATCTTTCTGTATTGGTTTCAGTGATCTGGAAGATTAATTGATCATATCATATGATATGGTTTGCAGTTTGGTTTTTCTGATAAGTTCTTTGTAGAATTTGATATTCCCTCTAGCACATTCCACTATGATCAGATCTTGAGCTGATATTTTGGGAGATTGTTTGGGATGTTATTATGTATCTTCATTTTATATGGTTCATAATTTTGTGCTCCATAAGTTATCTTTCCTTGTGACAATTGTTGTTGTTTGAGTGTTCTTGAGTTTCCAATATTGATCGATGAAGATTTGATAAGTGGTGTTGGTACAGTTGTTACATATGATTCTAACATACTTGCTAGTGATTCCTAATTGTGTCCTATTTATTTTGATGGTCCGTATTGATCATTGTCCAAATTTTAGTGATTTTGTTGAACCGGTGATGTTCTTCGTGTTATGTGGTACTCCTGGTGGTGTAGCATGTTGTGGTGGATCTTGGCATGATTTTTGATAGTGTTGCATGTTTGAGCATTTAGTTTACGTCCATGGTATATCATGTATATCATTATATTGGTCTGATGGTTGATATTTATATCATGTGATGTAATTTTGTAATCATGAGTTGAGGGTTTGGTTGACCTTGTAGTCAAGGTTGATGAATTATATAAATAGATGATATAGTCATGTAATTTGGGTGTCAGTGGTTTATGTGAGAACCAAGGAATTCATCTTTTGGTGTGGTGTATTGAGTGTTGGTATTATGGATGTGTTGCATTGGTTTTGTCATTGATGTCAATACTTGTCAACACTTGAGAACACTCAGAGATCTTTGGTTATGTTCACTGGCATGTTCAGTGACTTATGGACAGTCACCGGTATTTGGTTCACCGACAGGTTACATTTTTCATTGGCACTTGGAATGACTTGGAGATTACTTGGTTATGTCGAAGACATTGTTTGGACACTTTGTTTTGGTGATTTGATTATTGGTACAATCGAGTTTGCATATTTTTTGTTATCGGTAAATAGGTCTAGGTTATGGACCGGCAAGCATTATCTATTCCAGATCAGCACAAAACATTATGTAGATGATTTGTTATTGATAACTAATAACTTACCACCACCCTTGGATACTACATTGATACATACTGATGATCCAACAGTTATTGAAAGTGTAGGTATCACACATGATGACACTAATCTTGATTCTAAAATTATATTTACCATGAATGTAGATAAGGACAATACAAAGGTTAAGGATAACATTGCTAATAGAAGAAACATTGTTGAGCAATTGGCACAGACTGTTGAGGTTGAAATCCAAACAGAGAAAACACTACAAACTGAACAACGATTAGATACTAGAATGAATACTAATGGTATAGATGCTAACATTATGAAACCTACTGAAACTGAGATACCAACAGTTGAGCACATAGAGAAACCCATAGAGAAACCAACAAAGAACCTATAGAGGCACATGTACATATTGAAGTAGTGAAATTGGTAATCACTGAGAAACCCAAACCATTGCTAGTTGAAATGCAAACTCAGACTAATCCACCGAAGAATAATACAAGAAAAATGGCTACAAATGTTGGAAGCTCAAAGGTAATCAAGGTAGTTGGTTAGACATCTGGTACTTCATCAAGTGAATTCAGGCCTGCTAATGTGACAGAAGTACTCCTGGACTCTATGAAGAAGATAACTAACTGTAATGCATTGGCTTACAAAGCAATTGATGACATAATACCATTACTTAAGTTGATTGCACTGAAATGTAATAAAGATCATGTAAAGGATTCTTTAAGTAAATTGAACACATTGTCCAAATTCATTACCAACAATGTAATAATAGTTGATAAGGTGAATGAGGACACATTCAAAGAGAAAGTTGAGAGGGAAAAGGAAAAATTCTTTGAGGATACAATAAAGAACTGCACAGAACATATAAACACACTTTTACCGACACTGAATACTACAATTTTGGAATATAAGGGGCTATACAGAGAAACATGCAAGACACATTTGTTGATAGAGGACATAGAAAAGGAAATAAGAAGAGTACAGAAGGAGATAGATGACATAGTTGATAATATAATTGGTTCATCCAAACCTATATCAGTTATTAAGCAAGAAATAGCAGGTTTTGAGGAGAAGTTGGAGAAATTTAAGAAAGAGAAGGCAAGTATTAAGGCTAATGCTAGATAGCTTAAGTATAAACTTGGTCCTAAGTTGGACAACCTTATCTCTCTAAGGAATGAGATCTCTAAGGCATTAGTTCAAGGAGAAAGATCACTGAAAGAGCATATGCATCATCTCACTAACACGATCCAACAAACTCGTAAAACCTTAAACAACAACAACAAATTTATGCAGAGTTTAAATTTGGTTTTGACAGACATATTTCAGATTGCAACCAACTGGTTATAAACTTTAAGGTGAAATTTTTTGCACTCGTTTGACATATTTTGACAACCTTTTTCATTGATGTCAAAGGCAGAGTAGTGGACAGAGAAAAATGATTAATCAAATGAGATCATCTGCTCAGAGGGAGCACATATTTTTGGTAACCTTTTGGACTTCACTTTTTGGAAATAGTTTTTGGATTTTTCTCATGAGTATTGCCATCAATGCCAAAGGGGGAGATTGTTGGCATTCTACACTCTTATGAGAATAATGGTGTTGTCATTGATGGCAACCTTCTGGCGACCATCTGGCAACCTTCTGGCACTCATCTAGTAAAGCCATCGGCACCAACATAGACTTCTACATACATCGACAGACACTTCACCGACAGCGGTAACAATGCATACCGACACCCCAGCCGATAGGGAATAAACTTTTATTTATTGTATTTAACTGTATTATCTTTTGTAAAGCTGACAAGGCATATTGTAAAAGACTCATATATATGTATGAGATCTTATAGGTCATTTTGTGTAAGAGAAGAGAAGTGAAAATTATGTATAAGACAATATAAATGATAGTGAAGGTTTTTGGTTATAGAATGAGCTTAAACCGGTACTGAACCTGGCATAGTTGATGCTACTTTGAAGTAGTACATTATATTGGATTTCATAGTCCACTTTTGTAGTCAGTGTGACTCTTATTGAGCAATGAGCTCTAGGCAGTTGGTCTTCCTGCATGTGCAAGCCCCTCACTGTAAGTAATATTTATTCATTGGCCAGTGAGTGAATATTGTGGGTCACAAATCCCACTAAGTTTTTTCCCACATCAGGTTTCCTTGTTAAACATATTGTGTTATGGTGTGTTTTCTATGCTATCTTTATTGTTCTTGTTTAGTATATTAATTCTTATTTACCAGTACACTATTTTGGAATGCAAATCTCTTAACGAGGTTAAATATTCTACTAATCGGTTAGATATTGATTCACCCCCCCTCTCAGTATCTTCAGGACTATCATTAATCCTAACAAGTATTGTTCTTAACATCAAAAGATATAGTGCCTTTTCCTCTGATCAAACAAGCTTTTTTATCTCCAAATCTTACTAGACCTCCATTGTATTCCTGAAATGATAAGAATTTACTTTTATCACCACTCATATGATGTGAACATCCTGAATCTATAATCCATTCATCCTTTTCTTCAATTTTAGCTGCCAAGGCCTACTCTACCGATGGAATAGTAGGTGTTGGTTGATCTTATGTTATTGCAACAAAAGTCCATCCATTGTCTCCTAGTTCTTCATCAGAATCATCAGTAACTCCTTCATCAACATAGTAACATAATTTGTCTCTATTCTTCTTAAATCTATATCTCTGATATTCAGGGTTAGGTTTATATACTCTTTTAGCTCTTCTCTTAATATTGCATGTCTATCTAGACATCTAGATGTCATATGACCAATTTTATTGTAGTTAAAACATTTAAATGGTGCTTTACCTTCATACTTATTTCTAATAGGACCTTTAGGCATTTTCCTTGCAAATAGTGCTTCGAGCTCTTCCATTTCTTCATTTTCCTTCCTCGTCTCTTCAAGTTCTCTTGCATAAAGTGCTTTCCAATCAGATTTATCAGCTGATGATGAAGATGTTGTAGATGATGATTCTTTGAAGGCTAAATATATTTTAATTATAGCAACAGGACCAAATTCCTCAAGCTCAAATGCTGAAAGTTTTCCAACAAAGGTATCTCTAGATACTAATCTATTAGACATAGTTCTTAGCTCATTAATAGTAATTCCTTTCATTTTGTATGTTGGTGGCAATTCTCTTAAGACTTTAGAAACAATTTCATCTTCACTTAAGGAACATCCACAATATTGTATTCCTAAAACAATTTCATTAACCCTTTCCATAAAAGCAAAAATTCATTCATCTTCTTCCATTTTCAAATTTTCATACGTGACCCGGAAGAATTCCAATTTTACAATTTCGACAGTGGAATCTCCTTCATTCAATGTTTCCAATTTATCCCAAATATCTTTAGCAATAGATCAGTCTGATAGTCCCATGATTTGTTGATCTGACAAGGTGCTCAAAAGTGCTTCTCTTGCTTTGCAACCATTCTCTTGATCCTTAGCCAATGTAGGTGGATTAGGTTGACCTGGGGAGGACCAACATAACCATTCTGTGTAACATCCCATATGTCTTTTCCAATGCAATTCAAATGTGTCTCCATTCTGATCTTCCATATACCATAGTTAGTTCCATCAATTTTTGGACGGTCCTTCTTGAAATTGTTAGTTCCCATAGATTCTCCTCAAGTTGTTAAACTTATGTAAAAAGAGGACCTAGCTCTGATACCAATTGTTAGGACCTAGAGGCAACTGAGAGGGGGGGCTAAATCCATTGTCTATTAATTTCAACCCAAACATAACTTAATTAAATTTGATACTTAGTACAGGTAAACCAAACTTAATGTTGGTAAATAGATAAATAGTTAATGTCAATACTAGTGAAACTTAATGCATGAAACCAAAAGAGAAACAACATCCACAACACATAACACAGAGATTTGTATGTGGAAACCCTGTAACGGGAAAAACCATGGTGGGAAACCTTACCCACAATTAGATGATACTACTACAGATAGTATGTGTATACAAATGGAGTCTACACATGCAGAAAGGCCAGCTGCCTAGAGCTCACTGCTCAAACACAAGATGGGAGTCTCACTGACTACAAAAATCCAATGATAATGTACTACTCAAAGTAGCATCTCCAATGCTAGATTTAGTACTGGTGAAGCTTTGATTATCTCCTTCAAACCTTCCTTGAATCTTAAATGATGTCTATGTGAGTAGCTCTACTTATATTTGCATATACCAAATATCACAACCTTACCATACCATATTACATTCCATTCTTCAATCTCATAAATTAGATCTTACATATATACCAAAACCTAAGACCAAATGTGTAGGTCGACTCACTAATAATATTACAATAAAATCAATTACAACAAGTTAAGATGTGATTCATCATGTCGGCTCAACAATAATAATAATTGATTAAATCATCTCCATAACTTGTTGTGCTGATCTGGAATAGATAATGCATGTCGGTCCATAACCTAGACCAATTTGTCGGTAACAACAAATATGTCAGGTCAATTAGACCAATAATCAAATCACCAAAACCAAGTGTCCAAACCATGTCTTTGATATAACCAAGTGATCTCAAGATGATAACAAGTCATCCTTAGTGCCGATGACCCATATAACCCGCCAGTGAACCAAATACCGGTGGCTGTGCATAAGTCACTGAACTTGCCAGTGAACATAACCAAAGATCTCTAGAAGGATAAGTTTTGATAAGTGTTGACATCTATGATAAAACCAATGCAATATATCCATAATACCAATAGATGGGTTATTTCCAATGGTTGTTCACATCACATGACATATGATAAAGTTAAATTTGTGAATATGGAGAAGTATGGTAGTGGTTTGGTAAGATTTGGACACAATAAAGCTTGTGTGATCCATGGTAGAGGTTCTATTTTTCTTGATGGTAAGCATAATACAGATGTTGTTTTATATTTTGAAGGTTTGAAGCATAATATTTTGAGTTTAGGAAAGATGGTGGATAAGGGATAAGATTTATAGTTTAATAATAGTAAATGCAAGATTTTGAGTAGCTCTGGTATAGAAATTGCAATAGGCACTAAATCTAAAGGTAATATCTTTCATTTTAATGCAGGTGAGAAAATTGTTTAATTGCTCAAATTGATGAGGGTTAGTTATGAAATAGGAGAATGTTTCATGTTAACTTTGACTTCATGATTAAGATAATCTCTACTAAAACTGTTAGAGATTTGCTTAAGATAATGAAGCCTACTAATATGGTATGTAGACAATATCAAATGAGAAAGCAAACAAGAATTTCATTCTAGAGAAAACTGTATACATTTAATGGATTATAGATCTTGTGCATAATAGCTCATGTGGTCCTTATAGAGTGAGAAGCCTATAGGGTGACAGATACTTTATGTTGTTGATCGATAACTATTCTAGAATGATGTGGGTCACTTTTCTAAGAGAGAAATCTAAAGCACTGGAGAAATTCAAAATATTCAAAGCTAAAGTAGAGACAAAGACATGATTGAAAGTGAAGTGCCTAAGATTAGACAAAGGAGGAGAATTCACCTTTGGTAAGTTTAATTCTTTTTATGAAGAGCATGGAATCAAGAGATAGTCAATGAAATGGAGTCATTGAAAGGAAGAACAAAACATTTTTGGATGTTGCTAGAACTTTGATGATCGAAGGAAATGTTTTGCATTTCCAATAGAGAGAAGCTATTAGCACTGTTGTATTCACATTCAACTGGGTGCATATAAAAGGTGATTTTGGTAAGACCCCTTATGAACTATGGTTTGGTCATGTTCCTACAATTAGACATTTTAAAATGTTTTGAAGCAAATGTTATATAAAAAGAGATTAGGATATAAGAAAATTTGATGCGAGATATGATGAAGGAATATTTTTGGGATATTTTACTAAGAGAAAGGCCTACTGGTGTTAGAACAAAAGAATGAAGAAAATAGTGGAAAGTGCAAATGTGAAGGTAGATGAGAATCATGGGAAGTAGATCAGAGAAAGAAGATATGAATTTGATGATCCAAATGTGAATTCAAAGCAAGTATAGAGTTTGAGTATGAAGAAGAGTGATTCAGTGGAGACACTAATTGCAGATGTTGCTACTATTGGTGAATAAGTTCAACAACCTAAAATTTAGAATAATCAGAAGACACAGAGGGATGTAAGACTAAATCATTTAGGGAATCTGATTATTGGTGATTAAGATAAAGTGTAATGACTAGGAGAAGAATTTTTGCTGAAGAGACATGTTTGATTTCTAAAATTGAGCCTAAAGATGTTGTTGAAGCTTGTATAGATGAGAACTGGGTAAAAGCTATGGAAGAAGAGATAAACTAGATTGAGAAGAATAATACATGGGAACTTGTTACAAGGTTGAAAGACAAGAATGTGATTGACACTAAATGAGTGTTCTAAAATAAGTTGAATGAAGCTAGAGAAGTTGTCAGAAACAAAACAAGATAGGTATGTAAAGGATACTCACAAATGGAAGGTATAGATTTTGAGGAGGCTTTTCCTCCGATAGCTAGAATTGAAATTATTAGACTATTTCTTACTCATTTAATGCATCTACTATGCCTGATTGAGTTCCAGTTCTTGCTCTGACTGTTCCAGTTCTAAAACCCTAAACCTTTATCGGAATAACCTCTTACATAATCAACATTCCTCACATTACAAATATCGCTCTCATATCTCTCTTATTTTTCATTATGAAAAATGATCTAATCAACTGACCTATATACCCTTACAATCCTTCATGCCTCATGTCAACTTACATAGATAATTACAAAATGAATATACATGTCCGCTCAATTACATATATACATAAATATCAAAATGAATTGTCGATTGTTGGATCTCCCAATGATGTCATCCTCCTATTTTGGTACTGTTGGAAACCAATAACAATGAGAGGGGGGGTGAATGAGTGTTATACTGAAATAGTAGAATTTAGCCTTAACAACATATTCATACACCAGCCGGTATACCGACATAAATAGAATTGAAAGAAGTAGAGAAACCAATAAGCCAAACATATAAATGAGAATCATAACACATAGATTTATACATGGAAAACCTCAATGAGGAAAAACCACGATGGGATTTGTGACCCACAATATCAATTCACTGGCCAATGAAGAGATATTACAATATATTATGGGCCTGCACTTGCAGGAAGGCTTACAACCTAGAGCACACTGCTCAATCACAATAGGAGCTTCACTGACTACATAAAATTCTAGACAATAATCCAAAGAAGTGAGAACTGCTAAGATAGCATCTTCTATGCTAGAATACAATTCCGGTTAAAACCCTAAACCTCTATACTGGAATAACCCTTACAATAAATTCCTCACATGCATAGTCTCTTTGATATATTTCACATCATATCACATTTATATATCCATCACATCACATTCCTATCATATCCTTCTTATTCAAAATGATCTAATCAATCTTCCCTATATACCCTATACAAATTTATGCCTTATGTCGGCTTACAAGGATATATACAATATCAGATTACATGTCATCCATATAATATAAATGAATAAACATTAAAACAAGTTGTCAATGCCAGATCCAAGATAAGTCAGCCTCCAATATCGATAACCTTGACTATACCATGTTGGTCTTCATTTCTGGTGATCAAAGAAATCTTCTATCTTGTCAATGTCGGTGCCGATGTAGAGTCTAGGAAGTGCCTGCCGGTACACCATATGAAGTCAGAACCCAAAATCATGTTGCCATCAATGACAACATAATGAAACCTAACCAATAGAGTGTCAATTGCCAAAAATCACCCCCTTTGGCATTGATGGCAACACTCATGTGAAAAATGGTCATGGTTTCAACTGGCGGTTTCATCTTGCCCTGCTCCCTTGAGTTGAATATGAAAAATGCTCCTTATCTTCAAAAACTTTGTAACTCCCCCTAATGTATGCAATCCTTTTTCACATCTATACTACACCTCCTTTGATATCAATGCCCAAAACAAATATGTCAAAGAATAAGTATTGTACTTTGAATACGTCCAAAAATGTCTTACTGGAGCTTGACCAGTTTCAATATTTTTGAATAAGCTTTCTCCAATAATTCCATATAAGTATCCCAACTAGTTTTGAATGTGTCAGAGATAGATACAAGTCCACTTAGTAAATATTCAATTTATTCTTTCTCATTAACTTCTGTCGATGTGGTCTTTCCCAACATATCCATGCATTCCTTCTTATGTACACGGAATGAATCCAATCTTGGACTCACCAAACCTCTGAGACTTCTGGATCTTTGAATGGTCTTATCTCTTTCCTTTTCAAGAGAAAAAATTTGGTTATCCAAAGTCAAAATTTGTACATCAATAGATGTTGTCAGTGAAATTAGTCCATCAGAAGAGTTAGCAATACTAGCAATTTTCTCCTGTATCTCTTTTATCTTTTTATCTACATTTATTGTAAGTATCTTAGTATTGCAACATATTGTGTATATATTAGTACATTGTTTCATAGAATTTTCTATCAAAATTAGCTTTTCCTCAATCTTTTTCTTCTCTCTCTCAATGATCTGATCAAAAGCGGCTCTCTTAGACAAAGTGAATTTTTCAAGTACTTGTATGCTAGATATTTGTTGTAAGGATTGAAAGTCTTCCAATATGTGCTCACTTATTACCTTAAGCTTATCGGAAGGGCTCACTTCATTTTCAATCTTACACTCTGGGACCAATGTGTGCAAAATAGTTATGGATTGATCTATAATTCCTTTGTCTATGGTTCCCTCCTTCATCAGTTTCTGAGCAACCATCATCATTAGTTCTGTGGGACTCATCTTTGTGATGGTTTTCTTTTCAACTAGAGAAGTGTCAATTGTCAATAATGATGTGCCAACAATTGGTTCCCTACCAGATTTCCCTATTTTCTCTGATGATTTATCCTTTATTACCTCCTCACTTGCACCGGTATCTTCACCACTTGGTGCAGTATGTGCATCTTTTGGTTCCACTCTAGGAACAATATCCTCAACCTATACATTAGTATCCGGAGGACAATTGTCCTCAAGTTAGTATCCTATGCAATGTTCTTAGTACGAATTGGTGTTTTAGTATTTGTTTGTATATATTTATTTATTGGTGGCTCAATTTCCACTATCTTGATATTCTTCAAAATTGAGGGTAGAGTACCCATGATCCCTTTTCCTTTCCCTTCAACCAGCATATCTACAGTCTTGATTTTGGTTTCCAATGAAGTAAAGAATCCTCTATGTTCTCCCAAAAGTTTGATCCAAGCCTTCCATGTTTCT
The DNA here is from genome assembly GCF_030272615.1 of Cryptomeria japonica. Taxonomy (NCBI): domain Eukaryota; kingdom Viridiplantae; phylum Streptophyta; class Pinopsida; order Cupressales; family Cupressaceae; genus Cryptomeria; species Cryptomeria japonica. Next base: position 438,027,284 of record NC_081412.1, on the reverse strand, counting down.
TTTATTACCTCATTCATCCTTCCTAACATCAGGCTAGTTATTCTATGTTTTCTATTGAATACCTTCCTATCTGCGGCCTCAATTGTCTTTTCCATCTCATTTGGAGTTATGCTAACACATATAGCTCAAAGTTATTTCATCTTAATGTGTTTGTCTTCTTGCATTGTAGATAACCTTCTAGCATCCAACATATTGTATAACTCTGTCAGTATTTGATTTTCTATCTTTATTAATGCTCTCTTATAGAAATCCAAATACAATAGAATTTATTCCTCTACCTCTCTCTGTTCATCAACTTATAATGTATCATAATAAAACTTAACATTTTTCAACATCCCATGCTTAGTAATTTCATCAATAATTTCAACACAAGTCATAGGTGGTATAATAGTCACATTACCAATCTCTAGTGCCAAATCAATGTCACTCTTCTTCCTCCTTCTGGCAGTACTAGATGCAGCTGTTGATGTGGCCTTAGGTGCCTTCTTTTGTGCCAGTAACTTAATAGTGACCTTCCTAGCTAGTTGTTTCTTTGCTTCCACTTTAGGTTCTTCTGGTTTCTTCCTCACAACCCTTTTGAAAGCTAATGGTGTATTATCTTCAGACTCAGAATTTGTAGTCAGAGGTTCAATGTTAACTACTAGATCCTTCCTCTTTATTCCTTTTTCTGGGATAGCTTCAATTAGTGCCTTAATGTCCTTTGAAACCTCCTGTACAAACTTACTTGCCTTTCCTTCTTGTTTTTCCCTTTTCTTTCGATTGAACTATATTTCAACATCAAGAGTCTTCTATTGAGCAGTTCCATAGGGTTTCTCTGCCTCATCTATTTCTACATCAATTAGCATTTTTGCATAGGCATCAAAAATTTGTGCATCTACCTCATAGCCCATGTCCTCTATCCAAATCTTCCAAGGCTTGACTACCTCCATGAGAGTCACATCCTTTTTAACCATAAAATAAATATTGGTAGAGTATTTCTCTACTATATTCTTAGGTATTCTTATCCTAGACCTCATATATTTTTTAAAATCATTAAAGTAACCCCATATCTTATCATCTCTTAGACTTCCCAATGTAGCAATTGATTGCTTTAGCTATAGTTTTTTCAGGATGTCAAAAACCCATTGCTTCCTACCAGAACAGGGAGTATCATTCAAAAAGTATAGCATTAAACAAACTAACAAGTTTTCATATTGGAAGGTGCCCTTCTTCTCACCTTTAATTTTTCGTAAGTTCATCAATAATTCTTCAAGCATCTAGCCACAAAGATCTAACTTGATATTATCCCTCATCATCTTATATGTAGCCAAAATACATGAACTAGAAACTGTATTCAGTCGATTAGACTGAGTTTTCCCTATAACCTATAACCATGCTTCCAAATTTGATGTCAGTGTTGGTGATAGTGCTCACCTTCATTGATCTCTTGTCTGATGTAGCACTAGTGATCTGCCTCACAAATTCATTTAACATTTTCTTATCTAGAATGTTAGGATTCCCAAAGATACTGAGAGGGGGGGGTGAATCAGTATCTTTCCAGTTAATGGATTTTCTTAACTTATTAAATGAAAAGCATTCCAAAACTATGTACCAGTAAACCAAAATTAATGTAGTAAATAAGAACAATAAGCACACCATAACACAATATTTTTAACCAGGAAACCCAGTGTGGGAAAAACCTCAGTGGGATTTGTGACCCACAATATTCGCTTACTGGCCAATAAGAGAATATTACTATTACAATAGGGGCCTACACATGCAGGAAGAATAACTGCCTAAAGCTCACTACTTACATACAAAAGGAGAAGTCTCATTGACTTACAAAAGTGGATGATGAAAATCCAATGTCATATACTGCTACAAAAGGGCATCTGCTATGCCAAATCCAGTACCGGTTTAAGCTCTACGACTTCCAAAACCTTATACCAAACTCCGCCTTAATATTCACATCAATAATCTAACCATGTCCACTTCATATATCCTTCTTTTAAAATGTTCTCTAAGATCTCATACTTATATATGAGCCTTATTACAATATTCCTTGTCGGTTTACAAAAAGATATTACAATTGATTATATTTTACAATAAATAAAATCCTGTCGACCAGGGTGCTAGTAATCAATCTTTTCGGTGCCAGTGAACGTATACTGGTGTAGAGTATGTCGGTGTCAGTGCAATATGATTGTAAGGTTACCATCAATGACAATACCTTCAATTACCTACAATTTCTCATTGGAGTGTGCATTTTCCAACAATCTCCCCCTTTGGCATTGATGGCAACACTCATGAGAAAAATCCAAAAAAGTGTCCAAAAATATTATCCAAAAGAATCTGCCAAAACTTTCAAAATTGTGTTACCAAAATGTGTGCTCCCCTTGAGTTGATGATGTCCCTGCTAATCATTTTTCTCATCTCCACTACTCCCCCTTTGGCATGAATGACAAAGGTTGTCATTTAATGTCAATGAAGTGTGATTCCCGCCTAGTTCCTTGTAATCTATTTATTACAATCTGATAAATTTATGTTAAGGCAAAATTCAGACTATTGTTGAACCTCTCACTGTCTTTTAGTGCTACTTCAGTTCTCTGAATTGTACCAGTGAGAAGGTGCATTTTCTCTTTTGGTGTCTTAAGTCCTAGAACAAGAGCCTCAGAAATCTCTTTTCTCAAAGAGATGAGGATATCCAGTTTAGGACTTAGTCTGCATTTAAGTTCTTTTTCTTTATACTTTATCCTTTCCTTGTCTTTCTCAATTTTTTCTATTTTCCCTTCAAATCCTGCAATTTCATGTTCAATTATTGATATTGAGTCTGATGAACCTATCAAGTTGTCAGCAATATCATTTATTTCCTTCTGTGCTATGTCGATCTCTTTATCTATGTCTTTTGTCAAAATGTCTATTTTACACACGTCTCTATACAATTTCTTGAAGTCCAAAATTGCTTTACCTAATACCGGTAATAAGGTTTTCATATGTTCCTTATTATTCTTTACTGTTTCCTCAAAGAATTTTTCCTTCTCCTTATTCATTTTCTCTCAGAAGGTGTCTTCATTTATTTGATCTGGTGTAATTAGGTTGCCGGTTATATACTTAGACATTGTGTCTAATTGGCTCAAGGAATCTTTATTCTTTATAATACACTTTGGGGCTATCATCTTCAAAATTGGTAAAGTGTCATCTATAGCTTCATACACCTATGCATTACACTCTGTTATTTTCTTTATTGAATCTAAGAGTATCTCTATATTGGTAGGACTGAATTCAGTCATAGATGTACCAGATGACTGTCCAACAATTTTCACAATTTATAATCCATCGGTGGTTGTGATAGCTTTTCTTTCCTCTTTCTCTAGAGGGTCAGTTTGTGTTTGCATTTCAGCTACTAAAGGCTTAGGCTTGTTAGATGTAGCCAGTGGCACTATCTGTGAAGGAGCTTGTTGCTCTCCCTATTTCTCAATGTTTTCCTCAATATGAACCTGTTGCTCTAATGGTTTTTCAGTGTCCTTTCCTAATGGTGTCTCTGTTTGTGCCTCTGAAGATTTCACTATAGTATCCACTGCTAGTTGTTCTTTGTTTATCTCTATGTTGTCTATTGCCAGTGAATCAATAGGTATTCCAATTTTAGTGGTTGTCAATGGTTCAGTAGATGCATCAATATGCACACCTACGGTATCTACCTTTCCAGTAACCAAGGGTTCATTTGTTTTTTTAGTTTGTTGTTGTTCCCCAATTTCAATGTTTCCAACTTCAACATTTTCTATCGGTGGCTCAGTTGCCACATCTCTCTTGTCAGTTGTTTCCTTGTCCACCACAATATTGACTTCATGTGTGTCAATGTTCATTGTGTATAACACGTTAGAATCAGGATTTGTATCCTCATGTGGTGTTTCCATACTCTCTATTGCCGGTTGTGTGTCATCAGTTTGTACTAGTGGAGTATCAGAGGTTGGTGGGGGTAAATTATCTGTTATTTTTAGGCTTGGAGCTCCACCTACCTTACCTTTCCCCTTATCCTTTTGGTAGACTCTGATATTCTTTGGTCTTTTTATATCTTCTTGTTTCTCTTTTTCAGCAAAAAATATATCCCACTGATCTGCAGTCTCTTTTGTTATTTCATTTACTCTACTTGCCATAAGTGCAACATGTCGGTGACTAGTTGAAAATACTGTCCGGTTTGCTTCACTGATTAGCTCATCAATTTCTTGTGTGGAGTTCACTGGGTGAGCTACAAGTAGCTTTTCTATTTTGATTTTCTTATCTAATTCAACAATAGATACCCTTCTAGCTTCTAACCTTCTGTATAAATCATTGGGTATCTCATCCATAATTTCCATTAGAAATTTCTTATAGATGTCTAAGTGTAAGATTGCACTACTATCTATGCTCTCCTTTTCATCATTTGATAGTGTGTTAAATAACTTACTGATGTTTTTCAATTTCCCATCCTCAATTATTTCATTGAGAAGTTTATCAAATAGTGGAATAACTTGTCTTTCTTTTCTTTTCTTTAGTGTTAATTTCTTAGCCGGAGGCCTAATTGCCTGTTGCTTTTGTCTTGTCCTTCTGGGTGTAGGTGAGGATACTGGTGAGGGTTTTCTTTTTCTTTATACCCTTTTGAACTCAACGGGTATCTCATTATCAGAGGAAGTAGCAACCAGTGAAAGATGTGTTTCCAGTTGTAGTCCTTCTAATTCACTCTCCTTAATACCAGTTTTATTCAAAACATCTTCCTTTATTGCTTTTTCTTATCTTGAACCTCTCCTAACTATCTGCTCAGTTTTCTTAACTCTTTTTTGAGATTGAATGCCACTTTCAATTGTTTCAGCATTGCCAAATACTTTTTCTTTCGGTTCCTTAGGGGCTTCTAAGAGGGCTTTTGCATAAGTTTCAACTATGTTGTCATCAGCCTCATATCCCATCTCTGTAACCCAAACAGTCCTAGGGATAACTGCCTCCATCCAGATTTTGTCTTTCTTGATCACAAAGCATATCTCTTTTTGATACTTATCAACAATTGCTTGAGATAGCCTTATTTGTGTCTTCATCTTTTCTTTCAAGGTTTGAAAATGTTCATTTATGTTTTTCTCCCTGTCATCTCCCATGTTGTTTAGTAGAAGTTGTTTTCCTACCGGGATATCAAAGCCAAAGTCTTTCCTACCAATACCAGGAACTTGCTTGGTAATGTACAACATTAAACATACAAGTAGGTTGCCAAATCTGAAAGTTCCTTTCTTATCACCTTTGATTTTCTTCAAGTTATCTATCAGTTCATCTTTAAGCCACTCACATATATCAATTCTTGCATTGTCATTCACCATGTCATATGCACTTTTAATACATAAACTAGAAACTAAGTTTAGTTTGTTTGCATGTGTAGCCTTATAACCAAGAATCATGCTAACAAATCTAACATTTATATCTTTCACATCGTTTACTCTTAGGGATCTTTTGTCAAAAGTTGCACCGGTTAGGGTCATCACAGTGTCATTTGAAACCTTCTTAGTTTTGTCAGGCTTGCTACCAGTGGAAGGTAAACTTGTCACTTCCCTAACTGCCTCTTTAGTAATCTTATGGATGGAATCCAACCAAAAGAACTCTCCATGAACTCTGCTCAAGACTATTCTTATCACATCTTTAGGAAAATCAGGGATACTAAGAATGTCCACAAAGCCTTGGGTTTCCACTATCTTGTGTTCCGCTTTAACATTTCCATGTTCATCATAGATTATAGTCCCATACATGTTCATTATTTCTTCAGCTCCTAGTTCCTTAATATGACAATGTATATACATTTTAGGATCATCTGCATAAAATACTCCCTTAGGTATTTTTGAGAATGGTCCTAGGGTATCATCTTTCTTCACAATTTTGAGAATAAGTTTGAACATGAGTCTAGGGCCCTTAATAAATTCAATCATAGTAGGGTTTGCAATGAATTCAGGTGCAGATGAAGAAGCCATAGTTATAAATACCTTAATCTACCTTTAGGATGAATTGCTTCACTTTTCGCTATGGATGCCTTCGCTCAGGATTTTTGTGCTCTCTAGAGATTTGAATGCTTGGTGAATGAAAAAGGAGCCAAAACACTTGCTTTATAATATTATTTCTTTCAACTGCCACATTTAATGTCAGTCGGTTAAGTCAAAACTTAACTCATCTACCGGTAAAGAAGTAATCCAACTTATCACCATCAATCAAGGGTTAATTAGCACATTTTCAATTAGTTTCCATACCCCCAAAGTATTATTTTTTAGTTAGATGAAGAATCTCTTGCCGGTGGAGTGATAGTCTATTCTACTGGTGAAGGAATAGCTTCACTAACATTCATGTTAGACTTTCTAATCCATTGTTTTGAAAATTCTTGCTTTACCTCTTCTTTACCTTTCAAATTGGGTTCTTTGTTATTTGTCGGTGATGCCTTACTTCTATAGAATTTTGCAATATGTCCAATTTTGTTACAAGCATAACAATTCACATTGTTTTTCTGAAAAGCTTTCCCATATCCTATAATGGTATCTGTTCTACATTGATTAGATAGATGTCCAAATCTTCCACAAATATAACATCTTACATTCATTCTGCAATTTTCTGAATTATGACCAACTTTATTGCATTTTAAGCATTGACCGGTGGGTGCATTATTATTCTGACAGTTTCTAGATCTACATTTATTTGTTCTATGGCCATACTTGTTACAGTTGAAGCATTTTCCATTGAATTTATAAGAATTAGGTTGTCTTACTGGTTTGATGTGATCATGATTGTTTGCAGTACCAGAGCTTTCACCAACTTCAAAGCCAAGGCCATTTGTATCTCCATTAGGTTTCTGATTCTTCAGCATGTCATCAAGTTCTTCTGAACTTTTCTTGAATTTCTCCTTGTGTTGATTTGCAGTAGCCAATTCATTTTCCAAGAAATCTTTTTGTCTCATGAGTTCAATTTTGTCATGTTCTAAGTGAATGAGATTTATTTTTAGCATATCATTCTCATGATTGAGTCTTAGATTTTCATTTGCAGCATCATTGATTCTTCTAGTCAATTCATCTTCATTCTTCTTCCGATTTTTAGTCTCTTTACAAAATCTCATAGTCATATCTTGCATCTCATTCTTCATTATACTATTTTCTTGTCTCAGATTGTTCACAAGGTCATTAAGAGTTTCTTTCTCATCATCATCACTTTGCATCTTCTCAGAAAGTTCTCTTCTTTTGTTATTAGCAATAGTGAGATTTTTCTGAAGTCCTTGAATGATTTCCTGTGCAGCCTTTAGATCATCTTCAAGTTTGATATTCTTCATTTTTTTTGCATCATAGTGTACAAGAGATGTTTCAAGTTGCTTCCTCAAGTTCTCCATCTCTACCAGTGTCAGAATCTTCCTCAAGCTGTTAGGCTTTTGAAAATAGAGGACCAGGCTCTAATACCAATTGTTAGGATTCCCAAAGATACTGAGAGGGGGGTGAATCAGTATCTTGCCGGTTAATGGATTTTCTTAACTTATTAAATGAAAAGCATTCCAAAACTATGTACCGGTAAACCAAAATTAATGTAATAAATAAAAACAATAAGCACACCATAACACAAAATTTTTAACGAGGAAACCTAGTGTGGGAAAAACCTCGGTGGGATTTGTGACCCATAATATTTCCTTACTAGCCAATAAGAGAATATTACTATTACAATAGGGGCCTGCACATGCAGGAAGGCCAAATTCCTAAAGCTCACTGCTTACATACAAAAGGAGAAGTCTCACTGACTTACAAAAGTGGATTATGAAAATCCAATGTCATGCACTGCTACAAAAGTGCATCTACTATGCTAGATCTAGTACCAGTTTAATCTCTGCAACTTCCAAAACCTTATACCAAACTCTACCTTAATATTCGCAACAATAATCTAACCATGTCTGCTTCATATATCATTCTTTTAAAATGTTCTCTAAGATCTCATACTTATTTATGAGCCTTATTACAATATGCCTTGTCGGCTTACAAAAAGATATTACAATTAATTACATTTAGCAATAAATAAAATCCTATCGGCCAAGGTGCCAGTAATCAATCTTTTCGGTGCTGGTGAACGTATGTCAGTGTAGAGTCTGTCAATGCCAGTACCATATGATTGTAAGGTTGCCATCAATGACAATACCTTCAATCACCTATGCTTTCTCATTGGAGTGTGCATTTGCCAACATGGATATTTCCCTACCAATGGCAAACCAGTAATTGCCGGGATGGCTTCCTTAGTAATTTTATAGGGTCTATCCAACCATATGAATTTCCTATGTACTTTGCTTAGTACATATCTGGCTATTTCATCCTCTAACTCTAGAATATCTAGAATATCTGTGAACCCTAGATCTTTGATGTGTTGATATACCAGTTTGATCTTACCAAATTCTCTGATGAGCTCATTCATATACATCCCTTTGATCTCTAAAGTGCCTAAGTCCTCTATATGATTATGGATGTATGCCTTAACATTCTCTACATATACCACTCCCTCTGGAATGTGAGAAAATGCTCCAACTGAATCTTCCTTGGTAGCCACATGTGGATAGTGTTTGAAAATTGGCCTGGGGTGGTCCTTAACCTCTACTACAGTTGGATTTGCAACAAAAATAGGAACAGAAGATGATCTCGCTTCCATGATTCAAGAAAAATACCTTTTGCTCATTCTCGGTGAAAATCTCCAACAAATTCTTCTAGACACCGATGTGATCACTCAAGAAGAAATCTAATTGCCTCTAAATAGCCTCTGATTACACTAAGTCACTCTGAATCACTCTTTGAATGCAGGGTGATTAACAATGAAGTGTATACTACCTTTTATCCTTCAAAATAAAAATCCTAATCTTCCATTGACATAAATGACCAGCAATGAAAGATACCGAATCTCACTCTGAACATATCTATGCCGAATAATCTTCTCCAATATCTAGAAAATCCTCCAGAATCTCCTATAGGGGCATATGCATCATCTTCATAAATTTTTGCCTACCCCTAAGGTATCTGCCTTAGTTACCAAATGAACTCACTGTCGGTGCAGGAGCACCCTCTTTTCCCAGATAGGTAACCAAGATATTCCCATCTGATGATTGCTCTTCAGTCTTCCTAACCCATCTTTGAGTATGATCTTGCCAAATTTCATTAACCTTCTCTTTTTCTTTATCATTAGATCCTCCATTGCCAACTGGTAGATTTTTGCTTCGGCAGAACTTAGTAATATGTCCAACTTAATTGCATGCATAACATGTAAAATTGTTCTTTTGAATTGCCTTTCTAAAACCAGTGAAATTGATTGACCTACAATGATTAGCCATATGTCCAAATTTTCCAAAAGCATAGCATTTTACATTCATTCTGTAGTCTTCTATCTTATGACCAATTTTATTTCATTTAGAGCATTTATCAGGAGCAGATTCAGGGTTTTGATTTGCTCTATTTCTAAATTTCCTAGCCATGTGTCCAAATCTATTACAAACAAAACATCTCCCATTGAATTTATAAGCATTGAATTGCCTTACCAGTGCCTTATGGTTTTTATCTTCATTAGTAATACTGAAACTATGTCCTTGCTCAAATCCAAGTCCACTGGAATCTCCAATCTACCTCTATCTCTTCAGTAACTCATCAAGCTGTGTTGATCTAATCTTGAATTTTTCTTTGTATTTACTTATAGTAGTTAAATCATTTCTTAGTATTATCATTTGTCTCTCAAGATTTTACTCATTGCTCTGGGATTGTACCAAATCAGTTCTCAACATATCATTTTCATGAACCAATGTACCACATTCTTCAAATTGTCCTTCAGGGATACAAAAAGATTTTCTTCATTTTTCTTTTTATCCTCAATCTCCCTAGACATCCTCATAGTCATAGCTTGCATCTCATTCTTCATAACCATGTTCTCCTAACTCAATTTCTAATATTGTTCCTTAATTGCATTTTTCTCTTCATCATCCTAATTTTGAAAAAGTTCCTTCCTCCTTGCTTAAACATATGATAGCCTCTCTTGTAGGACAAGAATAAATTCTTTAGCAGAATTCAACTCATCTTGTAGCTTTAATTTCTTCAATCTTTCAGCATCATAATCTTCAAGTGCCATCTCAAGTTGCTTCTCCAAATCCATATTCAATGATTCTAGTTTCAAGATCTTCCTCAAGTTGTTAAACTTCCTTGGAGGCATAAGGCTTTGATACCAATTGTTGGAAACCAATAACACTAAGAGGGGGGGTTGAATCAATGTTATACTAGAATAGTAGATTTTAGCCTTAACAAAACATTCATATACCAACTGATATACCAGTATAAATAGAATTGAAAGAAGTAAAGAAACCAATAAGCCAAACATATAAATGAGAATCATAACACAGATTTATACATGGGAAAACTCAACAAGGAAAAACCACAGTGAGATTTGTGACCCACAATATCAATTCACTGGCCATATGAAGAGATATTATAATATATGATGGGCTTGCACTTGTAGGAAGGCTTACAGCCTAGAGCACACTGCTCAATCACAATAGGAGCCTCACTAACTACATTAAATTCCAGACAACAATCCGAAGAAGTGAGAACTGCTAAGATAGCATCTTCTATGCTAGAATATAGTTATGGTTTAAGCTCTGTCTGTTCTAGTTAAAACCCTAAACCTCTGTACTGAAATAACCCTTACAATATATTCCTCACATGCATAGTCTCTTTGATATATTTTGCATCATATCACATTTGCATATCCATTACATCACATTCCTATCATATCCTTCTTATTAAAAATGATCTAATCAATCTGCCCTATATACCCTATACAAATTTATGCCTTATGTTGGCTTACAAGGAAATATACAATATCAAATTACATGTCGGCCATATAACACAAATTAATAAACATTAAAAAAAGTTGTCAATGTCAAATCCAAGATAATTCGGCCTCCAATACCAATAACCTTAACTATACCATGTCGGTCTTCATTGCAAGTGATCAAAGAAATCTTCTATCTTGTCGGTGCTGGAGTTGGTGTAGAGTGCGGGAAGTACCTACTGATACACCATATGAAGTAAAAACCCAAAATCATGTTGCCATAAATGACAAGATAATGAAACCTAACCAATAGAGTGTCAATTTCCAACAGGTACCTTGAATGTAAATCATGTCAGCATGCAATGCCGGTACCCATAGAATCCTTCCTATCAGTGAAGATACCTGTTAGTGTTGGTGTCAGTGCAGTGTCTGCCGGTGTTGGTGCAATGTCTTGCGGTGAACAACCAAACCAAAGAATGAAGCTAAAACATGTTTCCATCAATGATAACATATTAAACCAATCAAATGAGTGTCAATTTCCAACAATATCCCCCTTTGTCATTGATGGCAACACTCATGTGAAAAATGATAATGGTTTCTATCTACCGATTTCACTCTGAGAGTGCTCCCCTTGAGATGAATATCCATCTATGGTCATGATATCTCCTGATGTCAAGAATATATCTTTCACCTATACCTCCCCCTTTGACATCAATGCCAAAAAGAATACCAAAAACCGAGATGAAGAATGAAAGTCTGTACAAAGAATGTGTCCCAAAACACCATACCAGAGTTGAATATACTTGAAAATTTTTAGATAGGATTTCTCCAAAAGATCTAGATAGGTGTCCCAACTTGATCCCAACCTGATTTGAACATGCAGGAAAAAGGTACAAGTCCATTAATAATATGAGCGTATGACTCTTTATCCTTAAGCTTTGTTGGTGTGGGCTTACCAACCATATCAATGCATTCCTTCTTATGTACACTCAAAGAGTCCAACCAGGGACTCACCAATCCTCTAAGTCCTTTAGCTTTCCTTATGATTTTGTCTTTATCCCTTTCAAGAGATGAAACTTGAGCTTCCAATACCAAAAATTTTCAATCAATAGATGTAGTCAAAGAATTTGAGTCATCAAAAGAATTGACTATACCTACAATTTTCTCCCATGAATCCTTAATCCCTTTATATATCTCTATTGTAAGTAAACCTATGTTACAACATACTCTATATATATTAGTACATTGCCTTAAAGCATTACCAATCAACTTCAATTTATCACTAATCTCTTTCTTCTATGATTCAATCATCTAATCAAAAGTAGCTCTCTTAGCTTGTGTGAATCTCTCCAATGCCTATCGATTAGATATTTGTTGTAAATATTGAAAATCCTTAGAAATGTTCTTAGTAATTATTTTGAGATTTCTGGATGGGCTTGCTCCCTTATCAAAATGGCACTCTGGGACAAGTCTATGTAAAATTAGGATTGATTGATCAATATTTCCTTTGTCCACAGATCCTTCCATCATCAACTTTTGAGTAGCTATCATCATGAGCTCAGTAGAACTCATCTCAGTTATGTTCTTCTTCTCTACATGTGAGGTGTCAATTGACAACAATGATGTGCTCACTACCGGTTCCCTATCAGATTCCTCTCCCTTCTCCTTTGATGGTTGATTAACTTTAATAACTTCCTCTTTTGCATTGATGGCTTCACCACTTGGTGCAGTATCAGTTACTACTGATTCCTCCTTATGAATTGTGTCCTCAACTTGTACATTTTGATCTGGAGGACTATTGTCCTTAACATTTGTAGCCTATACATTTTGTGAATCTACCAGTGTATATACATTTGTCAGTATCACCTCTATGTCCTATTTATTAGATTCTACTAGGCCTCAACATCCAATGCCTTATTATCTTTCAAAATTGTAGATGGGGTACCTACTATACCTTTGCCTTTCCCTTCAACTGGGATGTCAATAGTATCTATTTTATCTTTGAGTGAGGTGTAGAAACTAGGGTTTTCAGCAAAGAATTGAACCCATGCCTTGTGGGCCTCACCGATTATCTCATTAAATTTTCCTAACATGAGACTAACTATTATGTGCTTGCTTCGAAAGATTGTCCTATTCGCAACTTCAAGTGTCATATCCAACTCATTTGTAGTAATGGATCCACAAGTAGTTAATAATTCTTGAATCTGTATGTGCTTATCCTCCTCCATAGCTGATAATCTCCTAGCATCGAGGTTGTCATATAGTTGTGCCAGTATTTGCTTCTCAATTTCCAACAAAGATTTCTTATATATATCTAGATACTACAAAATTGCTTCCTCAATTTCTCTCTACTCATCATCATCTAAATGCTCATAATAGAATTGTACATTTTTCAACATACCATCCTTAGTGATTTCATCTATCAATTCTGCACAAGTCTTGAGTGGAATAATATTTACATTACTAGATACAATTACAAGGTTTGTGTCATCCATCTTCTTTCTTCTGCCAATACTGGATGGAGCAGAAGGTGTTTCCTTTGGAGCTCATTTCTTTGCCAATACCTTGATTGTGACCTTCCTTACTAGTTGCTTCCTTTCTTCCTCCTTAGACTCCTCACCTTTCTTCCTCAATACCCTCTTGAATGCTAAAGGTTTGTAATCTTCAGTTCCAGAGTCTGATGGAATAGGCTCAATGAAGACTTCAGGCTCTTTCCTCTTCCTTCCTTTTTCCAAAACAATATCCATTAATGCTTTGATGTCCTGAGATGCTTATTCAACAAATTTATTGGGCTTTCCTTGTTGTTTCTCCCTCTTCTTCTGGTTGAATTTAGTTTGAACCTCTTGCTTCTTCTGTTTTGCAGTACCAAAGGATTTTTCAGTCTCATCAATAGGAGCATCAATTAACATCTTTGCATAAGTATCTAGAATCTAAGCATCAACCTCATATCCCATCTCCTGTATCCATATATTTTGGGGTTTGACTACTTCCATTAAGGTTTCATCCTTGTTAACCATAAAATAGATCTCGATTGAGTATTTCTCAATAATTTATTTTGGAACCCTCTCTCTAGATTTCAAGGCATTCTAGAAGGCAATGGAATAACCCCAAACCTTATCATCTTGCTGACTACCCAAACAAGCAATAGATTGTTTTAGTTGTCTTCCTACCGGGACATCAAATGCCCATTGTCTCTTCCCAAAACTAGGAGTTTCATTAATGAAAAATAACATCAAACAGACAATAAGATTCCCATACCGAAATGTCCCCTTTTTCTCTCCTTTGATCTTCCCAAGGTTGATTAACAACTCATCTAGCATCCATCCACAAAGATCTATCTTCTTATTTCCCCTCATTATCTTATGTGTGACGTATATGTAGGAGCTAGAAGTAGAATTGAGATGACATGATTGAGTTACATTGTACCTAATGATCATGTTTCCAAATATGATGTCTTTATCAGTGATAGTGCTAACCCTCATCGGTCGATGGTCTGAAGTTGCACCGATGAGTTTGTTAACCTGATCATTAGAAATCTTTTTCTCTAGACACTAACTAATCCATGGAAAATCGGTGATGGCCCTAATGGCCTCCTTTGCGATCTTATAAGTTTTGTCTAACCAAATGAATTCTCCATGCACTCTGCTCAAAACATATCTAATGATCTCATCTTCAAATTCTAGGATATCTAGAATGCCAGTAAACCCTAGATCCTCAATATTCTTATACTCAAGCTTGATCTTTCTGGAGTCTCCCATAAACTCACTCATATACATGCTCTTGATATCACTGGTACCCAGATCCCCAATGTGACAGTGAATATATGCTCTGACATTTTCCACATAAACAATTCCTTCTGAAACATGGGAAAATGCACCAACCGAATCATCCAAGGTGGCAATATGTGGGAATTGCTTGAAAATTGGCCTAGGATGATCCTTAACATCAACAACAGTAGGATTTAAAATGAAATAAGGTGCAGAGGATGATCCTGCTTCCATGATGAAAGATGATTTTGATAAGTACCCAAGAAATGGTTGTCGGTGAAACCCTAAAGAACTCTTTCAATTGCTGGTGAAATCGATGAAGAAGATATCTAATCACACTGAATCACCTTAGACTCACTTTGTATCACTCTTAATCACTCTAAATGCAAGATGATAAAAAATGAAGTGGATTCAACCTTTTAACCTTCAAGAAACCCTAATCTGTCATTGATATGAATGACTTCCGGTGAAACATACCGGATATCGGTCGAACATCTCGATGTCGGATAAACCTTTTCCAATGTCCAGAATATCTTCCAGATATCCTTCTTGAGGCGTATGCAATTTTATCATGAATTTTGCCTACCCCTAAGGCATTTGCCTCAGTTACTGGATGAGCTTCTTGCTGATGTAGGAGCAATCTCCTTTGTTGGTTGAGTAACTAGAACATTCCCATCTTCTAATTGATCATCTGACTTGCTGACCCATTTCTTGATATGATCTTGTCAGATTTTGTTGACCTTCTCTTTCCCTTTATAATTTGATCCATCATTGCTAACTGGTGGATTTTTGCTTCTACAAAACTTAGCTATGTGTCCAATCTTGTTGCATGCATAACATGTAACATTGTTCTTTTGAATTGATTTTCTATAGCCGGTATAATTACTCGATCTGCACTGATTAGCCATATGTCCAAATTTTACACATGCATAATATTTAACATTCATTATGCAATGTTCTATCTTATGACCATACTTATTGCATTTAGAACATCGATCGGGAGTAGAATTATAGTTCTTATTTTCTCTATTTCTACATTGCCTAGCCATGTGACCAAATTTATTACAGACAAAGCATCTACCATTAAATTTATAAGCATTAAGATACCTTACTAGTGTCTTTTGGTTTTGATCTTCATTTTCCGTATTGGAGCTTTGATCTTGTTCAAATCCAAGTCCATTGGAATCTCCATTTTCTCTTTGGCTTTTCAATAATTCATCAAGTTGTGATGAACTAACCTTGAATTTTTCCTTATACTCACTTGCAATAGCTAGATCATCTTTTAGAATTATAAATTATCTTTCAAGTTCTTGTTCACTGAGCTTTGGGATTGCACTAAATTAGTTCTCAACATATCATTTTCATGAACCAACCAGATGCATTCTTCAGATCTATCTTTCAGAGATCTCCCAAGATTTTCTTCATTCATCTTCCAGTATTCAATCTCCTTTGACATCCTCATAGTTAGGGCTTGAATTTCATTCCTCCTGACCATATTCTCCTGACTCAAGTTCTGACATCTTTCATTAAGGGCATCTTTCTCTTCATTATCCTAATTTTGCAGAAGTTCCTTCCTCCTAGCTTGAATAGATGACAGCCTCTCCTATAGGATAAGAATGAATTCCTTGGCAGAATTCAATTCATCTTGTAACTACAAGTTCTTCATCCTTTTAGCATCATAATCTTCAAGTGCTACCTCAAGTTGCTTCTCCATACTCATATCCATGGATTCTAGATTCAGGATCTTCCTCAACCTGTTAGACTTCCTCCAAGGCACAAGGCTTTGATACCAATTGTTGGAATCCAAGAACACTGAGATGGGGGTTGAGTCAGTGTTCTACCAGAATGTTCAAATTTAACCTTATTATAACATCCATCCACCAACCGGTAAACCGGTACATATAATTGAAAGAACTAAAGAAATCAATAAGCCAATCACACAAATGAATACCATAACATAGATAATTATACATGGAAAACCTCAAAGAGGAAAAACCATGCTGGGATTTGTGACCCACAATATCAATCCACTGGCCATATGAAAAGATATTACATAATATGGGGGCCTGCACATGCAGGAAGGCTTATAGCCTAGAGCACACTACTCAACACAAAGGAGTATCACTGACTACAGTCACTTTGAATAAGAAAACATAAAACTAAACTCATTTAATGCATCTGTTATGCTTGATTGAGTTCCGGTTCTTGCTTTGATTGTTCTGGTTCTAAAACCCTAAACCCTTACTAGAATAACCTCTTACATAATCAACATTCCTCACATTACAAATATCACTCTCATATCTCTTATTCTTCATTACATAATATGATCTAATCAACTAACCTCTATACCTTACAATCCTTCATGCCTCATGTCGACTTACATAGATAATTATAAAATGAATATACATGCCAATTCAATTACATATATACATAAATATCAAAATAAATTGTCGATTGTCGGATCTCCCACTAATGTCGGCCTCCTATGCTAGTACCCTAAATGTAAATCATGTTGACCTGCAATTCCAGTATCCATAAAATCCTTCGTGCTAGTGAAGATACCTATTGATACCGGTGCAGTGTCTATCAGTGAACAACCAAACCAAAGAATGAAGCCGAAACATGTTGCCATCAATGACAACATATGGAACCAATCAAATGAGTGTCAATTGCCAACACTTTCTAGGACTACAAATTACATAGACTGCTAAAGGTATTTTCATATCACAATCTAAGTATGTAAGAGAATTGTTGAAGAAGTTCGGGCTAGATTATTCCAAACCTATTGGAACTCCTATGGTAACCAAATGCAAGATGTCAAAGAATGATGCATCTTTGAAGGCTAATTAAACCCTATATAGATATATGATTGTGATGAATAATGATAAACAGTAAATACCCAATAGATACTAAAAGGGGGGTGGTGAATCAGTATGGACCAAAAACTTCTTAAACAACTTAAACTACAAAGATTGCACTAACTGGTAAACAATATCACCAATCTAAATCAAGGCACTACTGGTAAAACATAGTATGACTGTAAAAGACATAAACTGGTAACATCTAGATCTTCTCAAAACCTAATATCTCATCTCAACTTCACCCATATGCTTAAGCAAGTAATACATCAAAAATACAATGACCATTGGATCGACTTGCATTACCGCTTAATAGAAAACACTAAAACATCACATGAAAAAGCATCACACATAACACACTAATTTTTCACGTGGAAACCCAACTAGGAAAAACCACAGTGGGGATGAATACCCACAAGTTGTTCTTGAACTCTTCTGAAGTTTGCTCTGTTAGGAGCCTAGTTTAGTTAAAGACTTTACAACTGGTTCTGCTAGGAACTGATCCTGCTAGGGATCACCCAGTTAAGGGATGGCTAAATACCCAGTTAGAGGTTAATACCTTGTTAAAGGTTACCTTGTAAGAGGATTTGAATAACTCAATGATTTTGAGTCACCCCGTTAAAGGGTTTATAAAAAGCCTGTTAAAGGATTTATAAAAAGCTTGTTAAAGCTACCCGGTAAAGGGATTTTCCATCTGCTGAAATGATTAGAAGTCAATAGGTAATACATTGATCTGATAACAACACTTGATGCCAAGGCAGATCCACTTCATTTTCTTTATATATGCAATCACACTCTGCAAATCTCTAGTTACTCCTATGGTCTGGCAAGAATCACCTCACATACATTCATTTGCCAATAACTTCAAAATAAAAATCATCATCGAGCTTATAGACAACAATTAGGTAAGTGGCCAAAACCTAAAACCCAAAGCATCTAGGTTAACAATACAGTCGGTCCAATCTTGGTCATTTAAACACATTACATAGACTAAAACAATCTTGAACAAATCACAAGACATTCTCCATCATCCGTTCTTCACCGCTTCTAGAAGCTGATAACCCATCACGTGCTCTCTACTATTTACTGAGATTTTGCACATTCCCGAGGTAGATAGAATCAATCTTCTTCATGCAAGATCCTCAAGGAGATCCTTCATGCGCACAAGGCTGATGTGGCAACGTGATCTAATCTTCATTTCAATGCTAACTCATCACAGGATAACATTGGTCGAATCACACAGACTTGGAATGCATCAACTGAAAAAACTGAAGTTGAGACTACCAACCGGTAGTCATATCAAATGAAACCCCGATAAATTTTTTGCATATACCGGTTCACTTTTTGCATATATTGGTTCATACCATCATACAGGTTTACTTGCCAGTTTGCTTACTTCAATATACCGGTTCATACTTCAGCATATTGACATCAACGCCAACATACAATCCCATCATGTCATCAAACTCTGCACATGTGCCAATAGATTGGTGGATTTCTTTATTTAACCCAAACGAGGCCTAACATTATGAATTGTGTATGTCTTGTTGCAAGATTCCAAGATGATCTGAAGGAAAGTCATGTTACTGCTATAAAGAGGATATTCAGATACTTGAGGGGAATAGTTGATTATGGCTTGTGGTATCCAAAGAATGATGATTTTATTTTGAGTGCGTATGTAGATGCAAATTGGGCTAGTGATGTAGATGACTGGAATAACACTACTGATAGAGCATTCCTTTTGGGAAAGAAGTTGATTTCATGGACAAGTAAGAAACAAGATGGTACTTCTTTATCTACTATAGAAGTTGAATACATTGATGCTACTAGCAATTGTAGCTAGGTAATTTGGATGAAGCAGATATTGAAGGACATTAGAGTTGTCTATAATGAGCCTACTATTATTTATTGTGATAATTCTAGTGTTATTAATATTTTAAGGAATCCAGTGTTGCACTCTAAGACAAAGCATATATATTAAATTTTATTTTTTAAGAGAGAAGGTGGATGAGAAAGAGGTTAAATTTGAATATGTATCTATTAAGGAGAATATTGCTGATATCTTCATGAATCCTTTTCTTGGAGACATTTCTTTTTATCTCAGAGAGAAGTTAGGGTTGATCGCCTCTCCTGGTGTGAACTAGATGCATTTGAGCTGCATCAAATCGGTGGACTTCATAGTCTTATTTTGTTATCTTGATTGATGAGTGGATGTTGCTACTTAAAGGGAGTAGTTAGTGCATGATTCAGTTATTTAGATTGGTGAGTATGTTCAGATAATGAGGTTTTTTGTGTCTTTGCCATTGATGTCAAAGGGGAAGAGATGCATGTAAAAAATTGTCTTATCTATCTTTGGTGCAGAGCTGTGTGTGCATAATCTCAAGGGGAAATTGTTGGAGTTGTTTTCTTTCTTTTCATTGATTATTTTTCACATTCATATGTTTACATCAATGCCAAAGGGGGAGATTGTTGGATATTAGAGTTATTGGAATGTGTTGTTATCAATTATATCAACATATTCATGTATTATAGAGAATTGGTGTATTGTAGAGAGTTGAATCGGTTTGATTGCAAATATGTTGATGTGGTTTAATGGGTTTTGAGATGCTTATCTCTAGTTGATTCAATATGAGTTTCAATGTTCTAGAAGATGATTTGATCGAGCTATTTGATTTGGTGTGATGGTTGGTTTTTCTATTGATTCTATATTACAGAGGTGATTTCTAGTTCGTGTTGCTTTGGAATTGAATATTTATGTTGCATGGATTTTGGAGAGTGATTGAGACATTTATGTGTGTCCTTTGTCTAGATGGTTCACAATTTGGAACTATGCAAGTATATTTTTTCAATTTTTCAATTAGTGTTCTTGAGCTTCAGTGATGGTGATAATAATGATTCTAGTAATCCAAGTTGTTACAGTGATTGCAGTGGATTTCACGTTTCTTTTTTATGCTCTTTGATCATGGTCTATGCATTTTGATGGTCTACATTAATTGTGGTGTGCATTATTGAAGATTTTATTGGTTTGGTGGTATTCTTCATGTCACGACTTTTTGGCCGACCTGATGGATGTTGCATGTTGTAGTTGATCTTGCTGAGTTATTCAATGGTGTTTCATGCTCGAGGATTTGATTTGGGTCCATGCCATGTCTTTTCTCACACTATATTGGTCAGATTATGGATTTATGTGTTGGATGATGTTTTTGTAATTAGGTCCTATGTGTTGAGCCTACCTTAGAGTTAAGAATAATGAATTGTATAAGTGATTGATGTAATCATTTTAGATCTATGTCTATGGTTGTATTTTGGATCTTAGAGAGTATTATATGTGTGAATAAGTGAATATATCATTCAGAAGTGTGGAAGAGAAGAGAAGTGTTGTTGTGCAGATAATGTGCTCAACCAAAACAATTATCAAGTATTTGGAGATGCTATTCTATCAGTTCATGTAATCTAGATTGTTGTCAGATCTTTGTAAGGCAGTGAGCCTTCCTAGGGTCATAGCTCTTTTTTGTTTTGAGTAGTGATCTCTAAGCAGTATGCCTGAATGCATGTGCATTCCCCATTGTAATATTTACATATACTACTGCAGAGTATCATCTTATTGTCGGCGGTTTCCCACCATGGTTTTTCCCTTAATCGAGTTTTCCATGTCAAAAATATGTGTTATGTGTGTTGTTGATGTGGTGATTATTTTTTTTTATTTCTTTTTATGATCAGATATGAAGATAAGTTTAATTTGGTTAAGTTTGGTGAAAACTAATTCACCCCCATCTCAGTTTTCCTACATTTTTGTTGCCAACAATATGATATTTTTTCTTGTCCTGCTATAGGTTCTATTACCCTTCCTATTGAGTTTCGTAATAAGTTCTTATATGTCATCTTTTCTATTATTCCTACATCAAATTAATTTCACATTAACTTGGTACATCCTTGGTTCTCTTCCATGAATGCTATCCCTTCTATAATTTATAAATGTTCAACAATTCCCTCATAATGACACTATTATAATGATTAATAATAGCCTTTACCAGCTCACAAAGTAGCATGTAAATTTTACTCTTGATTAATTTTAGCCTAAATAACCTGAGGCTTTAATGCCTCATAATGAAATCTTTATCTTATCTTATCAAAAATGAAAAAATGAGATGATAATGGCCTTGAGTAAATTTAGAGACCCTACACCAATAGATATTTCTCTTCCTCATAATGGACCTGGTCTTCTTCCCACCCCTTCTATTCCTCCAATATGAACAACAGTCCCACCTTGTATTTCCTATATAGGGAAGCAACTGGCATCATGTGTCTCTCAACCTATTTCGATTCCTTTCATTGCACCCCCATTAAGGGAAGAAAATAAGCCTATGGCAATTGATCCTCAACCTTCACAAGTCTCAACTAAAACTAAAAGGAATTAATGTGTGAGAGAATGTTGACAAAGACATCATGCTAAGGCTTGTAAGATTTCTTCCCAAACCCTTTCCTCCCTAAAGACAAAATTTTGAGTTGGCCCATTTGTCCAACCTTTTCCTAACCCTAGGGAGGAAGTTCAACTCAAATCACCTAAATTAAAAATCCTCAAGAAAAATGATGGTTCAACTTCATTTCATGTTAAAGATCCTAATTTTATTAATTTAGATGATGATATGGATGATGGTAATGATGTTTTTCATACTATGCTAATAATTCTAATGATTCTGATGATATGCATGAGCTTTTTTTGATTAATCATGAGTTATCCTCACATTTTTCAAAGGAACTAATCCTAACTCCTAGTTTCAAACAAAGTGATTCATTATTAGAGTATAGGGGTATGTGCACGATCATCTAGAATAGACCCTTAAGTGGCAATGAAATTTCAAAAAATCGGAGTTATGCAACTTGACATGCAAAATTGAATAAGTTATGAACATTATTTTTAAAATATGTAAGAAGAGAATCTATAGAAAATTGAATTTAGTTTCTAAGCTACTAGTTGTTTTCTGAAAAAAAAATCCTATTTGATGAAAATTTCAAATTTCAATGTAGTGGTACTAAAATTTAAGGAAAAATATAAGAAGTAGGTGTATGTCTGACCACCGTAATCACAATCAAATCATAATATTTGTTTATAAGATTAATAATATAATTATTAGAAACATGTCTAGATGTGACACATATTTTTTTATAATTTTTTATAAAGTAAATAATTATTTATGAATTTTTTACTACAGCTTTTCAAAAATTTAGAAACTCCTACGTCTGGCCACCTTAACTTGGTCAAAACCTTATGAAATCCAATTTTTTTTAATTCTTACCTATATTAGATGAAACATAGGATGTGACGCATGTTTTGGATTCAAAAAATGTTATACGGTTTGAACATTATGAGTGTTTTTCAATCAGGACTTTTGTCAGAATTCAATTAGAAAATAAATAATAATTATTTATTAAAGTCGAAATCAGACAAGCCTTATATTGTTGGAAAGATAAGAACTTCCTTAAAAAACCCTTTTCGTTTTATCACATTTTTTCAGTTGACTTTCCAGGCTTGTCACTTGCAAGCCAAATCCCAAAGCAAACCCAAATGAAAAGATGGGGGAAAAAATTTATGTTTTAAAATCGGATATCCATTTTTGAAAAAATAAAAAAATATATTTTAGTAAATTGGGCATAACTTTTGCGTTTTATATCAAAATTTTGATTTTTTAAAGGCGGTAATTAAGAGCTCTATGATATGGAATAAGTATATCTTCAATTATTTGTTTTAAAAAATAATTATAATTCATTTAAATTCATCCTTCATTTTTAAAACATAAAAAACTCATGACTTTTTCATATGATTTCCCCATTGCATGAATTTTTGTAACAATCATTTCAAAATAAACTAAATAAGTAATTAATAATAGAAAATTTATGAATTTTATTGAGTTCGATAAATTTTTATAAACCATGTTATCTATGTTTGTTCCTTTCTCCACCCCTCTCTCCTAAACCTATCACTCCACTTTTTTGTTTCTTCCTCCCTCTCTTTTGTCCATATTTATACATCTCTCTCTAGACCTATATCTCTAACTATCATTGAATACCTCATTCATTCTCTCAAGCTCTACAAGGTTCTTATATTTCTACCTCTTCATAATTTACTCCTCTACATCACTCTCTCTTCCCTAATATCTAGACTAGTCTCTCTGCGTTTCCTTCTCATATCTAGCAACAAAATTCAGAGGAGACAAGGAGAGCCATAGGGAAGTATCAAAAAAGGAGAGGGGTAGAGAGGTGACAAGGAGAGATTAATTGGGGGAAAGAGAGAGTGTGAGAAAGAGAGCTAGAGGTAATTAGGTGGAAGGCAAAAAGAGAGAGGCAGGGATGATTGTGGTGAAGAGAGAATGAGAGGGAGAGTTTGAGATTATTAGGGGGTAGGAGGAGAGGGGGAGAGGGGAAAGTATTAACAAAGAGAGAAGAGAGATGGGGATAGAGGTGAAGAGAGACATAAAGAGTAATTAGGGGGTGTGGAGAGGGGGAGAGGGAAGTATCTACAAACCCATAGGAGGAGAGAGGTGATCGAGGGTAATTGAGGGAAAGAAATAATGTGAGAGAGAGTTGGGTGTAATTATAGAATAATAAGAGAGGGAGAAGACTAAGTATCAACAAAAGGAGAGAGGGAGAGATGTTGAAAGAGGTGAAGAGAGTGATAGAGAGATGAAAATTAGGGGGAGCAGAGGGGAAGAGGGAAGTATTAACAAAGAGATGGAATAGAGAGGGTAATTATGGGGCTCTATCCCCATCTCTCCCCCCTCTTCCTTTGTTGATACTACCTCCCTCTCTCTCCCCCCTCCCCTTCCCCTAATTACCTTCTCTTGAGACCTCTCTCTTTGAACCTCTCTCCTCATCTCTCCCTCTCTCCCTTTGTTGATACTTACCCATCCCCCCTCTCCTCCCAACCCCTAATTACCCCAAACTCTCTCTAATTCTCTCTTCCCCAAATGCCATCTCTTTATAATACCTATCCTCACCTTTAACTTTACCGTATAACCCCTTAAGTGTCATTAGGGGTCATATTATGTCCTAATGAGTCATATGGTGTCTTATGAACCCTTAGTACACCATATGATGTTCTTAGGGGTCATATGGTGTTATAAGGAGTCATATTGTGTCTTAAAGGGTCATATGGTGTCCTATGACCTCTTAGGACACCATATGACTCCTTAAAACACTATATGGTGTTATTATGGGTTGTATGGTGTCTTAAGGGGTCATATGGTATCCTATGACCCCTTAGGACAACATATTATATCGTTAGGGTTCGTATGGTGTGCTAAGGGGTCATAAGATATCATATGACCACTAAGGATACCATATGACCCCTAAGGTGTTGTTAGGGGTCATATTGTGTCATAATGGGTCACACGGTCTCCTATAACCCCTTACAACACCATATGGTGTCATCATGGATTGTATGGTGTCTTATGACCCCTTAGGACACCATATGACCCCTTAAGACATCATATGCACCCTTAAGACAACATATGATCCCTTAGGTGTTGTTCGAGGTCATATTGTGTCCTAACAGGTCATACGGTGTCCTATGACCCCTTAGGACACCATATGGTGTTTTTAGGGGTTGTATGGTGTGCTAAGGGGTCATATTATGTCTTAAGTGGTCATAGGATGTCATATGACTAGTTAGGACACCATATGACCCATTAGGTGTCATTAGGGGTTATATTGTGTCATAAGGGTTCATATGGTGTCGTATGATCCCTTAGGTGTTGTTAGGGGTCATATTGTGTCCTAACAAGTCATATGGTATCTTATAACACCTTAGGATATCATATGGCATCTTATAACCCCTTAGGATACCATATGACATCGTTAGGGGTTATATGGTGTGCTAAGGGGTCATATTGTATCTTAAATGGCCATAGGACATCATATGACTCATTAGGACACCATATGACCCCTCAGGTGTTGTTAGTGGTCATATTGTGTCCTACAGGGTCATATGGTGTCTCATGAACCTTTATTACACCATATGACACCTTAGGGGACCATATGATCTTGTTATGGGTCTTATGGTGTCCTAAGGGGTCATATGGTGTTCTACGAGCCTTTAGGACACCATATGGTATTGTTAGGGGTCAGATTGTATCCTATGACCCCTTAGGACACTATATGACCCCTTAGGTATTGTTAGGGGTTATATTGTGTCCTAACGGGTCATATGGTGTCCTATGACCCCTTAGGACACCATATGGTGTCGTTGGGGGTTGTATGGTGTGCTAAGGGGCCATATTGTGTCCTAAGGGGTGATAGGACATCATATGACCCCTTAGACACTATATGACCCATTGTTAAGATTCCCAAAGATACTGAGAGGGGGGGTGAATTAGTATCTTATCGGTTTGTTAATTTACTTGAATTAAAACATGTAAAGCATGTCAATATAGTGTACCGGCAAATCAAAAGTAATTCAGTAAACAAGAAAAACAATAACCACATGAAGAGCACACCATAACGCAGTAGTTTAACAAGGAATCCTGGTGTGGGAAAAACCTCGGTGGGATTTGTGACCCACAATGTTCACTTACTGGCCAATAAGGAAATATTACTACTACAATAAGGGCCTGCACATGCAGGAAGGCCAAGTGCCTAGAGCTCACTGCTCAATTATAAAAGGAAGTCATTGACTAACTAAAATGGATTATAATAATCCAATGTCTTGTATTGCTTCAAAATAGCATCTGCTATGCCAGATCCAGTACTGGTTTTAGCTTTGCATCATACATAAACCCTTAACCTAAAATTTGCATATTAGGTCTGCATTATTTCGCCTATTACCTTATTACAAAATGTTCTACAATGATCTCATACATATATGAGTCATATTACAACTCGCCATGTTGGATTACAATGATTTTATAATTAATTACATAATATATTATCAACAAAATTCATGTTGGCCTGGGTGCTGGTATCCTTCCTTTTACTGCCGGTGTTCTATGTGTCAGTGTAGAGTTTGTCATTGTCGGTGCCAGTATAATTGTCTTGCTGGTATCATATGATTGCAAGGTTGCCATCAATGATAAAACCTTCAATCACCTACAATTTCTCATTGGAGTGTGCATTTGCCAAAAATCTCCCTCTTTGGCATTGATGGCAACACTCATGAGAAAAATCCAAAAAGTGTCGTCCAAAAAGAATCTGCCAAAATTGTCTTACCAAAAACTATGTGCCAAATCATATGTGCTCCCCCTGACCTGATGGTGTCTTTTGCTAATCATTTTTCTCATTACCACTACTCCCCTTTGGCATCAATGACAAAGGTTGTCAAAGTGTCAACTGAGTGTGGTTTCCAGCTTCATCCCTATAACTAGTTGGTTACAATCTGAAAAAGGTCAGCCAATACCAGATTCAGGCTCTCAGTGAACCGTTCACTATCCTTTAATGTGGCCTTTGTCCTCTGAATTATACCGGTGAGGTGTTGCATTTGTTGTTTTGGTGTCTTCTATCCTTGAACCAATGCCTCAAATATCTCTTTTCTCAAGGAGGCGAGGTAGTCCAATTTTTGACTAAGTCTCCATTTTAGATCTTTTGCCTTTCCTTTTATTCTTTCCTTCTCTCTTTAAAATTTATGAAGTTCCTCCTTAAAACCTATTATTTTCTGCTCAAAAATTGATAATGATTCTGATGAATTAATGAAATTGTCAGCTAATTTATTTATTTCTTCCTGTACCATATTGATCTTCTTGTCTATATCTACTGTCAAAAAGTTTGTTTTACATGTATCTGTGTACAACTTTTTAAATTATTTTAGTGTTTTACATAGTGCCGGTAAAAGAGTGTCAAATTGTCTCATGCACTTATTTATTTCCTCTTCAAAGAATTTATGTTTTTCTTTCTCAATTTTCTCCTTGAATGTTTCCTCATTTATTTGTTCAACTATCACAATATTGTCAGTAATATACTTGGAGAATGTGTCAAGTTGATTTAAAGAATCTTTATTATCCACATTGCACTTGGGTGCTATCATTTCAAAATTGGGATTGTATCATCAATAGCTTTGCATGCTTGTGCACTGCACTCTATTATTTTCTTGATTGAATCCAATAGAACTTATGCCACATTTGTTGGTCTGAATTCTACCATGGCAAAACCAACAATCTGTATTCCATTGGTGTGAGTAACTTCTTTTCTTGTAGTGACCTCTGGTAGGTCAGTTTGTGTTTGCATTTCTCTAAGCAAAGGTTTGGGTTTCTCAGTTGTTGCCGGTGGCATTGTCTCTATGTGAACCTATTCCTGTGAGGGAACCTGTTGCTCTGTCTATTTCTCAGTGTTGTCCACTGCTGGTTTTTCTTGTGTGTTGCCTATTTTTGGTGGCATAGTAGATGAATTATTATGTATATCTATGGTCTTTTCCTTTCCAGTGTTCGGGGCCACTGTAATGTTTTTTGCTAGTGGCTCTATTGCCTCATCTGATTTTCCCGTTGATTCTTTATCCACCACAATATTGACTTTCTAAGTGTCAATGTTCATTACATATAACACCTCAGAATGAGGGTTTGTATCCTCATGTGGTGTGTCCATACTCTCAGTAGCCGGTTGATTGTCAGTAGTAACTACTGGTGGAGTATCTAAAGGTGGTGGGGATAAGTTGTCTATTGTTTTTATACTAGGTGGTCCACCAACC
The DNA here is from genome assembly GCF_030272615.1 of Cryptomeria japonica. Taxonomy (NCBI): domain Eukaryota; kingdom Viridiplantae; phylum Streptophyta; class Pinopsida; order Cupressales; family Cupressaceae; genus Cryptomeria; species Cryptomeria japonica. Next base: position 437,999,187 of record NC_081412.1, on the reverse strand, counting down.
TTACCTTTTCCCTTGTCCTTTTGATATACCTTGATGGGTTTAGGGTTTTGATACTCTTCTTGTTTCTCCTTCTCTACAAAGAATATATCCCATGGATTAGCTATTTATTATGTTACCTCATTCACTCTACCTACCATCAATGCTACATGCCGGTGAGCAGTTGAAAATACTGACTGGTTAGCCTCAGAGATCAATTGATCTATCTCATCAGGTGAGTTGACAGGATGTACAACAAGTAGTTTTTCAATCTTTATTTTCTTATCAAGCTCAACAATAGCTAGCCTTCTAGCTTCTAGTCTATTCTACAGATCTGCCGGTATTTCATCAACAACTTGTATCAAAAATTTCTTGTAAATGTCTAAGTGTAAGATTATATTGTTCTCTACTTTCTCCTTGTCATCAGCCAATAGTGTGTCATATAATTTGTTAATGTTTTTCAGCTTTCCATACTCTGTTATTTCATTGAGAAGTTTATCAATGGGAGCAATAGTTTGTTGAGCCTTCTTCTTAGGGGTCATCTTCTTTTTCTTTGGAGTCAGTTTCTTTTCTAGGGGCCTCACTGCTTGTTGCTTCTGTCTTCTTTTTCTAGGAGAAGGTGAGGGTACCAGTGAAGTTTTTCTCTTCCTTTCAACTCTTTTGAATTTAGTCGGTATGTCACTCTCAGAGGAAGTTGCAACCAATGACAAATGAATTTTCGGTTGAAGTTCTTCCAGTTCAACCTCCTTAATACCAGTTTTTCTTAATACATCTTCCTTGATAGCTTTTTCCTGTCGGGTTCCTTTTCTAATAGTTGCCTCAACCTTCTTAACCCTTTTCCTTGATTGAATTTGGCTTTCTATTGTTTCAGCACTGCCAAAAAAAATTCTTCAGGTTCCTTTGGAGATTGTAAGAGGGCTTTTGCATAAGTTTCTATTATGTTGTCATAAGTTTCATACCCCATTTCAATTACCTAGATGGTTCTAGGAATAACTACCTCCATCCAAATTTCATCCTTCTTTATTACAAAATAGATTTCATCCTTATATTGGTCCAAAATTGCTTGTGACAATCTAACTCTAGTTTTCATTCAGGCCTCCAATGCCTAAAAAGTACTCATTAATGTTCTTTTCCCTTTTCTCTCCCATGTTTTTTAGTAAATCTAACAATTGTTTGCCTACCAGTATATCAAAACCAAAATTTCTAATACCAATACCGAGTACTTGTTTGGTTATATACAACATCAGACAAACAAGTAGGTTTCCAAATCTGAATGTTCCCTTTTTGTCTTTCTTTATCTTTCCCAAATTATCAATCAATTCATCTTTAAGCCATTCACATATGTCTATCCTTGCATTATCATTTACCATATCATAGTCACTTTTAATGCATAGGCTAGAGACTAAGTTTAACCTATTTGCATGTGTAGTTTTGTAGCCTAAGATCATATTGATAAATTTGACATTGATATCTTTTACATCATTTACCCTTAGTGATCTCTTGTCAAATGTTGCACCAGTTAGGTCTATCACTGTGTCATTTGAGACTCTTGGTTTTGTCAGGTCTGTTACTGGTGGAAGGTAACCCTATTACAGCTTTGACAGCTTCCTTAGTAATCTTGTGAATAGAGTCCAACCAAAATAATTCACCATGAACCCTTCTTAGCACAATTCTTATGATATCCTAGGGTTTCTATTATCTTGTGTTCAGTTTTGACATTTTCGGATTCATCACAAATTACAAATTTATACATGTTTTTAATTTCATCATCACCCAATTCCTCTATATGACAATGTATATACATTATAGGGTCTTCAGCATAAACTACTCCTTTAGGGATTTGGGAGAATGCACCTATGTCATCATCTTTCTTAGCAATTTCGGGAACCAGTTTGAAGATGGGTCTAGGGCGCTTAACTACTTCAGCAACAGTAGGGTTTGCAATGAATTCAAGAGTAGATGAAGAAGCCATGGTTATAAATACCTTTATCTGCCTTAAGGAATGATTGCTTGATTAATTGCTTCACTAAGGGTGCCTTTGCTTGGAAATTTTCATGCTCTCAAAAGTTTGAATGCTCAATGAAGGAAAATGGAGCCAAAACACTTGCTTTATAATGTCATTATCTCCAATTACCACATTTAATGCTTGCCGGTTAAGTAATGACTTAACTTATCTGCCGATATAGAAGAAATTTCAACTTCTTACCATCAACCAAGGGAATAATAGCATGTTTCTCATTTAGTTGCTAAACCCTCAAAGGATTTTCTTTCAGTTAGATGAAGAGTCTCCTGTCGGTGGAGTGTTACTCTGTTCTACCAGTGGAGGAGTATTCACATCAACATTTTGATATGACTTTCTAATCCATTGTTTTGAGAATTCTTGCTTTACCTCTTCAACCTTTTCTTTACCTTTCAAACTAGGACCTTTGTTATTTTCCATTGAGGTCTTGCTTCTACAAAACTTAGCAATGTGTCCAATATTGTTAGAAGCATAACAAGTCACATTGTTTTTCTGAATAGCTTTCCCATATCCTATGCCAGTATGTGTTCTGCATTGATTAGATAAATGTCCAAATCTTCCACAAACATAACATCTTACATTTATTCTACAATTTTCTGAATTATGACCAACTTTGTTGCATTTAGAACATTGGCCGGTGGGTGTATTGGTGTTTTGATAATTTCTAGATCTACACTGATTTGGTCTATGACCATACTTGTTACAGTTAAAGTATTTGCCATTAAATTTGTAAGCAGTAGGTTGTCTTACCGATTTGCTATGATCATGATTGTTTGCAGTACCGGAGCTTTCACCAACTTCAAATCCAAGCCCATTTGTATCACCATTAGGTTTCTAATTCTTCAGCATGTCACCAAGTAATTCTGAACTTTTCTTGAATTTTTCTTTATTATGATTTGTAGCAGTTAGTTCACTTTCCAAGATTCCTTTCTATCTTATGAGTTCAGTTGTGTCATTTTGTGTGTCCATTAAATTTGTCTTCAACATATCATTTTCATGACTACGTCTTGTGTTCTCATTTCTAGCATCATTTAGTCTTTTGGCCAAGTCTTCTTCATTCTTCTTCCTATCTTCAATTTCTTTACAAAATCTCATAGTCATATCCTACATCTCATTATGTGTTGTACTAATCTCTTGTCATAGCTTGTTTACCAGATCATTAAGAGTTTCCTTTTCATCATTCTCATTCTACATTTTTTCACAAAGTTCTCTTCTCTTATTTCTTGCAATGGTAAGATTTTCTTGAAGTGCTTGAATGATATCCTGAGCAACTTTTAGATCATTTTCAAGTTTGATATTCTTCACCTTTTCTGCATCATAGTCTGAAAGAGTTGTTTTCAATTGTTCTCTCAAGTTTTCCATCTCTACTAGTGTCAAGATCTTCCTCAAGCTATTAGACTTTTGAAAATAGAGGACCAGGCTCTGATACCAATTGTTAGGATTCCCAAAGATACTGAGAGGGGGGAGGTGAATCAGTATCTTACCGGTTTGTTAACTTACTTGAATTAAAACATGTAAAGCATGTCAATACAACATACCGGTAAATCAAAAGTAATGCAGTAAACAAGAAAAACAATAACCACATGAAGAGCACACCATAACACAGTAGTTTAACGAGGAAACCTATTGTGGGAAAAACCTCAATGGGATTTGTGACCCACAATATTCATTTACTGGCCAATAAGGAAATATTACTGCTATAATAGGGGCCTGCACATACAGGAAGGCCAAGTGCCTAGAGCTCACTGCTCAATTACAAAAGGAAGTCACACTGACTTTTAAAAATGGATTATGATAATCCAATGTCTTGTACTACTTCAAAATAGCATCTGTTATGCCAGATCCAGTACCGGTTTTAGCTCTACATCATCCATAAACCCTTAACCAAAAATTCGCATATTAGGTCTGCATTATTTTACCTATTACCTTATTACAAAATGTTCTACAGTGATCTCATACATATATGAGTCATATTACAACTCACTATGTCGGCTTACAATGATTTTACAATTAATTACAAAATATATTATCAACAAAATTCTTGTCAACCTGGGTGCTGGTATCATTCCTTTCACTGTCGCTGTTCTATGTGCCGCTGTAGAGTTTGTCCTTTCCAGTGTCGGTATAATTGTCTTGCCGGTATCATATGATTGCAAGATTGCCATCAATGACAAAACCTTCAATCACCTACAATTTCTCATTGGAGTGTGCATTTTCTAACATCTATTAGGTTTTTTTAGGGGTCATACTATGTCCTAAAAGGTCATATTGTGTCCCATGACCCTTTAGGACACCATATGACCCCTTAGGACATCATATGGTCTTTTTGTGGTTGTATGGTGTCCTAAGGGGTCTTATGGTGTCCTAATGGGTCATATGGTGTTCTATAACCCCTTAAGACACCATATGACCCCTTAGGACACTATATGATGCTATTAGGGATCATATTGTGTCATAGGGGGTCATATGGTGTCCTATGACCCCTTAGGACACTATATGATGCTATTAGGGATCATATTGTGTCATAGGGGGTCATATGGTGTCCTATGACCCCTTAGGACACTAAATGATGTTGTTAGGGGTCATATTGTGTTATAAGGGGTCATATGATGTATTATGATCCCTTAGGGAACCATATGGTATTGTTATGGGTCATATAGTGTCATAAGGGATCATATGGTGTTCTATGACCCCTTAGGACACCATATGGTGTTGTTGTGGGTCATATGGTGTCCTATGACCCATTAGGACACCATATGACCCCTTAGTACACTATTTAGTGGTTTTATGTATCGTATGGTGTCCTAAGGGGTCATATGGTATTCTATGACCCCTTAGGATACCATATGACCCCTTAGGACATCATATGGTGTGCTAAGGAGTCATATGGTGTCCTATGACCCCTTAGGAAACTATATAACCCCTTAGGTGTCATTAGGGTTTATTTTGTGTCCTAAGGGGTCGTATTGTGTCCTAAGGGGTCATATAGTATCCTATGACCCCTTAGGACACTATATGACATCCTTGGGGGTCATATTATGTCCTAAGGGGTCATATTGTGCCTTATGACCCCTTAGAACACCACATGGTGTCGTTATGGGTCGTATGGTGTTCTAAGGGGTCATATAGTGTTCTATGGCCTCTTAGGACACCATATTATGTTGTTATGGGTCATATGGTCTCCTAAGGGGTCATATGGTGTCCTATGACCCTTTAGGACACCATATGGTGTCATTATGCATTGTACGGTGTCCTAAGGGCTCATATGGTGTCTTATGACCCCTTAGAACACCATATGACCCCTTAGGTATCGTTAGGCATCATTTTGTGTCATTAGGGGTCATATGGTGTCCTACAACCCCTTAGGACACAACATAACCTCTTAGGACACCATACAGTATCGTTAGGGGTCATATGGTGTCCTATGACCCCCTAGGACACAATATGACCTAGTAGGTGTTCTTAGGGGTCATATTGTGTCCTAACTAGTCATATGGTGTCCTACGACCCCTTAGGACACCATATGGTGTTGGTAGGGGTTATATGGTGTGCTAAGGGGTCATATTGTATCCTAAAGGTTCCTAGGACATCATATAACCCCTTAGGACACCATATGACCCCTTAGGATGCCATATCATGTCATTATGGGTATTCTTGTGTTCTAAGGGGTCATATGGTGTTATATGACCCCTTAGGATACCATACAACCCCTTGGGACAACATATCAAGTCGCAAGGAGTTGTATGGTGTCCTATGAACCCTTAGGACACTATATGATCCCTTAGGTGTCATTAAGGGTCTTATTGTGTCCTAATGGGTCATATGGGGTCATATGACCCCTTAGGACATCATATACTTGGGAGACTATATGGTGTTATGGGTTGTATTGTGTCCTAAGGGGTCATATGGTGTCCTATTACACCTTAGGACACCATATGACCCCTTAGGATACCATTTGGTGTTGTTATGTGTCGTATGGTGTCTTATGACCCCTTAGGTGTTGTTAGGGTTTATTTTGTGTCTTAAGGGGTTGTATTGTGTCCTAAGGGTTCATATGGTGTCCTATGACCCCTTAGGACACTATATGACATTGTTAGGGGTCATATTATGTCATAAGGGGTCATATTGTGTCTTATGACCCCTTAGGACACCACATGGTGTCGAATGGTATTCTAAGGGGTCATATGGTGTTCTATGACCCCTTAGGACACCTTTTTTATGTTGTTATGGGTCATATGGTCTCCTAAGGGGTCATATGGTGTCTTATGACCCCTTAGGACACTATATGGTGTCATTATGCATCGTATGGTTTCCTAAGGGGTCATATGGTGTTTTATGACCTCTTAGGACACCATATGACCCCTTAGGCCACCATATTGTGTTATTAAGGGTCTATGGTGTCCTATTACCCCTTAGAACACCATATGACCCCTTAGGTATCGTTAGGCATCATATTGTGCCATTAGGGGTCATATGGTGTCCTATGACCCTTTAGGACACAATATGATCCCTTAGGACACCATATAGTGTCGTTAGGGGTCATATGGTGTATTATGACCCCTTAGGTGTTTTTAGGGGTCATATTCTATCCTAACGGGTCATATAGTGTCCTACAACCCCTTAGGACACCATATGTTGTCGTTAGGGGTTGTATTGTGTGTTAAGGGGTCATATTGTGTCCTAAAGATTCCTGGGACATCATATAACCCCTTAGGACACCATATGACCCTTTAGGTATCGTTAGGGGTCATATTTTTTCCTAAGGGGTCATATGGTGTCTCCTGACACCATATGACCCCTTACGACACCATATCATGTCATTATGGATATTCTTGTGTTCTAAGGGGTCATATGGTTTTATATGACCCCTTAGGATACCATATGACCCCTTAGGACACCATATGGTGTCATAAAGGGTCGTATGATTAAGGGGTCATATGTTGTTCTATGGGATTATATGGTTTTGTTTGACCCCTTAGGACACTATATGACATTGTTAGGGGTCATATTATGTCCTAAGGGGTCATATTGTGTCTTATGACCCCTTAGGACACCACATGGTGTCATTATAGGTTATATGGTGTTCTATGACCCTATAGGACACCATATAATGTTATTATGGGTCGTATGGTCTCCTAAGGGGTCATATGGTGTCTTATGACCCCTCGGGACACCATATAGTGTCATTATGCATCGTATGGTGTCCTAAGGGGTCATATGGTGTTCTAAGATCTCTTAGGACACTATATGACCCCTTAAGACACCATATGGTGTCATTAGGGGTTCTATGGTGTGCTAAGGGGTCATATGGTGTCCTATTACCCCTTAGGAATCGTTAGGTGTCATTTTGTGTTGTTAGGGGTCATATGGTGTTCTATGAACCCTTAGGACACAATATGACCCCTTAAGACACCATGTAGTGTCTTTAGGGGTCATATGGTGTCCTATGACCCCTTAGGACACAATATGACCTCTTATGTGTTCTTAGGGCTCATATTGTGTCCTAATGGGTCATATGGTGTCCTACGACCCCTTAGGACATCATATAACCCCTCAAGACACCATATGACCGCTTAGGTATCATTAGGGGTCATATTGTGTCCCAAGGGGTCATATAGTGTCTCCTGACACCATATGACCCCTTAGGACACCATATCATGTCGTTATGGGTCTTCTTGTGTTATAAGGGGTCATAAGGTGTTATATGACCCCTTATGATACCTTATGACCCCTTAGGACATCATATGGCGTCGTAAGGGATCATATGGTGCTATAAGGGGTCATATGGTGTCCTATCACTCCTTAGGACACTATATGACCCCTTAGGTGTCGTCATGGGTCGTATTGTGTCCTAATGGGTCATATGATGTTCTATGACCCCTTAGGACACCATATGACCCCTTTGGAAACTATATGGTGCTATGGGTTGTATGGTGTCCTATGACCCCTTAGGACACCATGTGACCCTTTAGTATGCCACATTATGTCATTAGGGGTTGTATGGTGTCCTAAGGGGCCATTTGGTGTCATTAGGGGTCTTATTGTATCTTAAGGGGTCATATGGTATTTTATGACCCCTTAGGACACCATATGATGTCATTAGGGGTCATATTGTGTCCTAAGGGGTCATATGATGTTCTGTGACCCCTTAGGACAAGATATAACCCCTTAGTAGACCATATATACTTAGTTTCAAATAAGGAGAGATATAAGGGTGAAGAGAGATGAAGAACTAAGGAGAGGGAAAAGAACTAAAGGACAAGGACATAAATAGAGATATAGATATTTAGGAGTATGAAGTGAGAGGGAGAAAAACTAAAGGACAAGGATGGATAGAAAGAGGTAGACATATCTAGATATTGAAAAGGAGAGAGGAAGATATAGATAAAAAATGAAGATAAAGGGAGAGGGAGATGAATAGATATAGAGAAAGAGAGAAGTAAAGGCAAAGATAAATCTACTAAGAGATGGAGAAAAATGGATAGGGAGGGGTAAAGAGAGATAAAAAAGGAAGATATAGCGAGATATAAAGGAAGAGAAATATCGATAGATAGAGAGATATAGATAGTGCAAGAGTGTGAAAGAGAGATATAGATTATTCATAGGGATAGATAGATAGGGAGAGAGAGAAAGAGGAAGATATAGAGATATATAAAGGCACTATAGAGAAGGATGTGGGTAGAGAGAAAGAGATATATAAAGATGGATTAAATAAAGAGATAAAAGTAGAGAAAGGTAAAGATACTTCAAGAGGGCGATAGAGGAAGAGACGAAGAAATAGATTAATCATGTATAATGGAAGATATAAAAAGAGAGATTGATAGGGAAAGAGATGGAGATGTGAAGATTGATAGAGAGATAGATATGGATAGAAAGTGATAGAGAGAGTAAGACAAATGGAGGGATAGATGGAGTGAATACGTTAGATTTAGAGATAATGAAATATAAATATACATGAAGATAGATCTATAGGGATATAGAGATAGAGGGGACAAGAAAGGGAGAGAAAGGAGGTGATAGAGACAAGTAATATATAAGTATAGGTAGGATAAGGTAGAGGAGAGAGATAAATAGAGAGAAGAGATATCATTAGAGAGAAATATAGAAATAAGGAGTGAAAATGATGGAGTGGGAGAGGGAGAGATAGGAATAGAAAGATGGAGATATATGCAGAGATGCATGTAACATGGGAATTTATTTATCTAGATGGAATGGGAAAATAAGTGACATAAGTAGAGAAGAAAGAGATAGATAAAATATATTATAGAATTATAGATAGACAAGTGATAAATAAAGGAGGTGATAGGAAAAAAATGAGACTTTGTATGCAAAATTTGTGAGTATTTAAAGTTTAAAAATTGAAGGACTAACTTAAAATGATTATATTTAGTTTTTGGTATATAATATCATCAACTACCTCATCCATTTTATAGGTCTCTGAATTACCTTTCCAACACCTATAAAAAATCAAAATTTCGATAAGAAATGCAAAAATTATGCCCATTTTACTAAACTATATTTTTTATGTTGAGAAAAATGGATAATCAGATATCTGATTTGAAATCGGATATCTGATTTGAAAAAGTATGATATCACAATAGTGACATCACAATGGTGACATCACAATAGTGACATCACAATGGTGACATCACAATAGTGACATCACAAATTGGATATCCGATATTAATGGATATCCGATTTGGTTTGGTATTATGAAACCAAATTCAAATTTTGGCCGACCCAAACAAAAAGTCAAAGTGGATTTTGGCGTGTTTGGAAAGGTTTAAAATGCATTTTTTTCTCCATTGCCACTTTTTGGCCACCCATGATCTTGCACATACCCATAGTCCTTGTTGGAACTTGCAATATCTCCATCTACCATCCTTAATGTGGTTCCTCTTGCATCTTGTCCACCATCCCTTAAAAATGTTAAACTAGCTTCTTTTGTGTCATGGATTCTATTTTGTGTATTTTGTTGTATGTAATGTGCTTCCCCCATGATATGTTGCTTGGTATTTTTTTGTGTTATGTTAGGTTCTCTTTGGATGACCCTTGTTACTTTGTTGGTGAAAAGTAATAAATAGGTTGAATCCATTTTTATATTCCTTATTTATATCTCAATTCTTCTATATGTCATCTCTATGTTATTTTGTACATGTACTATATTTATAAATGTTCTCTTGTGTTATCTATTTGGGGATGATGCAAAGAGTTGAGGTCTCCTTCTAGGCCTCTTACATCTTGACTCAAAAATACATGTGTTTGTTATCTCTTATGATCTTCTTCAATTGTTTTCATAGTTCCCCTACCTTTAGGGGATGAGGTCAATTCAATACAATTATTCTTGATATACATTATTATCGTAAGTGCATTACCAACCCTAGAGTTAGTGGATCATTTTATTTTTCTTTTCTTAGGGGCATCTCATTATCATAACATGTTTGTCTTTGGGATGCATGTTACCTTATGTGTTTTTTCCTATATGTCTTGTAACCACTATCCTTTTATTATTCCTTCTTGGGGGCATCTTGTTATGGTAACATGTTTGTCTTCTAGATGCATGTTACCTTAAAGTTGTTGCTCCTAATTTAATGTTGGGGCATATATTCCACTAAATATTACATTTTATGCACACACAAATGAATTATTTTCAATATTCAAGTTATTTTGGAAATTGAGCCTTTTTCTTTATAATTTGGTATTTTTCTTTCTCATGACTCATAGTAAGAAAATCTTATTAGGCCACTATACTTATGCTCCCTTTCCATTTCATGTGTTCTCTCTTTTATTTTGATATTATAATAGTAAGATCCTAAAGTCATTGGGGGCTTGGTCTATTTTGCCACTTTGGAATTCTGGTTAAAGCTTTTCATTGTGATTTTGTACTTTACCATGAGTATGGTTGTAGTTGCATACTCTTGCTAAAGTGGGGGCTAAATATAGCATCATAAAATTGTATCCACATACAATTTCATTCTCACCTAGAAATCACCTTAGCATTCTGTCTTTTGATGCCCAATCACTGCTTTCATTCTTCTCGCAACTCTAATAAACCTACATTTTCACTTTTTCTCTTATCTTTTCCCCAAAGCTAAGTCTTGATTCTCAATACTAGAGTGCTAAGACACCATGGTCCTCTCAATTAGGACCAAAATTTTGCCCTCACAATGGTCACTTCAAGTGGACAAAAAATTAGGTTATGTGTCGACTTGCTTGAAAATTTAATTATTTTTTAAATGGTTAAGTATAAAAGGAAGCCTAAATCTCTCATTTGAAACCTAATAATGATGTCTAATCCATCCTCAATCAATATTTCAAATTAAACTCAAGTGAGCAAGAAATTAACCATCTATCAAGCATTAGAGGAGAAGTTTAGTCAAGTCCAAGCATTCAAGATGGCATCCACGATCAAACTTTAATAAATACATTATGTTTGATTGTGGTCGGGTTTCTATTTGTCTATGTTCTATCTTTTAGTAGTGTTTCTTTGTGGGTTCTAGATCCATGAAAAATCTGAGGGTTTCAGGTCCCTTCAAAAAAATTGTATGGGGTTTCGGGTCCCCTCAAAACCTATTTTTATCCTTAATCAAATTTTTTTATGAATACATTCTACATGACATCCTAAAACCCTTGTGTGAGGATTCAAGAAAGCTTCATCAGGGTGTCAACTTCAATTACAAGAATTCAATTTTGGATCTATCCTTTCCCTTGAAAGGAAAACTTCTTATTGCAATTCAATTCTATTTCCCTTACAATAATCATTCTGTATTTCAATCTTAGTTCATAAATTGGGGTTTGACCCAAGGCAAACCACTATCCACAAACACTTTCTATCTCTTCTTGTGTACAAAAAAATAATTCAGGAGCTACAATCGAAGATTCTGACAAAGTTGAAGATGACCAATAGATTCAAATTTTGAAGGAGAAAAAAGTGGAGGACTACGAAGACCTACCACCATGGACCTAAGAATTTTGCCTTATCTTTCAATAGTGAATCGCATGCATCTCTTCGATCTGAAAAAGATCCCACTTACCCATTAGAGAGCTATAGGAACAAGATGAGCTACCACCATAGTCTTAAAAATTTTGTTAGAATTCCAAGCAATAGGTTTTGATCCTCTTCTTCTACTCAGATCCCTATCCATGGTTTTGTCTGATCTTTGTAGCACTCTGTTATTATTTGAATTATCCATTGTTTTTTCCTAAACTTTACAATTACATCCAATTTTAACTCAAAAATGGGGAGACAAACAAACAAGTAAATCTAATTAGTATCTTAGCCCTTTCCCCAATTTCATTGTAGCTAGATCTATTGGAGTTACCCCTCTTTTAATGTGTCAGTTAATAAGGTAATATAAGTGGTTTTATTATCTTAATTGGTGAAACCCTAATTTTATAATCAACACGTAAATTTTTTCCCTCCTTAAGAAAAAAATATATTTCTAATGATTATATATGTTAGAATGAAGTATTTGCGTGATATGCCTCCAAATTTACCTAGTAAGATCACAAGTTTTGTCGGTGTTTTTACCTATGTAATGAAATTATTTGGATAAAGACATTGAAATGTTGAAAAATAAGAATGTAAGAAGTGAGTGGGTTAATTGTAAATATTTTAGCAGGAGTGTGTTCCTTGGTTGGAGGATTGTGTATACTCTAAAAAGGATGGTAGGAGATATGAATCATACCAAATAAGCCAATTGTGTTATAATACAATAAATACTTTAAATATGGATGGTGTTGAAGGAGGAGGGGACTTACTGAATATACAAAAAATATCCATGGCCATGACCCTAAAGCCATGACAATTGTGGTAAGCACTTGGAAGAATAGAACTATATTGGTCTATTGGGGTGAGAATTAACTATCAATGAGATTAATAATCTAGGTCTATAGCTTTGATGGAGGGAAGAAAAATCATCAAAGATGGGAAATTTGAAGGAGAAGAAATGCAAATTTTCTTCAAAGGAAACAAAATGAGGAAACTAGTAAACATCCATTCTAGTTATGAAAGAACCTCCACCAAACTAATATGAGTTGTAATTGTTGAATTAATAATGACGTATGTGAGACCAGAGAGATGGTTCAAAAATATTTTCAACTATCACTTTACTTTGTTGAATCACTTTATGCATAAAGTGTTAATTTTATTGTCATTTTATCTCTCAATGTTACTTTAGCTTTTTATCCCTGAGAATCATTAAAAATTCCAAATTTCCTATCCTTCATGAAGGATGAAAGGATCATCCTTTTCATTATCAACCACATGAAATTTTTCTTACCCCTTCCAAGGCCACCACAAGAGAAATTTAGAATAAAATTAAAAAATCTAGGGTTAATAAAACATTTGATGAGGACAACCTTTCTAAATGGGTGGTGGAGCCTATTAAGGATTGGGAACTATTGAAGATAATTTTAAGAAGTTCTTGGAAATTTTCAAGGAGGAGGAGCATCTTCCTTCTAAAAAGGGAAGGGCAAGGAAGAAGCTTCTTTGAGGTCTATGAAAAAAGAGAAAGGTATTGTCGTATCCCTATGACATTAGGATGAAGTGTATTCTACAACATAAAGAGATGAAAGGAATGATGGTAAAGTCAAATTTGGGAAAAACAAGGAAGTCTAGAATAAAGATAAGTTCATCTATGAGAGGGAAGGGAAGGACATTTAGTGGAAAATCTTGATTGTCATAACTATAGTGATGAGTCTACTAGCATGACAACTAAATTTGTAATTTAGAGGGAAACAAATGTGGTGAAAGAGGATTTTAGTTTATCAAGATGAAAGCATTGGAGGTATGTATTTCTTTCCCTACCTTTCCTAACTTGGCTCAAAAATTCCTTTGGATTCTTCCCTTCGAGTGTCCAATGTTGCAAATATAAATGATTTAATGGAGGTGCTAGGTTCTGGGTAAGATGTGATTAAATCCCAACACAAATCAACATAAATGGTTTTTCATTAAAATAAATCAAATTAACATGAGAACGCGAATCATTTCGGAGAAGTTAAGAGTGTAGATTGAGATTCCTAGCTTGAAGGAGGAAAACAACTATGAAAGGGTGAAAGACCATCTTGAACATGGATACAACAATAAATAATTTGGGTACTATAAAAAAATGTGTTGAACCACAAGGTCCAGAATATGGAGAGATAAAAGTAAGCAATGGAAGGTAGAATTAATGTCATGGAATGGGGCATTGATATCATCAAGAAAAATATTGAAAGGGTAGTCAAATTTAGTGATTGTTTGAGCTAAAATAGTGTTAATGGGTTTCATATCCTCTTAGAGAAATTAAAGAACATTATTCAAGAGAACATAAATGAGAGAAAATATAATAACAATGAGCATGTTGGGATTAGCTCTTAAATTAGGTAGAGAAAAAAGATATATTTTGAAGATAAGAAGAGAAATTTGGTTAGCTTCACCAATCTCTAGGAGTTGTAGACATCTAAAAATGGTTGACGCTTGCAGAGTCATACTTTAACATTTGCGCATTGCCTATTTTAGGATCAATTAGTCATTGTTCCTCGTCAACTTGCGCCTATCAATTTAATCTCCTTGTCAATCTTGGTCAATTTGTCATTGATTTTTGTCAACCAATCTCAATAATTTATCAACATTGGTCCTTTGTCAATCAAAATCATGATTGAACCTATATTAATTTCTTGTTGTCTTGACCTAATTCCTTGTCCTCTTATTTCTAGGGTTTTATGATTTGTTCATTTAATCCTTTTTCTTCTTCTTTGTGGGTTAAATAAATCTATTTATTTAGTCCTAGGTCTCTTTCATGAATTAATTAATGGATGAAAACCTATTAATTAATTCACCTAATTTCTATTTCATCTTTTTCCTCAATTTTCTAATTTGCTAATTTCTCCTAATTTCTAATTTCTATTTCTATTTCAATATTGTCATAGTTTGTCATGCATTTTGCATAGCAACTTGTCATAATTTGTCATACTCGTTGCATAGCAAATTGTCATTTGTCGTAATGTTGCCATTCTTGATTTGAATTTCCTTTCAAATCTCTTCATGCTAATCTTGTCCTCTCTCCAATTTGTCTATAAATTGGATGATTTTCTTCAATAAAAAAGGAATCAATCACATTTTCAAGTAACCTTATGCTACGAATTTCATCTCTCAACAACTTGCTTTCCACATGCATTTTTGCACTTGTAGGTGAGATCCACATCAAATTTGAAGGTGAAAGAAGAACAATGGAGCCACATGAAGGAGATATCTATATCAGTTTGCTTCAATTTCATTCAATTTGAATATCTTGTCTTTATGTCTTCATTGATTGGATTAGGATTGCTTTCATTGCAGTTTTAGGTTTTGTGATTGTCCTAATTGCTATTTGTTTTGATGCTTCACAATTTCCTGATCTACATTTTGGTGAACCTGACGTGAACTAACCCCTTAACCATGTTTTGAGTGCTTTTGAGCTGTTTGCAGGTGAAAAACTCAAGAAACGGGGTGACTCGGAGCTTTCTGGGCACTTCTACGCCTGTGTTGATGGGTTCTGCCCCTGTGTTGAGGAATTCTGCACCTATGTTTATGGGTTTTGCACCTATGGAGATGGGTTATGCACCTATGTTGATGGGTTCTGCACCTGTGTTGATGGGTTCTACGACTGTGTTGAGTCATTCTACGGTTGTGTAAGGCCAGAAACAGAGGTAAAATCAATTGTTTTTACTTGCAAGTTTGTTTATTTTCATTCTCTTTCTTGCATTCTAGTTTTTCTTTGGTACTAATTCTCTATGTAGCATCTTGGCATTACATGTGATGAAGACTAAAAATGCAACTACTAATGAATCTTATGCAGGACACAGTCAAAGACTCTCATTAAAACATCTTTCTTGCAATTTTTAAAGTAGTTGCACATTTCATTTCTTAAAGGTTAATGAACACCATGCATGCTTTGTATGTTTTTAATTTGATTGCATGTTTTAACCCTTAGAATTGGGCCTGCCTCTTGATTTGCCTAGCACTTTGCATAGGCATTGGTGAGAGGGAACGACCCAAAGTGGTGACGGGCTAAAGCCAAGCTCTTCCAAACCACTCTAAATAACTATGGATGCAATAGAAGTTGTAGACAATGGGTGCTGGAATGGTATTGCAATAATTTATTCACCGGATCAATACCCACCCGAATGGATGCCCTTACTAGAATCTCTTGTTTTTAGATGCCAAAATCCTTCTATCTGTTGGCTCAGGCATTGTGCTACGCGCATGCCGAAGACACCTCTCATGTACTCCTCAGTTAGAGATAGCAAGTTCTTGGGACGTGATGCCCCTTGAACTCGAAGCTTGGTATGCTCGAGAAGTGAGTGCACTATAAAGGGGAGCCAGTGCTACCAAGTGTCTAGCTATCCAGCTGAGTGTTGTATTTTATGGATAGAGGATTCAACAGATATTGCCCTTGCCAGCCATAGGATTTGTTGCCAATGTGCTTGATTGTCTTGAGTCAAAGTCAAACAAACATTTTGTCTTTTGTGATTGTCAAAGGTTACATCAAGAACAAACTTTCAAAAGTGCTCATAATCAACTTGGGTTTTCAAAATTAACAACCTTCAATTCAAAACAAAATCCAAACAAAAGTCCAAATTTGTCCAAGTATTCATCCAACATTTGAACATGGCTTGTCAAAACATTGAATATCTTTGTTTCAAAATTCATGTCACTTTAGGCTAGGTTTTGCATAGTCCAACTTAGGACCTAGGACATATTGTCATCTCCCTTCATTTTAGCCCTTTTCATTGCAAGCATCCTCATTTTGCACTTAGGTTCAAAATCATTTCCTTAAGTTTTCATTTCATTGTCATATCCAAGCTAGATTTCCATTTAGGTGACATTCGTGCATTATCCTTGTCATGCTAAAATTAGGTCTTGCCTAGGTTGCATTTTGCATATTCCAAGTCATTGGTCTTTGCATATCCTTATCATTGTATTGTCATCTTGTCTTGGCTTCATCTTGTCATATCATATCCTTAGATCATTTTCATGTCATATCCTAAATTATTGTCATAATCATTGCCTTCTTGCATTTAGTCTCAAAAATTTGGTTTGTCAAACTAGAAAAATCAAAACTTTGGATGATACCCTAAGTTATTGTTAGGGAGTCTTGACCTTGTCTAAAATTTGTCCTTTCATTAATATCATTTTTGTCAAACCTAGCTTAGTATCCAAGCATATAGGTGAGACATTGTCAATTTGTCCTATTGTCATTTGGTCCTTTGTCCTTTAAGGTCTTGACTTCATTTCAACTTCACAAGGTTGTGTCTTTAGCTTTGCATTTCAAAATTTTGTCTCCAAAAATTCAAAAAGTCCAAAAACATTAAGTTGCATTGTCATCCTTTTAGGTTGCATTTGTCAATCCCATTAGTTGCATTGCATAGTGACATGTTTTTTGAAATGAGGTCTCAACCTTCTTACGAAGCCATGTCATCACAATTGAGAAATCAATCATGTCAATCCAATCTCTACATGTCTCAAAACTTGGATCAAACTTATCATGATGATGTAAATGTCCAAATACAAAAACTAGAGGAGAGACTAGCTCAAGCAAAGGAGATTTTGGAACAAAAAGTGAAAAACATTGAGAAGAATAGATCACAAATGTCCAAAATGTTTAAAAAATTTCCAGGTCGAAATCCAAATATTGAGCTAATTGATGTAAGATCTCTTATTGAACAATCAAACATACCATCTCTCCTCTCACAAATAGAGACGATGAAACAATTTCAAGAAAAGAGACAAAAACATTATGTGCCTCCACAACAAGAACAAGAAGGTGTTTACTATCAATCACATTTTCAACCATCACAACCAATTGTTCAACAGCTCAAACATTTCCAACAGACACAACCAATGGTCCAACATATACAACCAATGGTCCAATTTCAACAATATGTCCAACCAACTATACAATGTCAACAAATGGTTCAACCAATGGTGGAATATCAATGTCAACAACTACAACCAAACATTCAAAAACAAAGGTTGCAGCACACACCAACCCAAGTTTCAAACATGTCAAAACAATTGAACCAAGTCCAATATCAAAACATGACATCAAACCAAGACCAAATTCTTGCCAAGAAATTTAAAAATATAAATCCAATCATGTCAAAACCTCGCAAGGATTCAAATGCGTCTCCAAAGAAAGGTGGCCTTATTAGACAAATCTTAAAGAGAGTCCTAAGTGATTTTCTTGAGGATGATCAAAATCATACACCAATGTCTAGCAATGGCTCATCCATCCATCAAGAATTTGACCTTCAATTTGCCTCCACTCCCCTCCCATTCCATCATATTTAGAAGTTTCACAAGAGCAATTTACACCATCGCCTCCACATGATGCATCAAATAATGCATCCTCCCAAGGATTGTTTGCCACAGAAATATATGCTAATCAATTCATTTATACAAATCCCTTGTACTATTTGGAAATGCAAGATTTAATGCCATCAAATGCTTCTCTTTTAGAGAGTCCCATTCAAATTCCATCCCCTTCATGCCAAAGCATTGATCCCTTGCCAAAATCCCCCATGCATATCCAAAGTCCAACCCCATGTCAAGAGGATAATTTAGAGCATGAGGAAATATGTCTTGAAATAGATGAATATCAACATCTTGAAACCTTATCATCCCATCCAATTGTTGACCAGGACCCCATCTTCCCCGACACTCATGATGATTCCCCTCTTCTTGTCCATCCTATCCAAAGTCCTATTGACACTCCATTCCTTGAGAAAGATCAAGATATCCTAGTCCATCCAATCCCAAATGATCCCATTCCATTCCATGAAAAAAATGTCCTTTCAAATCCCATTGACATTCCAGATATCCCTTCCATCCTTTCCAATGATCCCATTA
This sequence comes from Cryptomeria japonica, assembly GCF_030272615.1. Lineage (NCBI taxonomy): Eukaryota > Viridiplantae > Streptophyta > Pinopsida > Cupressales > Cupressaceae > Cryptomeria > Cryptomeria japonica. The sequence goes on along the minus strand of NC_081412.1, from coordinate 437,980,318 downwards.
AAAGTCAAGAGAAAAGCACCTTTAAAGAGGATTCCAATGATCTTCCTCCTTGTCAAGATCAAATTATTCCTTTAAATCCTCCACAAGATCCTTTTGTTCCTCCATCTCCTTGTCTTAATCCTCCATATACACTCCAAGATCTCATTTCTTTTAATAATCCCATTATTTCTCCCATTCCATCTCTTGAAGGGCCTGTCATTGAACCATGTCCACTACACAATCCTAGTCCCCCTCATGATCCTAATCCCCCTCATGATTCTAACATGGTGCAAGATGTTCCTGAACCCTTGACATTAATAATGGGTTCTTCCACTTTGGTATAATCCGATCCACTTCAAGATCTCATTATTTCTCTCATATCATATCCACCTCATAATGGACTCACGTCTTCTTCCCCAAGAAAAGAGTATCCTACAAGTCAAGATATTCATAAAGGCAAAGGAGTAGATCTCCATAAGCAAGAATCCCTTCATGTTAAAGAAAATATTAAGGGTCATAGCCTCAATGAAATTCCTCATGACGTGGATACCCCTATTAAATCCAACATCCCTTCAAAATCAAAACATATCCCTTCCCCATCATACTTTCCATCCATCTTAGGTCCTTATATCCCTTCATCCTTTATGCAACGTCAGCAAAGGCACACATTCTTGAGTAAATTTCATCAATCCAAAAGAACTCCATTTCATTCATATCCATCCATGCATTCCTTTCCTCCTCCAAGCAATGTGGATGCCAAGCATAAAAGTCATAAGTCTAAAAATCCACATGTATTCAAGGATCGACATGTCCAATCTCATCAACATGTCAAAGCAAAGAAAAATTTGATCTATGAAGAAAAGGAAAAATCCAAAAGGTCACAAAGGCCCATTTCTCAAAAACAAAAGTTAAAATATATATGGGTTCCTAAATCCCTTGTGCAAGCAATGCACTCCAAGGAACCACAAAAGCATGAAAAATCAAAAACCATGTGGATCCCTAAGCGGCTCCTTGAAGCACAAAAGCCTAAAGAAACATCCAACTTGGCATCCAAAGTTTCTATTCCTCCATCCAACCCTATCAAATTTTTTCCTCCATCACCTTCTTCATCCATTTTGGGCCCTTATGTCCCAAAATCCATAGCCTTTTCTTCGTCAAAATCTCAATATCCAAAATACATTTGTCCTCCATCAGTCCATCACCCCTCAAGGTGTGTACCAATGTCGATCTTGCCAACATTTCTATCCACTCAAGCACAATTATTCCAATACCCTATCCATTATCCAATGCATATTTTCCATCCTTCGATCCCTTTGATCCCATCCTTTGCATAAATCCTTGCCTTAATTTCATCTCTTTTTCCATGTCCTTATCCTACCAACGTCTTTGAGCATACTTTTAAAGGTCATGGTCCACTTTTTTAAAGGCTACTATCCAAAAAAAAAAGACGCTTGAGTCCTTCTTCCATCCCCTATCATGTGTCCATCTTCTATTGAAAAGTCAAAATACAACCAAAAAAAAAAAGTGAGAATAAAAAAAGACAAGAAAAAAGTAAAGCAAAAATAATCCGTCCACTGGTGAAAACCTGGCAAACAAACACCTTGGGCAAGTACCATGATGAAAACCTGGCAAATAGGCATCATGCATAATCTATGAACTTCTTGCATACCGTACTTGGGAATAGGTTTTATCCTATCATATCCTTTTGTCCTTCATTGTTCCATTATCCTATCGAACCCCTGTCATTACCCTTCATATCCTATTGTCCCTCATGTCTAGTTTCCCTTTCCACCTTTGATCTTGACAAGGTTGAGGATCATCATGAGCATCATGCATCTTGTTTGTAGCTTTTAGTCCATCATAGCTTTTGGTCTTTATCCATTTTCTTATTACAACCTTTCATCCATATTCCCTGTCTTATTGCAACTTTCTACCACTATCCCTTAGCCAATCCCAACCTTCAGTCCATGTACCTTATCCATTCTTGGTCTTTCTTATCCTATCCATATCTTATTACTATCAATATCCCTCATGCCATGTCACTGCTTTACATTGTCATATCCAGTCTCTTGTCCCATTATCTCCATAGTAAAAGGGCTTTGTCTTCCCTCTATCCACCAACATTTTAGCAAGCCTATTTATTCACTTGTCATATTCCTTTCCTTGCTAGACACTGGGGGAAAATCATAAAAATCCCTAAAAATCATATAATGTCTTGAAAAAATCCCTAAAAATCAAATAATGTCCTGAAAAAAATCCCTAAAAAGTCAAATAAAGTCCTGAAAAATGAACAAAAAAAATTGTTAAAAACTCAAAATTCCTACAAAGTGAAAAACATCAAAATCCAAAAACAATTTCTTTGGCATTTTTCATTTTGTCAATAAATGGTCCCCTTTGTGCATAGACAGATCATTGAGCATACATCCAATGACAATCAATCAAACATTGTGCTTTAATGAAATCACACATTAATAGATGAACTGCTTGACCAAGCAAGCATTCAACCTGATCATAGTTGTCACATCAATCCAAATAGCATCAACATTACCATTGGTCCTTGTCAACATTATCATGGGTCTTATATAGGGTGTGGTATACTCAAAATCAAACTGTGTCTTGTATTAGATGGGGTACCGCATTCCCTGAAACTAGACAACATGATCATTCTTGTTTTCGATCATGTTTGACTTGGTTGAATTTGTGCATCTTATCTTTTTACTGATTTATCTTTGGCTTCGATCATGTTCCTATGTTGCTCGATGATGTCACTGAGTGATTTAGAGTAACTGGGATGGTTCATGGTCCATTTTGTTTTTTGTTGTGTTTACTGTTTGTGGAATGTTTGTCACAAACTAGGGCAACTATATCATTGGGTGTCTGTGATAAGTACGTTCGCTTTGTGAACACTGCACATACCTTGACCCTTGATATATGCACCCTAGGATGCTTCACTCATTCCTTGTGTGCGATGTGTCTGTCTTTTGCAAAAGGGATTGCATTCCAGCTTTGGCCTTCAATGCCATGATGCTTTGCATCCGCTTTGCTATAGTAAATAAAGGTTCTCACCTACTTATGTGCATTTGTGAAAGCAAGTTTTCCTTCATGTCTAACAATCCTCTGTCTAATTTCTTCTTACTGACATTTCTTCCGTCAATCTTGGCAGTCCGTTCAAACCTATCATCTTCTGTCATTCTTATCGATCACTTGGCCTCTTTTCTGGATTTTTCCAGCCAATTCCTCGAGGGGGCATGCATATGTCATTGTTATTGTCTGGGGCATTTTCATTATTGTTCTTTGAAACAACGCTTAAAATCGCATTGTCTCAAAGAGGGGCAAAATGTAGACATCTAAAAATGGTCAACGCTTGTAGAGTCATACTTTAACATTTGCGCATTGCCTTATTTTAGGGTTCTTGCATCGCATTAACATTTCTTCTATGTTGCGCACTTGGTATTTATCATTTGCGAGCATCGATTCCTTCTTCTGCATTCCTCATTTTTCTCGCTTTCGAATTAGGTCTTGTCGATAGCAATTTTCAGTCATGATTTTGGTCGATCTTATCCTGTTGCATCATGGTGCGTGCTCATTTATCATCATTTTGGACATCGTCAATACTAATTGTTGATAGAATTAGGGTTTTTTCCTCTTGTTAATCTCATCATTTTGCGATCGATTCATCATCGATCCTTGTCCTTGTCAATCTTGTCATTTTGCGATCGATTCGTCATCGATCCTTGTCCTTGCCAATCTTGTCATTTTGCGATCGATTCGTCATCGATCCTTGTCCTTTTCAATCATGTCAATTTGGATCAATTAGTCATTGTTCCTCATCAATTGGCACCTATCAATTTAATCTCCTTGTCAATCTTGGTCAATTTGTCATTGATTTTTGTCAACCAATCTCAATCATTTATCAACATTGGTCCTTTGTCAATCAGAATCATGATTTAACCTACATTAATTTCTTGTTGTCTTGATCTAATTCCTTGTCCTCTTATTTCTAGGGTTTTATGATTTTTTCATTTAATCCTTTTTCTTCTTCTTTGTGGGTTAAATAAATCTATTTATTTAGTCCTAGGTCTCTTTCATGAATTAATTAATGGATGAAAACCTATTAATTAATTCACCTAATTTCTATTTCATCTTTTTCCTCAATTTTCTAATTTTCTAATTTCTCCTAATTTCTAATTTCTATTTCTATTTCAATCTTGGCATAGTTTGTCATGCATTTTGCATAGCAACTTGTCATAATTTGTCATGATTTGTCATACTCGTTGCATAGCATATTGTCATTTGTCATAATGTTGCCATTCTTGATTTGAATTTCCTTTCAAATCTCTTCATGCTAATCTTGTCCTCTCTCCAATTTGTCTATAAATTAGATGATTTTCTTCAATAAAAAAAGGAATCAATCACATTTTCGAGTAACCTTATGCTACGAATTTCATCTCTCAACAACTTGCTTTCCACATGCATTTTTGCACTTGTAGGTGAGATCCACATCAAATTTGAAGGTGAAAGAAGAACAATGGAGCCACATGAAGGAGATATCTGCGTTGGTTTGCTTCAATTTCATTCAATTTGAATATCTTGTCTTTATGTCTTCATTGATTGGATTAGGATTGCTTTCATTGCAGTTTTAGGTTTTGTGATTGTCCTAATTGCTATTTGTTTTGATGCTTCCCAATTTCCTGATCTACAGGAGCAATTTTACCAACCAGAGCTCAAGACTATCAAAAAATTGAAGAAAATATAATTGTGTTGCTAATATTGTTTATGATTTTAGGATTTGATTGTGTGAGCAATTTTTAACCATCAAGATTTTAGATCACAATCCGTGATCCATCATTAGGATGCAAGAGAGTTCCATGATCCATCTTTTTTCATCCTTGAACTCTCTTGCATCCCGACGATGGATCATGGAGTGTGATTCGAAAGGTTGACGGTTAAAAATTGCTCACATAATCAAATCTAGAAACCATAAACAATATTAGCATGGATTAAGGGAATCTAATAGCATTGATTGTGCTGCTAGTTTTATTTTTCCTATGTATTTTGTTGTTGATGTGTGGTTGGTTGGTTGATTAATTTTTGTTAGGTGATGTTTTATTATTATCTTGCTATGGAATTTTTGTTTGCTATTGTGTTTCATGCTTTTATATCTAGTCAACTTTTTTTAAAAGGTTTTGGAATCCCTTGAAAACTTCTTTCACTCTGAATAAAAAATAATTGGCCACACTTAGTATGAAACTTTATCAAGTTTACATTCAAAAGAAACATATATTATTGCAGAATAATACATAACTAAATGATACAATTTATATCATATCACAATTTTAGCAAAATACTTAATAAATTATATATTTTTGGTAATCCAATGCTTTTAATTGGAGCTCTGAACAACAAGGAAGGATTATTTAGATTGCCTCCACACTAGCAATTGATCAAAAAAGATGACCTCCCTCCAATCACCATAACCAACTTAGAAGCCTCCTAATCAACTCTAATCATCTTAGAACTCACAAAGAAAGTCCAGGATTCATCAATTTGAATTCCTATAATAGATATTACTTTGAAAAATTATTTTTATTAAAATTTCATAATTTCTTACAAGATAAATCCAAATAGCTTAAAATGCATTCCATAAGGTCAGAGTGGGTGTACACTGTCCCATACACATAAAATTTTTTAAAAAATGTACCACTTCATTTCTTCCAATTTCTAATTTACTTTTTTATTCATTCAACATTTAAAAATAAAAATATTGAGTAACGTCATTACAATTAGTCTAGGTACCGAACATGTGAAGTTATAATTGAATAAAATATGAAAATAAACTATAAACTTAAGAATTAACAATTGTTGATATTTCAGAAGATAGAAGCTGCATTGGAACTTAGAAGAACAGGTATTGGACGTGCACCACTATTGAGCTCTCTCCCCTATAAATGCCCACGGCTTATCCTCGAGCTCCACGTTTGTCAGGACTTCACCGTTATATACTCATTGTATATACAACCGTTATATAATTATTGTATATACAACCTCCATATGGGAGTTTCAAGGAAGAAGCAAGCAGGCAAAAGGAGGCCAAATAGGTTACATATCATCCTGAAAAAAAACTCAATTTCTTCACTCTTAAGAACTGGACTCTAATTCTACCGCTAACATTTTGCCGTCATATTAATTACTGTGAAATTTGGAAATTTAAATCTGTACTCTGAAATTTCTGTTACTGCTTGATGGCCATTCCAATGAATTTGAAAGTAAGCAGTGTTTCAGTTCTCTTGATCTTCACTACTATATTTAAATTGTGTAAGATCAATAATTCATGTTATTATATTTTTCCATAAAATTCTTATAGAATAATCATTATGACAAAGTGTCATGTTAAAAAATTAGTATATGTGTTTTATAATGTTTTGGATTCATTTTGATTAAAGTGTCTTTTATATAATAATATATTTACAAGTGGAATGGTATTCTATGGAATTTGGCTAGTGATTTCATTCCAATTTGATGCTCTTGTCACTCATTTCCAAGAATTAGTTATAATTGTCAGATATCTTATTTGTCTTCTTGGTGACTAGTTAATGTGAGTTCACATAGCACATTTTTGTATGCATTCATGTGCTATGTTGTTGTATTTAAAGTAAATAAATTATTCATTTTAAATTCATTGAGAGTGCTATTATTGAATGTTTGTGTTACATTTATAGTTTCATTATCATAACATATATCAACACTTTTAGACATATGCACAAGTGGTCTTTCATCCGTGTTCAAAGATGTTAAATTGGTTTGTATAAAGACTTAAGTAAAGGAGAAAAAACACTTTTCTACCAAATTCCTTAACAATATTTGTAAACATCATCTGAATTTAGACATAAGTAATATAACCTAAGACTAATAAATATAGTCTTTAGCTATATATCAAAACACTTATGTGGGTCTAGGTTCAATATTATTTCGGGATTAAATATTTGGACATGAAGATCAAGATGAAAGTATAAATATGTGTGACACTTTTTAAACTATCCATTTTTATAATAGTTTTGACCTAAACTAGAGTGTTCATCCCAAATATCTATATGACCTCTTTATGAAAAAATAGATCCAAACTAACCTGATTGACCTAGGTTTGATTCAATCTCCAAATCAATACAAGTCTAAAATTGGTGAATACTCGTTCTAACAAATTTTCCTCTCCCATGTCCATTCATCAAAGCAAAGAGGATAGGTAAGTTTTAGGAAAATTTGCATGAACAATTCTTTTTTCAAAGAAATGTTGGATTCCACCCATTACACCTTTCATATTTCCAATGATAATTTGTAATTTTTGATATTATATAAAAGGTTAAAGTTAATATTTTTAGGGAATCAATTTCTAGAGACATGCATAATCTATAGTGTTGGCAAGGCAAATAGACATATAAACTTGTAAGTGAAATGAAATTTTGTTTCTAGCTAATATTTTTTTTTTATATAAAGATATGTATTTTGAAGTAGATAATAAATAGTAAATAAAATGGCTTTATAGTGAAATCAAGAAACTATATCAAATTTTTTAGATGTGTAATAAATAAAATATCTTTATACAAAAAAAAAATTGATATAGTAACTATATTATTAGATTTTTGTTTACCTCCCTATCCAAATTTAAGAATCGATGACTACGGGAATGAGCTCTGCTAGGGTTTGAGGTTGTGTATTTCTTTTTTCAGACCATATTTACTACGGGACTTTTGTGTTTATTATGGCTTCAGACAACTTTAGCACAACAATTGATGCTAGTGCTGGAGTTGCTGCGACGGACCCTCATGGTGCCTCAGAACAAGCGCCCTCACAAATTTGTTCCGAAAGTGTTTCACGAGGTATGTCCTCACCTGATGTTGTACTTCCTATTCAAGATTTTGATAATGCATATGAGTGGCTTGAAAAATGCACTTTGATAGGCTATTTTGTGGGTAGGATCCCTCCTGAAAGCATGCTTCATGACTGGGTCACCAAAGCCTAGTCTCCTCATGGAGTCCGCCTTGATGGCATCCAAAGCCTCACCAAGGGCGTCTTTTTGTTTCGCTTTTCAAACCCTTCCCATGTTGAGGCTATCCTCTCTCATGGGCCATGGACTGTTCGATCTTCCCTTCTGGTTTTCGAGTGCTGGTCTTGAGACTTTTCTATCTCAGATGACAAAACGTTGTGAGTCTCGGTCTAGGTTGAGTTCCCTGATCTTCCTTTGCCTTGTTGGCCTTTCATGTAAACTATTGCTCAGTCTATTGGCAAAGTTGTTTGTCTTGAACCAAACCATTTTTTTAATGCTCACCCTCAAAAGAGGGTCTATGTTGAGGTCGACCTTTCACGCGACATAAAAGAAACTGTTGATATTCAAGTGGGAGTCAATACCTTCACCCAGAAGGTGCTTTATTTGAACCTTACCAACACTTTCTAGTAGTGCTAGTCAATAGAACACAAAATCAGGGATTGTCCCTTAGCTATTTAAAAAATAAAACCCCTTGTTAAGGATACCAGCTCTCGACCTGTGGAGGGAGCTAGGAAGAATGAATAGACCACTGTAGTTAACAAAGGCAAAAACTCTGTGGCTTCAGCCCAAAAGTCACCAATCTATTCAAGTTCCCAGTGGACGATGGAGCCTCCTATGTAGACATCATCTTCCCAGGCAGTCTCTACGTTGTTTGCTTCAGTTTCAAACCCTAGCCAGTAGGGGAAGGATTCTTCTGAGGGTGTCGCTCGACCCCCTTGGGTTCACACTCCTTAGGTTGTGTGTGCAATTTCTACTCCACACTCTCTGCGCCACCCTCGCCGCCCTTTTGGGTGTGCTGAGATTGCAGATTGTGGCTCAAAAAATGACAAGTTATTTCTAGTGGGGACTCTCCTCCCAGTATCAGTTCATATTTTTTATGCAATAGCTTCTCCTCTCTTGGGGATGAGGATGATATGCAATATTTTTCATGAATTACATCTCATGGAATGTTTGAGGTTTCGCAGACCTCACCAGAAAGTACTATGTTAGAGATGTTCGTCAACGTGTTTTAGGCCTGAATGTACTCTGCCTTCAGGAAGTTAAAATTGTTGGTTTCATGCTTACTGTTGCATGTTGTGTTATTTGGCTAGATAGCTTGTTTTTGCTTCCCAACATGAAGCTGGTTGAGGTGGAGTTGCTACTCTCATTTCACCTCGTTGGCTTTCTGTGGTTATTTCTCACAGTTTTGATCCCATGCAGTGCGTTGTATGGGTTTTTCTATCAATTGATAATCATTTCATTGGGATTGTTAATGTTTATGCTCCCAATGATGCGGTTGATAGATCACACCTATGGCGCTAGATTGTTGACAATCTACCACCTACAACTTGGGTCATGTGTGGGGACTTCAATATGGTTGAGGTGGTGACCGATAAGGATAAAATTTTGCCTTTTTGATGGACAACTAGTGAGAGGGAAGCTTGGTACTATATGCATAATAAGTTGGGTCTTTTCAACCACAACACAAACCACTACCACCTTGGTGGGGTCTGGCACACTTGGTCTAATTTTAGAGCTGGCTCTGATAGAATATTTAAAAGGCTTGATCGTGATATGATAACTGCGCAATCTTTTTTTTCTTTTTCTAAAGATCAAGATCTACCCATCACTCCTCTCGTTGATGTGACACTGTCCGATCACTTCCCCGTAAAGTTTAGCATTGAATGGCTGTCAGCTAGGCACTGTCCTTCCAAGATGCAGTTTTACCTCAACATATCTCTCCTGCATCATCAAGCCATGATGGCCCACATTCAAAAGGTTTGGAATTTGGAACCAAGGCCTCATCATCACACTTGTTGGATTGTGTGGTGGAATGACACCATTACCTGCTCTGCAAGGTTTCTGCACATTTATGGCAGATAACTTGCCATGTACCGTAAGTGCTAGTATGACACAAACACCAAAGATCTTTGTGCTTCCATAGAAGCTATGGCATTGAATCCTTTTGATTCTAACCTACAACTTTGATTAGCCCAACTCCGTCATCAGAAACAAGTTGCAGATAACTACTCTGCCAGAAGAGCTCAAATCAAAGCCAGGTTACATTGGCTCAAGGTGGTTGATAGGGCCTCCAAAGAATTTTTCTCATCTTTGCGTGCCCGTCATACCTTTGTAGGGATTAACAAAATCAAAGAAGGACATGTTGTCCTCACCAAGCTACCTGATATTCTGCAAGCCTTTACTTGTCATTATGAGAAGGTGTTCATAGCGTAGGGAAACTCTCCGGCCAGAGCCCAAGCTTTGCAAGATTGCTTAGCTGTTGTTCCCAAAAGGCTTTCTAAGTCTTAGTAGACCTTTTGTGATCTCTTAGTAACCATTGATGATCTCAAGGAAGCCATTTTTTCTATTGTAAATGATAAAGCCCTTGGGTGTGATGGTTTCCCTTGTGAGTTCTACAAATCCCTTTGGCCTTGTGTTGGTCCTGACCTACATAAGGTCTACCTTGAAAATTTTCACTCCCAGTCCCTAGGATCAATTCTTAACCGAGGTAACATAAAATTTATCCCTAAGGCTGTGGATTCGGAGGATATTTGCAATTGGAGGCCTATTACCTTGCTCAATGTATCACATAATATTATTGCCAAAGCCTTGGCTCTCAAGATTCGTCATCTCCTACCTTTGATTATTCGTCTGGAGCAGACATGATTTATCAAGTCTAGGTTTATTCTGGATAATATTATTGTTGGTTGGGAAGGGATGGATTGGGTCAGATGTTCCAAAAAATGAGAAATCTTCCTTATGATTGACTTTGCTAAAGCGTATGATCGCATTGAGTGGCCATTTATTTTGGCTATGCTCAAAGCTCTTGGCTTCAACCCCAGATTTATTTAGTCTGTCCAGATGTTATTCGGGGATGCCTTGACTTGCATCACCATTAAATACCATCAGTATGAGGCTTTTGATATTTTCAGATCCATTCGCTAGGGCTGTCCTATGGCTCCTTCTTTATATGTTCTTGCGGCGGAGGGTTTTGGGTACTTGCTAATGCTATCTCTGCTAGGCATGTCTATGGTATCTCCCTGCCTGAGTCACCTTCTCAACTTGTCAATGGCCATTTTGTGGATTTCTCCTTTCTCACTCTCATTGAGCAAGAAGATAATTTTTAGGTCACTCTTCAATGTCTGGACACCTTTTGCTTGGCTTTTGGCTCATCCATTCAATGGCACAAGACATAATGTTACAAGTAATCTTTTCTTCCTACCCCACCTTGGACTCTTCAATATGACTGGAAATGGCTTCATCATGGCAAAAAAATTCTTTTTCGGCATTCCTTTTTCCTTTCAAGCTTCGTCTGTGGATCTTTGGAATCCTGTTTTAGCCAGGATTGAGAAAAAGTTGGCCTATTGGATTACCAACCCTCTCTCCCTGGCTAGTAAATTTCAAATTTGTTCGAAGGTTTTGGCTGCAACTCATGTCTATTACTCTTCATGTTGGGTTCCTTCTAAGGCCTCTTACATGAAGTTGGAAAGACTTTTGCGGGCTTTTCTTTGGGCCTCTAGTTTTGACCATCAAGGTTTTCATAGAGTCGCTTGGGAGTATTGTTGTCTTCCCAAGGAGTCCGTAGGGCTTGGCCTTATTTCTACCCAAAAATAAGAGCTTTCCTTATGTGCTAAATGGATAATCAGAGCCTTATCTGGTGACAAGGCTTAGAATGTCCTTATTCGGCATTGCATTTCTTCAGGATTTCCTGCCAATAGGCCGGCTTGGAAGGGAATTGGTTTTCGAACCCTGATCATTATGAAAGACCCTATTCAAATCTAGGGTACTTTTGTTGTTGAAAGCATCTAGGGTGCTTGGGAAGCTATTAAGCCTTGGATTCAATGGGCAGATGATGGTTTTCGTGATGGGATCTCCATGAATCAACACATTTCTAGTAGTCACCTCTTTTTCAAGTGCAAGGGTTTCCACTGTCCAAAATCCATGGTGTTAGTGCTCTATGTTTTCACAAATGCAACATTTGAACATCTAAGGATCTGTTTTCCTCAATTTCTATGAGTCTCTGGTCATGGGATGACCTCCAGGTCTAATTTGGTCTATCTCGACTTGATTAACAGACTTATGATCTTCTGGTTTCGGCCTTACCCTCACATTTGCTACATAAGCTTGGCATTCAGTATGTTATACCTCGGTGGAAGGATTGGAAGTGGTATCCTTGGACTCCTTTCACCAGGTACAAACCCAAAATGGGTTATCTTTGGTTGGTTCCTCATTTTCCTATGGTCCATATTCTTAACTAGCAGTGGCACTTGCACTCTTCTCAGAAATCCTGGAGACTTAGGTTTCTTGTTGTCTATTTTTCCACCACTGAACCCAAGATTGCACTCTTTTCTTGGTGTGTGTTTTTTCAAGGGTTTCCTTTGGGTTCGTAATCCTTGGTGCCCTTTTTGTGGTGGTTTTGTAGAAGAGATCAACAATACTTGAGATGGATCCATAATTTCTTTTGGCCTTTTCAGCCTGAGCCCTTTTCTTGGGATATGGCTCTTTTGGGCGATTTGCCTAGAATCCCCTTCAAATTTTCCTAGATATGGCATGCTTTCAGAATGGAGATCCTATTTACTCTTTGGAAAGATAGAAATGCAGTTCTTTTTACTCACAACTCTTTGGATATTAATGTATTGCTTTATGCTAAAGCTTACATTTTTAATAATGTATTAATGTAGAATCAGGTGCAAGCTGACAAAGTGGCTCTTGAGGTGGGCCACTTACATGAGCTCCTTCAGCACTAGGGCAACGCCCCTTGTGTGGTTACTAGAGTGCCGCCAGATTTTGTTTCTATCAACCACACTCTGCCCCATGGCCATTATCTTGGCCGCAGTTCCTCCACTCGATGCTCTCAGACCTCACGATCTTAGGCTCCTCGTTTCTCCTCTGGTGGGAGAGACGATGCATGGAGGCATCACTGGACTTATCCTCCACATCGTGGCTCTACCTCGGGGTGGCCTTCTGCTACTCCTGTGACTTTGGCTCCTACTGCTAGTGATGGCTCTAGGTGGCCTATTGCCACCACCTCCAAGTTTCCTTGCCTAGCTTTGGATATTTCGCCTCTCAAGCGGGAAGAAGGAGAAGAAGACAAAGACACTGAAGATGGGTGGTCTGTGTTGGACTTGACTCTTGACCTCGCTAATGTATGGGGCAAGAAAAATGATCCAGATCCTCCTCCCTCGGCTTCCTCTGTTTTGGCTACTTGAGGAATTTTTTTGATGAATAGCTAGTTTTTTGACTTTGGCTTCTGGTCGTGTGACTCTTGCGGGGTGATCTTGTATCCCTTGGCCATTTTTTGTGAATATGTACTTTAATATTTTTAGTTAATAGAGAAGGCTTATTCATCAAAAAAATATCTCTATCATAAATAAATTAAAGAAAATAGTTTTAAATATGATAAATAAAATAACTTTGAATGAAAAGAAAATTACATTCAAGCAAATAAAAATACATTTTTAAAAAAAATTTAAGTGGTTATTCTTATGTTGCGGTTCCTTTTGAAGTATGTTGATTAAGTTGTGGTGGTGTTGTTGTGAACATAGAGATCTTGTCATTTAATCAAATGGGTGGATTTATTTTGATGTTGAGTGTGTCTAATTTTTTTAGTTCTTTGACCATAATCATATATAATGTGACCTTTCACTCTATTTTATTTCATTGATGATAAACAATAAATGATTAGTTATTTCGTAGAACTATACTAATGGCATTTTTTTAACTCATTATTAAATATCATATTTTGAACCGATCACATATCAAGATTCTTTTTCATATAATTTTTTCTTACTTCACCAAAGTTTAGAAGCAATTTCTTTAACAAAAAATCATTTAATTTTTTTTTTTGAATGTACATATATATATATATATATATATATATATATATATACAAAAAAAAAACATAAAGTAGAATAAAAATATGCATTTTTAACTTACTTCATTTCAAAAGTTATAACACTTATGTCATTTTTAATGACAAGTTAAAAAGTTTGATTAAAGTTTGTCATTTTTTTTTTATAAAAGTGTGACATAAATTTATTGTTTTATCCTGTAATTCCTCTGCTATGATGCATTGTACAAAAGAAAGAATGATAAAACTTTTAATTTGAATGTCATGCAAAGAGCATTGAAAGTTATGTTCTAAAATAAATAATCTCTTCAAAATACATTTGTCAATTCTCGAAAATTTTTAAGTTTTAGAATATAGAAACTATATCCAATTTTGATAAATATATATTCGCTGTGTAAGAAAAAAAACATGGTTAAGTTTAAAAGAATTTATTTTAATTATTTAATAATTTATATTAAGCTTCAAATTGAATAAAACATAAATAACCTACAAATAATTAAATAAATGATCTTGAAAAGAAATATAGAGAAAGACAACATAGAAGAGAAGAGTAGGTAGTCAATAATGTTTTTATGTTATAAATTGATGTTATAACTATTAGTAACATATTTTATCTTAGTCTAATGGTCCTCAAAACTCTTCACAATTGTTTCAAATTATGTTAGATCCTAAAGAATTGCTTGGAGAAGAAATAATGTGGAATTAGTTTGTCTAATATCACTACATGGGAAAATTTTAAATATACAAAGAGGCTTACATGAATCAAATAAAACAACAACAATATCAAAAATCGCATGATGATGTATATGACCTACAATCAATAGCTACAAGTGTGAAGCTATTATGGAGTGAAACAAAAATGGAAAGAAGTTATTAATTAGTTTATTATAAAATATGAAGATAGTGTATCATGTATTAAATGATATCATGAATATAAATAATTTTGATGCTATTGTGACATATGTTAGAGATCTTATACATTGTACACATAACAAAGTTTAATAAGTTTCTCAGAGTATGACATAGTGATTAAATATCAAATGATAAATTTGACCATTTGACTTTTCTAGATGGCCACTATGACTCCTTACTCCAAAACAAACTTCATTTCCTATGAGTTGAGATAGATTTACAAAGGAGATTGAAAAATATTAAAAAAAAAGTGAAAAAAAAGAAAAAGAAGAGAAAATCAAGAAAGAGAAAATGAAAAAACAAAAGACGAAAAATATTAATACCATAGTAACTCAACTATATAGGAGATTAAATACACCTCAATCCAAGGCTATTAATTCGTGGTTGAAAATGGTGATCTAATAAGGGTGGAGTCATAGGAAAAATTCTTGGGCTTTCAAATACCTAATTGGTAGCAAAAAAAATGCACAGATACTCATGTCTGTGTATAGTTATGTGACATAATTTAGGGGACCTCTAATTAGTTGGAGATGTAACAATACCTATATAAATTTTTGTGGGTTGTAACTCAATATGATTAAATCCTCACTCTTGATGGAGTGAACACTCATACAAACTGTGAGATATCTGTTGAACATAGAGGACCACTGAGAGCGGTGTGAATCAGTGGTTCCTAAATTTTGACTTTCAAAGCAACTTCAGAATACCAGTTAACCACGTAAGCACTTAAACAATCAAACCGGTAAAGCAAGAAGGAAAGCTAAATAGATCAATCACACAAATGCAACTCACAACTCCAGATGTACGAGGAAAACCTAATATGGGAAAAATCTCAGTGAGAAAAGTTGTTGGAGACTACTACTCCAATCCTGCCTCACGAGTAAAACACTGAATTACAAAGTTTATGGCACCAACCCAAGGAGCACCAACCCCTACA
Organism: Cryptomeria japonica; assembly: GCF_030272615.1. Taxonomy (NCBI): domain Eukaryota; kingdom Viridiplantae; phylum Streptophyta; class Pinopsida; order Cupressales; family Cupressaceae; genus Cryptomeria; species Cryptomeria japonica. Next base: position 437,964,619 of record NC_081412.1, on the reverse strand, counting down.
CCAAGCTATAACTTGGTGATGTATATTGAAATACAATTTGAATATAGTTAAGGCTTCTCGTTGCAAATGAATTATGCAACTCTTGATTAATACAGTCTTTTCTCCTCCACTGAATCTCTGATTCTTGAGCTCTATTATCTCTCTCTCTCTCTCAGTCTCTCAACACACTGTGTCACACTTGGATGTTTCCTGCTCTGCCAGACCTTGTTGGTTTAGCTTAACTGTGAAACTACAGTTATATCGATACTCAATCATTGCTGATAGAACTTTCTCACCGGTATGCTTGCTCACTTACTCTGCAGCTCTCTTAGAATAATTTCCAAGGCTAGTGATTCTTCTCTTTTGTTTAATCTCTCCTTTATCTTCCTCTTCTCTTCTTCTTCTCTTCTTCTTCTCTGTAGCATCATCTTGCTCTGTCTTGAGCTCTCCTCTTTATCCCGTGGTTTCCTGCCAAAAGGCAATTCAAATTCAGAGCGGTTAGGGTTTCCTTTTCCCAATACAATCTACATGAGATCTGATGTAGTCTGTCAAGGATCAATCCCTTATAATCAAGGGATGCATCTATTCATTTTCCCATTACCCAATGCATACTTGCTAAAGATAGAAATCACGTACAAGATTTCTTGCCTTGAATTATGTCAACTCATAAACCCTTCAGCTTTTTCCTTTTTGAGGTCTTCTTGCAATCGGATTTCCTTTGCATTGATCCAGGCGCCAACTACTCCCTGATCTTCCTCTATCATCCTTTCTTCCTCAAACCACATTAGTTAGTTGCAATCTTGTGATTTGTGGCTGTTTCATTTATGTCGACTAACAATTTCACCAACCGTGTTGATGGTGGCTTTATCAACCTCTGCATATTTGCCACCTTGTCTCCACATGACATCACCATGGTTAGTCACTCTACTCACCAACACACAGTTAGTTCAATATTAAACATTCAGTAAACTCATACCGGTACACACCTTTATCGGTAAGGCCTTCTTCTTCTGCTAATCAGAAGTGCACACTATACCAATAACACATCTTCACTTCCAGTTGTTTGTGATAACTTCAACATTCTGCCTCTTCATTATAAATAGGCAACTAACCTCTAGACCAGTTTATTTCTCAACATGTTAACACACACACAACCTTCATCTTGGTTTATGCCTTATCGGTAAGCTTTCATTTTGTGTGCTCACTCTTATGTGAATTGCTATCATTTCGGTTGACATCAATGACAACTTAATGCCAAAATGCCAACAATCTCCCCCTTTGGCATTGATGTCAACTTCTCATAGGATACTTCATACCAGTACATTTCTCCCCCTTTGACACAATGACAAAGGGTATTGTACACTCCCCCTTTGATCCATATTGAGCTCCCCCTTTGACTACTATCATCTCCCCTTGAACCACATAAAGCCTTCCTAGACAAATGATACAACTCCCAACTTGTGTCGGAGGTACTCAAAAGTGCTTACCGGTAATGGTTTGGTGAAAATGTCTGCTACTTGTTCTCCAGTAGGTACATAATCCATCCTTACCTCCTGTCCTTCAACCTTCTCTCTAAGAAAGTGATACTTGATAGCAATGTGCTTTGTTTAGGAATGCATGACTAGATTCTTTGTAATGTTGATTGCACTCAAATTGTCACACCAGATGAGAATAGGATCAGTGATGTCCACCTGTATTTCTTTGAGAGTCTGCTTCATCCAAAGCATCTAAGAGCAGCATGTAGCAGCAGCAATGTATTAAGCTTCAATAGTAGATAGAGAGACCGAGTCCTACTTCTTGCTATGCCATGAGCTGGTCACCTAGAAAGAATGCACCACCACTTGTGCTCTTTTGATCATCAATTCAACCTACCCAATCAGCATCAGTGTATTCTTCCAAGATAAAATCTCCTTGTTTAGTATACCACAAACCATAGTTGAGCATCCCTTGTAGGTACCTAAAGATTCTTCTAACAACATTCATATGTGACTGCTTTCGTGCAACTTAGAATCTGGCCACCATGCATACTATGTGAACTATAAGTGGTCTTGAAGCAGTTAGATACAGTAGATTGCCTATCATGGATCTGTACAGAGTCTGATCTACCACCAATGATTCATCATTCTTGCTCAATTTATTGTCGGTCACCATGAGGGTACTTACTAGTTTACAATCTTCAATTTGGAATTTCTTCAACATCTCCTTTGCATACTTGATTTGTGAGATAAAGTTTCATTTATCTTTTTGTAATATCCGTAAACCAAGGAATAAGTCAATTCACCAAGCATTGACATCTCAAATTATGACTACATCTTATCAACAAATTATTTGCAGAGGGTGTCCTTGTTGCCTCCAAAGATAATGCCATCTACATACACAACCACAATGATAATAGGTTCCCATCTTTCTTTATGTACAAATTGCTATCAACACTTCCCTTTTTGAATCCCCGCTCCTTCAGATACTGATCTAATCTTGAGTACCATGCTCTAGGAGCTTGCTTTAGACCATACCAGGCCTTCTTCAATCGACACACAAATGTCTCATCGTCATGCAACAGAAACCCTTCAGGTTGCTCCAGGTACACTTCTTCTTCCAAATTTCCATTTAGGAAGGAAGATTTTACATCCTTTTGGTATACTTTATAACTCTTGTAGACAGAGTAGGCTAGAAACATTCTAATTGCTTCTAATCTAGCTACTGGTGCAAATGTTTCTTCAAAGTCAATCCCCTCTACTTGAGAATATCCTTTACACACTAGTCTAGCTTTATGCCTAACAATCTTACCTTCTTCATTTATCTTGTTCTGGTAGACCCATTTAGTGCCAATGATGTTCTTGTCTTCCGATCTAGGGACTAATTCCCAAGTCTTGTTCTTCTCAATCTATTGCAGTTCTTCTTCCATGGAATCCATCCATTCTTGTCTTTTGTTGGCCTCATTGAATTTTTTGGGTTCAACTTGAGTCATGAGGTAGAGGTTGACTTTTTCATCATTCCGAGCAAGTCTTCTTCTAGTTTGCACACCATCACTCTTATTTCCCAGAATTTTCTCTTCCAAGTGATTCAGCTATACATAGTGGTTGGGGGCCTTCTTGGATGCTTCCTCTAGTTCAATGTCTGATTGAGCTTCATCATCTTCATCGCTAGAGTTATCATATCGATTGATCTGTGGTTGACATCATTTGTCCATATCCTCATCAACTTGTACATGCACACTCTCAATGACTCTTCTTAGTCTTTTGTTGTAGCATTTGTAGGCCTTTCTATTAGATGAGTAACAAAGTAAGATGCCTTCATCACTTCTGGAGTCAAAACTTCCTAGACCATCCATACCTTTCTTGATAAAGCACTTGCTTCCAAATAATTTGAAGTATTTGACCAAAGGATTCTAGTCATACCACAACTCATAAGGTGTCATTATGTTGTTTGTTCTTAATTGAACCTGGTTCAAAGTATATGTAGCAATATGAACAACTTCCTTCCAATATGTGTCCAATAGTCTGGCCTCATTTAACATGGTTATGTCCATCTCCTTGACTATTCTATTCTTCCTTTCCACCACACCATTTTGTTGTGGTGTCCTAGGAGTTGAGTATTGCCTTCTAATTCCATGCTTTTTGCAATAATCTTCAAACTCATTTGAAGTAAACTCTCCTCCCTGGTCTGATCTTAGGCACTTTAACCTGCACCCACTTTCTTTCTCCACCATCTTCCTAAAGATCTTGAATCTTTCAAATGCTTGTGATTTATCTTGTAGGAAGGTGACCCATGTCATTCTTGAGTAAACATCAATAAATAGCATAAAGTATCTCTCACCTACAAGTTCTCTTGTCCTAGTTGGACCACACAGATCTGTATGCACAATTTCAAGGGGTCTTGAGGTGTTGTTCTCTTTTGTCCTGAATCTTACTTTAGTTTTCTTTCCTTTCACACATTCGTCACAAAATATGCTTACCGGTTTGATGATGGGTGGAATATTTCTCACACACCCCTTTCTGCTTACTGCAACTAGGTTATCAAATTTTATGTGACCCAATCTTTGGTGCCAACCAAATTTCATCTGCTTGTCCTAACACACATTGGGACTCATAGCACTCCTTCAGATTGTAAACATTTCCATATGTTATGTTTCCTTCTGCCACAACTTGACCGGTACTATCTTTCTTTATCTGGCAACCGGTTGAGTCAAAGGTGAATTTCTAACCTTTGTCACACATCTTACTCACACTTAGAAGATTGTGCCTGAGGCCTTCCACATAATATACATCATGTACCTTCAACTTTCCATCAATACTTAGAGTACCTTTTCCCTTTATTTTGATGGAAGAGTTGTCTCCAAACCTTACTGAACCACCATTCCAGTCTTCAAGTTTGATGAATTTCCTCTTGTCACTAGTCATGTGGTTTGAGCAACCGCTAGCTACAACCCATATATTTTTTCTTTCAGCATGTAAGGCAACCTGTACTATGAGATTTGATTCTGCCTTTTCCTTTTCTTTCTCAATCCATACCGATTTGGTTTCCTTCTTCTTGTCAGTTGCTATATTGTGCATAGATTCAGTTATGGGTTCTTGATTAGGATTTGTCTTCTTCTGCTTGATCTTCCGTTTTTACAAAAAATTTCTATGTGTCCAAACTCTTGACAGTTATAGCATTTTACATCTTCATATAAGGGAACATCCTTAAAATTGTTTTGGGAAATTGATTTATACTTCCTACATTCAAAACTATTATGACCATACCCATTGCACTGATAGCATACCACATTCATATCCTAGAGTGCATTAAATGGATTTCTACTTTGATAAATCATGGGGGGCTTATTGATTAATCTATAGTCAGCCATTCTATGCCCAAATTTGTTACACCGGTAATAGTAACCATGAAAGTTTGAAACATACTAGTTAGGTAGCCTTGGTCTTGAATGGGACTGCCACATCGAGGGTCTTCTCTTCATGTTGTTGGATCTGGTGAAACCTTCATGATTAACCCTTTCATTTCTCCTTGGACCTACATGTTGATAAAAGAAGTGTGGCTTCCAGTTCATTGTTGTATACTGATTTGAGTGGTGATTTCCAACAACATCTGCATATGTCTTTTTGCTAGTATCCTTGCCTATAGGGAATGTCTTCTTTTCTTCACCTTCAAAAGAAGAGGTGAACTTTATTTCTTTGCGATATTTATCTTTGTGGGTTGAACTTTGACCTACTTCAAATCCTAAACTACCAGTGTCTTTGGATTGCTTCTATTTGCTCAGCACCTTATTTAAGGCCTCGGTGTTGCCTTCATATTTGCTCCTTATTTTTATTTCTTCCTTACTTTCTTCTTTCTAAGCTTCACTATCTCTGCTTCCAACTCTTGATGCTCCTTTTCCTTCTTTGTCAAATTTGAGGATGTAGCTTCACATATCCTCTTAGTTTCTTCCAATTGCAATTTCAAGTTAGCTATAACTTGACCGGACTCATCTAGGGCTTGCTTCAAGAGATCTTATTCATTTACTATAGCAAACTTGACCTTTTTGAGTTCTCTTCTTGGTTTTCTCAATTACTCAAGAGCATGAATAAGCTCACCCTCCAAGTCCACTTCAGCCTCAATGTCCTCCTCTTCCTCATCTTCATCAACTGGTACACCAAGTGCCATGAAGAGATTAACTTTTTTCTCATTCTCATGATAATCATCCTCTGATGCATTTTCTTCATCTGTTGTATCATCCTCAATAGTATATAGATTGTTCTGATTCTAGTAGCCTCTCCTTCCTTGCCGATACATTTTCTGAACTCTCTTGATTCATCTCCATCGGTTTCCTTGTGAGGACAATTAGCAACAAAGTATCCTACCTTCCCACAATTGAAACATTTAAGTGGTAGCTTACCTTTATACCAGTCGGATCCTCTTTTGAGCTTCCCGACAAAGTTTTCTACTTTAGCATCAAATTCTTCATTGGATTCTTCAAGAGTAGCTACTTCTTTCCCCTTTTTGGTGATGTTGAATGCTTCTTCTTTCCTTGAGGAAGTATCACTGATTATTCTCATCTCATAGGCTTTCAGTGAACCAAATAACTCATCCATTGTAAAAGTCTTCAGATCCTTGGCTTCTTCTATGGCAGACACCTTAGTATCATACTTGGGTGTGAGAGATCTAAGTACCTTCTTTGACAAGAATCTCATCTACAATCTCTTCTTTGAGTCCTCTAATGATGTTCACAGTTTCATCAAATTTGTGAAGATAGTCTACAATCTTTTCATTATCTTTCATTTTGATGCTTTCAAGTTGGCCCCTTGGTGCTTGTAGCTTGGCTTCTTTGACTTTTGCATCTCCTTCAAACAACCTCTACAATTTATCCCAATTTTCCTTTGCTAAAACACAATGCATGACTTTGACAAATTCATTATCACACAGACCTCTCAAGATAGCATGTTTGGCCTTTGCATTATTCTCATACTCCCTTTTGGCATCCAGATTAGTGGGAGGAGCATTAGGAACAACATACCCATTCTTGATAGACATCCACACATCAAAACCCAGGGAGGAAATATAGGTCTCCATTCTTCTGCTCTAGAAGGCATAGTTGAATCCATAAAACATGGGGGCTTTTGAGGAAGCAGACTCATTTCTTACCATTATGTTCAAAGTCTAGAATCTACTCAAGGTTTAAAGATAATCAAGAACCTAGGCTATGATACCAATTGTTGAACACATATTACCACTGAGAGGGCAGTGAATCAGTGGTTCCTAAATTTTGACTTTCAAAGCAACTTCAGAATACCAGTTAACCACTTAAGCACATAAAAAATCAAATTGGTAAAGCAATAAGGAAAGCCAAAGAGATCAATCACACAAATGCAACTCACAACTCCAAATGTATGAGGAAAACTCAATGTGGGAAAAACCTTGGTGAGAAAAGCTATTGGAGACTACTACTCCAATCCAGCCTCACAAGTAAAACACTAAATTACAAAGTTTAGGGCACCAACCCCTACACCAAGCTCTAACTTGGAGATGTATATTGAAATACAACTTGAATATAGTTAAGGCTTCTTGTTGCAAATGAATTCTACAACTCTTGATTAAATATCCTACTATCGGTTGATAGTCTTTTCTCCTCCACTAAATCTCTATTATCTCTCTCTCTCTCTCTCTCTCTCTCACACACACACACACACACACACACACACACACACACACACACACACACACACACAGTCTCTCAACACACTATGTCACACTTGGATTCTTCTTGCTCTACCATAACTTGCCAGTTTAGCTTAACTATGAAACTACAATTATACCGATACTCAATCACTACCAGTAGAACCCTCTCATCGGTATGCTTGCTCACTTACTCTGCAGCTCTCTTAGAATAATTTCCAAGGCTATCAATTCTTCTCTTTCACTTAATCTCTCCTTTCTGTTCCTCTTCTCTTCCTCTTATCTGTAGCATCATATTGCTCTGTCTCGAGCTCTCCTCTTTATCCTGTGGTTTCCTTCCAAAAGGCAATTCAAATTCGAAGCGGTTAGGGTTTCCTTTTCCTGACACAATCTTCATGAGATCCAATTTAGTCTATCAGGGATCGATCCCCTGTACTCAAGGAATGCATCTATTCACATTTCCCATTACCCAATGCATACTTTCTAAAGATAGCAATCACGTACAGGATTTCCTACCTTGAATTTTGTCGACTCATAAAAACCTTTAGTTGTTTCCTTTTCGAGGTCTTCTTGCAATCGAATTTCCTTTGCATTGATCTAGGTACCAACTACTCCATGATCTTCCTCTATCATCCTTTATTCCTCAAGCCACATTAGTCAGTTGCAATCCCATGATTTGTGGTTGTTTCATTTATGTTGACTAGCAGTTTCACCAACCACGTTGATGGTGGCTTTATCAACCTCTTCATATTTTCCACCTTAGCTCCACATGGCATCACCATGGTCAATCACCCTGCTCACCGACACACAGTCGGTTCAAACTTGAGCATTCAAAAAACTCATACCGTTACACACCTTTATTGGTAAGGCCTTCTTCTTCTGCTAATCGGTAGTGCACACTATACCATAACACATCTTCACCTCCAATGGTTTGTGGTAACTTTAACATTCTACCTCTTCATCATAAACAAGCAGCTAACCTCCTGACTGGTTTATTTCTCAACATGTTAGCATACACACAGCCTTCATCCTGATTTATGCCTTACCGATAAGCTTTCAATCTGTTTTCTCACTCTTATGTGAATTTCCATCATGTCGATTGACATCAATGACAACTTAATGCCAAAATGACAAGAATATCATCATTTCTTGATAGGGGATTTATGATATTTTATTTCCTTGATGGTGCAAATTTGGTTTCATTTATTTTGGTGACTTAGAACCAATGATGTTGTGTTCTTAAAGAGTTACTATGTCTTAAACTACTTCACATCATTTTCCAAATATAATCACTATTTGTTGTGCCTTGCACACACATCCCATATTTGTTAAGAATGGTGATGGTCCACTTTATTCTATTTTTATAATATTATATTTTGGTTTTATTCATTTTTAAGTAGGATTTATCTTGGTCTTGCTAGATTTGAAGTTTTCTAATTCTCTAAGTTAAAAATAATTAAAATTTGATTAAAAATTGAGCTTAGATAGGTCAAGTTTGATTAAATTTATATTTTCTATCATTTATGGATTTGAGATTTCCTTGGGGACTTTGGGACATGTCCAAAGTATATTATACCATACTCTATACTTTATTTTATTTTTATTTCCTTCTCATTTGTAATAAAAAGTCAAAGATAATTTTCCACCTAGTACAAAGTCCTTATGTCTAGGTTCACTTATTACTTTTCATGTTTCCAATCTATCTTCAAGCGATACTGAGACCTTATAGTTCTTCTAAAATTTTGCATCTTAAATTTTAGATTTTTTGAATCCTTATGTATCATGGATTCTTATATAATCATAAACTGTAACACATTGCTAAGGAACCCTAGAGGATATGAGAAAAATACACAAGATAAGTGCAAAATATCTTCTTAAAAAGCAATTAGTGTGAACATACATTACATAAATATGAACTAAGCTCAAACTTCAATATTAGGTCAACTATTGATCAACCAACTATGCACATGTGGAATGATAAATGTTCAACCCTATCAAGTTCCTCTAAGGGTCCTCTAACATCACTCCATTCACAACATAGCTAAACATGGTTCATGGCCTCATGGCCAGCTAGGAGATGACTAAATAAACCTTTGAATCTATACAAGACTCATATATATTAACTTTAAAGCACCAATTGATGTTTTCCTATGATAACATCATAATATGGAATCAAATGAGAAGGATACATAATCATGTTTAGTGATTGGTTCCAACATTAGTCCACTAAAGTCTACTCTAATCATATAAATATGTTTTTCTTACATGAAATGAAGAATGAAGAAGAAGTTCAAGTGTTGAGGAAAGGTGATGAATCTTCCCAAAGTGCTCAAAAAGTAAGTCCACCTATCCCTAGGGGTGGTGTGCAATGTGACATAGCCATGTGGTCCCCACAGGTCTGTTAGGGTTTCAAGCAGATCCAAAGCAAATATGAACTAACAATTATATGCAGATTTAAATACAAAAGATAAAGAAATAAAACAAGACACAGATAACATAGAGATTTAACGTGGTTCACACAGAATGGGTTATGTCCACCATACACAGTCGTCCAATCTTTCTTATTATCCAACAAAAATAGTACATCAACCTTACAATGCCTTAAGCATCCTAGCCGCTTATAACATGCATTTTTAGGGAAAAAATAAAGTCAGCCTTTTTAGGGTTTTATTACAATGTCAATTTTCATCAAAAAAATACCCCAAATTTTTTTTTCTCAGGGGCTCCCACCCCTAAACCCCCGCTTTTCTTGGGGGCTACCACCCTTGAACCCTGGCAAGGATATGTGCTGAGTGTATAGTACTTTGTTGATCAGTCGCCACATTTCAACAATCTCCCACTTGGAGACTGATACTACATGACACCACTATACATGCAACATCTGTTGGATAAAACACTAGGACTCGACTGGTATAAATTTCATAATTATCAATCAAGAAGACCAACATAAACTAATGAAGAAATAAGCTTCTCCTACGGAACTGCCTTCGTGAACATATTAGCAGGATTCTCACTTGTGTGAATCTTCTCAAGCCGTAACTGAACCTCCTCCAAAATAGTCTGGATGAAGTGGTACCTGAGCTGAATGTGTTTTATCCTTGAATGAAAAGTAGAGTTCTTCGCAAGATGAATGACACTCTGGCTATCAGTATATAATGGACGATCCTCCTATGTTTGACCGAATTCCTCCAGAAAACATTGTAACCAAATCATCTCCTTACTAGCTTCTATAGCAGCAACATGCTCAGCTTCAGTGGTTGAAAGTGCAACAACATTTTGCAGCCTAGAAATCTAACTGACTGCAGTTCCCCCTATAGTAAAAACATACCCTGTAGTGCTCCTCCATGAATCAATATCACCTGCTAGATAAGAGTCAACAAATCTACTCAGAGCAACATTAGATCCTTTGAAACATAATGCCTTTGTAGTGGTTCCTTTCAAATACTGAAGGATCCATTTCACAGCATTCCAATGTTCCATACCTGGATTACTCATAAACCTGCTCACAACTCCCATTGCATGTGCAATATCTGGCCTTGTGCATACCATTCCATACATCAGACTGCCTATAGCTGATGAATACAGGATGTTAGACATTTTCTTTACTTCTTCCTATGCCTTTGGGCACATCTCCTTAGTCAATTTGAAATGACTAGCCAATGGTGTACTAACTGCTTTTGCATCCTGCATGTTAAATCTTTTCAACACCTTCTTTATATATTCAATTTGGGACAAATTCAAGGTTCTATTTTTTCTGTCCTGTGTAATCCTTATACCCAAAATTTGCTTAGCTAGACCCAAATCCTTCATAGCAAATTACCTGGCTAATTTCTGTTTAAGATCATTTATGTGTTCCATGTTAGAACCAACAACAAGCATGTCATCAACATAAAGCAACAGGATAATATAACTAACATTATCCAATCTCATAAAATATACACAATGATCAGAATGACATCTATGATAACTGTGTGCAGCCATGAAACTATCAAATTTTAAATACCATTGTCGGGGTGCTTGCTTTAGGCCATACAAACTTTTCTTCAACCTGCACACCAAGTTCTCCTTACCTTTGACCTCATATCCCTATGGTTGCAACATGTAAATTTCCTCCTCCAAATCTCCATGGAGAAAAGTTGTTTTCACATCTAATTGTTCAAGATGTAAATCATCTGCAGCCACAAGACTAAGTACAGTTCTAATTGAAGTCATTTTTACAACTGGAGAAAATATGTCATCATAATCTATACCCTTTTTCTGTTCAAAACCTTTTACCACAAGTCTAGCCTTATATCTTTTCTGACCTCCTTCCTCCTCCTTCAGCTGATTAACCCATTTGTTAGGCAATGCTCTTTTTTCTACAGGTAAATGGACTAAGTCCCAAGTCTTATTTTTCATCAAAGAGTCCATCTCCTCTTTCATGCCTAGCTCCCACTGTTGTTTGGCATCCACCTGCATTGCTTCTTCATATTCTTCTGGTTCACTAGAATCAGTTAATAATATAGAATACAAAGAAGGAGAAAATCTTTCAAGGGGTCTACTTGACCTCGTAGAACATCTAACACTTGCAGGAATTTGTGGGACATTCTGTTGTTACTGAGCATCAGGTACCTGTGGCATTTCATTTTCAAGAATCTCATCCAACACCACATATTCTTGCTTGTCTTGTTCATGCTTCTTTTCTTGCATCTGTTCTTTATACATAACCTTCTCATTGAATATAACATCTCTACTTCTAGTTATTTTCTTATTTTCAAAATCCCATAACCGATAGCTATATTCATCTATCCCATATCTAATGAAGGTACATTTCTAAGATTTAGCATCAAGCTTTGTTCTGTTTTCTTTATCAACATGGACAAAAGCTTCACAACTAAAGGTTTTCAGAAAAGAATAATTTACCTTTTTACCAGTCCATGCCTCCTCTGGAATACCACCATCCAAAGGGGTTGAAGGTCATAGCAGTATATACAACATCTGCCCAAAAATGTAAGGGCAATCCAGCATGCAATCTCATGCTCCTCGCGCATTCCATGATAGTCCTTTTCATTCTCTCTGACACACCATTTTCCTGTGGAGTTCTTGGAACTGTCTTCTGCTTTCTAATCCCATTTAAGGAGAAGTAATCTTCAAATGCTTTGCTACAATACTCACCTCCATTATCTGATCTGAGACACTTCAACTTTTTTCCTGTCTCATTATCAACCAAAGCTTTCCATTTCTTAAAAGTTTCAAAAACATCTAATTTTTGTTTTAGGAAATATACCCATGTTTTTCTAGTTGAGTCATCAATAAAAATAATATAATAACAAGAGCCACCAAGAGATGATACCTAAGCCGGTCCCCATACATCTGAATGCACAAGCTCTAACTTCTCACTCTTCTTCTCTTTCCCAACCTTGAGAAATCTGACTCTTTTATGTTTTCCATAAACACAGTTTTCACAGAACTCTAAATCAATCTTCTTTAGTCCTGGCAATAGATTTTTGGAGTGAAGGATTTTCATCCCTTTCTCACTCATGTGCCCAAGCCTATGGTGCCACACTATCGAATATGTTCTTGCAACATCTATTGTTGTTGTCCCTGTAGTAACTTTATTTGTAGCAGCTAAGGTAGAGTAAGTGTTACCAGTACACAAATATAATGTGCCTACCTTCGTACCTTTAGCTACTACTAATGATCCTTTACTAACCTTCCAGATACTGTTTGAGAAGGTAACTATGCAACCTTCACTACCTAGTTGCCCTGCAGAAATTAAATTTCTTCTTAAGTTAGGAACATGTCTTACCTCCTGCAGAAACCAGTCATTTCCATTCTGCAACTTGATCTTTATCTTTCCTTTTCCAACAATTTGACAGGGCTCATCATCACCCAAATATACCTGTCCAAAATCACCTTGAACATAATCTAGAAAACATTTTCTATGGGGTGTAGCATGAAATGAAGCCCCATAATCTATTACCCAAGAATCATTAACATTATCCAAACATAAGATTAAAGCATCTTGTAAAGTATTACTTGCAATATTAGCTTTCTTACTGTCATTTTCATTTTTGTCTCCTTCTTTGTTTTTCCGAGACCAACAATCTTTCTTTAGATGACCAGGCTTTTCGTAGTACCAACAATATTTCTTTCCTCTAGATTGAGAGCATCCTTTCTTTGACTTCCCTTGTGACTTCTCATTCCAAGAGCTTTTTCCTCTTTCCTTTGATCTTCCTCTGTTCTCCACATTCAAAACACTACTTGATGATGTTGGAGTCTCACCTATGCTTTTCCTTCACATTTCCTTGCTTAGGATAACACCAACAATATCATCAAATACCAAAGTATTTTTACCAGAGACAAAGTTACTTACAGCCATAACCAAGCTATTCCAGCTTTCTGGCAAAGAACATAAAATCAAGAGAGCCCTAACCTCTTCTGCAAAGGTAATTTTTACTGAAGACAATTGACTGGTAATTGTATTAAATTCATCTAAGTGCTCCACTATGGATCCTCCCTCACCCATTTTCAAATTAAACAAACGCTTCATAAGAAATACCTTATTCGATGTCGAGGGGTTCTCATACAACTTAGCCAATGTTGCCATCAAATCTACAGCTATTTTTGCTTCTGTTATATTGAATGCTACAGACGGTGCAAGGCACAATCGAATGGATCCTAGTGCCTTTCTATCTAAAATGTCCCACTCTTCATCTGACATTGTGGTCGCTTTCTTTGCCTTTCCTTCCAATGGCTGCCATAAATCTTTTTGATATAGGTAATCCTCCATCTGAATTTTTCATAACTGATAATTCTGGCCATTAAACTTTTTGACCTTGAATTTGGAATCCTCCATTGCTCCCACTCAAATCTGAGAGTCTTGCCAATTTCCAGAATACCTTGCTCTGATACCAATTGTTAGGGTTTCAAGCAGATCCGAAGCAAATATGAACTAACAATTATATGCAGATTTAAATAGAAAAGATAAAGAAATAAAATAGGACACAGATAACACAAAGATTTAACGTGGTTCACCTAGAATGGGTTACGTCTACCATACACAGTCATCCAATCTTTCTTATTATCTAGCAAAAATAGTACATTAACCTTACAATGCCTTAAGCATCCCAGCTGCTTATAACATGCATTTTTAGAGCAAAAACAAAGTCGGCCTTTTTAGGGTTTTATTACAATGTCAGTTTTCATAAAAAAAAATACCCAAATTTTTTTTTTCTCGGGGGCTCCCACCCTCGAACCCCTACCCGAGGCCCGACTCAGCCCTGAACCTCGGCAAGGATATGTGCTGAGTGTATAGTACTTTGCTAATCAGTCGCCACATTTCAACAAGGTCCACTAAAATAGGCTTATATTCAAACCATACATGACAAACATAGGATACAAGAAAGTAATGCAATATCAATGTTAAAAATGGTACCAAGTTATGAATCCACCATATAAGGTCACTACTCAATCCACTCAAGGTGTTAGATTCTAGAGTGTAGATGATGGAGTTTCATCGTGTGTGCTCATTACCTAACACAACATATGGAACTGAGAATTCTATCACAGAAGCCCCAATGGTACATGAGCGAGAATGCTTCTTTGGACAAGTCTTGTTGCTCCATGTGTAGACATTCCTTCCTAAGATATCTATAGCCTCATAGTGGTAGTCATGACATGCTTGAGGAATCTAAACTATCTTATTAATGTTTACCCCAATTTTATTATTATGTTAGATCATTTATAAACCAAACTCCCCAATCATGATTGCCAAGCATACTACTTTTCGACTGGGGAGACAAATGGGAGCCAATCCCTAGACTCACTCTAGAACCTAACCTTAGGCTCATCCCATCCATGTGATTGCAAAATAATTCATAAATAATAACAATCTCATAGGTCATACTAAAGAATCACATATAACAATGCATTTTAGTACCACTACTCAAGATGTGGTCATAAAGCCTCAAAAGCAAGGAAATGAACCCAAATTGATTTCAATTCAAGAATAAAAGTTCAATTCTTTATGCCACATCATATTATCATGTCAAACCATCACAATTAACCTTCTTCAAGGTTAGTTAGGCCCTAATGTAACATACTAGCCATACAAACCCAAACAAAGGTCACAAAAAGAGAAGAGTCAAAAGTGCAGTGCTCATGTGCAAAAGCATAGTTATATGGTTTAGATATGTAGTTTTGGACATCAAATGCATATTTTTGAGCATCAGAAGCACACTACACATCTAACATGTAGGAGCATGTTAGATTCCTAGGACTGTACCATAAGAATACTTCTACTATATCCATCTCCTAGAGGCATCAAATTGAAAAAATTAAAAAGGTTTGCTTCAAAAAGTTGAAAAGTACCTATTTTAAAATTACCTCTAAACATCATAAAAATATAAACAAAATATCCTTAAAATAATCCATTGAAAATTGGGCAACATATCCCCTTGTAAAAACCCATTTTCCAAAGAAAATCCAACATACATTTCCAAAATAAAACAATAACTAAATGCAAATGTGCAAGGTGGTTTCAATTCACATCAAAATTATATCTAAGGCATAGTAGAAAAACTCAATTTTGAAAAAAAAAGGGGGAAGTAATGAAGGATTATACCACAAAACTTGGAGAAATGTTCAATTGCAAAGAGAGATACACACATACCACAATAGGTCACAAAAACCTAACAACTTGAAGAACTGTTCAATCTAGTTCTTTCAACACAATACCCACAAAATTACACCAAAGAGCACTCAAAATATCAATAATTCAAATTGTTGATTTAGTGTTTTGAGAATAAAGAAAGAAAATAAACTAAGTGTTATGCCAAAATGAGCTCCATTATATAAAAATATATGCTCACTTTTGAAGTGGAAATATAAAAAATAATAAAAATAAAACCAAACTCACAAAGCCAATAAAACTGCCAAAAGTCCCCAAGGTAAAATCATTTAAATCACCTTAAATTAAATAAACATAAGGCATAGTTCATCTTTAAATGTTAAATTTCCACTATTCAAGTATAATATCATAAATATAAATATTATAATAGTGATAATTAACAAACAACTGACTATGCACATGCGATCTTTACTAGAAATTCACAATAATGCATAAGAGTAACTCAACATTACTAGAATGGTAAATAGAGGTATAATCATATCAATTGAGGGAAAATCATCCAAATTAGGAACAATGGCTAGGGTTGGGTGACATAATTGGCCATTGTGCTATCTTATATAGCCATTGTTAAGGATATAGCCATGCTTAAACCTATAGAGCCAGGTAGAGTCGATACCTTGTAGGTCTACATCAACCAAAACATAAACAATCATTCCCCAATTAGGTTACATAATAATCATGATTATTAACATCATAATATATCACCTAAAAAATATATCATCATTCAAACATGACCAAGTAACCACATCATTATCAATATAATCAAAATATCCTCATAATATAATCTAGACACCCTCTTATAACATCATGTCACACCATCGTAGAGTCATCATGCATATATGATCATTACTAAAACTAACAATATAACCTACTATTCAAATCATCAATGATATAATTATATGAACAAAAGAATATAATTTCAATCAGGATGCACCACATGGGTGCTAATATAAAAACACTATGCACAGTCATAGTATAACATATACCAAGTCAATATCAGATCAAAATAGGCAAATGATAGGATGCAAACACAAGAGGTATTACAAAATCTTCCCTCATAGGACAAGGGTTACTCCTACAATCTTGGAAAAATATAGGGGTACAAATCTCTCAACCATGTAGCATCCTCCTGTATGGCTAAAATATCATCATTCAACTCCCATTAGACCCTTATGTTCTCTATGTCTCAATGCTTGAGTGACAATTCAAAGTTGAATGATACAGATGGACTCCAAATAAATTTTCTCATCCTCAACCTATAAAGCACCCCAATCAAGAACATGTGTCACATCAGTAACATACCATCTAAGGACTAAAACATGGAAAATATTGTGGATGCAAGGTAGGCTAGGTGGCAGGGCAAGGTGATAGGAAACATGACCAATCTTCTAAAAAATCTCAAAAGGTCCAACAAAATGTTTCACCAACCTATATATTTTCCCATAATAGATGGGGCCCTTCCATGGATTCACTCTCAAGAGCACATGGTCACCCATTGAAAACTGACCATCTATGTTAAGGGCACTAGCATAATTTTGTTGATCTTGAGTTGTAGTCAAATTATCTCTGATATGAACTACATTTTGCCTCATATCTTGAAGAATCTCTGGACCAAAAGGAATGGAATACCCTAAATGATCCGAACTCAATAGAATACACCATGGTCAACCATACAAAGCCTAAAAAAATGGTATGCAAAACAAACTATAGTACCCATTATCATAGGTAAACTCAATTAGGTATAAAATTCCTCCTAATAGGACTATATATCTCTTCATCAGAACATTAGTCTCAGGATGATATGTAGAACTAAAGTTAAGATAGGCACCCAAGGCATGTTGTAGAGAAGTCCAAAATGAAAAATTAAATATTGGGTCCTGATATGATATGATTTTACAAGATATCACATGTAGTTGTACAATGTTCACTTTAAACATGTGCTTCTAAAGCAACAATATAGGAAGACATGATGGGGGAGAAGTGTGCCACCTTGGACAATCTATCCACTATAACCATGATAGCATTATGGAATATGAAGACATAGGTATCCTCGCAACAAAATCCATGGATATAGTATCCTAAATCCATTTAGGAGTGAGATGTGATTCCAGGAGACCTATGGGATGACAATATTCTATCTTCACCTTGTGACACTCTAGGCACCTAGAAACAAAATTAGCAATGACATGCCCCATCCCTACCCATTAATACAACTATATCATGTAAAAATGCATCTTCTTGATGTTGTGATGTGTTGAATAAGGAGCACAATAGGCCTCAAAACAAAATTAGAATATGAGTTATATCATCCATGAGAGGAAATAAATATGACCAAGATGCTGCAAAATTTCATTTGAATCCAAAGCATATCTTGAAAAACAACCCTCAAGGACTCTCCCCAACTCAATCTCTTCTCTCACTTCTATGTACATGGTATCTATAGGAAGTGCCTCAAGTATATGACTCCATAAATTTACACCAAGATTCATCACTAAAATATCATGTCTCTTCCTACTCAAGGCATTCGCAACAACATTCATGTTATCTTGGATGTAGTGAACAACAAAATCATACTCACAAAGAAACTCCATCTAGCGATATTACCTAGCATTCAGGTTTGGCTAAGTAAAGATTTACTACAAACTAGACTGGTCACTATGCAAATCAAACTGATGACCCAAGAGGAAGTACCTCCAATGCACAACAACATGCACAACTATCACTAACTCCAAATCATAAGTGGGGTATTTTATCGGATGATCCTTGAGAATACAAGACATAAGGAATCACACACCCATCTTACATAATAATTACCCCCAAACCCTCCAAAGGTACATTGATACACACAAAAAAACCTCCTATTGGATTTAGCATGAACAAGATAGGTGCACTGGCAAGTACTCCTCGAGAAATTGAAAAAATTTCTCACACTACTCTGACCAAACAAACTTCTTCCCTTTCCTTTGAAGAGAAGTGATAGGATGTGCTAACCTTGAAAATTCTAACACAAAATGAAGGTAATAACCCACTAAACCCATAAAACTATAAACCTTTGATACACTAGTCAAAACTGGCCAATATATAATGGTCTAAAACTTAGAGGGATCAACTACAATTCCCTCTCCTAAGATGATGTGGCCCAAATACCTCACCTTAGTTTGAAAGAACTCACACTTGGTCAAGTTGCCATATAATTAATGGTCATAAAGGTATTGCAAAACTTGATGTAAGTGAATCTCATGTTAATTCATTGTTCACCAATATACCAAAATATCATCAAGACATAAAAGGAAAAATCGATCAAGGTAGGTGCAAAATATCCCAATCATCAAACTCACAAAGATTGATGGTGCATGGTCAACCCAAACAGGACAAATATGTACTCATAATGTTCATAATGGGTATATAATGTAGTTTGATGAATGTTGAACTCATGAATACAAAGCTAATGATACCCTAATTTGAGGTCAATATTAAAGAACACTCTGGCTCTCTTCATATGATCAAACAAATCATCAATCCTTTGCAATGGATATCTATTATTTATCATCACCTTATTCAACTTCTAGTAGTCAAAGCACAAGTAAAGGGATCCATCCTTCTTCTTAATGAATATGATAAATATTTCCCATGGAAAAATACTAGGATGAATGTGGACTTTATCCAACAACTCCTCCAACTGCAAATGGAGTTAACTCAACTCCAAAGTTGTCCTACGATAAGGTGTTCTAGAAATTAGCTCAACTTCAAGAATAAGCTCAATGCAAAAGTATATATCTCACTTTGGTGGTATGCCTAGGTTCTCACTTGAAAAAACATCTACAAACTCATGAATAATATGGTGATCATCAATATAAACCTCCTGGCTCTCACCATCATCACGATCACTCATTGAGACTAAGAACAATGGACAATCATGTAGTATACACTACTTCAACTAAATAGATGAGATCATACATAGGGAAATGGGTCTCTATAGCCCTACAAGATTAACTCTCTTAAAAAAATAAAAGAGTTGCATTGACATACATCAACAATCAATGCAAGCTTGGTGAGAACCCAACCAATTCATTCCCAACACAACTCCATAAGATCCCAAATGGAGAATACAAAGGTTTATGGTTGTAGTGAAGGTTCCCAAATCCAATAGACAACCTTGAACAAGGGAATCTATGACCACCTTAGAATTGGTAGCTAACTCAACTTTCCAACTATCACCCCTCCTTACTACCATAAGCTCACATCCCTCCACAAGAAAGGGGGATATAAAATAATCTAAAACACTAGAATCAAATAAGATAGACAAATAAATTACACATAATACACCTGAAGTCTCAATGACTATGCCTCAATTCTTATCTTGATGCTTATCAACCACTTCCAATAACCTTTGAGATCTACCTACATCCCCAACTATAGGCTCAAAAGTGGCCTACCTCTAACTAGGTACTTAAATTGATCTATGAGGACACTAGACTAGTATATGAACATGCTAACTACATGTATAACATCATCCTCTACCATAACCACAACCTACAGAAGGTTCACTACACTAATGGAAACTACTTCTACTAAAACTCTATTGATGGGGATCTAAAGTTTGTCCCCTCCTATGATGATATGGAGGATGAAATGCCCTTAAATGTTGTCTACTAGAATGATCCAAAGAGGCATGTTGTCCCCATTGCTACTGATGACCTGACCTAGGAGGTGTAGAGTGTTCCCTAATTGATCCTATGGGTTCAGACTGAGTGCTCCAAACTCCTAAACCTAGTGAGGGTGCATTTCCCACCAGTAGTCCAATATAACCTATAAGTCCCCTAGCTAGATTCTCCTCCTCCAAATTGTTGGGCTCAAAGACATAAAAACCACCATTGATATGGTTATTAAGGACCTAATTTTTTTTTTACACTAACATAGGCTAATCATCAAATATGTTAGCATACTACTTGTGCTCAAAGAATCAGTGCTCATATGGATCTATAATAATGAAGCTCATGAAACTCATCAACATAACTCTATCAATATTTTTATAAAAGGGAACATGCACAAAATATCTCTAAGAAGATCTCCCATGATACTAAGGCAATGTCTAAATGGAGCTTATGCTCCTCCATATGCCACCATGTGGATGAAAAATTTATAAGATGCATGATAGCACATTGAGCCCTAATATTACTTTTGTATCAATGCATATCAAAGTAATGATCAAGATCTATCAATCAACTCTCTACTTCAATACAACTTGTACTTCCCACAAAGGTAGTTGGATGAGACCTACAAAATATCTCATGTGACCTACAAGGATGCTATCTTGTACAACCTCTGCACACTCTCTCCTAAGAACAACTCAAGAAAGAATAGGACTACGATAATTCTCTCTCTCATGCTACTGAGATGGATGGGAATCCTCTTGTTGAGATACCTCCTATCAAGACCCCAAATAAGTTATGATCTCTCGAAGCAAATTAAGCAACTAACCCCCAAATCCACCATCTTGACCACCACCTTGATTCTCTACCCACTAATAATCCTAATGATTAGCCTGATGCTCCTCTTAATGAAGATTCATTTGTGTAATAGGATAAGGAGGCATCCTTCATAAAACAACAAAACATATGTTAGAGGAAAGAATAAAATATCCATAAGCCATGCTAAGGAAATTAGAATACAATGATAAGAATTAATAAGTATGGTGTAACAAGAACACACCACTCACACCTAGCATAATGAACACATATATACACCAAACCTCCCAACATTTGAACATGAGATTTGATACAAGATATAAAACCCTACCAAGGAACCCTAAAGGATATCATCAAAATACACAATAATATGTAAAAATATATTTTAAAAAAGCAATTAGTGTGAACATACATAACATAAATACAAAATAAGATCAAACCTCAAGACTAGGTCAGCTAATCATCAACCAAATACACACATGTGAAACACTAAGCATTCAACCCTATCAAGCTCCTATAAGGTTTCCCTAATGTTTCTACATTCATGATGTAGCTAAATATGGTTCATGGCCTCATGACCAACTAGGAGATGACTAAATAAACCTATGACTCTGTACAAGACTCATCTATGTTCATTTTAAAGCACCAATTGAAATGTTTTGATAGTAACACCATAATATAGAATTAGATGAGAAGCATACATAATCATGTTTGGTGGCCTATTCCAACACCGATCCATTAAAGTTTACTCTTGTCTTAGCAATATATTTTTCTTACATCATTCTCCACTTGAAGTGTTCATAATACATGACTCCTCAATGATTAGAATTCTTGTATAAATTTATATTTAATTTAGAACTTGCAATGAAGAAAGAAAAATAAGGTCAACTATTATAGAAAGGTGATGAATCTCCCCAAAATGCTCTAGAACTAAGTCCTTCAGTCCCCAATAGTGGTGTGAAATGTCACTTGACCATGTGGTACCCATAGGTCCACCCTATCCTACTTCTAAAGAGAGTCATAAGGCCCATATAGTCAAGCAAGGCAACAAGAATACAATAGGCTTACACTTGAACCAAACATAGAGCATACACAACAAACATAGCATACAAGAAAACAATGCAATATATCAAAATTAGGAATAATACCAAGTTATGAATCTACCATAAGCTCAATAGTCAATCTATTCAAGGCAATAGATTCTAGAGTGTAGAGGAGGGAGTGTGATCAAATGTGCTCATGAGGACACACCATACAGAACTAAGCATTCTCTCATATAGATGAGAATGACAATCAAATGAGTCCCAACATTACATGAATCAACTTGGTTCTATGGACAATTCCCACTGCTCTGTGTATGGTCATTCCTTCATAGGACGTCCATAGCCTCATAGTAGCACTCATGGCATGCTTAAGGAATCCAAATTTTCTTATTAATTTTTACCCCAAGTTTGTTATTATTATGTTATCACTTATAAAATAAGCTCCCCTATCATAATGGACAAGTGTACCACTTGTAGGCTGAGGACATGAATGGGATCCACTCCATATACTCATTCTATGACCTAACCCTAGCCTCAGCCCATCCAAATAATTATAGAAGAATGCAAAACTAATAAAAATCTCATAGGTCATACTTAAAAATCACATATAACAATGCATTTTAGCACCACTACTCAAGAAGTGTTTATAAGGCCTAAATACAAAGGAAATGGACCTAGATTAATTCCAATTAAAAATAACAGGTTCAATTATTTATGCCAAATCATAGTATCATGTCAAACCATTATGGTTCACCATCTGTAATGTCAATTAGGCCCCAAAACCCAACATACTATCCATACAAACCCAAATGAAGGTTATAAAAAGAGCAAAGTCAAAAACATAGGGCTGATATACAAATGCACAATTCTATGTTTTAGATGTGTGGTCTTGGGCAAGAAACACACAACACTACTCATTAGAAGCATAGTGAGTGCACTAGAAGCATAGTTCTACTCTATCCAACTCACAAAGTCATCAAATTGACAAAACATGAAAGGTTTGATTCAAAAATTGAAAATTACCCATTTAAAAATTAGTTTTAAGCATCTTAAAAATGTTAAAAAAAGAAAACCTAGCAAGAATCCACTAAAATTTGGGTAGCATATCCCCTTCTAAAAACCCATTTTCCATAGTGGTTTCAATTCATGTCACAATACATATAAGACATAGTAGGAGAATTCAAATTGGAAGAAACAAGGAAAGACTGAAGGCTCCTACCTTAAAACTTGAAGAAACTTTCAATTACAAATAGTGATTGGCACACATCACAATAGGTCAAAAAATCTTGATAGCTTGAAGAAATCTTTAATCTAGTTCTTTCAACACAATGCCCACAAAATTCCACCCAAGAGCACTCATAATATTAGAAATTCAAATTGGTCATCTAGGGTTTTGAGAGAAAGCAAGAAATCAAACTATGTGTATGCCAAAATGAGCTCCATTACAATGCTCACTTTTGAAGTAGAAATATAAAAAATTTAAAATCACAAAGCCAATAAAAATCTCAAAAGCCCCCAGGGTAAAATCATTTAAATCACCTTAAATTAAATACACAAGATTTATTTCATATTTAAATATTAAATTAGCACTATAGAAGTAAAATGTCATTAATATAAATATTATAATAGTGGTAATTAAAAACTAACTAATTATGCACATACAATCTTTATTTCCCATTCGCAATGATGCATAAAGGTGACTAGACATTACCAAAATGGTAACCAAAGTTATAATCAAATGAATTGAGGCAAAATCATCCAAAATAGGAACGATGGCTAGGGAAGGGTGATATAATTAGCCATTTTATTATCTCCTATAACTACAATCAGGTAAATGGGCATTCTCAAACCTATGGAGCTAGGTAGAGTCGATGCCATGTACCTACATCAACTATAAAATACAAACACATGTGCATACATATATAATATAACATAGCTAAGAACATAAACAATCATTCCCCAATTGGGGTCACATAATAATCATGGTTAGTAAAATCATTATATATCACCTAAAAAATGTATCATCATCCAAACATGATCAAGTGACCACATCATAATCAATATAACCAAAATATCCTCATACTAAAATCTATACATCATCATACAACATCATTTCACATCTTCATAGATCTACTATGCATATATGATTATCATTGAAACTACCAAAATAACCTAATATCTACATCAACAATGATATCATCATCTAAACAAAATAATAAAATTGTGATTAGGATGCACCACATGGGTGCCAATACAAAATAATGATGTACATGTAGTCATAGTATAACATATAAAAAGTCAATGTCAGATTAAAATAAGAAAATAATGTAATTCAAATATAGGAGGCATTGCATAAATTCTTTCAATTAATGCACTTTTGTTGAGTGGTTGAGTAGATTTGCACTTCAATTTTTTACCTTATTTGGTCATTTCTCATTTAACTTTTCACAACAAAATTTTAATAAGAGTGTGCTCTTGATGTATTTTATGCTTGATTCTCACACTTTATGACTATTTGTTTCTATTATTTGGGTGTGAAACACTCACTACTTCATATGGACTTTTTTTCCCCGCGTGTCCATTATCATTTGATTATTTCCTATTTTTATTTCATACTAATTGTGATGGTGAAAAATCAAGGTTTCCACCATAGAAGGACAAAACCACTAATTTTTACTTGGGGACCAATAACAATAAAGAGGGGTAAACCGAATGGATCTATCCAAAAACCAACAAGCATAAGGTCAAAGAATTCTATTGGATTTACTAGTTATGTAAAGACTCAAATTTCCATAAATAATAAATACTAGAATTTTCTCATTAATTGCAAGAAATTCATATATAAGAGTCAAAATTTTAAAAAAAAATCTCTTAATTATGAGATATGAACCAACATGAGACCATACAGGTCGAAGTACAAACACAATTACAAGTGACCATGTGGTCAAAAAATTAATACTTATACATATATTTAATGGTCAAACTACATTTACATGAATAATAATCATAGATACAATAGACTATCTCCGATAAGTTGCAGACTACCCAAGAACTAACCATCCTAATTTTATTAATTATTTAACTATTAACCTAAAACTATACTAATTAATGTAAAACTCCACACATGCAACTCTACAATGTCCTTGAGATGCTCACAAATGAAAGCTCCTTAATTATAACTTAGGTGATTTCATACATTTGAATAGAAATCTTAATATATATGTAGCATTCAAATTCACATCAAAATGACTGAAAAAATTGGTAGAAAAAGGTTGACAAGGTTCCGTTAAATTTAAGATTTAAAATTTTGAAGTTCAAATTTATATGCACAAAAGTCAATTCCACATGAGGACCTAAACCAAGGTAACTCAAGTTCTTCTCAATAAATCAAAAGTCTAGCTACATATTTTTATTCTACATATTCAATTATTTAATAACAATAAAATTCATAAAGAAATCAGGTTATGATAGGTTATTTGGATTGATTGCCCTCTTTTATATTGAATTGTGAAAATATTGGAATTAGAGTAATTATGCTAGAATTGATGTGAAAATGCATGAACAAAGAGCTACAATCATTGGATATGTCAACAAACCTGGATCGTAGGAATGTAAATGTATTCGAATCTATTCATAAAAGGAGCTCCTGATTTGTAGTGACCAGGATGATGGCCACTCTGGTCCTCCATTTTTGCACTCCAATAGGGGATCAATTCGTCATTGTAAATAAAGCCAATTCTAAAGATCACAAATCCATACCTATTCCTATGCACACTAGAGAAGGGAAATAGGTTGGGAATAAGGGCTTTCCTTAGGTCAAACCCTAGTTTTGGAATTAACCATGAAAAAGAAATGAAATATGATTGAATTATAGTAATGGAAATGTTCTCCTTTTGAGGGAGATGCTAAATAATGATCGACACTGATAATATACCTCCTTGTGAAGTTTTGTTTCTCTATGTACACACAAAATTAGGGTTTTATGAAGTCTTCAACAACATAGAACATGAATGTCAACTCTGATGCTTTAATCTTGACCTTATCTCTTCTCTAATGCTTGAAAGAAGACTGACTGTTTAATCACTTGAACCTTAATTCTTGATTGCTTGAGACCGAATTGAATTTGTGTGTGTGTGCTATCAAAATGAGAGGGGTAGACCTCCTTTTATACCTACCTATCAAAAAAAACTTAATTTTTTGGCATGATTCGATACAAGATCTAGGTCCCCATCAAAATTTTATGACCCTTAAGGGGCCTCAAAATAGGTCCTAATTGGGAGGACTAGCCTAGCATTGGACACTCTAGTCCTAGGGAGACTAGGGTGCTAGCATCCTGGTCCTAACTAATCATGCACTAGAAAATGAGGGGGAATGAAGTGCATGGTAAAAATAATGACAAGTTTTCATAATGTGAGCAAAATTAGGGCTCTGATCATAGCTCAAGGCATGGATGTCAAGGTGAGGGTCCAGATGAGGACAAATTTTTAAGGGAACTTACAATTTAGGATGCTACATTTAGCCCTCACTTTAGTAGGAGTATGAGACTAAGCATACTCTTCGTAAAGTACAAAGGTTCACATTGAAAAGGTTTTTATCAAGATGATAAGGAGGCAAGACACACCAAGCCCCTAATGTACTTTAGGTATCTTACAACATCAAGATCAAGACAAAAGGGACATCACAAGAAAGAGAAAGAAAGAGAACCTTTACTACAAGCCTAGTAAGGTTCACTTACCATAAGTCATGAAATGAAAAATTACAAAATTACAAAGCAAAAGACTAAGCTTGCAAAGTAACTTGAGTATAGAGATAGAAAAGAGGGAAATATTGATTGGAGTGTATGCCAGAATGGGAGCAATTGATTTAAGATAGTATACATGCATCCAAAAGACAAGTGCATTATCCTAATGAGATGCCCCCAAGAAATGACAAATCAAAGGATTATGACCACAAAACACATAAGGGTTCTACTTAACTCTACGGTTTGTATGCTCTTATGATAAATAATGTATATCATGTATATATTTATATTGAATTGTCCACATCCCCCAGAGAAAGGAGAACCACAATGAAAGAAGGGCACATGTGTCTTTTTAGTCAACATGGGAGAGACCAAAAGAGATCTCAATGCTTTGCATCATCCTCAAGTAAACAACACTAGGGACAACAAATAGAAGAATTGAGAAAAAAATAGAGGAAGGTTACTACTGACTCACTTTTTAGCTTGGTTAAATTTAAACTTTTAAGTCCTAGCTCAAAGTTGACCTTCTTTTGATGTTTTTAAGTTCTAGTATTCCTAAATTGGTCAATTTCTGGACTTCAAAAGGTTCCACTTTTCCAAAGTTCCCTACCTATAGTTCTTAAGTGCCTGTGAATTTTGATTGCCTGATTCTTCACTCTTTTCTTGTGTTCCCACTTTGTATCGATCAAGAGCACCACTCATGAACATCATCATCTATCTTTTTTTCTTAAGGCAATCAATTTTTTGATTGTTATTTCTTTTGTTTGCATTGTCTAGATGATCATCTAGTCGAAGATTTCTAGAACTCGTGACCTACCAAGTATGGTGTGTGGTTTCCAATCTTTCATAATGGCCCGACTTAGAAGTCATCCCATCTCCAAAGACATCATCATTTCAACTCTCAACTCCTGCAATGCATTAAAGAATGGTAGAGTGGGAGAGATATGTGAATTTTTTGGCATGATGTTTGAGAATATTTGGGAGGGGTACTCTTGCCTCCAAATTAGATATATATAACATTTGAGGAAATTAACCTAGTGTTTGAATGAGTCAGTACAAAGTTCAAAGGATAATTTTGTTATTTTCTATCACTAGAATTTAATTTCACCTATTCCGAAAAATAAAGGTGGCAACCTTTCTACAATTTTTTTTCTTTAGAAATTAATCAAGGGAATAGTTACTTGATATGCTAGAAACTCAATTAAGGTAAGGAGAATGCCCAAAATCTATAGTCGTGATGGATGTTCCTCCTATTAGCTATGGTGCTTCCAATTACTGACCAAATTCCTATTTTTCAATTGAATTTGGATTGGGTACAAAATGAATAGACCAACATTTCTTCTCAATTAAACACAGTATCTTGGAGAGAGAAAACTAGCTATGTTGAATACAGATGAATCATATCAATTTTGGAATGAGAGGAAAAACAAGTTGAAGTTCATAATCTTCTTTTATAGAGAGCGATTGATGTAGCCTGAAATCCCATATGAAGGATTGATTAAAGAAGGATACATCAAAATGGCCTTGAACTTGTGGTGAAACCTAGAGAGGATACTTTGGCCAATCCACAAGAAGATATGCTTTTCGGATTGAGTATTTTAGCATGGGAATGTAGGAGTAGTGAACATGAATTGGCCTTGGTAGTTGTGGTATTGATCGAATAAGAAGATAAAGCTAAAATGATTGATGCCCACATATGACAGGAGATCACAACAACAAGGAATTTGAAGCCCAGTGAAGATTAAAAAGGTGGTGTCTTTAATAGTTTGATATAGGCATGATTAAGTGTGGTTTTAGTGCTTAGAAGGTTTGAGTGACGATTTTTTGTGTGGATTTATGTGTGAAGATGGTCATACTACTGAAGTTAAAATGGATGCAGCTAACTCTGACTCTAGTAATATAAAAAAAGGTAAATGGTATTGTATACATGCCTTCATTTCCTTCTAAATTAGAAACCTTTGTTTTTTACATTGAAGAAGATAATCCAATGATAGCAAGTATTTTTGATGATGTTGCAACAAATTTTTTAGACCATAGTCGAATCATGGAACTTGTGAGAGGAAAAGTTAGGCATTTAATAAAAATCCATAAATCCCACATCAATGAAGGTACACAAATAAATCATAAACAAGGAAATAAGGTAAGAAAATGTAAACCATCCTTCATATGCTTGAAATGATCCCCTCCATTGTCCTTCTTTCTTCTCTAATCAAATGGTATGTGGCTCTGAAACTCCAAATTACAAATGTGTTGAAAGCAAGGGCGAGAAGATTCAAAGATTTGAAGTTAATTTGACAGAATATAGTTACTCAAAATGTGGATGTCAATGATGAAGAAATAGGCTCAATTTATAGGCAAGTTCATGAGAATATGAAATTGGAATGAAAAATATGAAAGAGGCAAATTCATTCGAAAATGGAATGATTATGACAAAATATGACACATTTCTATGTCAAAAATTATGACATATTTCTATGCAAAGAACTATGACAAGTTTGTATGCAAGGATTTATGATGAATTGCTATGTCATTTTATGACAAAATGAGTGAATTCTGTAGGGAAATTTGTCATTCAAAAATGAGGAAAGTGGAAGGCTAGAAAAGAGGAGGGGAATCTAGAAAAGAGGAGGGAAGCTTAAAAAGAGGAGGAGAAGTGGGAGAGGGAGAAATGAGGTGGAAAAAATTATTAATTCCACTCATAACTCAAATTAGCCAATGAATTTATAAAAAATATTAATTGTGACATGGACAAAGAGGGTGAATAAATAAATATAAATTTATTTATTCAAAAAGGGACATGTTAACAAAGGACTTAATTAATTATTTAATTAATGAACCTAGAGAAATTATTTGAATAATTTAAGATACCAACCCTAATGATGATTGATTGGCTAATAATTGATTAAAATTAATGACAATTGACTAAGGTTGACAACAAAATAGGACAAAGGATCAAAAAAGACCCAAGATTGATAATGATTTTGATAAGAGATTGATAAGATTGATAAGATCAATTGACAATGACTTGATAAAGAATTGATAAGATCTATTGATAAAGTGCCATGAAAGGCCGATAAAGTGTCATAGAGGACTGATTGAAATTGATTGATAATGAGGTTGATAATTAATGATTGATTAATTAATGTTAAAAGATGGAATTAAGTCTAATTGTCAAGATGAGACCAATTCGAATGATTTGAAAATTATAAAACGTCAATCATAATGATTTAGGACCAAACGTGATTGAACAGAATTGATTAGGGTTAGATTTTAAATGAATTGAAACTAGAGGAATGACGCAATGTCAACATATGATGATGATAAAATGCATCATATAAGACATTTTAAAAATTAGGTTAGCGACATAGGAGTGATGACCAATTTTGAGTGTCTACATTTTTCCCCTCTTTGAGACAATGCAATTGTGAGCATTGTTTTAAAGAATAATTAAAAAGATCATGCCCTAGTAGATTGAGGGACGAAGGTGGGATGCCCCCTCAAGAGATTTTTTATGTATGGAAGGAATGAATTATCTCTCTAAAATAAGAGAAGAAATGTTAGAAATAAAAAATGAGAGAACAGAAGAATAGTTAGTTGATTGGAGATAAAAAGTTAAATGATTGATAGAAGAAATATCAATAAGTGGAAATTGGACAAAGAAAAAGGGGGAAGAAACCTTTCTTTCACAAGTGCACATTACTGGATGAGAGCCTTTATTTAATATGGCAAAATGGATGCAACACACCATGGTATTGAAGGCCAGGGTGATAATGCAATCCCTTTGCATAAAATAGACACATTGTAGATAAGGAATGAGTCAAAAAAACCCTAAGACATTACGTGTGTCAAGGGTTGAGGTATGTGTGGCGTTCAAAAAGTGATAGTACTTATCATAGATACTGAAGACATATGTACCCAAGAATGCTAGAAACACTCCACAAACAAAAGACAAAAACAAAAAAGGACCATGAGCCATCCCGACCACTCTAAATCACTTAGTGGCATCATCGAGAAACATAGGAACATGGTCGAAGCCAAAGATAAATCAATAAAAATATAACTCACAAATTCAAACAAGTCAAACATAGATTTTGATCTTCATTGTCAAAAGTGATAATGTTGTGGTAAAAGGATGATCATGTTGCCTAGTTTCAGGCAATGGAGTACCTCGTCTAAGACATGAAACGGTCTAGTTTTGAGTATACTACACCCTATATAAGACCCATTATAATGAGGACAAAAGGATTGATAATGTTGATTTTATTTTGATTGATATGACAACTTCGACAAGTTTGAAAGCTTGGTTTGTTGAACAGTTCATCTATTCATGTGTGCTTTGTTTAAGCATAGTGTTTAATGTGTTTTTGTTTGATGTCTACTCAAAATGTTTGTCTATGTACAAAAGAGCCAGTTTATTGGCAAAATGAAACAAAAGCGATTTTTTTGGATTTTTGATGTATTCCAATTTTTAGGGTTTTTGAACTTTTTTATTTTTTGTGCTTTTTTTAGGACATTTTACGATGTTTTTGATTTTTTCAAGACATTCTACAATTTTTTTCATTGGATTATTTCAGGACATTTTTCAATTTTTATGGATTTTTTTAGGACTTTATTTTCTTTTTAGGGATTTTTTCAGGACTTTATTTGATTTTTAGGGATTTTTTTTCAGGATCATATTCAAATTTTTTTTTTCATGGTTTTTTTGCCCTCAGTGTCTAACAAGGCAAGGAATTTGACAAATGGATAAAGAAGCCTTTTGAAATGTTGATGGATAGAAGGGAAGATAAAGGCCATTTATTATGGAGATAGAGAAAATTCAATTTACAAGGGTTGTCGCATAATGGGATAAAGGACTAGATATGACAATGTAAAGTAATGTCATGGCATGAGGGACATGTCAAGAGGTATTTGAAACCATGTTTTGCATTTTATGTCCTTATGTCAGATCAAGATCAAGGGAAAAGCAAGATCAAGAATGGATAAGGGAAATGAATAGGATAAGGATGTGATAGGCTAAGAGATAATGATAGAAGGTTGCAATAAGTCAAGGAATATGGATGAAATATTTTAATAAACCAATGGATAAAGACTAAAATTTGTGATGGAATGAAAGCTACAATTAGGATGCATGACGTTCATGATGATCCTTAGCCTTGTCAAGATCAAAGGTGGAAAAGCGGATATGGACATGAGGGATGATAGGATAATGGAGGGTATGACAAGGGTCTGATTGTATAATGAAGTATAGCATAATTGAAACCTGCCCCCAAGTATGAAATGAAAGAAGTTCATAGATTATGCATGATGCCTATTTTCTAGGTTTTCATCATGGTACTTGCCCAAGGCGCTTGTTTGTCTAGTTTTCACCAGTGGATGAATTATTTTTCTTACTTTTTTTCTTTCTTTTTTCTTTTCAATTTTTGTTTTTTATTTTTCAATTTTTACTTTTTGAATTTTGACTTTTTGACTTGCAGCAAAAAAAGGACACCTGGTATGGGATGGAAGAAGGACTCAAGAATCTTTTTGTTTGGATAGTAGCCTTGAAAAATGGACCATGACCATTAAGGTATGCTCAAAGATGTTGGTAGGATAATGGCGTAGAAATGAAATGGGACTAAGGCCAAGATTTATGCAAAAGATTGGATTAGAGGGACGAAAGGATGAAAAATATGCATTAGATAATGGATAAGATATTGGAAGAATTGGGCTTGAGGGGATGAAAATGTTAGTAAGATCAGCATTGGAACACACCTTGAGGGGTGGTGGATTGATGGAGGAAAAATGGATTTTGGATATTGAGATTTTAATGAAGGAAAGGATGGGGATTTTGGGATAGAAGGGCCCAAAATGCATGAAGGAGTTGATGGAGGAATAGATTTGAAAGATTTAGATGGAGGAATAGAAATCTTGCATGCTAATCTAGATTGCTTTTTAGACTGTTGTGCTTCAAGGAGCTGCTTGGGAATCCACATTGTTTTTTATTTTTCATTCTTTTGTAGTTTCTTGGAATGCATTGCTTTCACAAGTGATTTAGGAACCCATATATATTTTGAATTTTCTTTCTTTTTTTTAGTGGGCCTTTGTGGCCTTTTGGGGCCTTTTGGATATTACTTTTTTTTTTTTGGATCATTTTTTTCTTCGTTTTGACATGTTGATTAGATTGGACATGTCGATCCTTAAATACAAGTGGATTACTGTACTTATGAATTTTATGCTTGGCATCCAAACTGCTTGGAGAAGGAAAGGAATGTATGAATGGATAGGAATGATATGAAGGTCGTTTGGATGGATGGAAGGTGCTCAAAGGTGTGTGCCTTTTCTAGTCCTACATAGGGGACAAAGGGATAAAAGGACCAAAAATGGATGGAAGAGATGAAGGGGAAGTCATATGTTTGGATATAAATGGAGGGATACCAATGTCTTGAGGAATGTCATTGAGGCCATGACAATTAAGATTTTATTTAATATTGAGGGGTTCTTTCTTATGAAGGTCTACCCCTTTTCCTTTATAAATATTTTGACTTGTAGGATACCTCTTCTTTGGGAAGAAGATATGAGTTCATTATGAGGTGGATGAGATATGATGGGGATTATGGGACCATGAAGTGGATCAGATTGGACCAAAGTGGAGGAGCCCATTGTGCATGTAGGGTGTCCTTGAATATCTTGCTCCAACACATTAGAATCATGAGGGGGACTAGGGTCATGAGGGGGATTAGGATCAATGATAGGCTCTTTAGCTATAATAGGAGGAATAATGGGGGATCATCAAAAGAAATGAGATCTTGGGGTGTATATGGAGGAACAAAGGGATCTTGTGGAGGATTTAAAGGGATGATGGGGTCTTGTGGTGGACATGAAGCTAGAAGGATACTTTGATCTTGACAAGGAGGAAAATCATTGGATTCCTCTTTAAAGGTGCTATGCTCTTGACTTTCAATGGAATCATCAAAAATGATGAAGGGGATATCTTGATCTTACTGAGAATTTGGAATGTCAATGGGATTTAGAAGGACATTTTGTTCATGAAATGGAAGGGGATAATTTGGGATAGTATGGAGTATGATATCTTGATCTTGTTTAGGGAGTGAAGTGTCAACGAGACTTTGGATAGTATGGACATGAATAGGGGAATCATCATGAGTGTCTAGGAAGATCGGATCCTGGTCAACAATAGGATGATATTGTTTGTTCTTAGAATCTTGATCTTGAATTATTTTAGGACTCATTTCTTTGTTTTTTAAATTATCCTCTTGACATGTGATTATAATTTGAACTTGCATGAAGGATTATAGAAAGGAATCAATTCTTGGACATGAGGGAGATGGGTTTTGAATGGGATCCTCTGAAATAGGTTTTATGGGAAATGAAGCACACAGTGGCATTGGGTCTAGCATTTCTAAAACATGGCAGGGACTTGCATCATGGATTGGATCAACTTGGAGATCAATTGTGGACAACCCTTGGGGGATTTCATCCTTCGGTGTATTGTTTGATGAGGATGATATGGAAGGCTCTTTCACATTTTCAAAAGGTGTAGGAATAAATGCCACTGGAGAGTCAATTTGTTTATGGGGGATGAGCCATTGCTAGACATAGGTGCACAATTTTGATCCTTCTTAGAAGGATCACTTAGGATTATCTTTAGGAAATATCTGAAAGAGATATCTTTCTTTGGAGATGCATTTGAATCCTTGCAAGGTTTTGACATGATTGTGTCTTGATTTTGAATTTTTTTGAAAGGGACTTCATTGAATTGGTCTGACATGTTTGAAATATGTCCTGGTATGTGTTGTAACTTTTGATTTTGAATTTTTGGTTGTATTTGTTGATAGTGATTTGCTGATTGAACTTGTTGTTGATACTCCATAGTTGGTTGAACAAATTGTTGGAATTATGTAGTTGGTTGATCATATTATTGAACTTGCACCATTTGATGTGTTGGTTGGACATATTGGACCATTGGTTGTGTCAGATGAATATGTTGTATACGTTGAACCATTGGTTGTGTATGTTGGATCATTGGTTGTTGAATCATTGGTTGTTGTTGAATGATTGGTTATTGAATGATTGGTTATTGTTAAATGATTGATTGTCGTTGAATGATTGGTTGTTGTTTCAATATTTGATTGAACAAGGTTTGATCAAATGAAGTCTGACTTGGGATTTGGTCAAAATTTGTGTTTGTTGCTTGAAATTGTTTCATCATCTCTATTTGAGAGATGAGAGATGGTGTGTCTGATCATTCAATGAGAGCCTTCACATCAACTGGCTCAAGATTTGGATTTGAACTTTGAAATTTTTGAAGCATTTTCATCATTTGGGATCTAATCTTGTAATTTTTTTTTACTTTTTGTTCTATAATCTCTTTTTATCGAGCTAATTTTTCCTCTAGTTTTCATATTTGGATATTTAAATCATCATGATAAGTTTGATCTATTTTTTGAGGCATGTAGAAATTAGATTAACATAATCAATTGTTCAATTGTGACAACATGGCTTCATAAGATACTTGATACCTCATTTCGATAGGATGCCACTATGCAATGCAACTAATGGAATTGACATATGTAACCTAAAAGGATGACAATGCAACTTATGTTTTTGGTCTTTTTGATTTTTTGGAATGACAATGATATGCAACTAAGTGAAACTTTGGGATATGACAATGCAATCTATGTTTTTGTTGTTTTTGAGATATGGATAAAACCTTAAAATGCAACCCTAAAGACGTGACCCTTAGGAAATTGAAATGAAGTCTAGACCTTAAGAGGACAAAGGACAAAATGACTATAAGGAAAATTGACAATGTCTCACCAATATACTTGGATACTAAGCTAGGTTTGACAAAAATGATGTTGATAGAAGGACAAATGTTGGACAAGGTCAAGACTCAGACCTAACAATAACTTAGGGTTTAATCTAAAGATTTAATTTTTCAAGTCTGACAAAACATAATTTTGAGAGTAAATGCAAAGGGACAATGATAATGACAGTGACCTAGGGTCTGAACCCAAGATATGATATGAAAATGACCTCAAAATATGAAATGATACAAGGGTATGAAATGACTCAAAGCTATTATGTAATAATATGAGATAGGGTTATGATATGACCTAATGATATGGTATGGTTTGGACCAATGATATGATATGACCTAATGATGGTGAACTAAGGATGTAAATGCAAATGTATGACAATGTCAACCTAAGACAAGACCTAGTTTTGGGATAATGGTAATGCAATAAAGAGTGAGGGAAAAATGATCTTGAACCTAAGTGCAAAATCAGGATACTTACAATGAAATGGACTGAAATGGAGGATAAGGACTATGGGTCCTAAGACCTAAGTTTGAACTATGCAAAACCTAACCCTAAGTGACGGGAATTTTGCAACAAGGATATGCAATGTTTTAAGAGGTCATGTTCATAAATATTGGATGAATACTTGGACAAAAAATTTGACCCTTGTTGGAACTTTGTTTGCTTTTGAAAAACCAAGGTTAATTAAGATGTTGATTATGTCCTTTTGTTTGTGATTCACCTTTTGACAAACATGGAAGACAAAATGTTTGTTTGACTTTGACACAAGACAATCATGCACCTTCGACAACAAATCCTATGGCTGGCAAGGATAATACTTGTTGGATTCCCACTTGAGATTTCTCTTAGTCATGCCTACTCATAGCAGATAGCCTAGGAACTTTGTAGCACTACCCCCCCTCCACGGGACTCACTTCTTTGGGCATACCAAGTTTTGATTTCTTTAGGTCATCACTTCCCAAGGAACTGTTATCTCTACAATAAGCCATGAAATTATGGGATGACTTCAAAGGTCTGACCTCCTGCACCAAAAAATAGAAGGTTTTTGGTCTATAAGCACAAAAGGTTTTAGTCAAGGAATCCATTCAGGTGGTCATAACCAACAACGCTTTACACTCTATTAAAGGAGGCCTCCCGGTCTGTAGTGGTTATGATCTACAGATTTTCACGTGCCACGCAGACACTATGGGAGATGTAACGTCGTTAAAACAACATGTAACACTCGTCTCTTGCAACTTTCATCACAAACGCATTTGTTTATAGTGGCTCGAAAGAGATTGTCTTTAACAGGTTACCACTTGGATCGTTCCCTCTCACCAACGCATGTGCAAAGTTCTAGGCAGCTTGGCAGGCAAGCCCTCTAAAGGTAAAAGCACATAATGAAAATAAAAAAGGACATGCCAAACAGTGATTGTTTAACCTTTAGAAAATGAAATGTTCTCTACACTAGGGAAAATAGACTTGATTTCTTTTTTTATGATATTGATTCAATATATAATGAAGCTGAAAAGGAGATTAAAACCTAATTGATGTGAAAGAAATGAATCAATTAGATTGTTACATGATGTCATGTATGTGACTTGAATATTCATCATTTAAGTTTCTAGATGAAAAAGATATAGAAAAAGTGTCACAAGAAGACGTAATGTGTCCACACATGGTTTATTTTAAATTTCCTATCATCTGTGATCCTCATTCAATAAGTTCAATGCATGTATGTGAAGGTAAAACTGAAAAATTTGACATTTTCATAATTGACCCTATTGAAGATATAGCTAGTTTTCATTCTCATATTTCCAATTGGTGCATAAATTCTTCAAGAGAAGAATTTCTTTGTATAGGGGAGAAAGAAGTCCTTTATATCAAACTTGATCCCATGGTTGTAGAATGCAATATTTAGAGCTTACAATCACCAGTCAGATAAGTAGAGATTGATGCATCCTACAATACAAAGAAGGGATTCTTGGTTGCTGATATTTCTTTTCCATGTTCAGATAAAATTAATGAATTCACAACTAAAGTTGAGCTAGACTATTTAACAGAGGTCATACATGAAGTTAAGAAGGAAGAATAATATGGTTCAAAAGTCTATGATGAAGAATGGTTTTTTTGGTATGAGTGTGTTTACAAAAAAATTATGCATTCCATTGGTCTAAAATTTGGCATTGAAGCAGTCATCTAGTGCCAGTTGATTTTAGCCACACCATATGGCCATAGTACCTTGTTCCACAAAGGGTCAAATTTCTCCCAGCCTATTGATGGTTTTACATGAATAGCCTGGAGCTTTCTTTGAGGTAAGGGGCTTCTAGTCCTATACATATTTGTAAATAAGTTTTGGTGTGTTGTAGACTTAGATGGTTTTGGTTTGTTCATTGTCGGCATGTTCTTGTCTCTCCTCCACCAATTTGCAAAGAAACACCCTATATTATTGCCACTTGACTCTATAATCCAATGGACAAGACACTAGTCTTGCTTGAGATTTTGAGTCCCTTGTGGTCCTCATCCCCAATTAGAGCTTGTTATTGACACAATTTTGAGCTTGGTCAAATTTAAAATTTTAAGTCATAGCACAAAGTCGGCCTTCTTTTCAAGTTTTCAAGTTCCAGTGTTCAGGTAAAATGGTTGATTTGCCAACTTCAAAAGGTTTTGATTTTCCAAAGTTCCTTGCCCATAGTTCTTAAGTGTCTATGAATTATGATTCCTTGATTCTTCACTCTTTTCTTGTGTTTAGACATTTTATTGGTCAAGTGTGCTACTCATGAACCCCGTCATCTATCCTTTATTCCTAAGATAGTCGGCTCTTTTCTTTTGTTTGCATCGTCTGAATAATTAGCTAGGTGGAATTTTCCGGAACTCATGACCTATCGACAAGTTTGGTGTGCAATTTCTAATCTCACCCAATGGCCTGACTTAGAAGAATATTTCATGTCTCCCAAGACGTTTTCATTTCAACTCTTGATTCGTGCAATGCATAAAATAATGGCAAGGCGGAAGAGATATGTGAATATATTGGCACGATGTTTGAGGAGAGTCTGAAGGGGCACTCTCGCCTTCAAATTAGGTGTATATAACATGTGAGTAAATTAATCCAACATGTTGATGAGTCAACAAAAAGTTCAAAGGACAATTTCATTATTCCCTCACTAGAATTTAATTTTACTTGTTCCAAAAAGAAAGGTTGTGACCCTTCTACAATTTTCTTTCTTTAGAAGTTAATCAAGGGAACAGTTACTTGATAACCTGGAAACTCAATTTAGGGAAGGAGAATGCCCAAAATCTAGAGTCATGATGGATGTTCCTCCTATTAACTATGGTGCTTCCAATTACTGACCAGATTTCTATTTTTTAGCCAAATTTGAATTGGGTACAAAATGAACAACCCAACACTGCTTCTCAATCAAACATAGTAGCTTGGAGAGATAAAACTAGATATTTTGAATACAAATTAATAACATCATCTTTGGAATGAGAAGAAATAAATCCCAAAGTTCATAATCTTCTTTTGGAGAGAGAAATTATTGCAACCCAAAATCCCATATCAAGGAGTGATTAAAGAAAGATACATCAAAATGGTCCTCCCAAGAAATGACCTTGAGCCTGTGGTGTGAGCTAGAGATGATACTTTGGCCAAACCACAAGAAGATATCCTTTTCGGATCGACTATTTTAGCATGGGAACAAAAAAGAAGTGAACATGAACTGGCCATGACAATTGTGGTACTAGCTGAAGAAGAGAAAGATGAAATGATTGATGCCCACATATGACAGAAGATCACAGTGGCAAGGAATATGGAACTTGATGAAGATTAAAATGGGGGTTTCTTTAATAGTTCAAGTTAGGCATGATTAAGTGTGGTTTTAGTGATCTATTGGAAAGCAATGATTGGAAGGGTGTTGTCACAACACCTTAACACAAATGAAATAGGATTTCATGGTTTAGACCCATTGGAACACTAATTTTACTCACTTGCCCACAAATAGAACCAGTTACAATTAGGCCTCCATTTGAAGGAATCAGGTGATAACTTTTGACACCCTGAGGATCTAGGCAAATAAATTATATTTTTAGATACCCTTTTGGGAGTTCTCAACAATATCTTAGTTTTTAGTACTAGACCAACATGCAGATATCCCAACTAATACTGCACTAACAAACCTAATAGGGTTATTATACCTATTTGACTGAACACCTTCCACAAGCTAGTTTGGTTCTCCTAATTTGTGACCATCACTAACCATGAAATGTTATGTCAAACTCTAAATTGCTCTTTTACCAAACTCAAACCACTTTCTAGTGCTCTACCACTCAATTCTCACACATTGCACTCATCAAACCGATTTGTCACATAGAGATGCTAGACTTAGCGTTAGTTCTCCATCCTCCTCGCCATGTTGTGTCCTCCTAATGAATCTTGAAATTGACATATGATATAGTGGCCTATCATCTCCTATAACATCAGAGTGTTTAGTTAATGATTGATAGGCCAAAACCCATTATTGTAGTCAAACCTTAGGGGTTTGAGGGTTTTAGGCTACCCAGTAGAGATTTGCTTGTAGAATAGGCCAGTGATCACTTCAATACTTCACACCAAATGAAAAACAAAGGTAAAAAAATCTATTTTCAGGATATATGTGATGATCATTCTTGCCAATCCACTTTCAGTATGCAATCAATAGAAATTAGACGGTTTTCCAAGTTTCCAACAGTTCTTGATGCTTCGATTTCCTTTCCAAATCAACCAAAATCTACCAAAATACATCTTTAGATGTTTGGAGTCCTTAAAGGTATCACCCCAAATGAACACAACCTCCTCCAACTATTTTTCAAACTAAACGGACCGTTGGAGAATCACAACCTACAAAAAGTGCAAAATTGTCATGACAACAAATTGACAAGTTTTGCATTATTCAACCAACTTAGACTCCTGACTATCAAAGTCCCCCAAAATAATAAAATTTGATCCTAAAACATAAAAAATGACTCAAATAGACTTGCGGTCACTTGATCCCTCAATTTAGACCATTGTAACCCATATTGACTCAATTTGCTCCACAAGACCCTAGATGACAATTTGACCCAAACATGGACAAACTTGTCACACTCCTAGGACATTGAATTACAAAAATGATCCATAGTGATGCAGGGGCATCCCTGGTTCATAGAAATCTTGCATCAACCAAAAAAAATTTCTTTCCATCTTTGTTTTCTATTTGCAGTTTTAATTTTCCTTTGTGTGTGTCCTGATTTTGGCTCACCAATTCCTGTGGAGATGGATTCTACTTGAAGACTTGATCAGCATTCTTACTTTCTAACCGCATCTCTTTTGGATCACTTTCTGGCAAGATATCGCTAGCGGTTTCCTTGATAATTTCTTGTTACCAGTTGCCTGAGACCTTTCTAGTGATCTATCAGAGCCCATTTCGAAGCTTGTGGAGCCTTGGGCATTGATCTCAATGTTTCTTAGCATGTGGCCAATGTTCTACATTTCATCCTTTGGATTTTCTAGAGGAAACTCTTGGCGAAGACC
Source organism: Cryptomeria japonica (assembly GCF_030272615.1). Taxonomy (NCBI): domain Eukaryota; kingdom Viridiplantae; phylum Streptophyta; class Pinopsida; order Cupressales; family Cupressaceae; genus Cryptomeria; species Cryptomeria japonica. The sequence continues at coordinate 437,923,219 of NC_081412.1, read as the reverse complement.
GACCTTGTTCATTTTGCACGTTAGGTCTTGTTCTTCGGGTTTTGATCCTTTTGGGCTGACTTGATCCTTTGGATCGATATATCTATTTGTAACCATGCTTTAGAATGCAAAGAATCAGTCAACTCAGATGATCAAGAAGTATCAAATAGATAGACTATGCCTAGAAGATAGATCTTTCGATTCAAGGTCTCAGTGTGACCCAATCTACCAAGCCTGTGTGCTGGTATGTTGTAACCCAGTTATTACCGATTGGATGTAATTAACTTTCATACAATAAAACTATCTGTTATGCATTGCCTCCATCATATCTATGTGTTTTCATTGTGTTAACTCTTGTTGACTGGTTTGGACTGATCTCATCGATGTCCCTCCTCATCGGTGTCTGCTTCAAGTGGTATCAGAGAAAAGTTCATTCTGGAGGTTGCGTGTCCTGAATCTTGATGTAGGGTGGCAAATTGTGGATCCGACCTACAATTGCAGAGGACTAGCATGGATCAATGTGCGAAGAGGAACTAGGAATGGTGGAGTGTGTGGGAATGCAGACCCTGCTATAATGGAGATGTTGTGTGGAATAGCAGCCCAGGTAGAAGCCATGGAGACAACCCAGAGAAGAGGTCGATATATGAGGATGTGAGTGAAGATGAAGGAGAAGAAGCCCAGATAGAACAAGTGAACCTACTGATAGTTGATCCAGAGGACGAAAGGCTTTTAATGGTTTTGAGTAGGGAAAACACTAAACCTCATTTTAGCCCACCAAAATATGATGGGAAGTTAGATTCAGATGAATTTATGGATTGGATCTCGGAGATGGAGAAATATTTTGACTTTGAAAACACTGCAAAAGAGAGGAAGGTGAAGTATGCCTGTACTCGGTTGACGGGTCATGCATCTGTTTGGTGGGAGCACTTGCAAGTTGATAGGCAAAGAAGAGGGAAAGAAAAGATTAAGGCATGGGATAGGATGATTGCTAAGCTAAAATCTAAGTTTGTCCTGACAAATTATCAAGTAGATTTGTTTTGGAAGTTGTAGAATCTGAGACAGAAGGAATCTAGTGTGAAGGAGTACACTGAAGCATTTTACAAGTTGAACATCAGATCTAGACATGTTGATTATGAGATTGAACAAATTGCAAGATATTTGAATGGATTGTGGATGTCTATGCAAGATGAACTCAATATGATCAAATTAGAGAGTGTTGAAGAGGCTTACTAGTATGCAATAAAGGCTGAAGAGAAATTGAATAAGAGGCATGAACAAAGATAGAGAGGTAGAAGTGGAAGGTTTATTGAAGGAAGATTTCAAGGAGGAAGAGGATACATTGGAGGAAGAGGAACTAGTAAAGATCAGAACAAGGACAAGGAAGTGAGAAAGGAAGGTAATTCATACTGGAAGGATGATAGGAATTTCTACCAGAGGAGAGAACCAGATGGTTACCGGAATGAGAACTTTTTAAGACAAGACAAAAGGACATTCAGAGGAACCTATTTTAAATGTAAGAAGTCAAAGGCTATCAAAAGAGCAGCAATGGTGGAAGAGAACCCCACCAGATCAGACAATAAATTGGAAGATGGAGAACTGTTGATTGTAAGGAGAGCTTTGTGTCATACTGGACAAGATAAAGAACCCTTGCAGAGGAAAAACCTGTTTAAGACCAGATGTAAGGTATCTGGTAAGTGTTGTAAAGTTGTTATTGATAGTGGTATTTTAGATAATCTTGTTTCAGAAGAGATGGTGAATAAGTTGAAATTGGAGAGGTTAAAATACCCTAAGCCTTACCAAATAGCATAGATTTAGGATGAACATAAGTTGTTAGTAAGTGAACAGTGTTTAGTAAAGTTAAAAATTGGGAATTATCATGATGAAGTTTTGTGTGACATTATGCCTATGGACATTTGTCATCATTTGTTGGGAAGACCCTAGCAGTTTGATAGATAGATAATACATGATGGGAGAAAGAATACATACACTATTGTGGCAAATGGGATGAAGAAAACCTTGTTGCCTTTTGAGGAACCTTTGAAGAATAAAGTCTGTACAAATATCAAAATCTATCTAGTAGAAGGAAGGAAGTTCATGGATGGACTGAGACATGAGAATGTGTGTTTTGCCTTAATTCCTAAGAAGACTGAGAGACTAGAACCATAAGGAGAACACCCATCAGAGATAAGAGATTTTCTGATCGAGTATGGGGACATCATTTTAGATAATGTACCTGATGGATTGCCACCTGTTAGAAGTACTAGTCATTGCATGGACTTAGTTCCTAGAGCTAGTTTGCCTAACAAATCTGCACACCGGTTAACACCGATAGAGAATGAAGAATTGAATAAACAAGTGCAGGAGCTATTGAAGAAAGGTTTGATCAAGGAAAGTCTGAGCACTTGTGCAGTACCAGTAGTATTAGCACCTAAGAAGAATGCATAATGGAGGATGTGTACCAATTCAAGAGCAATAAACAAGATCACAATGAAATACCAGTTTCCCTTGCCTAGGATGGATGACATAATGGACTATTTGAGTGGAGAAAATTACTTTACAAAGATAGATTTGAAGAGTGGATATCATTAGATCAGGATCAGAGAAGGTGATGAATGAAAGACAACATTTAAGACAAATGAAAGATTATATGAATGGTTGGTGATGCCTTTTGGATTGACTAATGCACCAAGTACTTTCATGAGGTTGATGAATGAGGTTTTGAAGAAATTCTTGGGTAAGTTTGTTATTGTATATTTGGATTATATTCTGATTTTTCAGTAAGACAAAAGAGGAGCATTTGTTGTAGTTAAGACAAGTTTTACAAAGGTTCAGTGAAGAAAAGTTGTTGATCAATATCAAGAAGTGCACTTTCATGAAGGATGAGTTAGTCTATTTAGGATTGGTGATATCTGAGGATGGTTTGAAGATGGACCCTGAGAAAGTGAAATCCATTGTTGAGTGGCCTACACCAATAAGCATTGGAGAGGTAAGATGATTTCATGGATTGGCTAGTTTTTACCATAAGTTTATCATAAATTTTAGTTTAGTTTGTAATCCTATGACTGAGACCATGAAGGGAGATAGGAAGGAATTTAAGTGGACCACCAGAGAAAACAAAAGTTTTGAGCTATTGAAACAGAAAGTGACTAAGCAGCCTATATTGGCTTTACCAGATTTCAATAAGGTGTTTCAAGGGGATTGTGATGCAAGTAGAACAACAATAGGAGCAGTTTTGAGTCAAGAAGGGAGAGCAATAACATATTTTAGTGAGAAATTGAATGATGCCTGGAAGAGATATTTAGTATATGATCAGGAATTTTATGCCATAATTCAAGCCTTGAAGAAATGGAGACATTACTTGTTGCCTAAAGAGTTTGTGTTGTATACAGATCATCAAGTTTTGCAATATTTGAACAGTCAGAGTAAGTTGAATCAGAGAGATATAAGATGGGTAGATTTCCTGTAGAGTTACACCTTTGTGTTGAAACATAGAAGTGGGAAATCTAACAATGTTGATGCATTAAGTAAGAGAAGAAATTTGCTGACAGAAATGAGAGTGACAATATTAGGTTTTGAAAATTTGAAGACCTTGTATGATGAAGACCCAAATTTTGTAGAACCTTGGAAAGCATGTAGAGGACCGGTTATGATTGATAGGAGCACATGGTTGGATTACTTCATTAAGGATGTGATGTTATTTAAGGGAGTTCAATTATGCATACCTAAAAGTTCCATGAGAGAGAACCTGATAAAAGAGAAGCATAGTGGAGGTTTAGCTGGACATTTTGGCATTGATAAAATAGTTGCATTAGTGAGTGAGCAATACTTTTGGCCCCAAGTCCATAAATATGTTAAGAGATACATGTAGAGTTGTAGAGTTTGTCAAGTTGCAAAAGGTAGTAGTCAGAATGTGGGATTGTATAAACCTTCGACAGTACCGGTAAGACCTTGGGAGGATATAAGTATGGATTTTGTCCTTGGCTTACCTAAGACACCGAGAGGGAATAATTTTATATTTGTGGTAGTGGATAGATTTTCAAAGATGGCTCATTACATACCTTGTAAGAAGACATCAGATGCATTGCATGTAGTAGACCTATTTTTCAAGGAAGTGGTAAGATTGCATGGATTAGCTAAGAGCATAGTTTCAGATAGAGACACTAAGTTTGTTGGCTATTTTTGAAGAACACTTTGGAAGAAGATGAATATAGATTCGAAGTTCAGTTCTACTTTTCATCCACAGACTGATGGACAGAGAGAAGTAGTTAACCGGAGTTTGCCAAACTTGTTGAGATGTTTAGTAGGAGATAAAACTAGAAGTTGGGATTTGATCCTTGCACAAGCAGAGTATGCCTATAACAATTCAGTGAATAGAAGTACCAGAAAAACACTTTTTGAGATTGTTATCGGAGTGCATCCTAAAGGAATAGCAGAATTGAGAGACATTAGCAGTGAAGACCGAAAGAGTTCAGAAGTAGAAGAATTTGTAGATCACATGGCAGCATTGCATATTTAGGTTAAGCAACACTTGGAAGACATGAATAGAAAATACAAGGAGAAGGAAGATGAGAAGAGGAGACATAAGGAATTTGAAGTTGGTAATGAAGTGATGGTCTATTTGAGAAATGAGACATTGCTGGTTGAAACTTATAATAAGTACAAATGAAGAAGTTTGGACCCTGTAAGATCTTGAGAAAGTTCAGTTCTAGAAATGCATATGAGATGGAGCTACCAGATAGTCTAAGTATTTCACCTATATTCAACATTGTTGATCTTCATGAGTACCATGAACCAGAATTCAGTGAGGACAATATTGCAGACTTGGAGAAACACTTGCCCCAAAAGGAACCAGATCAGATTGAAGAGATTTTGGACAGTAGGATTGGGTGTAGTAGCGGAAGCAGTCAGTATAAAGAATATCTTGTGAAGTGTAAGAATAGACCAGTGGAAGATTCATCTTGGATTTCTCAGGTAGAGGTAGACCACCTTGGTTTCTCTTTGACCCTAGTAAAGTGAGAGCCTCACTTTTTATTAACCCTGGATGTCTGATGCAAGAGCATCCTCGGTTCATAGCAATCTTGCATCAACCAAAAACATTTTCTTTCCTGCTTTGTTTTCTGTTTATAGTTTTAGTTTTCCTTTCTGTGTGTCCTAGTTTTGGCTCATCGGTTCCTATGGAGATGGATTCTACTTGAAGACTTGATCACCTTGATTACTTTATAACGACATCTCTTTTGGATCACTTTCCAACAAGATATTGCTACCGGTTTTGTTTTATAGTTTCTTGTTACCGGTTGATCTTTTGTTACTGGTTGCCTAGGACCTTTCTAGTGATCTAGTGGAGCCCATCTCAATGTTTCTTTGCATGTGGCCGACCTTGTTCATTTTGCACATTAGGTCTTACTCTTCGGGTTTTGCTCCTTTTGGGCTGACCTGATCCTTCAGATCGATATATATATATATATATATATATATATATATATATATATATATATATATATATATATATATATATATATATATATATATATATATATATATATATATATATATATATATTTGTAATCATGCATTAGAATTCAAGGAATCAATCAACTCAGAGAATCAAGAAGTATCAGATAGATAGACTATGCTTAGAAGATAGATCTTTCGATTCAAGGTCCCGGTGTGACCTATTCTACTAGGCCTGTATGTTAGTATGTTGTAACCCAGTTGTTACCAGTTGGATGTAATTAACTTTCATGCAATTAAACTATCTGTTATGCATTGTCTCCATCATATCTATGTGTTTTTGTTCCATTAACTCTTACTAACTGGTTTGGACTTATCTCCTCGAGGTCCCTCACCATGGGTGTCTACACAACACAGGGTCTTATTTCATTCCTTCTAGGCTAATAGAAGATCATCTTGTTCTTGGTTCATTTTGTCATAGGTAGGTGTTCTTGCACCATACTCCCTGAGTGTAATTTGTCTCGTCCTCTTAGAGACCAACTTCTACAAATCACCACCCTTCTTTTTGATATCTTCCTCCAGCATCCATGTAGCTTCTGAGTCAGGATGGCCTTTCCATTTAACCAATTGCTCAAAATAATTCTTGTGACTTATTTTCTTGGCTTCCTTGTTATCCATAATGCACTCCATCTTAGGTGGCTCCTTAGGTGGTAAGTACTTTATTTATTCTTCACACTCTTGAACAGATTCACCTGCACTTTCTCCTGCAGTAGGAATCCTATATAATGTTAGATCAGAAACATAAAATATAGGTGAAATAGAAATATCATCAGGGAGTTCAATTTTGTAAGCATTAGGATCATATTTATCCACAATTTAACAAGGTCTAATCCTTCTCATCATTAACTTTCTATGGCTTCACTTGGGCAGCATGTCCTTTCTAAGATGAACCATGACCATGTCACCCACTTGGTACTGCACATCTCTCCTTCTCTGATCCACTCTTGATTTAACCTTTTGATTGTTCTATTGTAAGGTATCTCTAACTTGTTGGTGCATCTCTTTCATAGCCTCTGTAAATTCATCACCATGTCCACTTCTCTTGTCCAACCCCTGATTATCTCTTAATTCAAAAACTCCTCTAGGATGACTACCATACACAATCTCAAAAGGACTCAGACCTATACTTCTATTTGTTGAATCATTATAGGCATACTATGTGTGAGGTATCCCCATATCCCAACTACTTCCATGCTCCTTTGTTAAACATCTAAGAAGATTTCCCAATGACCAATTCAAAACCTTAGTTTGGCCATTAGTTTGAGGATGGTAGGCTGAACTAAAGGACAAATTTGTACCCAATCTCTTCCATAAGGTTCTCTAAAAATGTCCTACAAATTTTTCGTCCCTCTCTGATACAATACTCAAAGGCAACCCATGGATTCTAACAATCTCTCTGAAAAACAATCTTGCAATATAGCTAGCATCATTGGTGGTTTTACAAGGAATAAAGTAAGCCATCTTGTTGAGCCTGTCTACCACAACAAACACACTGTCATGACCTATCATTGTCTTGGGTAATCCCATCACAAAGTCCATACTCAAACTTTCCCAAGGTCTACTTGGTATAGGCAAAGGTTGGTACAACCCTACATTGGTTGAGACCCCCTTTTCTCTCTGACACACAATACAACTCTCCACAAACTTTTGGATATCAGTCTACATCCTTGGCCAAAAGTAAAATCTCCTAACTAGGTCTAAAGTCTTATTTAGCCCAAAGTGACCTCCTAAACCACCACTATGTTTCTCCTTTACTACATTATCCCTCATTGAACACCTATGGATACATAACTGACACCCCTTTACCAAAAGACCATCCTACAAGGTGTATTTAGAAAATTATCCATGAAAAGCATTTGCAAAATCACTGCATACCTTATATACCTCCTTGAAATCTTGGTCCTCTTCATACAATCCTTTGAGTGCTTCAACACCCATGCTCTACAACTGCACTTCTTGTACTGCTAACACCCTCCTACTTAGAGCATCTGTAACTTTATTGGTTACTCCTTTCTTATTCTTGATGATGAAGGTATTGTTAGGATAACTGATGAACAACTAAGAGGGGGGGGGTGGAGGTGAATCAGTTGTTAATAGATTATATTAATCAAACCACTTTATAATATTTTATTGGAGCACATAAACATTGAATATCGGAATAGCAGAAATAGATACCGATAAGCAATAAAACTTAAGAATGAAAAGAGAATCAACACAATGCAAACATACCACATACACAATGATTTGTACATGAAAAACTCGATAAAGGGAAAAACCACAGTGGGAAGCCTACCCATAGTCAGATGATACTTCTCCAAAAGGTATGTGATACAATAAGGGGCCTGCACATGTAGGAAGGCACACTACCTAAAGCATACTGCTCATTACAAAAGATTCTCACTGACTACAAAGAGGTTATAACCACCTGCATATAATTGGACACCAATGCAGAAGAATGAACTACCAAAGATAGCATCTACCATGCCTAATTACAGTCCTAGTTAAGCTCAATACCAGAGGCCTTTGACCTCTTACTTAAACCCAATTCGATCACCTATGATCAACCAAATCTCCTTCGCATATGATATTACATTCCATGACCATGACATAGTTTTCATACCATGATCTACAATGAGATCTTACATCAATTTATACAAACCCTAAGGCCTAAACCAATTAGGTCGGCTACCTAAAAGATATTACAATAAGATCATTACATATATCCATATTACAATGATATGTCATGTCGATTTTAGACCAAAACAATAATAATCAATCCATAAAACATCTTGGTAACATGTAGAGAACACATTATCATGATACCGGCCTATAACCTAGATAGGTACCAAACCTAATCTGGGTCCACCATGCCAAAGTGATGTCTCCAATCAATTGAGGCATGATCAAGGATCACCTTTTGCATCCTAAATTCCATCTAGAAGTTGCATCAACACCACTTAGCATTTTGTCAAGGTTTCTTAGTGAAAGGTCTGCCAGTTAAACCTTAAACCCTTACCGATAACACAAGATCTTCTACCGGTAACCAAAACATGTCTGTCGGTAACCAACCAAAACAACTAGTGTTGACATGAATGACAAAATATCAATGCAACATAATCAATTCATCCATATTGCCAACAATCTCCCCCTTTGGCATTGATGGCAACACTAGATGTGAAAAACATCTAAGTACTAGGAAATGCCAAACAAGTCTCCCCCTGTGAATAATATATTTGTAAATTTCTCAATTTATTGTTCACATCACTATCCCTCCCCCTTTGACATCAATGCTAGAAATCTGACAAAAATATCAAAGCAAGAATATAAGCCTCTGAATCTCAAAGCTGACTACTCCCCCTGAGCAGTAGAACCACTACATCAACTCGAAGCAAAGGATAAAGTTGATGATGCCTACCAAATTGATGGTCTACTCCATCAATTAAGTTACTATCGGAGGGGTAGATACCCCTATCCTGTCTCTCAAATACTCAAATGATTCCTTAGACAATGGTTTAGTGAATATATTTGTAATCTATTATTTACTGTTCACATAAACCAATTTGACTTCCTTTTCTTCCACCTTGTCCTTCAGAAAGTTGTATTTTATTGATATGTGTTTAGTCTTAGAGTGAAATACTAGATTCTTAGACATGTCAATAGATACAGAGTTATCATAGTAGATAAGTACTAGTTCACTACAATTTACCTTGATATCCTTCAATATTTGCTTTATCCACAAGAATTGAGTGCAATTAGTTACTTTTGCAACATATTCAGCTTCTGTAGTAGATAAAGAAATGCATGACTATTTTTTTCTAAAAAATGAAACCAATTTCTTTCCAAGAAAGAAAGATCCACTAGAAGTGCTCTTCCTGTCATCAGTATCTCCTGCCCAGTCCAAATCTATATATGCACATAAAGTGAAGTTATCATCTCTAGAATACCATAAGCCATATTATGTTGTTCCTTGCAAATACTGAAATATCCTCTTTACTGCACATTCATGATTTTCTTTAGGATTACTTTGATATCTTGAAACAATACTTACTACATTCATAATATCTGGTCTAGTCTGAATTAGATATAACAAGCCACCAATAATAGACTTATACCTTGTTGGATTTACCGATGCAAATGTATCTTTGATAGATAATTTCTCACTTGTCACCATAGGAGTACATACCAGTTTGGAATTATCATACCAAACTTATTCAACAATTCCCTTAGATACTTAGTTTGACATATAAAGAAGCCTTTGTCAGTTTGAGTAATATGCAAACCTAAGAAAAATCTCATCTCAGCAATCTTGGACATTTCAAATTTATTCTTCATATCATTAGAGAATTCCATGCACAATTTATCTTCTCCTCTAAAAATGATATCATCAACAAATACTTCAATAATCAGAATATCATCATCAGTGATCTTATAATACTTTTAACACTACCCTTAGTAAAACCAAGCTTCAAAAGATATTTATCCAACCTTGCTTCAATCCATATAATGCTTTCCTTAACCTACAAACCATATCTTTATCATCTGTCAGTGAAAATCCATTAGGTTGGTCAATATATACCTTTTCCTCAAGTTCACCATTCAAGAATGCACATTTAACATCCATTTGATAGACCTTATAGTTCTTATAAGCTACATAGGCAAGAAATAGTCTAACAGCTTCAATTCTAGCTACAGGTGCAAATGTCTCACCATAATCAATTCCTTCCATTTGAGAATACCCTTTACAAACCAATCTAGCCTTGTTTCTTACAACTTGACCATCCTCATTTAGTTTATTCCTAAAAACCCATTTAGTTCCAATAACATTCTTTTTTAGGTTGGGGATCTAAACTCCAAGTTTCATTCTTCTCTATCTGATCTAATTCATCTTCCATAACCTTTAACCAATGTTTATCTTTACAAGCTTCAATAACAGATGCCAATTCAATTTGAAAAATAAGACATACCTCTTCATTTGCCAGTCTTCTTCTTGTCATAAATCACTTGTTCCTATCTCCAATAATTTGATCTTTAGAATGATTTAACCTTACATACCTTGGTGTCTTCTGAACTTCAGGTTCACTATTATGATCATCAGTCATAGTTGAATTTTTTGATTGTACTAGTGTAACTATCTAAGTGTCTTGTATCGATTGAGGCATTGTCGGTTCAGTTATGATCATTTCCACTATCGATTCCCTGTCATATGATATAGATTTATTTTTTATTGCTCATCCACTTTCACATTAGCGCTCTCCACAATTTTCTGCAATCATTTGTTATAACATCGATATGCTTTTCTTTGAATTGAATATCCAAGAAATATCCCTTTATCACATCTAGGATCAAACTTCCCATTTGAATCATCCCTTTTGATATAACGTTTTCTTTCAAATTTTTTGAAATATTTAATAGTAGGTGTATGTCCAAACCATAATTCATAAGGGGTCTTATCAGCTTCACCTTTGATGTGAAATCTATTGAATGTGTAGACTATTGTACTCACTGCTTCTCTCCAGTAAATGTGAGGAAATTTGGCTTCCATCATTATAGTTCTTGTTGCATCCAAAATGGTTCTATTCTTTCTTTCCACTACTCCATTCTGTTGAGGAGTCTGAGGTGTAGATAATTGTCTCCTAATTCCATTTGTCTCACAATAACTGTTAAATTCATGAGAAGTGAACTCGCCGCCTTGATCTGATCTCAGACATTTGATTTTCAATCTAGTTTTTGTTTCCACCTTTTCTTTAAAGATCTTGAATTTCTCAGAGGCTTCCGACTTCTCCCTAAGAAAAGTCACCCACATCATTCTAGAATAGTCATCAATTGTTGGCATATGTGTAGAAGTGTGATGACATGATGATATTCTATGTTTTCATTGATGTCAATATGTTGAAGTATGAACCGGTATATTGAAGTAAGCAACCTAGCAAGTGAACCGGTATGATGATACAAGTAAACCAGTATGATGGTACAAGTGAAGTGGTATGATGAAGTGTGAACCGGTATGATGGAATCAACTGGTATATGCAGAAATTGAACCGATATATGAACCGGTATATGGAAAGTTTGTATCGGGGTTTCTGGATGATGCATTCCAACTCTGTGTAATTCGATCGCCGACATCTTGTGATGGGTTAGCATTGAAATGAAGATCAGATCATGTTGCCACATCAGCCTTATACACATGAAGGATTTCCTTGAGGATCTTGTATGAAGAAGATTGATCCTATCTACCTCGGGAATGTGCAAACTCTCAGTAAATGGTGGAGAGCACCTGATGGGTTATCATCTTCCAGAAGCGGCAAAGAACGAATGATGGAGAACATCTTGAGATTTGTTCAAGGTCATTTTACACTATGCATTGTGATTGAATGGTCAAAATTGGACCGACTATATTGATAACCTAAATGTTTAGGGTTTAGGGTTTATGCCACCGACCTATCTGTTTCCTATAAGGTCGATGATGATTTGCATTGTGAATTTGTTGGCAAATGTTATGTGTGTATCCAAGTGAAGAGATACTTGATTCTTGCCAGACTAAAGAAGTGTGTTAATACCTACAGTGTGATTGTAGAAGTAAAGGAACTAGAATGGATCTATCTTGGCATTGAGTGTTGTTATCATATCAGTGTATTACCTGTTGACTTCTAACCATTTTAGCAATTGGAAAATGCCTTAACCAGGTAGCTTTAACAGGATTTCTATAAATCCTTTAACAGGATGACTCAAATTCATTGAGTTCTTCAAATCCCCTTGCGAGGTAACCTTTAGCAGGGTTCTAACCTTTAACTGAGTATTTAGCCATCCCTTAACCGGGTGATCCCTAGCAGGATCAGTTCCTAGTAGAACCTATCGTAAAGTCCTTAACCGGATTAGGCTCCTAACAGAGTGGACTTCAGAAGAATTCAAGAAAAAATTGTGGGTATTCATCCCCACCATGGTTTTTCCCAGTTAGGTTTCCACGTGAAAAATCAATGTGTCATGTGTGATGCTTTTTTATGTGATGTTTAGTGTTTTCTGTTAAGTGGTAAAGCATGCTGATCCAGTGGTCTTTATATTTCTAATGTATTACTTGTTTATGCATATGGGTGAAGTGGAAAGGAGAGATTAGGTTGTGAGAAGATCTAAGTGTTACCGCTTTATGTGTTTCACAGTCTCACTATGTTTTACCAATAGTTCCCTGATTTAGATTGGTGATCCTATTTACCAGTTAGTGCAGTCTTTGCAGTCAAAATGGTTTAAGGAAGTTTTTGTCTATACAGATTCACCTCTCGTCTCAGTATCTATTGAGTACATACTATTCATCATTATTCATCAATTGGTATTAGAGCATCGTCCAGGTTCTGTGTGTTGTAAGCTTAACCGCTTGAGGAAAAGATCATATTCTAATGATGAAGAGGAAGGTCCTAAGTTTAACAGAGATAACTTTAAGATATGGAAGGATAGAATGAAGATATACATTAAAAGAATGGGTGCTCAACATTGGAGCTATGTTGAGAATACTTATGTTGTCCCTACCGATACTCTCACCGATGATCAAAGAAGAGAAATTCAGGAGAATGGGAAAGTAATGGAAGCTCTTATCAGTAGTCTATCTAATGTTGAGTTTATAGATTTTCAGGAGAAAGAAAATCCCAAAGATGTATGGGATACTCTAGAGTCTATCTATGGTGGTGATGAGCATGTGAAGCAAGCTAAGGAAGAAATCCTTAGAGGAAATTTTGAAGACATGTGGATGATTGAAGGAGAGACCATTCAACAATATGGGATAAGGATTAAAACTGTTGTTGGAGACATCAAGAGTGTAGGAGGTACAATGGATGATTCCACCATTGTTAGCAAAGTTTTGAGAACCTTATTACCGGTCTATGCAATAAGGGTTGCCACTATTCAGGAGTTGAGATCTATTGACAAGACAAAGGTGTCCCTAGATTCTATCATTGCTAAGTTGACCGCATATGAGCTAAATAGTTATGATGGCAGTGTTCATAATACTGATTCAGCCTTTAAAGCATCTACTACACTATCTAGAAAGGGTAAAGAAGCTAGTACTAGTTGTGAACCTAGACAAAGCAGAGATATGGATTATGAGGAGATCCTGATGGAATTTGAAGCTCTTTTGGCCAAGAGACTTCCTAAGGGAACTGGAAAATACAGAGGTAAGCTTCCTTTGAAATGCTTTTCTTGCAATAGGATTGGACACATTGTTGTAAACTTTCCTAATGGTAATAAAAAGGACAAACCAGAGAGGTTCAAAAGGTTCAAAGGAGGAAATAGGAGAAACTATCTTGTTGCAGTTGATGAAGGTGTCATTGACGATGAATCAGAAGATGAAGAAAGTAAAGACATAGTATTTGTAGTTGTTAAGGAAGATGTGTCAGACAAGAAGGCTCTTGTCTCCTGCTTTGATAATTCCAATGAGTGGATTATTTGTAGTGGTTGTTCTCACCACATGATTGGTGACTGGAGATAGTTTCTATCTCTGGAAGAGTATGATGGAGGTGTAGTCCAATTTGGTAATGATGCACCTTGTATGGTAAAAGGCAAAGGGTCCATCTCTTTAAATGGAAAAAGCAGTGTTGATAATGTGTATTGGGTAAAAGGTCTCAAGCATAACTGTTTGAGTGTTGCTCAGCTGAATGATAATGGACTCACTCTGGAATTCAAAGATGGAGTATGGAAAATAAGAGGAAAGAGTGGTGAACTGATGGCCACCGGTATGTAGATGAAAGGTAACTTATTTTAGTTAAATGCAAATATCAATCAATGTCTAATGGCTAAGTATGATGACAGTTGGATATGGCATAGGAGACTCTGCTATGTAAATTTTAATAACATTGTGAAGGCCAGTAAATTCAAGGCAGTTAGGGGATTGCCTGTGTTGAACAAATTGGAGAATCCTTTGTGCAGAGAATGTCAACTTGGGAAAATGTCTTCCTCAACCTTCAAAGGTAAATCTTTCACAATAGATAATTTACTTGATCTTGTGCATACTGATTTGTGTGGTCCTTAGAAAACTAGGAGTGTTCAAGGAGATAGGTACTTTATGATTCTTACTGATGATTGCTCAAGAATAATGTGGGTCACATTCTTGAAAGACAAGTCTGAAGCTTTTGGAAAGTTGAAAGCCTTCAGAGCACTAGTTGAAAAGGAAAGTGGTAAGAGGATCAAATGCCTTAGAACCAATCAAGGAGGTGAGTTCAGCTCTGGAGAATTCAATAAATACTATCAAGAGAATGGCATCAAGAGGCAACTATCTGCCCCCCGGACTCCACATCAGAATGGCCTAGAAGAAAGGAACAACCAGACTATATTTGAAGCAGCCATAATGATGCTGATTCAAGGGAAGGTTGCTCACACTTTTTGGAGAGAAGCGGTGAGCACTGCAGTCTACACTATGAACTGGGTACTCATCAAGAAAGGTAAGGATAAAACACCTTATGAGTATTGGACCACTAAGACTCCTGTAGTAAGCTACTTTAGAGTGTTTGGTAGCAAGTGTAATATCAAGAGGAGGGAACATCAGAGCAAGTTTGATGCAAAATGTGATGAGGGAATATTCCTAGGGTATTCCACCAAGGGAAAAGCTCTCAAGTGTTTTAACAATAGGACTCAGAGAATTGTCAAAAGTATCAATGTTAGAGTTGATGAAACCTCTGAAAAACCTGAGGAAACTGACAGTGAGCAAGTGGTAGATGAACCGGTTGTAACCTTCTGGGAACTGGTTGCAAAACAACCAAGTACCAGTAATAGTGCTCCTACACCAGTAGATGCTGATGCTGATGAAGATGAGGATGAAGAGGAAAAGCAAGAGGAAATAGTTAAGATCATTCCTAGGTATGTAAAGCTAAATCATGATCCAAAGTAGATCATAGGAGATAAGGATGTAGGAATTCTTACAAGAAGAAAGGTTAGAGAAAATTCTTGCATGATCTCTGAATTTGAGCCTAAAATATTTAAAGAGGCACATAAAGATAAAGACTAGATCAAGGCTATGGAAGATGAACTTGGCCAGATAGAAAAGAATGATACATGGTCTATGGTACCCAGACCTGAGCACAAAAATGTTATTGGCACCAAATGGGTTTTTAGAAACAAGCTGAATGAAGATGGCACAGTGGTAAGAAACAAAGCCAGACTGGTATGTAAGGGATATGCTCAAGAAGAAGGAGAATGCTATGGAGAAACCTTTGCTCCAGTAGCTAGATTGGAAGGAGTTTGAATGCTTCTTGCATATGCAGCCTTCAAGGGATTCAAAGTGTATTAGATGGATGTAAAATTTGCATTCCTGAATGGAATACTTCAAGAGGAAGTGTATATAGAGCAACCAGATGGGTTTTCCCTATCAGAAGATAGTGATATGGTGTGTAGGCTACATAAAGCCTTGTATGGATTGAAGCAGACACCTAGAGCATGGTATGAACGTTTACAATCCCATCTTGTGAAAATTGGATTTGAAAGAACAAGTGAAGATAACAATATCTATCTGAAGTCAAAACGAGATCAGATTCTGATCTATGAAGTATTTGTTGATGACATAATTTTTGGTGGAGATGACAAGATGAGTCATGATTTTGCAGATGAGATGAAGAAGAAATTTGAGATGTGACTAATAGAAGAGATTAAGTTCTTCATTGGACTACAGATACAACAAATGAAAGACAGTATCTTTATCACTCAGTCCAACTATGTCAAAGCGGTATTGAAGACCTTTAGCATGGAAGATAGCAAACTGGTTGGTACACCGATGGTGACCGGTTGTAAATTGTCAAAAGAAGATGACTCAACATTGGTGAATGAGAAGGAATACCGATGAATGAGTGGTAAGTTGCACTATGTAGTACACAATAGACTAAACATTGCACATGTAGTGGGCATTATTGCACGTTTCCAGAAAAGTCTAGGAGAATCCCACTTGGTAGCAATCAAGAGGATTCTTAGATATCTAAAGGGAACTGTAGACTATGGATTGTGGTATCCATACAGTAATGATTTCAACCTCAAAGTGTTTACAGATGTTGATTGGGTTGGTAATGTGGATGACTGGAAGAGCACAACCGGTGGTGCATTCTTTCTTGGTGGTAGACTAGTCTCATGGATGAGTAAGAAGAAGAGTTGTATCTCTCAGTCTACAGCAGAAGCAGAATATGTAACAGCATTTATGAACTACACTCAGACAATTTGGATGAAGCATGTACTAAGTGGTTTCAAAGTCCCTGTATCTGAACTGGTGAGCATATTTTGTGATAACACAAGTGCAATTAATATTTCCAAGAATTTGGTATTGCATGCTAGAACCAAGCACTTCGAGCTCAAGTATCATTTCTTGAGGGAGAAAGTTCAGAACAAAGAGGTTGTATTGGAACATGTTTCCAGTAAGGAGCAGTTAGCAGACATATTCACCAAGCCTCTACCAAAGGCTACATTTATCTATTTAAGAGGTGAATTAGGGGTGTTGCCCCTTCAAGAGGTGAACTAAAGGTATGTGCTCCACATCAGTCAGGTATTGCATTGTCAAATATTTTTAGGATTGGTGTGTTGAAGGATGCTACTCCTTAGGGGGAGTAGCATAATGGAACATGGATGTCTGTGCCTCCACTTTGGCATTGTTGTCAAAGGGGGAGAAGATGTGAAGCAGAGAAGATATCTATAGTATTGGGGAGAAGATGTGAAGCAGAGAAGATATCTGCAGTATTGGGGAGAAGATGTGAAGTGGAGGGATATCTTTGTATATTGCCATTAATGCCAAAGGGGGAGATTGTTGCCATGTGCAGAAGTGTGATGACATGATGATATTGTATGTTGTCATTGATGTCAATATGCTGAAGTATGAACCGATATATTGAAGTAAGCAACCTGGCAAGTGAACCGGTATGATGATACAAGTAAACTGGTATGATGGTACAAGTGAAGTGGTATGATGAAGTGTGAACCGGTATGATGGAATGAAATAGTATATGCAGAAAGTGAACTGGTATGTGAACCAGTATATGGAAAGTTTGTATCGGGGTTTCTGGTTGATGCATTCCAAGTCTGTGTGATTTGACCAAAGACATCTTGTGATGGGTTAGCATTGAAATGAAGATCAGATCATGTTGTCACGTCAGCCTTGTGAGCATGAAGGATTTTGTTGAGGACCTTGCATGAAAAATATTGATCCTATCTACCTCGGGAATATGCAAAGTCTCAGTAAATAGTGGAGAGCGCGTGATGGGTTATCAGCTTCCAGAAGCGGCAAAGAACAAATGATGGAGAACATCTTGAGATTTGTTCAAGATCGTTTTACACTATGCAATGTGTTTGAATGGTTTGGATTGGACCGACTATATTGATAACCTAAATGTTTAGGGTTTAGGGTTTATGCCACTGACCTATTTGTTTCCAATAAGGTCAATGATGATATGCATTGTGAAGTTGTTGGCAAATGTTATGTGTGTATCCAAGTGAAGAGATACTTCATTCTTGCTAGACTAGAGAAGTGTGTTTATCCCTGCAGAGTGTGATTGCAGAAGTCAATGAACTAAAATGGATCTGTCTTGGCATTGAGTGCTATTATCAGATTAGTGTATTACTTGTTGACTTCTAACCATTTCAGCAGTTGGAAAATCCCTTAACCGGGTAGCTTTAACAGATTTTTTGTAAATCCTTTAACAGGGTGACTCAAATTCATTGATTTCTTCAAATCCTCTTGTGAGGTAACCTTTAGTAGGTTTCTAACCTTTAATCGGGTATTTAGCCATCCCTTAACCGGGTGATCCCTAGCAGGATCGATTCCTAGCAGAACCTATTGTAAAGTCCTTAACCGGATTAGGCTCCTAACAGAGCGGACTTTAGAAGAGTTCAAGAACAACTTGTGGGTATTCATCCCCACCATGGTTTTTCCCAGTTGGGTTTCCATGTGAAAAATCAGTGTCATGTGATGCTTTTTCATGTGATGAATAGTGTTTTTTGTTAAGTGGTAATGCATGTTGATCTAGTGGTCTTTATATTTATGATGTATTACTTGTTTATGCATATGGGTGAAGTGGAAAGGAGAGATTAGGTTGTGAGAAGATCTAAGTGTTACCGGCTTATGTGTTTCACAGTCTCACTATGTTTTACCGGTAATGCCCTGATTTAGATCGGTGATACTATTTACCAGTTAGTGCAGTCTTTGTAGTCAAATTGGTTTAAGAAAGTTTTTGTCTATACTAATTCACCCCCCTCTCTCAGTATCTGTTGAGTACTTACTATTCATCATTATTCATCATCAATTATTAGCATGAAATACCTATCACCTTGAAAGCTTCTAGTCCTTGCTGGACCACATAAGTCAATGTGAATCAAATCAAGTACATCATTAGATTTATCATGTATGCTCTTAAAATAGGTTCTAACTTGCTTTCCCAATTGACATTCCTTACATACCAGATTATGAGGCTTCATAATCTTAGGTATATCTCTAACTGCCTTTGTTGAACTGATCTTCACAATACAATCAAAATTAACATGATCCATATCCAACTCTCATCAATACAATAAATCAAACATGTCTTATTACCAGTGTTCAAGTGAAAGATATTACCTCTAGTCTGAGTACCGATTGCAATCTCCAAACCCGTTTTATTAATGATTATGCATTTTCTATCTTTAAACTGAAGTTGGAATCCCTTGTCCACCAATTGACCAACACTTAAAATATTATGCTTTAAACCTTCTACATAATAGACATTATCAGTATTATGCTTGCCATCCAAAGAAATAATACATCTACCTTTGATCATACATTCTTTGTCATCTCCAAATATGACTTGACCACCATTATATTCTTCTAGGGAAATTTTTTTTTCTTTTATCTCCAGTCATATGATGTGAGCATCCACTATAAATTACCCATTCATCCTTGTCTTCAACTTTTATTGCCAAGGTTTTTTCTTCATTCTTGATAGCTGATTCTAGTTCATCTTCTTTTAAAGCATATAACACCCATTCCTTTCCATTGCTAGATCCACTAGCAGAGTTTGTTGCCAATTCATCCTCAGAGTAATCACTTACTCCTTCCTCATTCGCTATGTAGCATTGTTTATTTTTCTTGAATCTATATTTGTTCTGATTAGGCTTAAATGATTTCTTAACTCTTTCTTCAAATCTTGCATTCCTTTCAGGACATCTAGATGCAAAATGACCAATCTTATTACATGCAAAATATTTAAAAGGTGCTTTTCCTTCATACTTACTTCCTATTGGTCCTTTGAGTACTATTCTAGCAAATAAGGCTTCAAGTTTCTCAAATTATTCATCCTCTTTCCTCATATCTTCCAATTCTTTTTCATTTAAGGCTTTCCAATCACTTTTGACGATAGATGATGATGCATGAAAAGTAGGTTCAAATTTTGTAGCTCGAGAAGGTCCAAATTCTTCAAGCTCAAAAGAAGATAATTTCCCAATCAGAATGTCTCTGTCAACTGAAGTGTTTGCCATTGTTCTCAATTCATTAATTACAATTGCCTTCATCTTGTAAGTTGGTGGAAGGGCTCTCAAGACTTTGGAAACTATTTCATCTTCACTCAAAGATCCTCCACAACATTGAATTCCCATGACAATCTTATTTACTCTTTCCATAAATGTAGCAATTCTTTCATTATCTTCCATCTTCAAGTTTTCATATCTTACCTGGTAACCATCAAGTTTAGGGATTTTGATAGTAGGATCACCTTCATTCATAGTTTGCAATCTATCCCACATAACCTTTGCATATGATTTATCAGTCAATCCCATGATTTGCTAATCAGTAAGTGCACACAAGACGACTTCTCTAGCTCTGCAATCATTTTCAATATTCTTGTCCAAATCTGTAGGAGCAAAATTCCTAGATGTTGGATCATAAGGTGTATATCCTTTCTTAGTGATCTCCCAAATATCCTTGCCAAGACATCTAAGATGAGTCTCCATTCGGATTTTTGATATCCCATAATTTGTTCCATCAAGTTTAGGGATTTCTCTTCTGAAAATAGTTATCGTTGGATCTGAAGTATTAGCTGCTATAGGATCTACCTCAAGCAGTTAAGCTTCTATAAAAGAGCACCAAAGCTCTGATACCAATTATTAGGATAATTAGTGAAAAACTGAGAGGGGGGGTGAGTCAGTTGTAAACATATTATATTAATCAAACCACTTTATAACCTTTTATCGGAGCACATAAACATTGAATACTGGAATAGCAGAAATAGATACCGATAAGCAATAAAACTTAAGAATGAAACAGAGAACTAATACAATGCAACCATACCACATAACACTATGATTTGTATGTGGAAAACCTGGTAAAGGGAAAAACCACGGTGGTGAGCCTACCCATAGTCAGATGATACTTCTGTAGAAAGTATGTGATACAATAAGGGGCTTGCACATGTCGGAAGGCACACTTCCTAGAGCGTACTGCAAATTAAAACAGAGTCTCACTAACTACAAAGAGGTTATAACCACCTCAATATAATTGGACACCAATCCATAAGAATGAACTACCAGAGATAGCATCTACCATGCCTGATTACAGTCTCAATTAAGCTCAATATTGAAGGCCTTTGACCTCTTACTTAAACCCAATTTGGTCACCTATGATCTACCAAATCTCCTTCGCATATGATATTACATTACATGATCACGACACATTTTTCATACCATGATCTACAATGAGATCTTACATCAATTTATACAAACCCTAAGGCCTAAACCAATTAGGTCATCCTTCTAAAAGATATTACAAAAAGATCATTACATATATCCATATTACAATGATATGCCATGTCGACTTTAGACCAAAACAACAATAACCAATCCATAAAACATCCTAATAACATGTAGAGAACACGTTATCATGATACCAGTCCATAACCTAGATAGGTACCGAACCTAATCTGGGTCCAACATGCCAAAGCGATGTCTCCAATTAGTTGAGGCACGATCAAGGATCACCTTCTCCATCCTGAATTCCATCTAGAAGCCGCATCAACACCACTTAGCATTCTATCAAGGTTTCTCAGTGAAATCTCTGTCGGTTAAACCTTAAACCCTTACCAGTAACACAAGATCTTCTACCAGTAACCGAAACCTGTCTATCGGTAACCAACCAAAAAAGCTAGTGTTGACATCAATGACAAAATATCAATGCAGCACATAATTTATTCATCCATATTGCCAATAGGTGTATGCTTGAAAAATTTCAACCCATTTCATATGCCTATGACTAAGCTTCTCCTATCCATTCAAAAAAATAAGTGTATGATTGTTAGTATATAAAATAAATTCTTTAGGAAGAAAGTAATGCCTCCACTTTTTCAAAGCTTGTACCATGGCATACAACTCTAAATCATATGAGGAATACTTCCTCTTTGCTTCATTTAGTTTTTCATTGAAAAAGGCCACCTATGTCCCCTCTTGGCTCAATACTGCTCCTATAGCCAACTCACTTGCATCACATTCAATGGTGAAGACCTTACTAAAATCAAGTAAGTTTAGGACTAGGTACTTGGCAACTTTCTATTTTAAACACTCAAAACTCTTATCTTCTTCCTTGATCCACACAAACTTCACCTTACCACCACCCTTGATGGTTTCCAACATAGGTGCACAAATATCACTATAATTCCTAATAAATTTCCTATAAAATGTTGCCAAACTATGAAAAATTCTTACCTCTCCTCCCATCTTAGGTGTAGGTCAGTTTAAAATAGCCTCTACCTTGGAAGAATCCATCTTCAAGTCACCCTTAGAGATGACAAAGCCTAGGTAAACCAATTCCTGCTTCATGAAGTCAAACTTTTCTAATTTATCATCATCTTATGCTCCTGCAGTTGCTTCAAGACTATCTCCAAGTGTTTCAAGTTCTCCTCCTTGCTCTTACTAAACACCAATATGTCATCAAGGTAGACTACCACAAATTTCCCTATAAAATCCTACAAAACTTCATTCATTAGTCTCATAAAGGTGCTAGGGGCATTTGAAAGACCAAAAGGAATCGCAAGCCACTCATACAACCCTTTATTAATTTTAAATGTAGTCTTCCACTCATTCCCCTCTCTTCTCCTTATCTGATGGTACCCACTCTTGAAGTCATTCTTGGAGAAATAGGTAGCTCCCCCCAAATAATCCATTAGATCCTCTATCCTAGGAATATGAAACCTATACTTGATGGTTATCCTATTGATAGCCTTAGAAACAATACAAATCCTCCATTTCCCATCCTTCGTTGTGGCTAAAACAAAAGATATTGCACATGGGCTAAGGCTCTTCCTCACCAACCCTTTATCTAGGAGCTCTTGAATTTGCCTTGCTATCTCTTCATTCTATTGTGGGGTCATTTTATATGCTGCCTTGTTAGGGAGTACCGCTCCTAGTATGAGGTCAATCTGATGACTAATATCTTTGATAGGTGGTAGAGAATCAGGTATGTCTTCTGCAACCACCCCTTTGTACCTCTCTAGTAGTTCCCTGACCTTCTTAGGTCCTACCTCACTCACACCCTTCTTCATTTCTTCCTTGGGCTTCACAATCAAAACAAAACCTACTCCACTTTCCTCCTTTAGTGTATCTAGGAACTCTTTTTCCCCCACCATCATCGCACTAGATCCTACATGTTGTGGATCCCCTTCTACCACTCACTATATCCTAAATGTCACACCATCCTTGTGGAAAGAGTAAGCATTCTGTTCTCCATCATGATGAGCCTGTTTGTCAAACTGCCATGGTCTACCAAGAAAAAGATAGCAAGAATCCATTGGAAGGATGTCACACAAAATTTTATCCTTATACCCCCCATTACTGAACTCTACCCATTCTTGTTCATTGATGAGTATGTGTTGCTCCTTGTTTAACCAACTGACCCTATATGGACAACTATGGGGTATCCTCTCCAAGTTCAACTTGTTTACTACTTCTAAAGATACAATGTTATCAATAGACCTTGAATCTATGACAACTTTACAAACCTTACCTTGAATCTTGTAGATGACTCTAAACAAAGTATTTCTCTGGGGTGGCTCAATCTTCACTGGTTCTTTTAGCAATGTCCTTTTGATCATCAAGTTCTCTCCCATCTCTGATGTCAAATTCACCTCAAGAGATGTCATACTCCTTGCATTTTCTTGAGTCAAAGTGGTTCTCCTCTCACCACCATGAGAAGTTGAGGCCTTCTCTGGACACTTGTAGGTCAGTTTCCCCATTTGATTGTAGCTATAGCATCTCATACTGGAGAACTTGGATCCTCTCCCTAATCCATTTGTCTCACCTCTTTCATTAGGTCTTCTCCCATGGTAGCCTCCTCTGCTCCTTGATTCTCCAACTAGCTCTCCTTAGCTAAACTCACCACTATACCTTTGGTTAAGACTTCTTCCTCCAAAACTGCCTATGCCTCTAAAAATTCTCCCTCCTTTACCTTTGTTACTCTACTCACTTCTTCTCTTTAGTTTCTCTTCTACCCTTAGGGCTAGTTGAAAACACCTGTTCACTATCTCCGGTACCAAGATGCTGATCTCATCTTGGATGTTCATTCTTAGGCCGTTCAAGTACCTAGCCACTTTCTCTGACTCCTCTTCTTGTCTCTTTGATCTAAGACTAAGTTTATGAAACTCCTTCATATATGCATTCACATCAAGGTCTCTCTGTTTGAGGCTTTGCA
This sequence comes from Cryptomeria japonica, assembly GCF_030272615.1. Taxonomy (NCBI): domain Eukaryota; kingdom Viridiplantae; phylum Streptophyta; class Pinopsida; order Cupressales; family Cupressaceae; genus Cryptomeria; species Cryptomeria japonica. Next base: position 437,899,074 of record NC_081412.1, on the reverse strand, counting down.
ACTTTTTATACATCTGCACTTCATAGTCAATGGGCATGAATTGTGCCTTGAATTTAGCTTTCATCCTTTCTCATAAGGTTATCATACTCTTTCCCTCCTTAACTCTCTCCCCTTGTACATAGTTCCACCATGTAAGAGTAGACCCCTTCAACCTCTCTTTTTCCAACATAACTCTCTTCTCTTCAGGGATTTCTTTGTACTCAAAATGATTGGTCAATGCCTCAATCCAATCTATCACCTCGTCTGCTTCCATACTTCCACTATATATAGGCAACCCAACAATGGTGTCCCTATTGACTAACCTCAAGGCATCTACAAATGCCCTCTGATCTGCAAGTATCTCCTCTACCTTCTTAGAGGATTCCCCATCTTCTTTATCCACTTCTTCATCAGTGCCACTTCCATCTCCCTTATCCTTAGTCTTTTTCAATTCTTCAAGCTTGGACTCAAGCATCTCTTCAATGAAATTCTTCACCACATCTTGTGACATACTCTTAGGAGGGATTTTGTTAGCCCCTATTTCAATCTCTTCCTCTGACATGCACTAAGACCACACCACCCAAGTGATCTTCAAAATCCTGCTCTGATACCAATATGATGAGGAGGCAATAGAGTGGGAGGATAACCTTGAACCAACCAACCACTAAGGCTCACAAACTCAACCAAAACCCTACTACTAAAAGAGTCCTTACACGACACAAAGTCAAGAAATGGTTCAATGACACTAAACAATGCCTTGGGAGACTCAAGGGATCCAATGTGTCCACTTACAAACAACTAATACTCTCAAGTCTTGTGTGACTATACACACCCTTGCATACATGAGTGGGCTACTAATAGGCTTTAGGGGTTTGAAAGGCCCACTTGACCAATTCCATGCATCAACCCCTGGAGGGGTGTTCTCACAATACCTTAACACAAATGAATAGGATTTCATGGTTTAGACCCACCGGAACACCAATTTTGACTCACTTGCCCACAAACAGAACCGGTTGCAATTAGGCCTCCATTTGAAGGAATCAGATGATAACTTTTGGCACCTTGAGGATATAGGCAAAATAATTATATTTTTAGATACCTTTTTGGGAGTTCTCATAAATATCTCAGTTTCTGATACCAGACCAACATGCAGATATCCCAACCAATACTGCACTAACAGACCTAATAGGGCTATTAGACCTATTTGACTTAACACCTTCCACAAACTGGTTTAGTTCTCCTAATTGGTGACCATCATTGACCATGAAATTTTATGTCAACCTCCAAAGTTCTCTTCTACCACATTCAAACCCCTTTCCAATGCTCTACCACTCAATTCTGACACACTACACTCATCAAATCGATCTGTCACATAGAGATGTCAGACCTAGGGTTAGTTCTCCATCCTCCTCGCCTCATTGTGTCCTCTTAATGGCTCTTGGAATTGACATATGATATAGTGACCTATCATCTCCTATAATGACAGAGTGTTTAGTTAAGGATTGATAGGCGAAAACCCATTATTACAGTCAAACCCTAGGGGTTTGAGAGTTTTAGGCTACACGGTAGAGATTTGCTTGTAGAATGGGGCAACGTTCACTTCAAGACTTCACACCAAATGAAAAACAAAGGTAAAATGATCTAGTTTCAGGATCTATGTGATGATCATTCTTGCCAATCCACCTTCAATATTCAATCAATAGAAATTAGATGGTTTTCCGAGTTTCCAATAGTTCTTGATGCTTTGATTTCCTTTCCAAATCAACCAAAATCAACCAACTTACATATTTAGGTGTTTGGGGTCCTTAAAGGTGTCACCCCAAACGAACACAACCTCCTCCAACCGTTTTCCAAACTAAATGGACCGTTGGAGAATCACAACTTACAAAAAGTGCAAAATTGTCATGATAGCAAATTGACAATATGACATGTTTTGCATTATTCAACCAACATAGACTCCTGACTATTATAGTCCCCCAAAATGATTACATTTGATCCTAAAACATCAAAAATGACTCAAATAGACTTTTGGTCACTTGATCCCTCAATTTAGACCATTGTGACCCTTATTGACTCAATTTGCTCTCCAAGGCCCTAGATGACAATTTGACCCAAACATGGACAAACTTGTCACACTCCCAGGACATTGAATTACAGAAAGGACACATTCTTTCTAAGCTAATAGAAGATCATCTTGTTCTTGATTCATTTCTTCATAGGTAGGTGCTCCTGCACCACAGGACTAGAGAACCTCCAGATTCATCATGGAGGATTTGGAGAAAATCAACAAGAAGATTATTCAGAAGAATACTGAATTGGTGCACTCTCTCAGTTGAGTGAGTTGTCCTGTTCTCTTTTTGGCTCTGATTTTTTTGTTTTTTGGCATTCGGTCTATGTGGGGTGTTTCCCCTGTTTCACTTAGATTTTATGTCTAGTTGGCTGTTGGCCTTGGTCTATAAATCTCTGGGTTTCAAGTTCCTATACAACCTATTTATCTTTATCAAAAACACTATCATTACAAATTTTAAAGAGAAGAAATCAATTTATCATAAACTCAATAGTAAACAACTAGAAACCTATAAAGTCACTTTGAAATGGAAGTAGGGCTACATCCTTTATTATTGCTAGTGACAATAGCATCACCTAGTCAAATATCCACACAGTTAAGAAAAGAAAAAAATATATTTGAATAAGGAAAAGTTGAAGAATGGTCCATTTAGAGCCTCCAAGTTTCTTGTCAAGGCTAATGATGACATTAAATTCATTAGGAAAGATAGCCAAATAGTGGATAAAATATATATGTATCTACAATAGAACCTTGCCTTAAAAATCCTTATAGAGAAAAACATTAAATCAGAACCTAAGACTACTTTAATCAAAATATAAACAAATAAATGATAGAGAGTTCGTATTCACTATCCATAAAGATGTAGCCTATGAGGATTACATAAGAAAGATAACCCTTAAATAGAACCTTGAGCTTGTTGCCTTTCCCAAGCATATAAGAAACGATTAATATTTCCTCCATATAAAGTTTTATTTTATATAAAGAGTTGACTTATGAACTTGAATCAAGTCTTGAACAACCATTTTGACTATGATTGTTAGTAAAACCCTTAGCAAATGTTCCATGTAATTACTATCATCTTTTAAGAATGAGAATCTAAAGTGAGAATGACTCTAGATCACACTAGTGATCTAGTAATCATCTTTGTCTTCTGTTGATCTCTTTCTCTCCCAAATTTTGACTCTGGATGACACAATCTAGAGAATCTTGAAAAGTTGTAACTAAGAAAAATCAAAACAACAGACATGTTATTTTCTCTGTGATATCCATCATATCCCTCTATATAACATAGAGAAAGAGAAGTCCCTTCCGTGGGCAATCCATACATGTGAGAAGTTTTTGAGATTATGCTGGTCAAGCGCTAGAATCGGGGAAATTAAAATTCTAATTAACTGAACAGTTTCAAAACCAAAGTAAAACCAAGATCCTTGAAATTATGAAGAAAAACACATATATTATTAAAATACACCCTTTTTCTTTCTTTTATCTGACATGTCACATAAACCTTCCTTTATTTTGGAATTTCAAAGGTACAGATTTGTTTGAGTCGTACCCTTTTGCGAGTGAAGCGCATGTGAGGGTTTCTTTGAGCCTAATTTATATAGGGATGTATAAAAGAATGTCAAACATGACATTTGAGAGGAACAGCTTCATAATGTATTTATTGGATTTAATAAACGCTAATCTGATCTTTTAAGAATCAAGAAAAAAAAATATTAAAATCAATTTCAAATTTCAACACATACATGAACACATGCTGTGACCTTTTTTACAAAGAGATGACCAGAAGAACCCAAAGGGCATATTCCATTCAGCCATTATTGAATAGACAAACAAAAAAGAAGCCACTTACCATTAGAATACTTTCCATATCTCATTTAGGTTGCCAGGTGTGCCCAGTCGAAGGCATTGTGAGTTTTAATACCATGACTTTAATACCATACACGATGGATCCTCTCTTTTTTTGAACAACCATTTGATTGGGGTTAATTATCCACTCTTTGCTTAAATTTGACATAATGAATAGCTTGCATGAAAAGCTAAACTTATCATCCCTGACAATATTTCAAATTAAAACAAAGGTGTGGAACGACCTGACTCCCCCGCAAATCCAACACAGAAGACATGCAACAGAAAACTAGCCGAAAAATGTTTTACCATTTTCAAACTCAAAAACAATTGCTGAATTATTAGAGCAATGGAAATCTCCATATCCATGAGAAACTAAACAGGCAGTTAAAATATTGCTCGTATAAATCACCGTAAAGTTTTCACTTGATGTGGAGTTACCCCACAAGACCTCCTGGCAGCAATAGATGTTTAGCTTCCTGAAACCAGTTATATTCAATGTTTGTCCCAGCTTTCTAAATACATACAGTCAGTAGCATCATGCTTCTCAAGAGATTGAAAAATTCTTTCACATTCCAATAAAACAAGGTCACTGTAGCTGGGTGGAAGTAGTGTTTCATAGTCCACAAGGAATAGGTCTGTTTCACAGTCCAATTTTTATCACCATTAAGATTGTCTGGGCAATGGGCAGTGGGTATACCTAACAAAAAAAATCAAAATCTCTTTTATGGTGGGGAAAGAATAGGAAGCAGATAAACATTTCAACATGATCTAATGATGTACAATGGAAATTTTACAGAGGAAGTGTTTCTCGAAAGATTGTTAAGTTTTCATTAATATTTCATACAAGGTGAAGGATGAGATCAAATTGAGCTAAAAGGGTGTTGAGATAAGAGATAAAAGATGAGAAAGAGAGTTAGCATATACCCAAGAGTCGACAATTACAAACAGAAATTTCTGCACCTGCTTTCCCAGCTTATTCTTATAGGAGGAACATCACATCCATTCTATCCACATAATTTCCCTTTATTCTCAGTGGAACCGGTGACATTAAGCCCTGAAAGCAAGCTGCTGAGATTACTTACTAGATATTCAATGCTTATGTCCATAGACCTGTTACGAAAGTCGTATAGCCTACACTGGGAGACATGATATTTCCACAGTCCGTAAAAGTGTTTAGATTACTTCTGCATCTAACCGCACTGCACATCATTTTCAATAAAAAGTTGATATTCTTAGATATATTAATATCTTTTTCATATAAAATGATGACGGCCTGACTGCGCTTAATAGGGGTTGTTAAACAACTGAATGGTCGTTATCATTCCCCAAAAGCACACTGCCTACTTTTTATTGTATAAACCGGCTTACCTGAATAAGTCTCCAAAGAATAAATGAAAAATCTCTAGTGCAAGTTTCATTGCTGCTTTTAACTGATTCGACATTGCCTCTTTTTCCTATTCTTGCCTTTGCATAGATATCAAATCAATCACTAAACAAAGTGTTGCAGAATATATAAAACGTATAATTCGATACACAATTCATTTTTTTTTTGGTAAAATAATGAGTTGAGAATAATGATTGTATACTTTTGGATAACAATATATTGAATTAATAAAGATGGATTGATGTTTGTTTTAAAATTATATAAAGTGAACACTAAATATGGTATTAAAGATTTGATATGGTGAAGAGTGAAGAATGTGATGATTTGTGATAGAGTCATATACAGGATCAAGTCTACTAATTACTTTTGGTCATATTGATGATGGATAGATCTTTAATAATTATAGAAGATTTATGTCTAGAAGTTATGTTCAAGGAAAAATGAAAGGGCTAAGAATCGTAATTGATACATGCTAGGATAAAGGGAAAGAGTTTGGAAGCTGAACCTATACTTTGCATGACAGATATATTTTAATGCATATCTTTCATTCTCGACTTGGTGCTCTTTATATACTTTTATACGTTGAACCAGGGTAATACGTTGAAATACAAGCCTTAGATACACAATTTGAAACCTTTGTCATACTAACCAATGGGCGATGATCAAATTTTGGAAGACATTGTACGTGAAATAGATTAATTTAGATTTTAAAATATAAGGGTAGTGGCATAGCCATAGTTTAGTATAGAGGATATAATTGCATGTATGATCTTGTCTAGGATGGTAAAACTCTACATAATTGATAAATACTTTTCTAAACTAAGTGATATAGTGCAATGGAATGTTTGGTTTAACTTTTAAAGTTATAAAGTGCACCAAAAGGAATTAATTAATTACTAACAGTGTGGATTAAAGGCATCTAGCCAATGTGGTATAAAACAAGGAAAAGTGTACAGATTTGAAATTCTTTCTTCAACATTTTCATGTATATACTTGTTCATGTAAATCTAATAAGCATGCATGTATTGTAATAATAGATAAAATGAAAATGGTATAGAGTCTCTACATCAAAACTAATGAGAGCATTAAATTCAGTAGCCAAGATCCAAAGAATGGAGGAAATAAAATTGTGAAAAATAATATTTAATTTCCAAAAAGACCTTGTCCTTGAAATCCATATGAACATAAACATTAGTTAAGAATATAGGGTTGGTTGTGTCAAAATATGAACCCACCAGATGTAGAGATTTCATACTCATTAACCAAGAAGAAGGTGCAAGTTGATGAGGGTCCCATAAGTAAACTAACCCTCAAATAAGCCTTTGAGATCTAACACACTAAGATTGATTTCCTTTCCAAAGCATATAGGAAATAACTATTATTTCCCCCATAAAAATATTATTTCACATAGAAAAATGATATTAGACTTATGAAAATAGATAAGATGAAACATATCCTTTCGATGAGGATTGCTTTTAAACCCTTACCATTCCATATTTAATTACCATCATTTTTGAGAAATAAAGAACTAAGAATGGTGATCCCTTCATCACTTTTACCTTCTCTTGAGCCTATTCTCTTCCCTCTTTAAAGAATCTATCCATTCCAATCTTAAAAAAAAAAACTTGTTTGGGGTTGAAAAGAGTGGGAACTTTCATTGAATCATCTTGAGCACCAATTTCTCAAAGAGATTTTGGCTTGACACCATTTAGAAAATCTCCAAAAGAAATAACTATTAAAATGTGAGATGCAACAATTAAACAATTAACCATAAAAATAACTTCTTAATGTCTATTTGATCCCTTTATAAGAATTGGAAAAAGAGAAATCCCTTTCATGGGCAATCCTTGCATGCAAGAGAGGTTTTGAGCTTTTGATAAAGTCAAATTACAATTATAAGCATCCAAATCTCGATTAACTAATGGCTTCTCAATTAATGTAGGATCAGCTTCCTTAAAATTATCAAAAACATTAAATGTATTATTTAAAATTTCCTCCTAATAGTTTTTTAATTTTTACTCAACACATTCCTCCCTTTGTTTTAGAAGTTACAAGGTATAAATATATTTGATTCATATCCTTTTACATTAGCTCTAGAGAAATATATTTGATTCATATCCTTTTACATTAGCTCTATCTCTAGAGACCTATTAAGAGGAACAAAGGGTATGTAAGTGTTTCTTTGGACAATTTCTCTAAACATTCCCATGAGCATGACAAACATAAAATCTAAAAGGAAGGTTGCTTATCATATTTATTGTATCCAATGCATATTTATATAATTTAATCTCTTAAAATTTAGGAAAAATATTATTAATATAAATTTTAAAATAAATAAGAAAACTGTTACATTTTTTTAAAGTGTGATGGAAAGGTGCCAAAGGTTTCTTAAAGATTGGCACACTAGATGAATAATATCGTGTCTCTAGAATTCCATGAGCATATGCTGAAGTGAAAACGAAACTAAAACCTTAGGTAAGAGTTTCTCCCAAACATTTGATGGAGGAGCATCTGGATAATAGGGTATGGACATCCATCGAGTTATAAAGAATTTTGTCAAAATATGCATAAAATGGATGCAAGGCATTACTCTCACATTGGTAACTGATTCTTTCACAAAGATTATTGTGTGCATGGTCAATGAAGGATAAAAGGCCATTCATTAATAACCACAAATAAACCATTTCTAACCAAGTAAGAGGGTAAAGAAACACTTCAATTTATTACACCATCTATCAATCTTAAAAGAGAATAGATGAAATGTAGGATTTTTTTTTATAATTTAAGAATGCCTCAAAGAAATGTGGTCTCATAAATACAATGATAGCTCCATTACAAAAAGTGTTAGAAACTTTTAGACAAATGCATTTTGATAGGCATTACTTTCCTAAAGACCACCTTTCTGTGATGAATAGGCATCGATGGGGAGTGGAAATGAGACGATGTCTTTCATTAATTTAACAATTTGAAAAGACTTAAAGGAGGAATGCAAACTAATGGCAAAATAATAAAAAATATGGAGGAAAACTACATAGTGGGAGAGCGGCCCATTAAAAGGAGGGGTCGCGAGGTGTGAGGATGAGAGGGGCCATTTATTTTTACCAAAGGTGGTGGGGATTTTGGAAGGAAGAAGCCTGGACCAAAGAGAGGGCGTGTAGAAGATAGAAAGGGTGGCGCGTGGCAAATGAAGAGTGTGGGCTTGCGACCAAGAGGAAATTGGTCAAATACAGAGTAGAGTGTGAGCATCGGCAAGAAGAACAAGTGCGTGTGGGTCATGCCAAGGAGAGAGAGGAGATTCGGGCCTCTAGTTTGGACGACACCAAAATTTGAAGAACAATTAAGGATAGAGGATGTGGTTACAGAAGAGAGAGAAAGGACAGCCAAGAAGACCAATGTTTGCATTTTGTATTTGTAGACTTTAAAAGAATGCAATTTGTTTTCTTGTAGAAATAATTGCGTTTAATTGAATGAAGAAAGTGGGTGCATGTGTGGATTTTTTATTGTGTTTTGTGTGTCATATTAGAGACTAGAGGGTTCTATATTGTATCAATGGTATCAGGGCGGGAGTTCTTGAGTGTGTAGATAGAAACATCAATTAGAGGCAATTTTCATCTAGACGTGGGGGTGGAGAGTGTGCATATTTTGCCTATGGATGAATGTGCAATTTGTAAGACATTTTCAGAGGTTTCTGTGATTGTAAAGAGGGATGAGGGTTTGATGACTTGAGGGCATGTGTTAAGATTTTATGATTCTTTGAGCATAGAAAAAAAAAATTTAAAAATGAGAGAATATGAGATTGAATGAGAGAAGAATTTATAAAGTTGAAGCAACAAGTGAAAGAAATAGAAGAAGAGCTGGAAAAGAGAAGAGCCCTTCAACACAAAAGAGGTGATGCTGATCTTTATTATTCTAATGATGTTTTGAATACAGGAAGAAGCAGGAGTGTGTCATGCATGTGACATAGGGGAAGAAGAAGAGGATGAATCTGAAAAGATTGATGAACCTAGTGCTAAGGAATGCCTATTAGAAGACATGGAGGATGAAAATACAAAGGTTGCAGTACCAACAAAAGAGTTGAGTAAAATGAAGGACTTTGACAGATAGAATAACCAAGTTCCACCTGTAAAAGAAAAGGTAAAGCTTAAATTTTGCGAGTTTACTGATGATTCTAAATTTCATGCAAATGAGGTGAATGAAATAGATAGATGTGAGGAAGTTCAAAGTTATGTTGTAGAAGGAAAGGAGAAATATCAGATTTTGATGAGATTAGAACCAAATTTGATTTATGTTTGAATGATATAATGAGTGACAGTGAATAAAGAATTGACAGTGAAGAAAGAATTGCAATGGTGAAGATAAATGATGTAGAGTTTAATTTATCTTAATGTTATTATGGAAAACAATGTGAGGATAATGAGTTTACAGTAAGAAATAATCCTTTAGAGGATACATGTGAAAATGAAAAAGATAATTTAGTAATCCAGATTGAAGAAGAATGGAATAAATTGATTGTAGGTGGAGAAAAAGTTGCAATAAAAGGTAATAATCTAAATTTAGATTTTAATGGATGTCTTCATAAAAATGAGAATGTGGAAATGGAAATACAAAGAGATGATTTGTTAATGAGGATTACAACTGTGGAGGTAGAGGGGAATACATTTGTTGCAATTCAAAGGTATGTTGGAGTTACATGTCTTATTTAAGGCATGAAAGAAGACAACTTGATGAAGACAACTTGTTGCTTGGAGAAGACATCGCTTAGAGTGAAGACAATAAGAAAGAAGATGACTTACCAAAGGCAGTTGCAACCATAGTGAGAGGTGATAAAGGAGATGTTACAGTAGAAGAGGTAACTTTTTATGAATTTTTTAATAAAGAATTTGAGATGGATTTCTATGTTGAAGTGAGTGAGAAAGAGGATCGTATAGTGACAAAGTGGAATACAAATATTGATATTTGGATGTAAAAGTTGTAGAAGGTTGCATAGGTTGAAACTTGGTGCAAGTGGTAGGTTCATGGTGGATTGAAATCCATGAAAGAGGGGAAGAGTAGAGAGGATGTTTGGTGGAGAAGGTTGGTTGATGGTGGGTTGGATTTCACAAAGAAAAGAAAGAGAGAGAAGAGCCATTGATAGAGGAAGATAGTGCTTGGTGAATGCCAATCTATGGGAGTAGCGAAGAGTGATAAAAACAGTTGTGAGAGGAGGATGGCAATTGTTTTAGCAAGATGCTAGAAGAAGAGGGAAAAAAAATAATTTCATGTGAAATTGCCATGGTGATGGAGTTCAGTGTAGATTGTTTGCAATATCAAAGAGTGATTTTATCACTCAACTCCGGGCTCACAAACCTTCTACCAAGTGTGTTTGATGTAGGAGCATCTAGCAAACAAGGTATGAACATCCATCGATTTATAAAGAGTTTTGTCAAAATTTGTGCAAAATGGATGCAACGTGTTACTCTCCTAGTGACAACCATTTATTTTTGAAAGAATATTGTGTGCACGATCAATGAAGGATAAAAGCCCAATCATCAATACTATTTCCAACTGACTAAGAAGGTAAAGAAACTCTTCAGTTTATTATGCCACCTATCAAGCTTGAGAGAGAATGGATGGAACATGGGTTGTTTGACAGAATGCATACAAAAAATGTGGCATCATGGAACACAATTATAGCTGCACTAAAAAAGCGTTAGAAACTTTCAAACGAATGCATTTTGAAAGGCGTTACCTTCCTAAAGACGAGGAACACAATGATAGTTCCATTACAAAAGAGTTAGAAACTTTCAAAGAAATGCATTTTGAAAGGCGTTACCTTCCTAAAGACCACCGTTCAGTAATGAATGGGCACCGATAGGGAGTGGGAATGAGATGCCTTTCATTAATTAACAATTTGAAAAGACTAAGAGGAGGAATGCGAATTGATGGCAGAAATTAAAAAAAATATGGAGACTGCATAGTGGGAGAGCAGCCCATTAAATAAAGGGGCTGCGAGGTGTAAGGGAGAGGGGCCATTTTATTTTACCAGTAGGTAGCGGGGATGTTGAAAGGAATAAGTTATCCAAGAGAGGGTGCGTAGAAGATAGTAAGGGTGTGCATGACAAATGAAGTGTGTGGGGCTACGACCAAGAGGGAATTGGTTGAAAACAAAGTAGAGTATAAGGATCAGCAAGAAGAACAAGTGTGTGGGGTCATGCCAAGGAAAGAGAGGAGAGTCAGGCCTCCAGCCTGGAAGACACTAGAATTTAAAGAGCCATTAAGGATAGAGGAAGCCATTGCAGAAGAGAGAGAAAGGAAGGACAACAAGACCAATGTGTGCATTTTGTATCTGTAGATTTCAAAAGAATGTAATTTGATTTCTTGTAGCAATCGCTGTGTTTAATTCAATGCAGAGAGTCTTTGCATGTGTGTATTTTTGTTTGTGTTCTGTGTGTCGCATTGTAGACCAGAAGGGTTCTATATTGCATCAACATTAAAATCCACATGCAAAAAATTGAGAGCACAATCCAACTTTATTTGAAAATACAAACCTAATCTGCCATTAAGTTGCTCTCCCTATCTCTCTCAAGTTGTAAGTAATGCCAAGTTCAATTTATAAGAAAGTCATCATGACTTTAATGCTAATGACTTGAATATAGAATTGAGTTGATCCTCACTTCTTTGTAGACAACTATTTGATCCGGGTTGATCATCTACTTTTTGTTCAAATTTAACATTATGTATTTCATGACCAGAGGTGATATGCTCATCATCCATAACAACATCTTCGAATAATTAAACAAAGAACCACCTGAGCTTAGATCGTAAGAAATTCAAGACAAAGCAAAACTAGCGACACATATATCCAACATAGATCAAATGATACAGGAACAACAGATAGATCCAACATGTATAGAATAAATGATACATGTTGGAAAATCCATTTCAATATAAGTGAGAGAGTAAAATATACCATGCAAAAGCATGCAAGCCCTCGTGCGAGAGGAAGATTGCAGAAACCCTCTCTAACTTATTTATTCATGGAGGAAAACTCCTTGCGAAACTAATAATACCCATTTAAAAATATTACGGAGCACATAATTTTCAAATTTTTGCCTCGTTCCAAATTGGAAAAAAAAACTCACATTTTACCATTTTATCCTATTATAAAACGAGATCCATTATTCCAACAGCCGCAAAAATGTTTTGCCATTTTCCAACTCATAAACATTTGCTCAATTTTTAGAGCACTAGGAGTCTCCATATACATAAGCAACTAAAGAGACCTAAAGTATTAGTTGGATAAATCACTATAAAGTCTTTACCTGATCTGGAGTAACCGAAAAATATCTGTTGGCGGCAGCAATTGTTTAGCTTGCTCAAACCACCGTGGTTGAAAAATTAGTGCAGATTCGTGTGTTATGAATTTACTTCCAGAAGATAATGATCAAGATAAGATACTGATTTCATTCCGAAGAACAATAGCCTTATTTGTTGGGGGATTCTTTTTGAATTATTAAAGCAGAAATCTTCTCTCCGTTTCTCAGGGGCATAGATCTGATCCATACAAGTACTGGGTCGATACCTAGCGTTAGGTCTCATCTGAGAATGGGCAGAAATGACATAATCTGTAACTAATGAGTTACACAATGCGTAATTTTCTTTGGAAATATAATATGGTTGCGGCAGTCTATCTATAACAACTAAAACACTAAAAACAGCCTCGGTCAATGAACTAAAACTTACGAAAAATGAACATGGGTATACTGTTTTCACCATTAAAATATAGCAAGGAGAAAATAACATAGAGGCGAGATATACTTAAAAAATATTGAAGTTCGAAAATTATCATTCAAGGTCAGGATGGCCGAGTGGTCTAAGGCGCCAGACTCAAGTTCTGGTCCTCTAACGAGGGCGTGGGTTCAAACCCCACTTCTGACATTTGTTTTGACTATCTCTAAGTAAGTAGTTTAAAAATTCATCGTGACATATCGTGTAATCAGATTGAAGGGTAATTTTATAAGCGTGTGCAGGAGGTCACGAGTTCAATTCTCAGAATGCCCCTGACTTGCTTTACAGACAACTTACAGATGCATAATCCAAATTGGATATCTGCTTCCTGAGAGTGGTTTCATTTCGTTATTTGACCAACGCTTGCTGAGAGTAGTTTCCTTTTTTTGACCAGCGCTTGCTGAGAGTAGTTTCCTTTTTTTGACCAGCGCCTGCGTCTTTATTCAGCTACGATTGATTTTCTGTAGTAATTAAATGTACGAATGTTGCTATTATGAGTTTTCCTTAAAAAATCCTTAGGTCGCTGGGTTTTCCCTTTTGGGAAAATTATTTCTATCATCATTACATTTTGAGAAATTGTTTTTTGTTTTTTGCTTTTAGGAAATTATCTCTTTCATCATTATATCTGAAGGATATGAATTCTTTGTGAGCCTTTTTGAAAATCTAAAATTTGATTCCATAACTGATTTACTAAAATATTTATTTGGGAAAGAAAAACAAAGCCTAAAAGGCAGTATGGAGAAGACTCCAATGCACATGAATAGCAGCTAGTGAAGAAACTAAATATGGCTCCAGGAGTTGTATCAGGAGGAAGATAAAGAGCAACATGACACTATGTTGCTTGGAAATAATGAAGGGTTTTCATTGGTTAAAATCATGTAGGATTTATCCTTATCAAGGTGTTTTATTTAGTAATGCACCAAGGTAGACATGGAGTAAAATGAAAAGGTCTCAATTTTTTTAGGTTAAAAAGGAATTTGATGCATATAGTGCTATTGTCAACTAATATTCTTTTATTGTCAATTTTTCTGTAAACAATCATAATTGATAGTCTTAAATTTTTAAGTATGGTGGAGGAACGAGGTAATCAAAAGCAATTTCAATTGGTTATGTGTTGGATTAAACAGAGACATTTTCTAGGGTCAATAGAAACATGTGTAGATATGAAGGAGAGGTTTAAATGAGATGACAAAGAGATATCATTACTTGTATATGGCAATTGCCTTGTGTGATCATACTCTGATTTTTTAAAAGAAAAACAAATATTCTTACAGTTTTGTGTAGCATTGTAAGTCACAAAACATAAAATTTTGTATTAAGAGGTTCGGAACAAGAAATTTTGTATCAGGGATAAGCTCAAGACAATCATTAATGTCAGAACATTCAATAAATTTTAACAATGTATATAAAACAAAAATATAATATTATTATTCGTGGGTGAATACCTAGTCTAGGCTTGGTCTCGGAATAGACAGAAACGAGATGGTACAATGCGAAATTTTCATTGGAAATAAAATATGGTTACACGAATCTATCTATAGCAACGTGTGCTTTAGGCACAAGCCAATCTAGGAGTTTGCTTGAATGATCAAACTTTAACCTATACGCTACATCATAAAAGTAATGAGCAGTAGAAGTGGAACACCTTTACCCTTGTGTCTTGAAGTCCTTTTGAAGTACTAACTTTACTATGCTGGTCTTTGGCTCCATCAGAATGGGTTTGTAGAATGAGCTTGTAAATCTTCAGAAGCGTGATGACATATGCTCTCACATTTTGCAGCTTTTTCGAATCCATGTACCCCATGGAAAAAGGCATCCTGTTTTCTTAGAGATATTACAGTCAGAATTTTTTTTTCCTCCTTTGGACAAACTCTTTTCCGTCTTTCAATTTAGGACATGACCCCGAAGATCTGAGTCTTTCTCATCATAATCTGGAGAAAAGCTCTCTAAATACATACAGTCGGTAGCATCATGCTACTCATGAGATTGATAAATTCTTTCAGATTTCAACAAAAGAATGTCACTGTAGCTGGATGGAAGTAATGTTTCATTGTTCACAGTCCTCTTATTTTTATCACCATTTTAAGATTTTCTGCGCAATGAATATAGCTAACAACAAAATCAAAATCTCCTAATTTTGGGGAAAGAATAGGAAGCAGATAAAACATATCAACATGATCTAATGATGCCCAATAAAAAAAAAAAGAAAACATGATCTAATGAGGCACAATGAGAATTTTACAGAGGAAGAGTTTCTTGAAAGACTGTTTAGTTTTTATTAATATTTCACGCTTCTTGAAGGATGAGATTAAAATGACCTAAATGGGTATCAAGATAAGTAATAGCAGATGGGAGATAGAATTAAAAATATACCGTACAGTGAACAAATACAAACAGAAATTTCTGGAATTCTAGAAATCACAAATAAGAACGGGACAAGAAAGAAAAAAATATATTTTCTGCCTTTAAAGCAAACACTTCAAAAATTTCTTCCTATTTGTCGCCAGAGCAGTAGAAAACCTACATACCTTGTGTTTTCCAGGCAAACCTCTTTAGATGGTCTGAATGTATCGAATAAAGCTATCCACAGCTGACACATAACACATTCTTTAAATCTCCAGTCAGGGCTATATTAGGAAAGAGATTCCCATGCACATAGTATATTTTCCGCTTAGTTATCCCTTTAGATCGTTCATCCATAGAACCTGATTTCTCAGCTTATGTTTAGAGGCAGAGCATGATATCCATTGGATCCACAGAAATTCCTTTGTTCATCGCTGTAATCAGTGACAATAAGCCCTCAAGGGAAGCAGTTGAGATTGGTTTCTAGATAACACGGTACATAGAAGTGGTACAAAAGTTGTAGAGCCTACAGTGGTAGACATGGCGCCGTATTTACATACTCCGTCAAAGTGCTTAGGATACCTCGACACATCGTTTTCAATAAAAAGTTTATATTCTTTCATTTAAAATGATGACGGCATGACTGAACTTAACAGGCGTTCTTAAACAAATGAATGCTGGTTTTCATTCCCCGAAAGCACACTGCATAGTTTTTATTGTATAAACCGTCTTCTAAATAATTCTTGGAAGAATAAATGAATAAATAATTGTGCATTGTTTTACCCTAAACTTCACAATAAAAATCAAATATGAATTCAAAAAGTCCCAACAACAAATAGGTAAATTTAACTAATATTTTAGTCTTTTTTGTAATTGAAATGTGGCTAGATCTATTGAATTTACCTTCTTTTATTTTTTGGGGTTAATTAGATAAGATTGATGGTTTTATTATCTTAATTGATGAAACTTTAATTTTACCACCATTACAAATATTTACCAATAAACAATGAGAGAAAATAAAATTAGTGGTAAATTCCTAACTGATTAAGAAGATTGGGAGAAAATAATATAGAGAAGACTTAGTGAAATTTAAAAATAGACCAATAGATTAATCAACTTGAATTAATGCATTTAAGGTTAATAAGCATGGAATCAATATTTCTAATTTTATTAAATTTTCATGATCTTGAATCTCATAGTGAATTTCCATAGTCTAATGTGTTTCATATAGGAGCACCTTAGTTCATGAGTAATCTTGTATGACAAAAATCCTAGCTTTTATATTTTCATTGTTTTACTTTTCTTATCAAATTGATTTCTTTGAGAATGTTTGAAGAAGGATTTTGGTTGTTATATATTTTAGATCATTAGTAGCAATGTTATTGATCAACTTTCTTGACTTTCTTATATCTAAGCTATATTACTACGAGATGCATTTTTAGATATATGGGTTGCTACCAATTATGCGATTGGTGCTACATATGATGTTATATGAACTGTGTGCTATAAAATATTATTTTATGGTGCTATATTCCTATGTGTAATAGTTGCGACAAGAAAGATGATGCATGAAAGGCTAGTTTATTAAATCAGGGACCTTTACTTACATTATTTTTGAACTTGAATTCATTGGGTTTCAAGTGGAATGAGCAATTATTATTTTTCTCCACAACTTTTTTGATATGTAAATATTTATTCCCAATTTTTTTAATTATATATACAAAGATATTTAATCTTTCCTTTGAATATTTTCTCTTTGACACATGCATCTTTCAAATAAGATTGTGTATGATTGAATTTGAAAACTTTTAGAGGAATAATTTCCTATCATCTAAGCTGTAAATATTTAGAAGGAAACTTTAAAATTTGAGTTAGATTGAAAAATTACAAGAATTACTACACATTTTATAAAAGAAATTCAGATAGATAAGATTTTAAGTTCTTACCAATCTTTAAGTAGAGCACTATTTAACAAAGTTATAGCTTGACATACTAAGAAAATATTTTTAAACAATGTGTTTTACATTAAAACTAAAACCATAATAGTTGTAACTATAAAAAAAATTAAAAAACTAATTAAAATTTAATTTCAAACCTATAAATGAAAATAATAACTATGTTGAAAATGATATCAATAATTTTCATCAAAATTAGTGGGTATTTGATAAGCCCCAAACCCTGTTACAAAGCATAGGGTTACCAGAGGGGTAACTAGAAGAAACAAAGGAGTAAAAACAAAAACTCACAGAAAGTAGAGTAGAAATTAAATAAAACAATCCATAAAGCAGGATAAAACACTAAACTAGGCCTTGCTACAAGTTAGGGTTGGGGCCCATTAATGGTCCCAAGGGGACAATCTATATATTCAAAACAATAAGAGAATAGCTCTTTTTGTTGTGGTGAACAATAGTCTAAGAAGAAACATATTTGATTAAATAAATCAATGGAGTAGGGGTAGGAGAACCAATAGAAGAAGTACATGAATTGCTTAGACAAACCACCAAATTTGGAGAGGGAACATGAAGTATGCAGATAGTGAGTCAAGAAACCTAGAAGGAATAATACTAGAACTCAAAAAATGTGTAGAAGGAGCCACATGATGAACGACAGGGGCCTGAGCCATCGAAATAGACAACTTGTAGGGGAAGGAGATGGTAATTTTGTAGAAGACTCTGACCCAACATCCAAAGTAACAAGAAAGATAGTGAGATGATAGTGGTAAACATCCTTCCATTAGGTGAGGAAAAATGTAGATGAGAAGCATGGGGACAAGAAGAATCCAAATGGCTCATATAAAAATAGTTTCTACACTAGAAAGAGATCCCTTTTTAGCCTAGAATCTATCGTCATGGCCCATCTCTCACCTTAAGGGATATCTTAGTGGGTAGAAACATCAAGTGGTCCAAATCTATCAAAATAAAAGCATATGAAGTATGGGAGAAAAAACTAGTATTAGGATCCTCCTTGACAAATTGACCTAGCTTATTATCAATAGCTTCATAGATAGGGGAAATATTAGTATATACAAGTAGGGGACTGAAGCATGTCCATGGGTGAAGGGACAAAGGATGAGGCCAACATTTCTAGTCACGGATTTAGAACAATGTCACAATCTTATGTAGAGCCAAAATAGGTAATAGAAAAACCATGGGCATAGGGGTAAATATCTTCTTTACCTATGACCACTAAGTTCTAGTGCTGCAAAATCTAGTATTGTAGCTTAGGAAGTGAGGTCTGCACATGATCGAACTTGTCCCTTCCTTCCAAAGTAGGTGATATTTTCCAACAACTCCTCACCAAGCACCACATATAGAATATAGGAAGCACAAGGGAGGTACTTCTTAGCCATACCAAAAGAACCCTTTGAGGGTTTGTATTGTAAATTTGCAAAGGAATTTTTCAACAAAAAACTCACCAAAGCTTTAGGGACAACAAAATCACTAGAGGCAACAAGTAAAGTTCTAGTAGAGAGAGATAGAGACCAAATTGGAGATGTCAACCACCATGTTGTATACTAGAAAGTTGTTAAGCTTTGTGGTCTTGGGTGAGAGGCAAGATTTTTAAAATGGAGAGTAGTAGGTCGTTTCAAGATTTCTTTCAAATGATATCAATGGTGATAACTTGAACTTCTAGACTATATGTTATATAGAAATAGAATGACAAGTACTATAGAAAAACAACAAAACAAATAAAAGAATATGAAAACTAACTTAATCTTAGGAGAATGTTTTTGTAGATCAGAATACCTTTGTTTAAGTTGTATTATAATATAAAAAAATAAATAATAGAAAACATGTATCTATAAGAAACTTATCTATTATGCTTACTTCAATTGATCTTGTATTTGTATTTCACATCAATAATTTCGAAAAATTATTTACCTTCTTTTGTGTTTGATTGGAAGCTTTATAATGCATATGTTATGGTTACAAACATTCAATATTGAATGGATGGATATTTTTTACTTGAAGTTGATGCATTCATATTAATATTTGACACAATTAGATACATTTGATAACATGATTGATATATAATTTTTAATAAATGATATATAACTTGTTATAAAAATCACATTTTACTCGTAATAACTAGGCGACACAACTAATATGTAACGTAAGCTTATGTACACTTTTAATGAATACAATTTTCTTTTCATATTAAATTTGAATATTTTCTATCTTATATATATTTTTCTATCTCATATTAATAATGAATCACATAATATCATCTAAAAACTAAACTAATATAAAACAAAACACATGATTAAGCTAAAAAAAATATATTATTTAAAAGTTGTATATAATTAAAAATACAATTTATATCATATCATAAAATATTAACGAAATCTGACTTCCTCCAATTCCAAAGATATATTTTTATTTAGTAAAACCTTTTAAAACAAAACATTGATCATTACTGTTGATTGTAATGAACATTTGTATCATGCATCCCAGATTACAATTATACAAAAACAACATAAACTATACTTTTAGTATATATTTAATCATTGTTTCAAATGATAAGGCGCACACGTTCTGAGTTAGCATAACAAGCATTGGAGGTGCACAACCATGGGACTCTCTGCCCTACAAATGCCCACGGCTATCGAGCTGTACCTAACCTTCAGCTCCATGCCTGCCAGGACTGACTGCACCCTTATAATTATTACAATCTTCATGTGGGAAAATACCTACCAAAATCCCACTACAGGTGAATATTACAGATGGGATTTTCAATGAATGAGCAAGGCAGCTGGGCCAGAAGGAGACCAAACACCTACGCAACAAAACTCAATTTCTTCGGTATTAAGTAAAGGGCGCAAACAATCATTCAATCGGATAAGTCAATTCTAAAATACCTATGATTAACATTGCTTTCATATCAGTTACTCTGAAATTTGTACCTCGACATTTCTCACTGCTCGAGAACTTTTTCAATAAACGTATTCCGTATTTGCATGCGTAGAAGCTCAGGCAGTCCTGGAACTTTCATATCAGTTACTCTGAAATTCGCACTGCTCCCATTCCCAGGCCGGTATATCCCAGTCACATCGGCCCGTATCAACCAGTCCGCTGCTGCCTTTAACCATGTTTTTTATTATGTTTTTATTTTTAAAAATTTATAATTAGTAAAATAATAAATTAATATGAATGGTATATTTAAATTTTTTTAATAATAATTCATATGTTTAAATTTTTAAATATTTATTAAAAATTATATCATAATATATAATTAAGTGATATATATATAATTTTCATTTTTTAAATACATATATAAGAATAAATAATAGCTTTTTTATATAAATATATTTATTTTAATAGTTATTAATAGTTTTTTTGTCGGTAATATTGTGATTTTTATTAATTAGTAATAGAAAGTTTACATTTCAAACTATCAAAAACTTGCAATTCCAAACCACCCTTCAAAAAACCATCATTACAAAACCGCCCTCCAAACTACCTTGAAACCCCAACCACTAACCCATCGTTGTATCAGCATACAAAAAAATAAAAAGTGTGAGCACCCCAAAGTGACTTGTTATAGTATCAACCCAAAGAATTTTCAACGAAACAGTTCAAACTACTAGAGAAAAACTCAAAAAACACCCAAGCCAAAAACACAGTAAAAAGACTTCATTAAGAGAGCTAACTGAAGAAGGAGCTAGGGTCCACACGCCTTTGTTTCCTCGCATGGCCTCCTCCATCTGCACTCGATCCCTCTTCTTCAAAGGCTCTGGTCTCCTCAATTGCCCATTGGAAGAATAGCCAAAGGTATGTTCACCTTCACCATCTCTGTTGTCATGCTTCTAGTCCTCAAGCGTAGTGTTCTCCCACCTGCTTCAACATCCCCTACTCCTTTACGAGCCTACCTTATAATATCTTCCAATTCCATTATCTGCACGTACATTTTCAGTGCCTCCCACCCTCTACTCATCATCTCTCTAAACCTAGCCTTCATCGGTTCTTGTCGTTTGACGAAACGAATATCTCTACCCCTTAGCTCTTGATGGTACTCCCGAATACCTTCAGAGACCTCAAACCCCCGACCCGGTACCGCCCACTCTAGCACTTACTCCAAATTGCTTAGATATTCTGGTGGCACAACTGCTTGCATTACCCTGCGCACTTCCACACATGAGGAGCTCAATTTGAGCCACCACACCATAATAAGGGAGTAAATATATGCCCTTGTTCGATATCTATGACCAATTACCTCCACATCTTCCCCCAGAACCAAATGGACACTCCTCAGAAACAATGGATCCTTCGATCGGAACATACTCTTCAAGCATCTCCTTGAGACCGGTCCCAAGAATGTTGTCGACAATTTGGTGGTTTTCAACATGAAGTTGGCCTCCATTGCACTTGCTTAACACAAAACCAACTTCATACTGTCAAAAAACCACTTCCACAAGCCACAAAAACTCCCACTAGATGCATTGAATATATACTCATTCCCATTATTGCTATTAATGAGTTCGTCCTAGCCTCCACCACTACTGCAAAGAAATTTGACATTAATTGCCAATATCAACTGAGCTAGCTTAATGTCTCGGTCATAGAAAACACATCCTTCTCACACACTTCATCTATCCTCGAAAGTACATGCTGGTACAGATCATTTAATCTTACCATTGAATTATGGCGTCATCTATTCCACACCACCTCATCACATACTTGTCCAAATTTGATATCTACTTGTTGAGAGTGGTTTCCTTTCTTGACCGGTGCTTGGGTTTTTGCCTCTTCGTTATTCAACTATGATTGATTTTCTATAGTAATTAAATGTACGCCTATTGATATTATGAGTTTTTCTTAGGGCAATGTAAATATTAGATTATGTAGCTTTAAACAGATAAAAAGAATCTAAAGTTGACCTTACCTCAGTTGGTAGAGCAGAGGATTGTAGTGGGAAAAAATTTCCTTAAATAATCCTTAGGTCATTGGTTTGATTCTAGCAGGTCAGATCTAGGTTTTTCCTCTTTAGGAAATCATCTCTTTCATCATTACATTTTGGGAAATTATCTCTTTCATCAGTACATTTTGGGAAATTATCTCTTATTTTTCCCTTTTGGGAAATTATCTCTTTCATCATTACATTTTGAGAAATTATCTCTTGTTTTTCCCTTTTGAGGATTATCTCTTTCATCAGTACATCTGAAAGATATGAAATCTATGTGAGCCTTTTTGAAAATCTAAACATTGATCCCATGACTGATTTACTAAAATATTTATTTGCAAAAGAAAAAGAAAGCTTAAAGGGCAGTATAGGAATATGGAGAAGACTCCAATGCACATGAATATAAATTAGTAGCTAGTGAAGAAACTAAATATGGCTCTTGGAGTTGTATCAGGGGGAGGATAAAGAGCAACATGACCTTATGTTGCTTGGAAATAATGAAAGGTTTCATTGGCTAAAATCATGTAGGATCTATCCTCAGTGTCAAGGTATTTTATTTAGTAATATGTGAAGGGTAGAGGAATGATATTCTATTAATTGGTCTATTCAAGAGAGTATTATAAGAAAGTGTTAGAATATTACATGGAATAAAATGAAAAGGTTTCAACTTTTTGTAGAGGCTAAAACGGAATTTGATGGATAAAGTTTGTGCTGTCGATATATAATGTTAATCTATTGTCAACTAATATTCTTCTATTGTCAATTTTCTTGTAACCAACCATAATTGATAGTCTTAAGTTTTCATGTATGGTAAAGGAAGGAGGTAATCGAAATGCAATTTCAATTGGTTGTGTTTGATTAAACAGAGATGTTTTCTAGGGTCAATCAAAACATGTGTACATATGAAGGAGAGGTTTAAATGAGATGCCAAAGATATATCATCACTTGTATATTGCAATTGCCTTGTGTGATCATACTCTGATATTGTTAAAAAAATAAATATATTCTTACACTTTTGTCTAGCATTGTAAGTTTCACAAAATATAAAATTTTGTATTAAGAGGCTCGGAACAAGAAATTTTGTATCAGAGCTAAGCTCAAGACAATAAGATAATCATTAATGTCAGAAAATTAAAATACAACTCTATACATTTTAACAATGTGTATAAACTTTATTGTTCTTTTTTAATTTTTAAGAACAAACTTGTGAAATAATCGATGAATTCATATATTCATAGCATTATTTGTGGGTGAATACCTAGTCTAGGCATGGTCTGGAAATAGGCAGAAACGAGATGGTCTGTAGCTAATAAGTTAAACAATGTGAAATTTTTGTTGGAAATATATTATGGTTACACGAGTCTATCTATAGCAACGTGTGCTTTAGGCATAAGCCAATCTAGGAGTTTGCTTGAATGATCAAACTTTAACCTATACGCTACATCATAAAACTAATGAGCAGTAGAAGTGGAACACCTTTACCCTTGTGTCTTTAAGTCCTTTTGAAGTACTAACTTTACTATGCTGGTCTTTGGCTCCATCAGAATGTGTTTGTAGAATGAGCTTGTAAAGCTTCAGACGCGTGAGGACATATGCTCTCACATTTTGCAGCTTTTTCGAATCCATGTACCCTATGGAAAAAGGCATCCTGTTTTCTTAGAGATATTACAGTCAGAATTTTTTTTCCTCCTTTGGACAAACTCTTTTCCGTCTTTCAGTTTAGGACCTGACCCCGAAGATCTGATTCTTTCTCATCATAATCTGGAGAAAAGCTCTCTAAATACATACAGTCGGTAGCATCATGCTACTCATGAGATTGATAAATTCTTTCAGATTCCAACAAAAGAATGTCACTGTAGCTGGATGGAAGTAATGTTTCATTGTTCACAGTCCTCTTATTTTTATCACCATTTTAAGATTTTCTGCGCAATGGATATAGCTAACAACAAAATCAAAATCTCCTAATTTTGGGGAAAGAATAGGAAGCAGATAAAACATATCAACATGATCTAATGATGCCCAATAAAAAGAAAAAAAGAAAACATGATCTAATGAGGCACAATGAGAATTTTACAGAGGAAGAGTTTCTTGAAAGACTGTTTAGTTTTTATTAATATTTCACGCTTCTTGAAGGATGAGATTAAAATGACCTAAATGGGTATTGAGATATGTAATAGAAGATGGAAGATAGAATTAAATATATACCTTACAGTGAACAAATACATACAGATATTTCTGGAATTCTAGAAATCACAAATACGAACAGGTCAAGAAAGAACAAGAATATCTTTTCTACCTTTAAAGCAAACACTTCAAAAATTTCTTCTTATTTGTCGCCAGAACAGTAGAAAACCTACATACCTTGTGTTTTCCGGGCAAACCTCTTTAGATCGGTCTGAATGTATCGAACAAAGCTATCCACGGCTGACACAACACATTCTTTAAATCTCCAGTCAGGGCTATATTAGAATAGAGTTTCCAATGCACATAGTATATTTTGCGCATAGTTATCCCTTTAGATCGCTCATCTATAGAACCTGATTTCTCAGCTTAATCTTATAGGCAGAGCATCATATCCATTCGATCCACAGAAATTCCTTTGTTCATCGCTGGAAACAGTGACAATAAGCCCTCAAGGGAAGCCGTTGAGATTGGTTTCTAGATAACACATATTGAATGCTTATGTCCATACACCTCGTACAACAGTTGTAGAGCCTACAGTGGTAGACATGGCGCCGTTTTTACATACTCCGTAAAAGTGCTTAGGATACCTCGACACATCATTTTCAATAAAAAGTTTATACTCTTAGATATATCAATATTCTTTCTTTTAAATGATGACGGCATGACTGAGCTTAACAGGCGTTCTTAAACAAATCATGAATTCTGGTTTTCATTCCCCGAAAGCACACTGCATAGTTTTTATTGTATAAACCGACTTCTAAATACGTCTTGGAAGAATAAACGAATAAATAATCTCTTATGCAAGTTTGATTGCTGGCATTAACTGATTCGAGATTGCCCTACTCGTTTCTAATATATCAATAAATAAACATAGTGTAAGAATATAGGGGGGAAGCATATTAGTAGTAGTTATTGTTAATTTAGTGCATTTACAGATTTTAAACAGTAATAGTTTTTCGGTCGTAACAACACAAGCTGTGAGATTCGTTATGTGTGCATGGGTCAAATGTACACATTTCAAAGCGTTGCCCAGTACCTACTTAAAGATGCCCCAATAACTGTGCACTTAAATTGCCAATATTTATGGACAAATGACCCACTAGTCATGCACAAATATCTTAGTAGTTTTGCACAAATTGACCAATTATGGTCCAAAAAGGCTAAAAAAGCAAGCTGCTATTGGTACATGTGAAATTTATTAATGGACTTTTAGCTATCTTTTTATTGGTTTTTTAAAATGTAGCAACTAGGGGGTTGAGTGCACAAGGAGTACATGGTTATTGTAACTACAACGCCTACTTGTGCTCTTCCCCTATATGCAATAATTCAATACATAATTCAATTTTTTTATTAAATATTGAGTTGAGAGTAATAAATGTATAATTTTGGATAAAAGCATATTGAATTAATAAAGATAGATTAAGGTTTGTCTTAAAATTCTATAAAGTGAATGCTGAGTAGTATAATGACATGGGAGAGATGGGAAGTGGTATCAAAGGTTATGGTAAATAGTTAAGAGTGTGACTAGTTGGGATAGAGTCATGCACACAAGCAAGACCATCTATTTCTTTTTGACCATGCTAATGAAGATTCATGCTCAATTGGGATATACATTGAATAATTATCGAAGATGAGATGTATGTCCAAAAGATGTGTGTAAGGGAAAAAAGATATTGCTAGGAAGCACACTTGAGACTTACTAGGATAAAGGGGAAGAGTAGTTGACTTGATTGACTATAACCAAGCTCCTAGATCTATTGAATATTAATAATAAAATAGAGACATCGGATGTGAATGCAAGTTGAACCTATACTTACATAACAAATATGTTCCAATGTGTTTCCTTCATTCTCAACTAGATGCTATTTATATAATTTCATGTTTTTGAATGAGCTAAGGTGATACTTTTAAATACAAGCCCTAGAAACATAATTTGAAACCTTTAACCATGATAACCAATTGCTAATGATCAAATTTTTGAAGGCATTGTGTTGAAAATAGCTAAATTTAGATTTTAAAATGTAAGGGCAATGACATAGTCATAGTTTAGTCTACGGGATATAAGTATATGTTTTAACTAGTCCAAGATGGCAACACTCTACAAAATGGATGAAAAATTCTAAAGTAAGTGATATAGTGTGATGGGCTATTTGGTTTAAATTTTTAAGGTCATAGAGTGTACTTGAAGAAATTAATCGATTGCTAAGAATGTGGATTGAAGGCATCCACAAAATGCGGTGCAAAACACGTATGAAAATATCTAAGGATATGTGATTTTCTCTTCTACATTTTTACCTTAATTACATACATAATGAGCATGCATGTAAAGTGAAAATAGATAAAATAACAATGATATAGTGATTCTCAAATTTAATTTATTTGAATGATATGTTCCCAACCTATGAAAATACTACTTATCTTATGTAGTATTTTCATAGGTATGGTGGTTGAGTTGACAAGGGCTAAATGTTCACTATGTTTATCTTCCAACAATTATTTTATAGCTGGTGTAATTTGAATCAAGCCATTCTCAAATTGTGAGAGATTATCTGAATGCTTTCTCGATTTCTCTATGCTTTTCTTTTCTTCAACATTAATGTCTCCAAAAAATGGGACCTAGAATATTTTGGACATTTGTCCTCCATTCATGTACATCTTTGAGGTTACCATTTTTCTTATATAAAGAGGGTGTGAGGAAGATTCGATTTCCCTCAAATGTTGTCAACTCTTTCCTAATCAATTCTACGTACAACTTATTAGACTCCAACAATCTTGACTTGTTTTGTATATTTTTGAAGTAATAAAGTGTTGCTAGAATCCTAAGAGAGAAGTTGTGTTGTTATAAACTCAATTGAAGCTTTTAATACAAGCTTTGGATCTCTTTAGGTATGATTTTTCTCCAAAAATAGTTTCTCCATGTAAATTCAACGTCTCGTGTTTTTTGTTCTACTTTCTATTGTTGATTTGTTCAATCACTTTAATATAATATTGGTTAGTCTTTGTTAAATAAATATATTTCTGATTTGCATCACTTTGTGAAAGTTCATAGTAGTAGTTTCACCTTGTTATTTCCAATGTTACCATCATATCATTCATTAATATTTAACCACATTACTTTTTTACCATTAATTAATTAATTATAATCAATTACTATATTATCAATCAATTATCACATCATGTATAATTTATTAATGTATTTATATGTTTAATTAAATGATATTATTTGATTAAACGAGAGCTAATTATCTATTTTAAAATAGATTTCCTTTTTCATCTTATTGGTTAACTCTATCTGATTTTACAAACTTGTTTATCACTCATTAGTTGAGTTCATTTTCAAATTGACATTTATTTATCTAATTTATTCTATTATTAAATTTACTAATTTATTATTATACTTTCATTAGTTTGAAATGAATAAAAATCTTCTTGTTTTTTTTATATGAACCCACAATATTTTTGGTTAACTCAAAAAAATAATTCTTATCCTCCTCACTCAAATGATTTCTCAAAAAATATAAAATAGTTACTCCACTTTTGTGATCACTCTCTATGCAAATAGATTCTATTGAAATAATTTAATAGTCAAATTTAGAGTTATGCTACTAAGTTGCATGGACACATTTCCATGTGAGGTTTGCAATGATATTGTTAGATATGAATTAGTATTTGATATATAGTTTATAATTTTTAATCTTTATTATCATTTTTTATTTTTTGTTTCAATTATACAAACTGGGAAATAGAAACTTATGAAATTTATGGAGATGCTTGACTTGAAGAAGATAGATAAATTACATTTAATGTTTGGCACATTTTATTTTTTTACAAATTAGTCAATGAGAGTAAAAAAATAAAAAATAAAAATTAATGACTATAACCTATATGAATAGATGAATTAAGAACTACCACATTTTTTATTATGGTGTTTAATGGTAGAATAGTCATTGAATAAAGACGTGATTATGCAATAAAGTTCAACAACTAAACAGGTAATATAATAAAATGCTAGGAACATGTAAATTATACAAGGAAAGAGTAAGAATTTAAATTTAGATATTAGTTTGATCTCATTTACAAAAAGAGATGTTTGTTCAATGAGCCCACAACAAAGATTAGATCATGTAAATTTAAGGAAATTGACATCATAATGATTATGAGAGTAAACTTCTAGATGAAAAAAATAATTTCACAAAAAAAATTGAGTGATTTGTACTATTACCATGAAGGTAGAACAAATTAAGAGGAATGAGTAGTTTAATGATTTACAAAGAAAAAACGGTTACAATGGTGTATAGTAATAAATTGTATCTACCTACAATTTCGTCCTCACATAGACCTCACCTTGGTGTTTTGTCTTTTGATGCCTAATTTCCACTTTAATTCTACTCATACCTTTTGAAAGCTTGCATTTTCACTTCCCCTCCTCTCTCCTATCTAAAATCGAGTCCTAATTCTTAAGAACAGGGTGCTAGGGTGCCATGGTCCTAGCTTAGGACTAGGCTGCCAAACCACCCTAGTCTTCTCAACTAGGACCCAAATTTGGTCCCAACAATGGTCACATTAAGTGGGTGAGAATTTAGGTGCCATGTCAATCTTCTTTGGAAATTCAAATAATTTTCAAATGATTAAGTATAAATGGAGGCCTACCCCTTCAATTTGAAACCTAATGGCACTGGATCTCTCTCAATTACACTCTAGCAATTTCAATTCAAGTGAGAAAGCAATCAAGCACACATCAAGAATTGAAGGATATGTTAAGTCAATTTCAAGCATTCATGATGACATCCATGATCAAACTTCCATAAAGGCATTCTACATGACATCCTAAAACCCTTGAATTACACTAAACTTCACAATTCAAATCAAATTTGAATTCAAAAGGTCCCAACAACAAATAGATAAATTTAATTAATATTTTATCCCTTTTCCTAATTGAATTGTGGCTAGATCTATTGAATTTACCCCCCTTTTTCATTTTTTTGGTTAATTAGGTAAGATTAGTGGTTTTGTTTTTTTTTTATCGGTAATTTTTGTGTTATATTGATTTCCAAAAAAAGAGCTACAATAATCCGAGGCCATACAGATTTCAACATCGGCCCAAAAAACTAACAATCCTAGCCTATTATGGAGAGCGTTCAAGCTAAAACAGAAATAAAACCAGTACTGTGCATTTCTGCACTAAATATTATAGTCATCCATAAATTTTTATTTTTTTTTAAAACCAACAAATAGTAGAAAGCAAAATGAATTTTTAGCACTGTAGCCACTTAGTCGGTATCGCTCTGGTTTGTCTGCTTCTCCTCCTCATCTGCAATGTCTACTAGAGCTTTTCCTTTCACTGCTTCGATCTTCATCTTCGGGATGCAATCCAAATTCCCAAAATCTGGGTCTCCTTCTAGACTTGCTAAAAACTGGACCGCTCACCCTTCCTCAAACCGGTCTCACAGTTCTCTCCCCACCTCCATGCGCACCACCACCTTGAGGGATTTCAGTACCTCATCTATTCTTATTAGTTTGACGCAGAGCTTCATGGCTTCCCAACCTATGCAAGCCCGCTCTCTACATTGCTCCTTTATTCGATTCTCTGGCCCTCAAACAAAGGGTAATATCTCCTCCTCGACATCTCCTTCCCGAATGCGGATTCTAGTCTGAGGGATCACCCACTCCAAAATGGAGTCAAGGTTGATCAAATAGTCCCCATCAATCAACTTTGTCATTGTGAGCTTAATTTTTTCTACCTCTAGTTCAAATTCGCATGCCCAAGCCATAATCAAGGAATAAACCTCCATATTTGTCCTGTACCTAAAGTGAATGTGCACCAACTCCTCCCCCAGCATTAGACGCGCTGCACTCCATAATTTCTCTTCCTTGTATTTGAAGAGTCCTTGCATTCTTTTATCTAACACCATTCCCAGAAAAGGAACCAATTTCTTCTTGGTTCTTAGAGTAAAATTTGCCTCCATTGAACCTGCTAAAAAACTGTTAACTCCAAACACTACACTGCAAAAGACATAAAAAATCTCATTAATCTGATTCTTTGATGATACATTGCTCATAAATCAAATTAGTAATTCCTCTGTCGTCGTTTGTGACGGGCCATAAATGCATAATCAATGATATAAATGGAAAAAGATTTCATGGCACATTTGTTGTCCTCCACCATTGTCTCGAACAGATACTCTACGCTCGGTAACTGCCTCATTAATTGCAGTGCCTTTGAAAGGGCGTACTTGTCCTTACGGGCTGTCTTGTGTGCTTATTGATTTTTTCATGCTTCTAGGACTACATTAATTTCACTTCCACACTCTGCCATCTCCCTTCCACCACTTGGCCATTTGGCTTGTCATGTCACATCTGATGTTGGAGAGGAGGTCTGCCACTGCATTGGCACCTCACCTGACATGGGAGACCCGAAACTCCTCAAAGGAGTTGAGTTTTTCTCGAATGATCTCCACCCAATGGGATAATTTCCATGACGGGGTGTTACCCTTCACTATTGCATTGATAATAACTTGGGAGTCTCCTTCCAGGTGCAACTTTGGGATTTTCATGTTTATAGCCAATTCAGTGGCCAATAGTGCTGCCTATGCCTCTGCTTCGTTATTTGTTCCATCCTACAATCGTCTTGCACCCTTGAAAAGGATGACCCCTTTATCGTTTCTTGTGACTACTCCTACTCTTGAGGTTCCCGGGTTTCCCCTAAATGCCCCATCAAAGTTTATTTTTATCCACTCCTTAGTTGGCGGTTCCCATTTAACATCTTCTTTTTCTAAAGGAGGGTTAACCCTCAAAGACCCATTAACGGGTTTTGGTGGTTTTATTATCTTAATTGGTGAAACCCTAATTTTACCACCATTACAAATATTTACCAATAAACAATGAGAGAAAATAAAATTAGTGGTAGATTCCTAAGTGATCAAGAAGATTGGGAGAAAATAATATAGAGAAGACTTAGTGAAATATAAAAATAGAACAATGGATGAAACAACTTGAATTAATGCATTTAAGGTTAATAAGCATGGAATCACTATTTTAAATTTTATTTATTTTTCATGATCTGGAATATCATAGTGAATTTCTCTTGTCTAATGTGTTTCATATAGGAGCATCTTAGTTCATGAGTAATCCTTGTATGACAAAAATCCTAGCTTTTATATTTTTTGTTGTTTTGATTTGACTTTGTGTGTTTTTGTCTAACATTTTTATCAAATTGATTTCTTTGAGAATGTTTGAAGATGGATTTTGGCCCTTAGATCATTTGTAGAAATGTTATTGATCAAATTCAACTTTCTTTATTTCTAAGCTATATTACTACAAGATGCTTTTATAGATATATATGGGTTGCTACCAATGATGTGATTGGAGCTACATATGATGTTATATGAAGTGTGTTATAAAATATAATTTTTTGGTGTTATGTTCTTATGTCTCATAGTTGCGACAAGAAATATGATGCATGAAAGGTTACTTTTGATATTAATGCTAACATAGACATTGGTTATGCTAGTAATGTATGTTATAGTTTACACAAATTCAATTCTATATTAAATATAGATGTCAAATCACCAATTATAAGATTCTAATTAAATCAAGGACCTTTATTTACATTATTTTTGAACTTGAATTCATTGGGTTTCAAGTGGATTGAGCAATTATTATTTTTCTCCACAACTTTTTTGATATGCAGATATTTATTCCTATTTTTTTATATCATATATAAAAAGATATTTAATCTTTCCTTTGAATATTTTCACTTTGAAACATGCAACTTTCACAAAAGATTGTGTACAATTGAATTTGAAATTTTTTAGAGGAATAATTTCCAATCATCTAAGTTGTAAATATTTAGAAGGAAACTTTAAAATTTGACTAAGATTGAAAAATTACAAGAATTCATACATATTTGACAAAAGCAATTCAAATAGATGAGATTTTAAGTTCTTATCAATCTTTGAGTAGAACACTATTTAACAAAGCTATAGCTTGACATATTATGAAAATATTAGTAAAAAATGTGTTTCACATTAAAACTAAAACCATAGTAGTTGTAACAATAAAAAAAAATCAAGAGAATGTGGAAAAGATGAAATCAAATCATGAAAGAAGAATATGGAATTTGGAGGTGAGTGCGGAAGAAATTAAAGGAAGTTTAAAAATTTTGGTTGAGATCAGCAAGGCCGCCATGAATAATAGTTCGGAAGGCTTGACGGGGGTCAATAATATGATTGTGGACGACAGGGTTGATCCCATTTCCAGTGTGACTCCTTTGGATTCCAAGCAGAAAAAGAAAGTGAAGGGTGAAGGTGGTCAGACTTCTCATCCCCATACTACGACAGGTCCATGTACCCATACTAGGAGCAAGAACCAGGAGCAAGGCAACTACATATTTATCATGGACGAGTTGGAGGATATCAACAGGAAAGTCATTTAGAAGAATGCAGAGTTGTTGCATTCTTATTAGTAGATTTCTGGTCTTAGTATTTTTTGTGTTTTATGTTGTTTGTGGGCTTGGCCCATGATGGTTTACCTTTTGTTGTTGGTTATGGTCTTTGATGCTTATTTTCTAGATATTGTAAAACTTTTGGGTTTTGGGTCCCCGTAAAACGCATTTACCTTAATAAAAAAACTATAAAAAAAATCAACAAAATAATTAAAAATTAATTTCAAACCTATAGATGAAAATAATAATTATGTTGAAAATGATATCAATATTTTTCATCAAAATAAGTGGGTATTTGACAAGCCCCAAACCTCTGTACAAAGCACAGGGTTACCAAAGGAGTAACTAGAAGAAACAGAGGAAAAAAAATAATTAAAACTCATAAAAAACTTAGAGTAGAAATTAAATAAAACAATCCATAAAGCAGGATAAAACACTAAACTAGGCCTTGCCACAAACTAGAGTTGGGGCCCATTAATGGTTCGAAGGGGACAATCTATATATTCAAAAAAATAAGAGATTGGCTCTTTTTCTTATGGTGACCAATAGTCTAAGAAGAAACATCTTTGATATAATAAATCAATCGAGTAGGGGTAGGAGAACCAACATAAGAAGCAGATCAATTGCCTAGACAAACCACCAAATTTGGAGAGGGAACTTGATAGTACGCAGATAGTGAGTCAAGAACCCTAGAAGGAATAATACTAGAACTCAAAAAATGTGGAGAAGGAACCACATTATCGGGAAAAGGGGCCCGAGCCATCAAACTAGACAACTTGTAGGGGAAGGAGATGCTAATTTTATAGAAGACTCCAACCCAACATCCAAAGCAACATGAAAGATAATGAGATGGTAGTGGTAAACATCCTTCCATTAGGTGAGGAAGAATGTAGATGAGAACCATGGGGACAAGAAGAATCCAAATGGCTCATATAAAAATAATGGTTGTAGTAGAAAGAGATCCCTCTGTAACCTACAATTTGTCGCCATGGCCCATCTCTCACCTTAAGGAAAATCTCAATAGGTAGCAACATCGAGTGGTCCAAATCTACCAAAATAAAAGCATAGAAAGTATTGGAGAAAAAACTAGTATTAAGATCCTCCTTGACGAATTGACCTAACTTATTACGAATAGCTTCATAGATAGGGGAAATAGTAGTATATACAATTAGGGGGTTGAAGGATGTCCATGGCCGGTGAAGGGACAATGAACGAGGCCAACATTTCTAGTCACCCATTTAGAACAATGTCTCAATCCTATGTAGAATCAAAATAGGTAATAGAAAAACCATGGGCATAGGGGTAAATATCTTCTTTACCTATGACCACCAAGTTCTAGTACTGTAAAATCTGGTAATGTAGTTTAGGAAGTGAGGGCCACACGTGATTAAACTTGTCCCTTCCTTTCATGGTAGATGATAGTTTCCACCAACTCCTCACCAAGAACCACCTCTTGAATGGAGGAAACACAACGGAGACACTTCTTAGCCATACCAAAAGAACCCTTTGAGGGTTTGTATAGTAAATTTGCAAACAAATTTTTTAACAAAAAGTTCACCAAAGCTTTAGGGATGAGAAAATCACTAGAGGAAACAAGTAAAGTTTTAGTAGAGGGAGATAGAGACCAAATTGGGGATGTCAATCACCATGTTGTAGACTAGATAGTTGCTAAGCTTTGTGGTCTTGGGTGGGAGGTGAGATTTTAAAAATGGAGAGTAGTAGGCCATATCGAGATTTCTTTTAAATGACATCAATGATAATTTTAACTTCTAAACTATATGTTATAAAGAAATAGAATGACAAGTAATATAGAAAAATAACAAAACAAATAAAAGAATATGAAAACTAACTTAATCTTAAGAGAATGTTTTCATAGATCCCAATAGCTTAGTTTAAGTTGTATTATAATATAATAAAATAAAATAATAGAAAACATGTATCTATAAGAAACTTATCTATTACGCTTAGATGAATTGATCTGTGCATTTGTATTTGACATCAATATTTTCTAAAAATTATTTACATTCTTTTGTGTTTGATTGGAAAGCTTTATAATGCATATGTTATGGTTACAAACATTTGATATTGAATGGATGGGTACTTTTGACTTGAAGTTGATGCAAGCATGTTAATATTTTTTTTTTAAAATAGATATACTTGATAGCATGGTTTATATAAATATTTTTAATAAATAATTTATAACTTACCATATAGATCATATTTTACTCTTAATAGTTTTTTGTCACAAAACATTACTTTATGTACAGTTAAACAAACATAATTTTCATCTCATATTAAAATTGAATGTCTTTTATTTCATTAATTATGGATATACTAATGATCTGAATCACATAATAGCACCTAAAACATTTTATGAAACAAAACACATAATTAAATTTAAAAACAACATATTATTTAAAATTTATACATAATTAAAAAAATACCATTTATATCCTATCAGAGAATTATTATTTTTTGTTTACTAAAGCTT
Source organism: Cryptomeria japonica (assembly GCF_030272615.1). Classification (NCBI taxonomy): domain Eukaryota; kingdom Viridiplantae; phylum Streptophyta; class Pinopsida; order Cupressales; family Cupressaceae; genus Cryptomeria; species Cryptomeria japonica. The sequence goes on along the minus strand of NC_081412.1, from coordinate 437,863,664 downwards.
TTAAAACAAAACATTGATCATTACCATTGATTGTAATGAACATCTGTATCATGCATGGCACAGTATAATTACATAAATATTAAAAAAATTATACTTAAAATATATTTAATCATTGTTTCAAATGATAAGGCCCACACGTTCTGAGTTAGAATAAGAACCATTGGAGGTGCACAACCATGGGACTCTCTGCCCTACAAATGCCCACGGCTATCGAGCTGTACCTAACCTTGACCTCCATGCCTGTCAGGACTGACTGCACCCTTATAATTATTACAATCTTCATGTGGTAAAATACTTACCAAAATCCCACTACAAGTGAATAATACAGATGGGATTTTCAATGAATGAGAAAATACCTACGCAAACAAAACTCGATTTCTTCAGTGTTAGGTAAAGGGCGCAAACAATCATTCAATCGCATAAGTCAATTCTAAAATACCTATGATTAACATTGCTTTCATATCAGTTACTCTGAAATTTGTATCTCGACATTTCTCACTGCTCGAGAACCTTTTCAATAAACGTATTCCGTATGTTTTTAATCATTCTCTAAGCTCATTCAATCGATCTACCTAGAAGCTTGACTTAAAGATAATAAATATTTATTTACAAACTACTTAAACAATGTTTATAAATACCATCCCACTTCAAGCATAGGTACAATGAGGTGAAGCACATTAGTTATTAACTTTTTCAATTCTCTATCAGTTGACTTTCATCCTCGACTTGAACATAAAAAATTAAGATGAAAACACAAAGTCGTCTACCTTTTAAGTAAGTCAACTTGTTTAGTATATTTGACCTAACCAAACTTGATCATGTAGATGTTTTCCCCAACAATGTGATGCCTACAAAGTGGACTTTTTCCCAACAATAGATTTTGCAATTGTCAACTTTTTTTTATCTTTGTACTTTAACTCTTCTCATGCTAAGGTTCTCTTGATAAATGGTCATACGCCATCATGTTCCCCCTTTCCATGCCCAACCTTACAAAAAATCCACATTTGTTGAACACCACTAATCTTATGCATTATAATCAACCAATAATATATTTGAGAAATCTTGAATTGTGATGCACAATTATCTAACCATATGATATGCTGACAAATTGAAATACCCTTGTTAGACAAATTATGGTAGAACATCTACAACAAACCTTGCACAAACTTTGTAGAATATGTGCAATCATCACTAATATAAAAATCATACTCCCTAAATATCTTCTTGTTTTCATCTATACTATCACTAGAATGAATGAATGCTATATGCACAAATATAGCAACCTGTGTGGAGTTGTAATGTTGGGATTACACCTCATCCTATAGCTTTAGTGTGTAGTTCTCTGCAAAATCAACAACTAAAACATTGGTATCAAGTGGAAACATGCCCTTGCATAACTTGAATTGCAATTCCATTCATCGATCTCTATGGGTATGCCTTGCATACTCATACAATATATTTTCATGAAAAATACCCATAAACTTATACACTAGAATCTTTTCACTGACAAATTCACACCTTTTTTCTTCTTTGCCATCTTTTAGACTATAGGCCAATATCTTATATTTGCTAAATTCCACTAGTTTGTTCCCAATAACATGGGTACTCATCGTATGTTGACACATTGGCAAATTTTGCAAGCCACCATAATGAACACTTGTGTCATCCAAGCATACATTGTAAATTTGTCAAGACCATGAACTCTTTCACATAAATGGTAGATATGAAACCCCTTGAAGATCTAGGTGGATCATTTATGTTACATTCCTACAAAACATTGTTAGTATGCAAATCTACACATATATGTCAATAAACATCATAATGATTAAAAAAATCAATCTGTACTCTAAAACAAGTTGTGTGCATGTGATTTATTTTGGCATAAAAAGGCTTTGCCATTTCAAGACCAATTTCAATTTGAGGATATATCTCTAGAAACATGGCAAAAAAATGCATTTGAGTCATATCCAAAAAATGGTTTGGATGTGGATCACAAATTTCACTACTAATCTTCCTCCTTAAAACATATTTTTTATTGGAAGAGACCATTGTGTTATTCTTCTAGAATTTTGTAGTTAACGATCTCAAGGTGTCAACAATTGCTTTATCATTTCACAATAGTCTACCAAACAATGGCCATAATTATTTGGCATTTGGATCCTCAACTCTTTCATGCCTTCCCATGGCTCTCATCAAAGATTCTCTACTTAGTATCATTGTTTTACTTATCTTTGTAATGAGCCAAGATTTCTTGGTTTGAGTGCTTACTATTGTTGATGTGAGAACATATCATGTGATATTGCTATAGTGTATGTGTGATGTAGAACCCACACTCTCATATGAACTCACTAGATTATTTACAATCAATTTCTTACTTGAATCATCCTATGCTCTTAGCCCAAGAAGCTTCATCATGGGCCTAAATTTAATATTTCTCATCATTTCAACAAATAGTTGACATCTTTTGATCTCATTCAACTTTTGAAAATGCAATCTCCAAATTTGGTTAGCATATCTTTGACAAGTATGCTTTGAAATCTTATCAACCATTAGTTGAAAAATATTAGCATCAATATTAATCAGATACTTAGGATTTCTATGCAAAATTCTAGGAGGTGTTCTCAAAGTTTGAGCTGCCTCAATATTAGGAATGTTAACAACATTAGGGATATATGGCATACAACTGGACATGATAATGATAATGTACCTTGAATTTGAGATGTAGAAGATGGTGTAACTCCAACATTGTAAGCCAATTATAATATACTTGCAGCGTGATATGCATAAGATAGTGTAACTCCAACATTTCATAATGATGGTGATGCACTTGCAATGTGAGATGCAGAAGATGTTTTAATTCCAACCTTTTAGGCAAATGGTGATGTACTTGCAATATGAGATATCGTAGAAGGTGTGCATTCAACATGAGATGCTATAGATGGTGTACATTCAACTTGACTTGTGGTAGATGATGTTCCCCAACTTTGCAATTTAATTGTCTCATTGCATGAAGGTTTTGCATAAATGTTGCCTTTGTGATGTCAATTCCACATCTCTCTTGTGTTGCATGGATGTTTCATGTTCCTCTTGAATAGACATGTCTTCTTATATGGTGTTCAATTTCCTTCCTTCATGAAGTCGACTCATTATTTCTCTTTTCTTTGCATTCTTGGCTTCATGTTCATTCGATGTTAGAATCTTTCCTCATTTCCTTAGCATGATGATGAATTCTGCATGTATTGACAAGATATAAAGATTGATTCATAACTTTATTAGGAAAATAATATACTCTATAGGATAGTCATATTGTGCAAAATTAGGATAGTTGTATGGAAAAATAGGACATTCATAAATTCATTGGGGCAGTTGCAATGAATGTAGGGAAATCCTAATAAAGCTATGACCATCATACAATCATTGGGACTACCCGAATAAATTTATGACTATCCTAGATTTTGTAGGGCTGTCCTAATAAATGTCTAGGATAATCATAGATTCATTGTGACTATCCTAATGGGCCTATGATTTCCAATAAAGGGTGTCGCAATAATTCTATCATCTCATTATAATTTTACTATATCCAAGTTATCAAAATTCTTACATCACGCATATAATCCTAAAATTCCAAAGTTTTAGAAAGATTATAAAAAATATATCCAGGTGAATGTTTCTTTGGTATCCTAATATGCATGCAAGTTGAAATGTGAACATGAAAGTTGATGGTTGGTGCATATATTTCTTTATGCTAAGATATTTTTTTGGTTTAAATTTCACATTATATTGCAAACCAAGTTTTGGTTGTTGGTTTTGATTTTGCAAGTCAAAAGTTGGATTTATCATGTCAATTGATAGATATTTTTATTATTCTAAGTTATAGGAAGAGGGATAATTAGATATTCTAAACAATATAGATTATAATTTATATAATGAAACTAAAAATTTAGGATCCTTGATGATACAATTAACAAAATTTGACACGTTCTTTCAGTTTTACCTTCAGACTCCTAAGTAATTTGAAATTCAATATTAAAGTTTATGAATTATGTCATATTTTTTATTAAGATAAGTAGGGAAAGGGCATTGACCCATATAGAGATAAGTAGGTTTTTGAAAGGACCCTGAACCTTAGAAAAAAGAGGAAGGCAACAACCCTCCAAGGGAGAACACCATTCAAACATGGGTTTTCAAAAGGACCCCAAAACTTTACTCCAAAAGAAAACTAACTAAAGAGACAAGAGTGGACTACACCAGACCACCCATTAACTAAACCTCATCCAAACCAATCACCTAGGTACAAAAAGTGGGATTTATCCGGGTTCCCCGAACCATAACAAAGGGTCTAGAAATGGTACCTTGAGCCATCAAGCAGCATCTAAACCGTCAACAATACATATCCTCAAAAGCTAAACTTCTCTCCACCTCACTAGGAGAGGATCCCACATTAAATGAGGAGAAGATACCAAAACAGGTGGCCCTAATTGACCTCCATCCCACAATTGAGCAACCACAATTGAGAGAATACCACAAAGAAAAGCCACCATCTTCCTTCCACAAGTTGATCCCCTACTCTATTGGAGATGCTCCCACCTCAATAAGGAATAGGAAAGAGAACAATGGGAGTTGAAGACGCCATCCCCTTAACAAAGTCGTCAGCAAAAACCCCACCTCAATAGGGGTAGGCTTCACCTCCATAGAAGCTTAACAGGACAGAGCCCAGCTAAGAGTGAAAACCCCTTTAACAAGTTGAACACTCTCCAAATCGCACCTTAACCAAGAAAAAAACATGGCCAAAATGGGCCGTTAAAAACTGCTAGCATCCTTTCAGCCAATAAGGAGGACAACACCCTTACCATACAAAAAACCAAAATGATTGAAAGCACCAAAAGCACCTAAAATAGAACACCTACAAAGATCAAAAGTCAGAAAGGCCCTTTAACCACCCCACAAAGAGGGCAAAGATTAAAGGAGACACCTCAGAAAGGCGATGAAGCAACCCTCTTCCCATCAAAAGACAAGGAACACCACCAAAAAGAAGCTCCGAAAAACATCTCATCCTTCAACAACAATAGAAACATAAAGAGCAAAGCCTTCACTAGCCTCCCTAGAAACCACACAACCAATAAAAGTGCAGGAGGAAGCCTCCCTACATAGAGCCCAGGAATCAGAGTCCTGAGAACCCTAACCTAAAAGAAGTGGTCATAAAACCCCTGTACAACAACACTGAAAGCCACACAGCGTAAGTGGGTGAAGTAGAACCAAGCCTTACGCCAAACCCCATCACACCGCACTTGGCTCAAGCAACCAACAAACCCCCGTCATAGGTGGAGGACACCCAGTGTTGAACCAACAAAACGAACACAACAAGGAAGCCCAGATAGGATCCGCAGAGGGGGAGAAAAAGGCCCAATAGACCACACACAAACTGGAGTCACTGAACGACCAGAGTCGAGGCATCAACATGAGTAAGAATGCCTCGGCTATCCATCTAGAAGCCAACCGAATCGACATCTCTCGCCATTCCAGTAATACTCATGATACTAGAACCCCGGGCCACACAAAACCTATCGCCAATAGTCGTTGAGGCAGGGACAACTAGCCCCTAAGAAGGGGAAGATAAAACAAACCACGCCCATCTGACATGGGAGAAGTAGACAGGATACCAAGGTGGATCCATACCAGTAGGATCGTCGCCATCCCCATCATCTCCCTCCTCCTCCCGTGAAATCACTCTGCTTGCAGAAACCCTAGAAGGCCCTCGCCCTCTCCCATTCTCGCCGCTCCTCATTGTTTTGGTCTATGTGAATATTATATTATTTTTGTCTTAACTATCCATTAGTGTTTATCTCTATTATATTATTGTTATCTTAACTATCCATTAGTGTTGCTGTCTTAATTAGGTCATGTTGAGTTCTAATATTCTGTAATGATATTTGTCAGTCTACTATTGTTCACTTGTCTGTAATCAAAGATGATTGCATTGAAATGGTTCTACATTTAATAATTAATTTAATAGAATTAAACTAAAAATATTGAAAAGAACAAGTTTGTATTATAAAACTTATTAAAAAAATGCACATTTAATAAATATTTGAATTCTCAAAAAATGAGAATATTACCTCATACAATAAAAAATGATAAGAAAAATTAAAAGAAAAATCTTCTACATTGTTCAATTGACAAAAAGGTGGTCAAATGGTGATGTAATATTCAAAATATGCATGTGTGAAGTGTAGCCACCACGAAAAAGTATTACCTTGTCATACATGCATAAAGTAGACAAAATTAGAGAATGTGATCTCGAATAAAGGGTTAATTGATACTTTTTACAATTTTTTGGTGCACCCCAAATGACCTATATTGATTTTTTTAAACGTTTAACAAATTGTCAAAGAAGAGAGACAAGGATAAGAGAAAAGCGTAGAGATGGAGAGAGAGAGATAGTGGTGAGATACATGAAGAGGAATAGAAAGGGCCTAGAGAGGAAGGTAGGTAGGTAGGGATACAAATGGAGAGAGAGAGAGAGAGAGAGAGAGAGAGAGAGAGAGAGAGAGAGAGAGAGAGAGAGAGAGAGAGTAACAAGCCAAAACTTCTACACTTAAAGAAAATAGATCTCTATCTATATCAAGATAAAAAAGCTTTGAGCATTTCAAAATAAAGCATAACTACTTCAACTGAAAATGAAAACTAACTAATTAATTACTCTTCAACATAAGAAGAACCTAATTGATTCATTAGAAAGGAATTTAATCCTTTATTGAACAATAACTTGAAACAAATATCATTACGCTATTTAGTATGAAAAAGAAATCAATATGATAACTTTCATTTTCAAAGAGATAAAAGTACAAAGAGTACAAATCATTTAGCTTTCCAGCGAGAACTTTTTGTAATATGCATTCTCATAGTTTGGAAGAGGAAGAGCATCATCAAGGACTTTTCCACCCAAGAACATGCTTGGCACTCCCACGCCCCTTCTGACTGGAAATGGCCCAACTCTTCATGAGGATGCATACTAGGAGCTGGATCTAGTTTCCATCTTGCCATTTGATCTTGGTGTTTAGAACCTACCTAGTCAGTCACACACTATAGGTACCCCCTAACTAGTATGACCATTTGACTACAAGGTGTATCTGGCTCATTTGAACTAACACTTGCATGCATAAAGAAACACCACCTTGGCCAAGGTTTTAACATTGCAAGCATGTTCAACATGCTATCAATATTCACCACCCTTTCTATACTTGTACAATCAAATTCTTTAGCTAAACTCACTCATTGGTTGCCAACCACTAGACAAACCGATTGCTTGTTGTCTACTGACACTAGTTATCATAACAACTTTCATAAGATAATAACCCACTAGGCTAAATGTATACTAACACCGATGGTCATAACGAGACAAGCCACCTACTAAATGTATACATGGATTAATGACCTTCATGGAAATTTGACATCTTCAGTCTAGCCAACTGCTATTCTTTTGACTCTAACAGACTTAACTGTCAACATGGGATTCTATATAATTATATATGCAATTACCTTGTTTAGCTAAACAAGAATAACCAATTAAGATTCAACAGATAAAATAACTGAAATAGCTTTCTGATTAATTGACCCTTACACTTTTAACACTTTTCAAGGTTTCATCTTTTAAATTTTAAGATTCCAACATCAGGTTTTGTATTCATAAAGTTTGATGATAATGAGTTTATTCTTCTTCTTTTTTATAATGATTACTCAATGAACCTATTTGTATGATTATTAAAAATATTCACAACTATTTTTCAAACTTAGCTTATATGCCATACGGCTTACATGCTCACAAATCATCTTTTATTACCATTTGAGTCTCAGATTATGCTGCTTTGCTATACCATGATCAAGGAATGTAGACAAACAATGCTTTTGTGCATATAATTTGTTCTTGTTTTCTTAATACCATCGCACAAAGTTATTACAGAATCTCTAATAATTCAGATTTGACATTGGTGCAAACAGTCTTGAATGCATGAATTTTACTAAATAAATAAAAGTTGTACCCACATCGACCTCCCACGCTATCCTTACATAGTGATTCCTATTGACAATTTCCTCCTTCTCTATTCAATATGAAAACCTTGCAGGTGAATGACAGAGACCAGGAGCAAAGGGTTTTCCTACGAACAAATGCCATCATGTACTTGCAGAGCAGGCAATTGCATTACCGTGAAGAGAAGTATAATTTTATCTGAATACCTCCAAGATCAGAGGTGGAAAGAAGAAACGAAAAGGGGTTCTTCAAACAAAATAATGATAATAATGATAATAATGATTGAAATAATTTGGTTCCAATTATATCATTTATTTAAATTATGAGGAAAACAAAATAATTTACACTAAATTACAATAAGGATGGTAAAGGGGAAGTCAAGGTCTAATCACCCGTTGAGATGACCAACAATGACACAAGGGTAATGACAACTCAAGGCAGCTTATCTCAAGACTCGAGGCTTAATTGAAAGTTTGATCCCTTTTGATGTTTGCATTCCTCTTCTTGATGATACTCTTCCTTACTTCTAAGGGTGAATTTTCTCTTGTATCCACATCGTTATATGAAATATTTAGACAAGTCTTATCTTTGAACATAATTCCTAAACATTATCAACATTAATCATTCATTTCAATATTTCCATCACATTGATGATTATACATCTCATGAATGTATGAAAAGAAATAAAATATAGATGATATACCAATTTCAATTGCAACATTCAAAATAAAATCATTAATGAAAAGAGGGATGTAACATACTTTCCCCATTGTGAATCAATCATTAATGAAAAGAGGGATGTAACATACTTTCCCCATTGTGAATCAATCATTGAGAATTATTGATTAAAACAATAGTTTTGATCAAATCAAGCATCACATATAATTCCAAATTATTTTGAAGGAATAAGGGAATTTCTAAAGGATTAATTTCATCATAATCCTCCCAAATGGTAGGCTTAACTGATGTTTAGCTGGGTTCCTAAGGCTGAAACAAGGTTTTTCAAAATCTATATGTCATTCTAGAATCTCTATTATAAATAATTTTCTTTGGTATCTCATACAATTAAAGAATCTCTTACACAAATTTTCAAGCAATTAAATGTTCTCCATCAATGAAATTTCCTGGTATGAAATGTGCTACCTTGGTGAGCCTATCTTCCATTACTAAAAATAAAATTATGCCTATTTCTCATCATGGGTAAACCTTGTACAAAATCCATAGTGATGAGTTGCCACTTCTAATCTGGAATGACATGTGGCTGTAGAAATCACATTGGATGTTGGTGTTCTTTTTTTACTCTCTGACATTCAAAGCAAATTGCCACAAATCTTGTAACATCCTTGTTCATTCCTTTCTGAAAGTAAAGGGCTTCAATGTTTGCTAACATTTTAGTTACACCTAGATGTCCAAAATATGGTACTAAGTGAACCTCCTTCCAAACTACTTTCCTTAATTCAAGACATTTTGAAACTTACATTCTTCCTTTCTAGCTCAAATGTCCATGTAACTTGAAGTTGAACCCTTGATACCTAGGATCTTGAGGATAAACTCATAGAGCCTCTTGAACTTGATTATAACAGTCATTCTCTTTAGGTTTCAACAATATTCATGCTCTAAAATTTGTGTTAATAGTTACCCTGGAAGATAAATATCTTCAACAACTCAAGACATTTGCCACTCTATTCTTCTTACCCTTTATACAGCTAGTTTCAAAATATACAATTATTTGCCCATCTTTCATAAGTAACCCATCTAACCCTCTCTGCAGACATAAGTAACATCTATAAATTTCCTTTGAGATATGGCACTTTTAGTATAGGTGCACTTATTAACTTCTCTTTCAGATATTCAAACACTTTACAAAATTTTTGTGTCCACTCAAATCTTCTTACGTTTTCCTGAAGAGTAGTAATAAGACGTGATATATTTGAAATGTTCATTACAACCTATCTAAATAATCCCTAAACACACTATTCATCAAATTCATGAATGTTGTTGAGTGTTGGTGAGCGCAAAAGATTAAATAGTAAATTCATAGTGTCCATGTCTTGTTCTAAATGTCTTCTTATGAATATCCCATTCTTTCAATCTTAGTTGAAAATAACCTGATTGCAAATCTATTTTGAAAATATTGCAACCCTCCTCATTTGATCAAATAGGCCTTTAATTATCTGCAAGGGATTCATGTTTCTATTTGTGACCTTATTCAACATTCAATAATGAATGCACAGACTTAGAGTTCCATCCGTCTTCTTTACAAATATTAAATTGAGGCTTCCAAAGGTGATACATTGGATTGTTTAATTCTTTATAGATAAGTTCTTGTAATTGTTCCTTTATTTCCATCCATTCCACAATAGTCATGTTATAAGGAAATTTAGATACAAGTTCAGTTCTTGGCACTAAATTATGGAGAAATTGAACACTCTCTTAGGTTGTAACCTTGGAAACTTCTGAAGTGATACATCTTGGTAGTTTTCAAGATAAGGATCTCTCTACGTAGATTTTTCCTTCTTATCTATTCACATACCTACTTCTTCATTATACATGCACATTTTAACATCACTATATATAGCCTCTATGAATTCATTAATCTCCTCCATCTTGGCTAGAAACACTTGATACCCTTTTCTTTTGCTTCTCTTCAATTGCATGGCACAAATTAACAACATTTTAATTTCATGTTGGATTACTTGAATGTGTACCCTTTTTCCTAGGTCATCAAATATTTCACCATCTTGGAAAATAGACAATCCACTTTGGCTCTATGCTTCCATAACCAATTCATACCTATGATTACGTTATAGGAATTTAAGGGTACCACATATAGATGAAGTTACATAGTGAATCCTGAAAGTTCTACCCTATCTTAAAACAAGCACTGCATTATCTGAGCTCTTGAATAAAATTTCCTACAAATGTCTTGTAGTTATTTTTATTCCTTTCATAGCCTTTTGTTCCTTCCAAGTAGCTGCTTCATCTAACAGTTGATAAGCTTTCCATAAATCTTGATATTGATAGAGTAGTTCTTGATCACAAGATACTTTCCCTTTTCTGCTAGCTAAGCCTCGGTGGTATCTTCCAATACTAAGCTTTCATTTCAGATGATATAATTTAATTGATTCCTCATTACATTAAGGTTTTAGGGCATCCAAGTTTTCTTCATGAACTAGGATCCATATTGGTTTAAATGTTGACATTCTTATTTGCTAGTTATGACATAGTTATCCTCTTATCTACTTGATTTATTGTCTCTTGTGATAGGTTCTTTCTTCTCATCAAAATCAAAAGGAAAGATACTGTATCTCGGTGTGATAATTTGAGGGTTTTTCTAACCTTCTGTCTCTTTTCTTTCCTTAGTCACTTTCTCAATTGAGTTTTAATTGTCCCAGTTAAGGTGCACTTTCTACTATTTTCTATTTTGATGGGGCCATTTGTGCCTCTCTTTCTAAATTCATTGGATAGCTTCTGCTAAAGCCTCATTATTAGATGGAAATGAACAACAAAATTAATCACACATGATTCTAATCATCCATAGTCAATTAATAGTCGGGTCATGGACCCTTTTTTCATTTAATTTTTTGAATCCAATTCCTAGATTCTCCAAAAGGTTTCATTCAATGTTTCTACTTAATCATTTTAGGATGCAAGGTTGCGATTCAGTGTCGAACCTGTTAGCTCCGATGCCATATGTAACAACACAAAAATTCTACACTTAAATAAAATAGTTCACTATCTATATTAAGATAAAATGAGAATTTCCAAATAAAGCATAACTACCTCAACTAAAAATGAAAACTAACTAATTGATTCCTCTTCAACTTAAGAAGAATCTAACTGATTCATAAAAAAGGACATTAATCCTTATTAAATTATCACTTCGAATATATATCATAATGCTATTTAGTATGAAAATAAAATCAATATGATAACTTTAATTTTCAGAGGAAGAGATAAATGTTCAAAGGTTACAAATCATTTAGTTTTCCAATTAGAACTTTTTGTAACATGTCACAGTATAGTCTAGAAGAGGAAGAGCATCATCAAGGACTTTTCAGCCCAACCATAAACTTTGCAATCTCTCATGCCCCTTCTGATTGGAAGTAGCTCGACCCTTCATGAGGGTGCAAAATAGAGACTGGATGTAGTTGCCATTACCATCTGAACCTAGTGTTTATAACCTACATGTATCTAGTCAATCACACACTATAAGTACTCTCTATTAGTATGACCATCTAATTACAAGGTGTATCTGACTCATGTGAGCTGATGATTACATGCATAAAGAAACACCACCTTGGCCAAGGTTTTAACATTGCAAGAACATTTAACGTGCTGTCAGGTCAACTCGTACAATCAAACTCTTGAGTTCGACTGACTCATAGGTTGTTACCTACTAGGCAAACCAACTTCTTATTGCCTACTGATACTAGTTGTCATAAAAAAATTATAGGATAATAAACTGTTGGCCATATGATGGAATCGATTATGTGTTGCACTGATGTTTTGTCATTGATGTCAACACTTGCTGTTATGGCTGGTTACCGACTTCCAGTAGGTGGATTAGATTGGGTAGATAATCAGTTGATTGTCACCGGTATGATCTGAATGATGGAATATGTTTGTATGGATGGTTCATATGCTTCTAAAGTATGTTTTAGTCAGTTGGTATTGACTTGATGATCAGATGTTATCTTATGTTCTAGTAAGCTTGATTTATTGATCTGATAAGGGTTTTACCGATAGAGCTTTATTGAAGATCTTTGATGTTATGCATAAGTGGTGTTGGTGCAGCTTCTAGAAGGGATTCAGGATGCTAATGGTGATTGTGTTCGTGCCCCATCTAATTGGTGTCATTTCTTTGGCACGTGTGCATCTAATTTAGGTCTGCTGCTATGTAGGTTATGGATCGATGTGCATGAAACATGTTGGTGGATCCTCCGATGTGCTTCCGGGATATTTCATTGATTGGATGATATGTTTTTGGCCTTAGGTCGACATGTGTTATGATTTTATTTCAGGATTATTTAATGGATCTATTGTATTATCATTTGTGTGGCTAACCTAATAGGTTAGGTCCTAGGTTGGTATAAATATGTAAGATCTCATTGTAGATCATATCGGATGGGTAAGCAGTGAATATCTAATAATCATTTGTGCAAAGGATTTGGTCGATCATTAGTGATCGAGTTGGGTTTATGTAAGAGGTTTTTGAGACCTCTGATATTGAGCCTAACTAGAACTATAATTTGGCATGTTTGATGCTATCCTCAGTAGTTCTTCTTTCTAGATTGTAGTCCAAACATCTTGAGGTGGTTGTCATCTCTGTAGTCAGTGAGACTCTATTGTGATGAGAAGTGCACTCTAGGAAGTGTGCCTTCCTGCATGTGTAGGCCCCTATTGTAATCATATACTTGTTGCAGAAGTATCATCTAACTGTGGGTAGGCTTTCCACCGTGGTTTTTCCCTTTACCGAGTTTTCCACGTACAAATCATGGTGTTATGTGTTATGGTTGTATGGTATTTATTCTCTGGTTTTCATTTATTCTTTAACACTTAATCAATTATACCAGTATAAGGTTTTAAGTGCTTTAATTCACATAATCTGTTAAGAACTGATTCACCCCCCCCTCTTAGTTGTTCATCGGTTATCCTAACATAAACCACTAGACATGTGAAAGATACTATATGTATACTAGAGCCACCAACAATCATAACAAGAGAAGCCATTTGCTGAAACTATATTGACATTAATGACCTTCATGGAAATTTGACATCTATCCAGTCAACTTTTATGATACTAACTACCAAAAACCTAATTGTCAAAAAGGGAATCTATATAATTATTTCTTCAATTACCTTATTTAGGTGAACATGAATAACCAATTAAGATTCAACAGATATAATAAATCAAATGTCTTTTTGATTACTTGACCCTTACGCTTTAACACTTCTCAATATTTCATCTTTTAAATGCTAAGATTCCAACAGGTATGCCCACTAAGATGTGGTACCAAAAGGGGGTCTTAAGATGCCACTTTTTTTTTTTTTGTCTTAAATAAACAAAATCTAAACTACGAAAAAATTGACCATAGTTACACTCCAAATTTGAAGATGCAACAAGAACAAGAGTCAAAGTGCTCCAAGTGTACTTTCTAAACTACTAATTTGTTTTGAAAATGGTTGAGATTAAGGGCTTCAAAAAGGGGGGCCACAAAAAATGGTCCTATTTTTATGCAAAAAACATAACATAGTGTGTGTTGTGGCCCCCCTAAAATGTTAACCTTTTTTTAGAATTTTTAAAATCGTTTCAGTGAGAAATTAACTAACACCTTGTAGTTTATGCTAGTTTTTTCAGGTAAATTTTTAATGAGTATATATTTTTAACTAATTTTAAAAATGGAAAAATTTGAGCATGCTCCCCACTAAAATAATTGAAAACTAATAAAAAATAAAAACTGTTTTTTCAAGGTGTGTAGAATTGAGTCTTGTTTCTAAAAATGTAAATTGCTTCAAAATTTGATGAATGTGTAAAAAACTATACCCAAAATAGCACATGTTAGTTTTTGACCAAAAACAGACACATTGCCAAAAGAAATTAAAGATGAAAGCCTGAACAAAATCAAAATGTGAAGAAAATTGCATGGCTGGATAGCTAAGAGAGAGCTTAAGGCCACTGTGGTATTTTTTTTAGTTGCATTGAAACATGTGCAAACCTAATGGAGAGCACAACCAAAAATATGTGAATTTTTTTAATCTTCCAATAAAAACACATCTTAGCCCTAAAATGATCATCCAATCCTTTAGGTTCGATGCCCAAGTACAATCCAACACAAAGGGTTGGTGTTTTCTAATGCAAGCCATTCGGTAAGTGCCAAATATGGTGCTCGCCCGATTTGATGCTCACAAAATTAAAAAATTTCACTTTTCACATTTAGTAAGCACCAAATTTAGTACTCACCAAATATGAAAAGTGAACTTTTTGCATTTGGTGAGGGCTAAATTTGGTGCTTGCCGAATGTTTTGTATCGGTAAATTGCAGATTTTGTGAATGTTCAAAAGTTCTAGGCTGGACAAAAGTTATACCAAACCCTTGAAGAGGAATATATACATGAAATATAATATTTAAGTATAAGAAAAAGTTATATTTTATGTAAGTATTGTTAGGATGTTTGAGAGTGGTTTCAGATCTATAGGAGTTATAATGTAGATTCTAGGTTTTAGATGATCATATAAATTTTCAGATAGTCAAATTTAAGTAATTAGCACATCAAATTTTAGTAATCAACATGCTCCTATTAGCATTCTTTAGCTCTATATCTCACTCTCTTTATCTTCCCCAAACTCTAGACCTATCTCTCTCTCTCTCTCTCTCTCTCTTGTCTCTCTCACTTCTCTCTCCTCTCTCTAAGTATATCCCATCCTCTCTACCTTGTATTCCCTCCTTACCCCCATTTATATCCTTGACTCCCTCCCTCCCTCTCTCTTCTTCTCTCTCACTCTCATATTGTTTCTCTCCCCTTCCTCTCCATTCTCTTGATCACTACTTATCCCTTCCATCCTCTCTTTCTCCATATCTAGGTTTGTCCCTCCCTCCCTCTTTACCTCACTATATTTCCCTCCCTACATCATTACCCATATCTCTCTCTCTCTCCCTCTATGTTTCTCACCTATCTATTTGTACACTCTCTAGTTATCTCCCTCCCTCTCCACCTTTCTCTCCCTCTCCCCTTACCCCTATCTATTTATGAACTCTCTCCCTCTCTTCTCTCTCTCTCCAAACCTATCTATATCCTCATTCCCTAGGTCTCTCACTCCCTCCATGTCAACCTCTTCATCCATTATCTCTTACTCCTCTTTTTGTTATTCTATCTCTTCTCTTCTCCCTCCCTCCCCTCTCCAAGTATCTCCCTTCATTTCTTCCCCTCTCCCTCTCTATATTCTTCCCCCACTCTCTCTCATTCTCTCTTCCTCTCTTCTTCTCTATCTTCATTGTCTAGGTCATCACCTCTCCATCCCAGCCTCTCTAGGTTTCTCCCTCACTTCCTCTCCACCTATCTACTTCTACATATAGCTCTTATTACCTACCTCTCTCTATCCCCCTCTATCTATCTCACTCCTCTCTAGTTATCTAGATCTCTCACCTCTCTTTACCCCTCTAGGTCTCTCACCTATCTATATGTCCCCTCTATAGATCTCTCCATCCCTCTCTACTTCTCTCTCCCTCCCACTTAACCCTATACCTTTATGGATACCCTCCTCTTCTCTATCTCCCCTAATCTATTTATCTCCTCCTTACATAGGCCTCTCACTCCCTCCATGCCTACCTCTCCATCCATCCCCTCTTAATCCTCCCTTTATTCGTTTATCTCTCCAAGTATACCTCCCTCCCCTCTCTAGGTATCTCCCTCCGTTTCCCCCCCTCCCCCTCCCTATCTCCCCATCCATACACACCCCCACATCTATCTCGCTACCCAACTCTTTGTTATTCATCTCTTCCTCTTGTATTCTCTCTCTCTCTCTAATGTGTCTAGGTCATGACCTCTATTTCCCCTCTCTATCTTTCTTGCTCCCTTCCTCTCTACCTATCTACCTCGACATTCATATATCATTACCCACCTCTCTCTATACCCCTCTATCTATCTCAATCTCTCTCTTGCCATCTAGGTCTCTCATCTCTCTTTCCCCATCTAGTTCTCTCACCTATCTATTTGTCCCATCTCTAGATAGTTTTCTCTCTCTCTCTCCCCCTCTATCTCCCTCCCCCTTTACCCATATCTACTTCTGAACTTTCTCCTTCTCTTCTCTCTCTTCCCTCACCACTCTATCTCCTCCTTCCCTAGGTCTTTCACTCCCTCCATGTCTACCTCTCCCTCAATCCCCTCTTACTCCTCTCTCCTTTTATTCTTCCATCTCTCCTCTTATCCCTCCCTCCCATTTCTAGGTATCTCCCTTCGTTTCTTCCCTTATCCCTTTCTATCTCCCTCTCCCTCCTTAACCCCATCTCTCTCTCCCTTCCCTATTGATTATTATTCTCTCTCCATTGCATATATCATATGCTTTCCATCACACCCTCTCTCCCCCTCTCTAGGTTTCTCCCTCTTTTCCTCTCCACATCTCTATGTATCCATCCATATCTCATTATCAACCTCTCTCTATCCTCATCCATATATCTTAACCCTCCCTCTCTTCCTATCTAGATATCTTACTTCTCTC
Source organism: Cryptomeria japonica (assembly GCF_030272615.1). Classification (NCBI taxonomy): domain Eukaryota; kingdom Viridiplantae; phylum Streptophyta; class Pinopsida; order Cupressales; family Cupressaceae; genus Cryptomeria; species Cryptomeria japonica. The sequence continues at coordinate 437,846,416 of NC_081412.1, read as the reverse complement.
TACCTTGACTTTCCTCCTTAGCCACATCTTTGTCTTTTCATCCCTCCCTCTCTCTTCTTCACTCTCCCTCTCTTATTATTTCTTGCCCTCATCTCTCTCCATTCTCTTGATCATTGTCTTTCCCTCTCACCCTCTCTCTCTCCCCCTCTATAAGTCTCTCCACCCATCCCTCTATACCTCTCTAACTCTCCATCCCTTTCTACTTACCGACCTCTCTCTCTCCAAGATCTAGGTCTCTCACCTCTATATCTCTCCCCTCTCTAGTTATTTCCTTCCCTCTTCACCTCTCTCCATACCTTCTTACTCCTCTCTCTTCTTGAACTTATCTATTATTTTCTTCTCTTTCTCCCTCACCTATCTGTGTCTCACACTTTGTGTATACCTCTCCTTCCCTCCTTCCTTAGCCCTATGTTTCTCTTTTTTCTTTCTTCTCCCTCTTCTCTCTCATTTTCCCAAGTCATTAAGTCTCATCTTCTATCCCCTTTTATCTATCTCACCCATCTTCCCATCGAGGTATCTAACCTCTCTCCCCCCCTCATGTGTTAGAATCAATGATAGTCCCAAAGACACTAAGAGAGGGGGGGGGGGGGGGGTTGGGTGAATCAGTGTCTAACCGGTTAGCAAAATATTTAACCTTATTAAGAACTTTGTATCCCAAAATAGTGTACTGGTAAATAAGAATTAATGCAGCAAATAAGAATAACAAAGACATCATAGAGAACACACGATAACATAAGATATTAATGAGGAAACCCGATGTGGGAAAAACCTCGGTGGGATTTGTGACCCACAATATTCACTCACTGGCCAATGAATAAATATTACTTACAATGAGGGGCCTGCACATGCAAGAAGGCTAGCAGCCTAGATCTCACTACTCAACTACAAAATGGAAGTCTCACTGACTTACAAAATGGATTATCAAAATCCAATACAATGTACTACTTGAGATCAACATCAACTATGTCAGGTTTAGTATCGGTTTAAGCTCAATCTATAACCAAAACCTTCACTGTCAACTATATCACCTTATACAAAAATATCATCTATCCTCTCTCTCACTTCATATCAAAATGACCTCTAAGATCTCATACATATATGAGTCTTTTATAATATGTCATGTCATATTTTACAAGAGATAATTAGATTATAAAATAATAAATAAAAGTTTATTCCATGTCGGCTTGAGTGTCAGTATGCATTGTTGCCATTGCTGGTGAAGTGCCTGCTGGTGTATGTAGAAGTCTTTTGTCGGTGCCAGTAACTATCGGTGGGTTGCTAGGTGATTTTTAGTTGGTTGCCATCAATGACAACATCAACTATTCTCATAAGAGTGTAGAATGCTAACAATCTCCCCCTTTGGCATTGATGGAAACACTCATGAGAAAAATCCAAAAACTGAAGTCCAAAAAGTTTCCAAAAAGATGTGCTCGCCCTGAGGAAATGATCTCCTCTGAATAAGAAATTTTTCTCTCCACTATTCCCCCTTTGACATCAATGACAAAGGTTGTCAAAAATAGTCAAACGAGTGCAAAAATTTCACCTCAAAGTCTATAACCGGTTGGTTACAATATAAAAAATATCTGCCAAAACTAGATTTAGACTCTGCATAAACCTTTTGTTGTCATTTAGGGTTGCCTCAGTCTGTTGGATCATGCTGGTGAGATAGTGCATGTGATCTTCCAGTGATCGCTCTCCCTGAAGTAATGCCTTAGATATTTCAATTCTTTGAGAAATAAGATTGTCCAACTTGGGACCAAGTTTATTTTTAAGTTCTCGGGCATTAGACCTTATCCTTGCCTTTTCTTTCTCAAGTTTGTCTATTTTTTCTTCAAAACATGCCATTTCCTGCTCAAAAACTGATATATGTCTAGATGAACCAATTATATTATCAGCTATGTCATCAATTTCTTTCTGTGTTCTAATGATCTTTTTATCTATGTCCTCTGTCAGAAGGTGAGGTTTTCATGTTTCCCTATAAAGCTCTTTGTACTCCAAAATTGTAGAGTTAAGTGTCGGTAATAATGTCTTCAAGTTTTCTGTACACTTCTTTATGGTGTCTTCAAAGAATTTGTCCTTCTCTTTTTCAACTCTCTCCTTTATTGTGTCCTCATTCACTTTGTCAATGGTTATTACATTGTCAGCAATAAATTTGGACAATGTTTCCAATTTACCTAAAGAATCCTTAATATGATCTATGTTACAATTTGGTGCAATCAATTTAAGAATAGGTTTAGTGTTATCAATTGCCTTGTAGGCCAATGCATCGCAATCCATTATCTTCTTGATTGAATCCAAAAGTAGCTCTGTAACATTGTAGGTTTGAATTCACTTGTAGATGTGTCGGATGTTTGACCAATTACCTTTATTACCTTTGTGCTTCCATCAGTTGTAACCATTTTACTTGCATTTTCCTTTGGTGGATCAGTCTAGGTTTGGATCTCAACCTACAAAGGTTTCTCATACTGTTTTAATGTCTTAGTGATTGTTGGTTTCTCTATTTCAGTGTGTACCTCTGCCTCAGATTGTTTTCTTGAAAGTTCAACTATCGGTATCTCTGTCTCTAGTGGCCCTGTGCCAGCATCTTTACCTTTAGTAGGTTTTCCAGTTTATGATGGTTGCTCTGTTTGAGTTGGGATCTCAACTTCAATAGTTTCTACCGGTTTTCCTACCATGTTGCCACTATCAACTGTTAGGATTTCCACAGATACTAAGAGGGGGGGTGAATCAATATCTAACCGGTTGTAAGATTTTCTCGACTTAAAACATGTAGAGCATATTAATACCGTGTACCGGTAAATAGAAAGTAATGCAATAAATAGAGACAAAAGCAACCGCATGAAAAACACACCATAACAATATTTTAATGAGGAAACCCCATGTGGGAAAAATCTCAGTGGGATTTGTGACCCACAATATTCACTTACTGGTCAATAAGAGAATATTACTGCTACAAGAGGGGCCTGCACATGCAGGAAAGCCAAGTGCCTAGAGCTCACTACTCAATTACAAAATTGAAGTCTCACCGACTTACAAAATGGATTATATAAATCTAGTGTCTTGTACTGCTTCAAAATAGCATCTATAATGCTAGATCTAGTACCAGTTTCTGCTCTGCTTCTACCTATATTTTGCATAATAGGTCTGCCTTATTTCACCTAATTATATTCCTCTATCTCTCACAAAATGTTCTACAATGATCTCTCTTATATAAGAGTCATTTTATAGCTTTCCAAGTTGGCTTACAATGATTTTACAATAATAAACAAAATATATTAACAACAAAATTCCTGTCGGCTTCTATGCCGGTATGCTTCCTTTCACTACCAGTGCTGGTGGTCTGAGTGCCGGTGTAGAGTAACTTTGTTGTTGTTGGTGGATTGCCTTGCCGGTGTCATAGGATTGTAAGGTTGCCATCAATGACAAAACCTTCAATCACCTTCAATGTCTCATTGGAGTGTGCATATGCCAACAATCTCCCCCTTTGGCATTGATGGCAACACTCATGAGAAAATTCAAAAAGTGTATCCAAAACTTGTAATCAAAAAATTGTGTACCAAAAATATGTGAGCTCCCCCTGAGTAGATAAGTCTTTTGCCGATTATTTTCTCATACTACTACTCCCCCTTTGGCATCAATGACAAAGGTTGTCAAAGTGTCAATAGAGTTGTAGTTTTCTATCTCAACCTTGTAACTAGGTGGTTACAATTTGAAAAAGACCCGCCAAAACCAAATTTATGCTTTCCAAAAACTTCTTACTATCTTTTATTGTTGCCTTTATTCTTTGAACTGTACTGGTGAGGTGCTGCATATGCTCTGCCAGTGTTTTTTGTCCTTGTACTAGTGCCTCAGATATTTCCTTCCTCAGGGATGCTAGATAGTCCAGTCTTGGACTTAGTCTTAATCTCATATTCTTAGCCTTGTTTATTATTCTCTCCTTTTATCTCTCTAACTTCAGTAATTCTTCCTCAAAACCTATTATCTTTTGCTCAAAAATTGATAATGAATAAGATGAATTAATAAAATTGTCAGCTAGCTTATTAATTTCCTCCTGTATCTTGCTCATTTTCTTGTCTATGTCAACTATCAAAAATTTTGTCTTACAAGTGTCTTTGTACAAAGTTTTGGACTCCTTGAGCGTGTTGCACAGTTCCAGTAGAAGTGTGTCAAACTGCCTTGTACACTTCTTTATTTGTTCCTCAAAGAATTTATGTTTTTCCTTTTCTAACCTCTCTTTGAATGCTTCCTCCTTTATTTGTTCAATTGTCACTATGTTGTCAGTAATGTACTTAGACAAAGTGTCAAGTTGGCTCAACGAATCCTTATTATCTACATTGCATTTTGGAACTATCATCTTCAAAACTGGAATTGTGTCATCTATAGCTTTATATGCCTGTGAACTGCAATCTGTTATTTTCTTAATGGAGTCCAAAAGAACTTCAGTTACATTTGTTGATTTAAATCCTTCAGTTGAAGAGCTAACATTGCGAATTCCATCGGTGGGAGCAATATCCTTGCTTACAGTGACCTCTGGTAGGTCAGTTTGTGTTTCCATTTCCTTAAGCAAAGGTTTTTGTTGTTCTCCTATTGCTGGTGGCACTATTTCCACATGAACCTATTGTTGTTCCGAAGCCTGTTGCTCTATTTGTTGTTCTGCTTGTTGTTTTGTTTTCCCATCTACCGGTTTACCTTCAGTATTATCAATGTTGTCAGCTACCGATGGCTCACTAGCCATATCTGTGTTACCGGTTGTGTCCTTGTCTATCATAATGTTGACCTTTTGAGTATCAACATCAACTATGTATAAGACCTCAGGATTAGGATTTGTATCCTCTATATCCATACTCTCATCTGCCGGTTGATCTTCAGTTGTAGTTACCGGTGGAGTAACTAGAGGTGGTGGGGATCTCTTATTTTGATGTTTGGAGGACCACAAACCTTGCCTTTACCTTTATCCTTGTCTTTCTGATATACCTTTATTGGTTTAGGGTTTCTATATTTTTCCCATTTTTCCTTCTCAACAAGGAATATATCCCATGCATTTTTAGTTTCTTCTGCAACCTCATTTACTCTTCCAACCATTAGTGCAATATGCTAGTGTGCAGTAGAAAATACTGACCGATTGGCTTCTGCAATTAGATCATCTATCTCCTTCGGTGAGTTAACTGGGTAAACAACAAGTAATTTTTCAACTTTAATTTTCTTGTCAAGTTCTACAATAGATTGTCTTCTTGCTTCCAATCTCTTGAATAGTTCATCAAGTAGTTCATCTACAACTTGCATCATGAACTTTTTGTAGATATCCAAGTGTAAAATAACACTGTTTTCAACCTTTTCTTTATCATCAACTGATAGTGAGTCATATAGTTTGTTGATGTTTTTAAGTTTTCCTTCTTTTGTGATTTCATCCAACAGTCTGTCAATCAAAGAATAATTTTGTTGAGTCCTTTTCTTTGGTGTCAACTTTTTCTTCTTAGGAGTAGATTTTTTGACTGGGGGCCTCAGTGCCTATTGTTTTTGCCTGGTTCTTCTAGGTGAAGGTGTGGATACCGATGAAGGTTGTCTTTTCCTCACAACTCTTTTAAATTCAGCTAGCATGTCACTTTCTGAAGAAGTTGCTACCGGTGAAAGGTGAGTTTCTAGTTGTTGTGCATGTAACTCATCTTCAGTGATACCAGTTTGTTTTAGTACATCTTCTTTGATAGCCTTAGCCTTCCTTGAACCTCTTCTCATAGTTGCTTCAACTTTCTTTACTCTCTTCTTAGATTGAATTTGGCTTTCAATGGTCTCAACACTACCAAATACCTCTTCCTTAGGTTCCTTGGGTGCTTCTAGAAGGGCTTTAGCATATGTTTCAATGATGTGATCATCTATCTCATAACCCATCTCAGTAACCCAAATTGTTCTTGGGATAACTACTTTCATCCAGATCTCATCCTTTTTAATCACAAAACATATATCATATTTGTATTTGTTAATAATTTCCTATGACAGTCTGACTCTTTTGTTCATTTTGGCCTTTAGTGCTTGAAAATACTCATCAATATTCTTTTGTTTGCTTTCACCCATGTTGTTGAACAAGTCTGATAACTATTTCCCTACCAGTATGTCAAATCCAAGGTTCTTGATACCTATACCGGGTACCTATTTGGTTATGTGTAGCATTAAGCATACAAGTAAGTTGCCAAATCTAAATGTTCCTTTCTTATCCTTCTTGATCTTCCCTAAATTGTCAATCAATTCATCCTTTAACCATTCACATACATCAATTTTCACATTCTCATTTACTATATCATGTGCACTTTTTATGCATAAACTGGAGACTGAGTTAAGTCTGTTTGTATGTGTTGTTTTGTAACCTAAAATCATGCTAATGAATCTCATATTTATGTCAGTTGCATCATTTACCCTTAAGGACCTTTTGTCGGATGTTGCACTTGTTAGGTTCATTACCAGGTCATTTGAGACCTTCTTTGTCTTATCTGGTCTATTACCGGTGGAAGGTAACCCTATTACAGCTTTCACAACTTCCTTGGTAATTTTATGAATTGAATGTAGCCAGAAAAATTCTCCATGTGCCTTGCTCAATACTATCCTTATCACTTCCTTAGGAAAGTATGGAATGTAGAGGATCTCAGTGAATCCTAGGGTTTCAATAATTTTGTGTTCAGGTTTACATTTCTGGAGTCATCACATATGATAGTCTTGTACATGTTTTTGATTTCTTCATCTCCTAATTCTTCTATATGGCAATGGATATAAATTCTAGGGTCTTCTGCAAAAACAACTCCTTTTGGGGTTTGGGAAAATGCACCAACATTATCATCCTTTTTAGCTATCTTAGGAACTAGCTGAAATACGGGCCTAGGGCGTACAGTAGGGTTTTCTATGAATTCAGGTACAAAAGAGGATGCCATGATAAATACCTTTTTCTATCTTTGGAAAGATTGATTGCTAAAATGCTTTGCCTCTTTGCTTGAAATGCCTTAGCTCTGGAAATTTTGCACTCTTCAAATGTTTGAATGCTCGGTGAAGTGAAATGGAGCCAAAAACACTAATTTATAATGTCAATTTTCCAACTACCACATTTAATGCATGCCGGTTAAGTAATCACTTAACTTTATTTGTCAGTATAGAAGTGAATTCAACTTCTTACCATCAACCGAGGGAATAATAGCATATGTCTCATTGATTGCCAAGCCCTCAAAGAAATTTCTTCAATTTGATGAAGAGACTCATGTCGGTGGAGTGCTTCTTGGTTCTACCGATGGAGGAGTATTCCCAACACTATTCAGTTCTAATTTCCTGATCCATTGTTTTGAGAATTCTTTCTTAACTTCTTCAACTTTTTCTTTTCCTTTCAAACTAGGGCCTTTGTTGTCTACCGATGAGGACTTGCTTCTACAAAATTTAGCAATATGCCCAATTTTGTTACATGCATAACAAGTCACATTATTTCTCTAAATAGCCTTTCCATAACCTATGTTGGTTTGTGTTCTACATTGATTAGATAAGTTTCCAAATCTTCCACAAACATAACATCTCACATTCATTTTGCAATTCTCAGAGTTATGACCAACTTTGTTGCATTTTGAACATTGACCAGTGGGTGCATTGGTATTCTGATAATTTCTAGATCTACATTGATTTTCTCTATGACCATACTTGTTACAGTTAAAGCATTTGCCATTGAATTTATAATAGTAGGTTGTCTTACCGGTTTGCTATGATCCTATGTGGCTGCAGTACCGGAGCTTTCACCAACTTCAGAGCCAATTCCACAAGTGTCACCTTTACGTTTTTGATTCTTCAGCAAGTTACCAAGTTCTTCTGAGCTTTTCTTGAATTTCTCTTTATGTTGATTTGCAGTATCTAGTTCTCTTTCTAAGACTTCTTTCTGCCTCATCAGTTCATTTGAGTCATTCTGTGTGTGCATCAGATCTGTCTTCAACAAATCATTTTCATAGCTAAATCTTGTGTTCTCATTTGCAGCATCACTTAGTCTTCTAGTCAAATCTTCTTCATTCTTCTTTCTATCTTCAATTTCTTTATAGAATCTCATAATCATATCTTGTATCTCATTCTTTGTTGTCATGTTCTCTTGCTTCAGCTTGTTTATCATATCATTAAGAGTTTCTTTTTCATCGTTCTCATTTTGCATCTTTTCACAAAGTTCTCTTCTCTTGTTTCTTGAAATAGTAATATTTTCTTGAAGTGCTTGAATGATATCCTAAGCAGCCTTTAGATCATCTTCAAATTTGATATTTTTCAATTTTTCTACATCATAGTCTGAGAGAGCTCCTTCAAGTTGCTTCATCAAGTTTTCCATCTCTACCGGTGTCAAGATCTTCCTGAAGCTGTTAGGCTTTTGAAAATAGAGGACTAAGATCTGATACTAATTGTTAGGATTCCCACAGATACTGAGAGGGGGGGATGAATCAGTATCTCACCGGTTGTAATATTTTCTCAACTTAAAACATGTAGAGCATATTAATACTGTGTGCTGGTAAACAGAAAGTAATGCAATAAACAGAGACAAAAGAAACCATATGAAAACCATACCATAACACAATATTTTAATGAGGAAACCCGGTGTGGAAAAAACCTCAGTGGGATTTGTGACCCACAATATTCGCTTACTAGCCAATAAGAGAATATTACTGCTACAAGAGGGGCCTACACATGCAGGAAGGCCAAGTGCCTAGAGCTCACTGTTCAATTACAAAATGGAAGTCTCATTGACTTACAAAATGGGTTATATAAATCCAATGTCTTGTACTACTTCAAAATAGCATCTATAATGCCAGATCCAGTACTGGTTTCTGCTCTGCTTCTTACATAAACCCTTAACCTATATTTCACATAATAGGTCTGCCTTATTTTGCTTGATTATATTCCTCTATCTCTCACAAAATGTTCTATAATGATCTCTCTTATATAAGAGTCATTTTACAACTTGCCAAGTCATCTTACAATGATTTTACAATAATAAACAAAATATATTAACAACAAAATTCTTGTCAGCTTCTATGTCGGTATGCTTCCTTTCACTGCTGGTGCCAGTGGTCTAAGTGCCGGTGTAGAGTCTAACTTTGCTGGTGCTGGTGGATTGCCTTGCTGGTGTCATAGGATTGTAAGGTTTCCATCAATGACAAAACCTTCAATCACCTACAATGTCTCATTGGAGTGTGCATATGCCAACATCAACATTGTCTTCCTTAACCTCTAAATTGTCCTTGTCCACAATAATATTTACTTTATGAGTATCCACATTCATGGTAAAGAGTATCTCAGATTCAAGATTTGTGTCATCATGTGTAACACCTTCAGTGTCAATAACCGGTGGATAATCTTTGTACCGGTGCAGTATCCAAAGGTGGTGAGGGTAGATTGTCAGTAATCTTGATGTTTGGAATTCCACCAATTTTTCCTTTGCCCTTGTCCTTGTCCTTCTGATACACTTTAAATGTCTTTTTCAGTTGGTTCATTTCCTCTTGTTTTTCCTTCTCCACAAAAAATATATCCCAATTATCTATAGTTTCATCTACAATCTCTTTTACTCTTCCTGCCATTAAGCTTACTTGCCGGTGCCCACTAGCAAAAATGGATTGGTTAGCCTCAGAAATAAATTAATCAATTTCTTCTTTTGAATTAACAGGATGTACAGCTAGAAGTTTTTCAAATTTTAGTTTCTTGTCTAATTCCATCACTGCTATCCTTTTTGCTTCCAATTTTCTATAGAGTTCATTAGGTAAATCATCCACAACTTCAATTAGAACCTTCTTATATATGTCCAAGTGTAAAATAATACTATTCTCAATGCTTTCCCTATAAAAATCATTAAATGCATTATATAGTTTGTGCACATTATCCAAATTTCCATCATCAATTATCTCATTCAAAGAAGGGGTAACGGGTTTTTGTTTCTTCTTTGGTGTCAGTTTCTTGGGTGGTCCCCTTACTGTCTATTGTTTCTTTCTCAGAGTCCTTTTTCTCTTAGGTGAAGGAGAGGGTACTGGTGAAGGTTTTATCTTCCTCCTTTCAACTCTTTTAAACTATGTTGCCTTCTCACTGTCAGTTCCAAAAGATGTGTCAACCGGTGAAATATGTGCCTCCGGTTGAAGTCCTTCAAGCTCACTAGTCGATATGCCACTAAGGTTCATGACATTTTCTTTGATTTCCTTCACTTTCTTAGAAGCATCTCTAATGAATTTTTCTCTTTTCTTCCTTTTCTTCAACAAATTTACATCTCCTTCAATAGTCTCAGCACTACCAAAGACTTTTTCTGATGGTTCTCTCAGTGCTTCTAGTAAAGCTTTAGCATATGTCTCTAGAATAGTAATATCTACTTCATATCCCATCTCAGTGACCCAAATAGTCCTAGGGAGTACTGCCTCCATCCATGTCTCATCTCTTTTGATAACAAAACAAATCTCTTTGTTATATTTGTCTACTACACTCTGTGGTAACCTTTCTCTAGTTCTCATTTTAACTTGGAAAGTTTTAAAGTAGTCTATTATGTTGTTGTCTCTAGCAGTTCCCATGCCAATAAAAGCTTCATGTAGTTTCTTTCCTATTGGTATATCATAACCAAAGTCTTTAGGTCCTGTACCGGGGATCTCTTTAGTGAAATACAACATCAAGCATACCAAAAGATTTCAAAAGTAGAATGTCCCTTTCTTATCTCCTTTAATCTTTTTCAAATTGTCAATAAGCTCATCTTTTATCCATTCACACACATCTATCACTGCATTGTTGTTTACCATCTCATAAGCATTGTGTATACAAAGACTAGAAACATAGTTGAGTCTGTTGGTATGTGTGGCCTTGTAACTTAGAACCATACTTACAAATCTCACATTGATGTCCTTAATATCATTTACTCTCAGTGATCTATTGTCAGATGTTGCTCCGGTTAGGCTTATCACCTTGTTGTTGGGAATATTCTTTGTTTTATCAGGTCTACTGTCGGTTGAGGGTAAACCAGTTATTGCCCTAATTGCTTTCCAGGTTATTTTGCAGACAAAATCCAACCATAATAATTCTACATGTGCTCTACTCAATATAATCCTTACTACTTCTAGAAATTGAGGGATATTCAGAATTTCCACAAAACCTAAAGTTTCCATAATTTTATGTTTGGGTTTAACAGCACCATGTTCATCACAAATTACCTTAGTAAACATTTTCATCGATTCTTCAGAACCTAGTTCTTCTATATTGCAATGTATATAAATCCTAGGGTCTTCTGCAAATGCTACACCTTTAGGAATTTTCAAAAATGCCCCTGCAGAGTCATCTTACTTAGCAATTTCAGGAATTATCTTAAACACAGGCCTAGGGTGTTTCATATTTTCCACAATGGTAGGGTTCGAAATAAACTCAGGAGTAGAAGAAGAGGCCATTGAAAAATACCTTTTACTGCTTGAAAATATTCTGAATGCCTGAAGAAATCACTCCACACCTTTGCCTTGAATGCCTTCGCTCAGTTTTCATGCTCTCTGCTAATTTCAACGTTTGGTGAGTCAAAAATGAGGGAAATTAGCTGATTTATAATGATATTTTTTCCACCAATTGCATTAAATGCTCATCAGTTAAGTGAAAACTTAACACATCTACTGGTAAGGAAGAAATCTATCTTCTCACCATCAACCGAGGGTAATCTACATGATTTTCAACTTACTGCAGTACCCCCAAAGGGTTACTTCTTAGTTGGATGAAGAATCTCCTGCCAGTGGAGGATTACTCTATTCTACCAGTATAGAGATAGTTTCATCAACTTTCGATCTCTCTTCTTAATCCATTGTTTTTAAAATTCTTGCTTTACCTCATCTACCTTTTCTTTGCCTTTCAAACTAGATCCTTTAGTGTTTGTCGGTGAAGTTTTGCTTCTACAAAATAGAGCAATATGTCCAATTTTGTTACAAGCATAACAAGTCACATTATTCCTCTGAATAGCATTTTCATATCCTACACCGGTTTGTGTTTTGCATTGATTAGATAAATGTCCATATCTTCCACAAACATAATATTTCACATTCATTCTGCAATTTTCTAAATTATGACCAAGTTTGTTGCATTTGGAACATTGACCGGTGGGTGCATTAATATTCTGATTATTTTTGAATCTACATTGATTTTCTCTATGACCATATTTGGTGCAATTGAAACGTTTACCATTAAACTTATAAGCATTAGGTTGTCTTACTGGTTTGTTCTGATCTAGATTGTTTGCAGGTTCAGAACTTTCTCCAAATTCAAATCCAAGTCCATTAGTATCTCCATTACGTTTCTGACTTTTCAGCATGTCATCAAGCTCCTTTGAACTTTCTTGAATTTGTCTTTGTGTTTATTTGCAGTAGCCAACTCATTTTCCAGAATTTCCTTTTGTCTCATAAGCTCAGTTTTATCATGTTGCATGTGAATCAAATCTATCTTTAGCATGTCATTTTCATGACTAAGTCTTAGATTTTCATTTCCAGCATCATTGAGTCTCCTAGTCAAGTCTTCTTCATTCTTCTTCCTATCTTCAATATCTTTACATAACCTCAGAGTCATATCTTGCATTTCATTCTTCATATTATTGTTTTCTTGTCTCAACTTGTTTGCAAGTTCTCTAAGAGTTTCCTTTTCATCATCATCTTTCTGCATCTTCGCATGCAGTTCTTTTCTTTTATTTTGTGCTATAGAAAAGTTCTCCTAAAGTCCTTTAATGAATTCTTGTGCAGTCCTTAGATCATCTTCAAGTTTGATATTCTTCAATTTCTCTGCATCATAATCTACAAGAGCTCCTTCTAATTGTTTTCTTAAGTTCTCCATCTGTACCAGTGTTAGAATCTTCCTCAAGTTGTTAGGCTTTTGAAAATAGAGGACCAGGCTCTAATACCAATTGTTAGAATCAATGACAATCCCAAAGATACTGAGAGGGGGGGGGGTGAATCAATGTCTAACTGGTTAGCAGAATATTTAACCTTATTAAGAACTTTGTATCCCAAAACAGTGTACCGGTAAATAAGAATTAATGTAGCAAATAAGAATAATAGAGACAACATAGAGAACACACCATAACACAAGATATTAACGAGGAAACCTGGTGTAGGAAAAACCTCGGTGGGATTTGTGACCCACCATATTCACTCACTGGCCAATGAATAAATATTACTTACAATGAGGGGCCTGCACATGCAGGAAGACTGGTAGCCTAGAGCTCACTGCTCAACTACAAAATGGATTATCAAAATCCAATACAATGTACTACTTCAGATCAGCATCAACTATTCTAGGTTCAGTACTGGTTTAAGCTTAGTCTATAACCAAAACCTTCATTGTCAACTATATCACCTTATACAAAAATATCATCTATCCTCTCTCTCACTTCATATCAAAATGACCTATATGATCTCATACATATATGAGTCTTTTACAATATGCCATGTCGACTTTTACAAGCGATAATTACATTATAAAACAATAAACAAAATTTTATTCCATGTCAACTTGAGCCTCAGTATGCATTGTTGCTGTTGTTGGTGAAGTACCTATCGGTGTATGTAGAAGTCTATTGTTGGTGTCGGTAACTGGCAGTGGGTTTCCAGGTGATTGCCAGTTCGTTCCCATCAATGACAACATCAACTATTCTCATAAGAGTGTAGAATGTCAACATCATGGTCTCTCATATATCTATATGCACCCTCTCTAGTTATCTCCCTCCTCCCTTACCATTCTCCCTTCCCTAGATCTATCATTTCCTCGACTCTATTCCCTAAAACCTATACCCTAAAGAATTTATATACTAGAAACCTTATATCAAATAGATAGAGAGAGAGAAAGAAAGAGAGAGAATTGATGAAGGAATTTAAAGGCATGGAAGGATTGAGAGACCTAGGTGTAAAAGGGTAAATTTGATTTGGCAATTTGCAAGATAGGAGGGAGAAATCACCATATCAATTTCACTTGGTAAACTTTTACATTCAAAAGAGCCAAGGGAATCCAATAGATTCAGTCACAAATTAGATTAAGGACTGAATACTAAATAGATTGATTGATCCTTGTGGATTCTCCTCTCTTTTGTAAGTTGAAATGTTGAAATAGGATAAAGTGCTAAAAAATGAAGATAAAACAAAAAATAGTAAGCTATAGATGTGGCATCGAGCTAAGAACCTAGAATTAAGAAATATAAGTTGAGTCGAATCTAACCCTTGAAAAAGATCCTAAAAATTTGAGACCAGGACGTAGCACCATGGTCCTTTGAACTTTTTAACGCATTGAAAAGGGTTGATTCATCTCTGTGAATGAAGCTTATTTTGAAGAGTATAGCTCTATACCTTTTTTCTACAAATAGAAAGAAGGAGAAAAAGGTTCGGAATAGGGGTTTGCCTAAGTCAAACACCAGTTTAGAATCAAACTTGAATGAAATATTGTAAATGCTTGAAATAAATGATGGGAAGGTATACCTCAGATCTGCAATGAATGATGATGATGTTTTGCTTCTTGAATGTAATCACATATGTTGTATTAAATGGCATGAATGTGACAAAACCCTAATCACACACATGTTTGTAAATGAATGATGTAATGTTGCTCCATAATAGATAGATGGAGAATATGTAGCCTTAAAGACCTCTAAAAAATGCTTGATGATGAATGCTTGAATGTAGTTCTCCCTCTTATCCCTTGCATCCGCCTTGTTCACTTTTTTTTCTCAAATGAGAGGGGGAGACCTACTTATATACTTTCCCGTCATCAATTATGTTAATTTTCAGACATAGGTTGACATAAAGAAAGGTTTCCCCCTCACATTTGAGATTGGGCAAGGGGTTCAAACTAGGCACCACACCCTGGTCCTACCCCATATTTGGGCCAAGGATAAGGTGCTATGCAAGGTAGGATATTAAAATATGACATTTATTGCATGGTACATGCATAAATGGGTCCTAGATCAAGTGTGAAGATGAGAACACTAAATTGAGGGCCCCAAATACGGTCAAAATTGCAAAGGATTCAATTTTAGGATGCTACATTTAGCCCCCACTTTAGCGAGAGTATGAGCTTACGTAAACTCACTATAAAGTAGAAGAAAGAGAGATGAAGAAGATGAGGAATGTGAAGCAAAATCACAAGGAGTATAAGATGTCACTAAGTTCAAGGAACCAAGCCCCCAATATTAGGATCTTAAATCACTCAAACATATGCAAGGGCATACAAAACAAGACAAAAACAAAAAGGCAAACAAAGACAAAAAAGGAAAACAAAGCAAAAAGATACAAAAAGACACACAAGATACAAAAGCTAATAACACAAAACAAGACCTCAAGTCAACTAGACAAACATTCCTTGATATCAAAATGTCTCAACAACTAATATCATTCTTGAAAAATGCCATCTCATGAACATAAGTGATCACATGAAAGAGCAAAGAAAGCATTATCCATGAATTATCAATAGAAAATCTATGATTTCATGAGAGGAAGAAGAGAGAGCATGAATACATACTAGATATGTTTATCCTGGTGATCCATCAAAAGAATGATGAGAAAGAGAAGAACATAGATGCCTTTCGCCTAGATGTTTACATCTAGGTGATCTATGTTAGGGAGGAGAGTGGGAATAGTCTAGCCCTATTTCGCTAGTTCAACTCATCCTCCTGCGTGTGTGCAAGTGATGTCTAGTTTCAAGTGTATAGAACCCTGTATAAGATTTTGTTTCCTCTAGTTTCAAGTGTGCTTCAACCTATTTAAGACATGTAATGTGAATTCAAATGCCAAGGGGCGAATGTGCAATTTCGGGAACATCTCATTCAAGATTTTTGCTCTAGTTTTGAGAATGTTTAACACCAATTGAAATGGATACATTCCTAGTTTCAAGGACATCCCATGTAAGACTTTTTCTTTGGTTTTAGAGATGTGTTACCCTGTCTAAGACATATATCAAATGTTGTGTCTGGTTTTGGGCGTGAAGCATCTCGTGTAAGATTTTTTCTCTGGTTTCGAGAATGAACACCCCATTTAAGACATGCAAAAGTGTTATGCAAATTATGGTACAAAATGAGTGATATGGATGCCCTTCCCCCTTAAGATGTCAACATAGTTCTATGTTGATGTCTTAAGGAATCTAGAAACAAGGATAACCAACCTTCAAACACCAAGGAGATATCCTTTAGGAAAAAATGTCCTAAATCCAAGCTAGAGAGGAAATACTCTTAAAGAGTGGATAAGATAGTTGAAAAAGAGATATCTTGCACTAAGTGTTAAGAAGATCCTTGGAGGAGAAGAGATATTTTCTTAAAAGACAACTACCTCCAAGAGGAGTTTCTTGAACAAATATACCATTTTCTACCAAAAGAGTGGAAGGAGAACAAGTATTTATACCTTCCCCCTATTGTTAGGTGAAAGAGATTCTTGATGAAGGACGACACACTTTTGAACCAATGTGAGGGGGTGTGTTTATGATAACTATACATCACCAAGTGAAAAAAAGGTTGTATCCAAGGACATACACCTCCTGCATAAGAGAGAATCCTTGAGCAAACAAAAACTTCACACAAGGAATGACGTCAAATCATGAAACCAACACCACTGAATAAAGGAAAAGTGGATAGTTAGAGAGGATAATAAGAGAGATAGAGAGAGAAATAATTGCCCCCCAAGTGTAAGGAAATTGAGAAGAATAACACATCTTCCAAAGAGAAATAAAATATAAGAAAATGCACAATTTTCTCACATGATTGAATATCCAATGCAAGAAATGACATTAGCCTATGTAAAATACAACTCTGAAGAAGAGGTAATCTTCAAAGAGAGAGAAAGAAATAAAGATCACAGATTCCCCTAAGGAGGGATTAGTCATAAGAGACATACCATTTCATGCAAGAAAGGATATCAAGATATGAAAAATGCAAGCCCCTAAAGGGAATAGTGATACATTAGATAGAAAGAGAGAAAAGGAAAAGCTATCCTTGCCCACAAAGCAAGAAGACAGGGATAGATTAGGGGGAAGAATCACACATTTTCTTAGGAGAGATTATTCATAAAAGATGTGTCATTTCAAACAAAGAATAAGTCCTAATAAGTGACACATATATGTACTCACATGATGGATAATTCTATGCAAGAAAGTTATAAAGAATTCAATCCATAAAGGACATGATGAAACTTTGAAGATTAGAGATAAGATAGAGATAAAATAGGGTCATGTTTCTACCCCAAGATATTTAGAGTTGAAAAAGTACCACCTCTAATTACAAAGAGCCCCCAATTAAGTTAACTACTTGTGTCATGGGGTGAGGAGAAACATGGGGTGAGAGGAGTGCTAGAGAACTACCTTTTCACCAAGAAAGAGAGCAAGATCTATTGAAAGACATATACGAGCAGGATCATATTATTCTTGATCAAATTCCTTAAATACTTTACACTTTCCAAGAGAATGAGAAGTGCCATGATGAAAAAGACAATATATACTTCCTTCTTTATGTTTAGTGCTAAACTTCACAAAAGGAAAAACAACATTTTTGTCATACTTCAATTTCCAAAAGATTCTAGTTGCCAATTTTTCTTGATCATCAATAGTTGTAGGCTTGTTCTTTTGAGATTGAGGAAAAGAGTTATTATTAGAAGAAGAATGATTTTCATCAATTATTTTAACTTTACCACTATTAATAAGCTTTTTCATTGAATTTTAAAAATCACATGATGGTCATGAGTTTGATGAAATGAACAAAAAGGAGCTTTTGAAGAACAAGCACTTTTACAAGAGTGAATGGCTTGTTGTCATGCAAGATGATCTTTGGAGTATTTAATCCAAAGGAGGTCATCCATAGGAGATTTATTATTTTTTCCTAGGCAATGTAGTGATTTGTGTAAGAGGGTTAATAGGGACTCGAATTATTTGTTTAAACTTTCCAAGTCCTTGTCCTATGAAACCTTGTTTTGTTATCATGTTAAAGCCACTCCTATCAGAATATTTTAAATGAGAAGGCAAAGGAACATTATAATAAATTTATTTGAAGTTTGTAGTGTAAGGATTCTTAGAAGGAATGAAAGGATTAGTAGATGAAGAAGGATTATCTTGTGGAGAAGGATTTTCCTTTCTTTTATCATGCACATCCTCTTTGGTAGATTGGGAAGAAAGATGCTTATCATCTAAGGCCTCATGTTTACTTAATGCTATGTGGGGAGAGATCATGAATGAAATTCATAACATCATCTTCTCTACAAATTTTTTGATGATTGATATAGGCTCTAGGAGAATAAGGAGGATCTAGAGAGATGGGAACACCAATATTTTGATCTTGCCCCCCTTGCACAAGGGTATGTGTATGAGAAGAAGATCAGGCCATGTTACTCTTCAATGCTTTCTCTCCATTAGAGAGATCATTTATAGGATAATTTTATCTTTCTTCATTCACATTAGATACACTAGGAGAGGTACAAGTGTAATATTTCCCATTAACATCTCTAGGATTAGGATCTACAAAATATTTGAGGTAATCTATATGTGAAATGCATTTTGCCAAAAACATCACCATAAAACAACATACATGATACATGGAAGCTTTGAGATCTAATTTGTGAGAAGGAATCAACTTGGAAATCCGAAGAATGCAATATGTCCAAGTGCTATGAATGAAAAGAAGTAACATGAAGTGAAAGAAGCCATTATTTGATAGATTATACTAAATGTACATAGAAAGCAATGTAATCATATGTGAAACAACAAATGGACTAAATCTATTAATTGTCATGATGTATATTTAAATTTAGGTCGTAGAAAATTAATGAAAATAAATTAGGATTATATAAATAAAACCTCTTAATTTATGAAAATTGATGAGATTCACAAAATTTGATTGATTGATTTTTTTTGAGATTTAAATTTTGAAAAATGTGAAATGAAATTTTGAAATGAGAATTTGAAATTTTGAAATTTGAATTTTGAATTTGAAAATTGACATTTAAAATTTGGAATTTGCAAAATGATTAAATAATGCCAAATTTTAGAAAAATGATTATCCAATTAAATAAGAAAATTGATTTGAGATTTTTGAAAAATTATGCAACCTCTAAGGAAATTTAAATTTAGAATTAGGGCTTTGAAAATAACCTCTTAATCTAATAACATTACCCACTAAA
The DNA here is from genome assembly GCF_030272615.1 of Cryptomeria japonica. Lineage (NCBI taxonomy): Eukaryota > Viridiplantae > Streptophyta > Pinopsida > Cupressales > Cupressaceae > Cryptomeria > Cryptomeria japonica. The sequence continues at coordinate 437,827,289 of NC_081412.1, read as the reverse complement.
GATTTGAATTTACCCAATAAAAATATAAATTTAAAATTAGGGCTTTGTTAAATAACCTCTTAATTTTAAAATTTAAATTTAAAGTTATCCTCAAGAAAATTAAATTTAAAATTAGGGCCTTGTAAAAACAACCTCTTAATTTTAAAATTTAAAATTAAATCTAGGATTTATGTTTGGAAATTAAAAAGTTAGGAATTGCACAAGGTTAATTTAAATTTTAAAATTAAGGTGTTTTTAATTAGCCAATTAATTTTAAAATTTAAATTTGAAATTGAAATTTGATCTAGGATTGTAAATTTGAATTTGAAGTCACTCTAAAATGATAAATTCAAAGTTTAAACAACCCACAAGCTCAATTTTTAAAAATTTAAAAATTAGTTTTTTCTTCTTCTAAAATTAACCACTAAATTTGAAATTTGAACTTGTAGATGAAAATTTGAATTTTAAAATTGAAGAAAACTCAGATCTGAAATAATTAACCTAAATTAATCAATTCACAAGCTCAATTTTGAATTTTAAAAATCAGGGTTTTCGTGAACTTAACCTCTAAATTTTCAAATATTGCAAGGAAATCAATCTTGTAAATCAAAACTTGAATTTTAAATTTCATACACACTCAAATCTGAAAACAAAAATTAGAATTAAAGATGTAAGGAGTCGAGCTCACCAAAATGTAAAGGGGAAAATTTGATTTGGTAATTTGCAAAATAGGAGAGAGAAATCACCAAATCAATTTTTCTTAGGAAACCTTTTCATTCAAAAGAGGGAAGGGAATCCACTAGATTCAGTCATAAATCAGATTAAGGACTAAATACTGAATGAAATGATTTATCCTTGTGAGTTTTCCTCTTTTTTGTAAGTTGAAATGCTGAAATAGGATAAAGTGCTAAAAAATGAAGATAAAACTAAGAAAATAGTGAGCTATAAATGTGGGATCGAGTTGAGAACCTAGGATTGGGCAGTATAAGCCGAGTCAAATCTAACCCTCAAAAAAGCTCCTAAAAATTCAGGATTAGGATGCGACACCATGGTCCTCCAAAAAAATTTTGCATCTAAAAGGGTTGATTCATCTCTGTAAATGAGGCTTATTCTAAAGAGTACATCTTTGTACCTATTTCCTGCACACAGAAAGAAGGGGAAAAAGGTTGGGAATAGGGGTTTGCCTAAATCAAAACCTGGTTTAGAATCAACCTTAAATGAAATATTGCAAATTCTTGAAATAAATGATGGGAAGGTATACCTCAGATCTATAATGAATGATGATGATGCTTTTCTTCTTGAATGTAATCACATATGTTGTATGAAATGGCATGAGCATGACAAAACCCTAATCACACACACATGCTTGCAAATGAATGATGTAATGTTGCTCCACAATGGATAGATGGAGAATATGCAGCCTTGAAAACCTTTAAAAAATGCTTGATGATGAATGCTTCATTGCTTGAATGATTGATTGTTTCAATGTAGTTCTCCCTCTTATCCCTTGCATTTTCACATTGTTTGCCTTTTTTTCAAAATGAGAGGGGAAGACCTCCTTATATACTTTCCCATTGTCAATTATGTTAATTTTTTGACATAGGCCAACATAGAGCAAGGTTTCCCACTCAAATTTGAGATGGGGAAAGGGGTTCAAATCAGGGCCCATCTAAGGAGGACCATGGTGTTGCACCATGGTCCCAGTGAGGACCAAGGTGCCATGACATGGTCCTACACCATATTTTGGCTAGGAGTAAGGTGCTATGAAAGGTAGAATATGATATTTATTGCATGGTAAAAGAATAAATGGGTCCTAGATCAAGTGTGAAGATGAGAACACTAAAGAAAGGGCCCCAAATGTGGTCAAAATTATAAAGGATGCAATTTTAGGGCACTACACTAGGGAAGGAGGAGATAGAGAAGTGAAGAGAGAGAGAGAGAGGTAAGGGGGGATGCACATTAGATACCTATAGGGGGAGAGAGAGTAGTGAAATAGATAGAGGGGGATAGAGAGAGGTGTATAATGATAGAAGGATGGAGAATTAGACGAGATGGGGATGAAGGGAGAAACATAAAGAGCAGAGAGAAAGGGGTTAGGAGGGAGAGGTGATGACATAGAGAATAGAGAGAGAGAATAAGAGGAAGAGATAATAAGAGAGAGTGGGGTAGGGATGGAGGATGGATAGAGAGAGAGGAAGGGAGGGAAAGACCTAGAGAGGGGAGAGCGAGATGAAACAGGAGAGAGGGAGAGAGGAAGATAGAGACATAGAGGGAAGTATCAATCCGACCAATACCCTCAATAATATGTACCCTAAACTATGTACCATCAATCTTGTACTCTATGCCCTACACCTTATATCATACAACCTATTATCTAAGTCACATACAAGGGAGAGAGAAGATGAGAGGGAAGAATTATGAAAAGAGAGCTAAAGAGAGAGGGAGAGGTGGGCATGGAGTGACTGAGAGACCTAGAGGGGGAAGAGGTAGATAGGTGAGGGAGAGAGAAAGAATAAAATAAGAGAGATAAATTCACAAAGAGATAAAGAGGGGTAAGGAGGGAGAGATGAAAGAATTAGAGAGGAGAGAGATATAGAGGTAAGAGATCTAGAGCCTAGGAAGAGAGAGGTTAGAGACCTACGGTGGAGAGGTAGAGGTGAGGGAGATAGAGGGGGAGAGAGAGGTAGGTAATGAGACAAAGAGGGAGAGGTAAAGATGAAGGGAAGGAGAGACATAGGGATGGAAAGAGAGAGGTTGGGAGGGAGAGGTATTGATCATGATAATGGAGAGAGAGTTGAGAGAAACAATATGAGGATAAGAGAGATGGAGGGAAGGGAGGAAGGATAGATATGGAGATAAGGAGGGAAGGTGAGAGAGAGAGGGGGAAGAGAGTATAGGAGAGATCTAGAGAGAGGAGAAAGAGGAAAAAGAGAAAGAGGAGAAGGAGAGTAATAGGTCTAGAGTTTATGGGAGATAAAGAGGAGAGGGGAGAGAGAATCCAAGGAGAGAGTTCATAAAGGGAGATAGGTAAGGGGTGATGGAGAGAGAGAGGTGGAGAGGGAGGGAGAGAACTAGAGGGGGGATAGATAGAGAGGTGAGATACCTAGAGGGTAAGAGAGAGGCTAGATACCTAGATGGGAGAGAGATGGTAAGAGGGAGAGGTGATGGCCTATACAATGGATAGAGGGCATAGAGAGGGAGAGAGTATAAGAGAGAGTAGGGGATATATATATGTATATAAATGTATAGATATGTATATAAATATGTATATAGATATGCATGTACATATATACATATATATGTATATATATACCTATATAGATGTATATATCTATATGTATATATGTATATACATATATATATATATGTATGTATATATGTATATAGATATGCATGTACGTATATACATATATATATATACATATATATGTATATATATACATATATATATCTATATGTATATATGTATATATGTATATACATATATATATATGTATGTATATACATATATACATATATACATATACATATATATATATATATATGTATATATATACATATATATACATATATATATACATACATACACTACAACTCCCAAAGATCACCAGCATGCAAACCTGCCACAGAAAGAGAGAAGCAAAAGAGATATGGAGGCCAGAATTCGGAGATCCAAAAAAGAGGAGTCATATTGATTGTTCAACAAGAATGCAATTCAATAATTACAGTTGTTATGAAAATACAAAGACATAATCCATATAAAAAGATACCCGAAACCCTAAAGGAGAAAACCCTAAAGAATTATAAGATTCCTAAGTTTAGCTTAAGCATAGAGTATAATAGATTAATAATTAAATAAATAATTATTAGGTATTAATAAAAGATTACTCTAACACCCCCCCTTAAGATGAACTTAGGGAGTAGCTAAAAAACAACAGGACTAAAAAAGCATGAAAAAAATACAAGAAAGCAATAATGGGTCCCAACAACTAAGCCTGATGAGGTACCCAAGTACAATAAAATCTCTGTAAAGTGGAGAAAAAGGAAAAAACTGTGTGGGAAAAAAAATCCTCTCCAAAAAGAGATGAAATCTCAAGTGAAGGACTAAGAAGCCTCCAAACAAGAGTGTTCCAGAAGATAGGAACAAAAATAAGAGAATGAAGAACACCATTGAAGTGTGAAATAACTGCAAATAGTGTCAAAGAGTAACTGATGATCTGAAGAACCTCCACTGAAATAGAACATGACCAGATAGAGAAGATTGTAATCTACATGAGTGCCCTCAAATGACACTACTCAAATCAGATGGCAAACAAAGGCAAACAACTGAACTCTAAGATACAGATGGCATAAAACACCAAAGCCTGAAGAGATGATCAATCGAACCAAGGAAGCATTAGAACAATAGGACAAACCTCCCCATAATGCTGAAAAGGGAGAGGGATAGAGACACTGAAAAGAATGGCCAACAAGAACTGCATGATGAAGAACCAGGAACATTGAAGGTGCAAAGAAAGTACATAGTGTCATGGAAGGAACACTCACTTGACATAAATCATGAGGCGAATTTCATAGAAGGAACACTCATGTGAAAAAGGTAGATGGAAAAAAAAGGCAAACATCAACCCTCTCATGGCACTTTATAAGTAGTGCATGTACAATATGGCACAAGATGTGCAAGATCCCAAGTATACAATGCTTGGTGGCACTTTATCTCAATGCATTTGCATAAATAAAATGCTACAATGATCATAAGAGATAAAAGACTATAAATAGAAAGAACAACCAAAGACGAGACATCATACTCAAAGAAAGAGATCCCAAGACCTGAAACATCCAAGATATTCACCAGAGTGCTGAAAAGCAAAAAAATGAATGAAATATCCCTGGAGCATAATCTAGAAATAAAATTTATATGAATAGAAAGAACACAAAACAAGGTTTCCAATGATATAAAGTTTTTGAAAAATGGAGTTCGGATGCTCAAGTTATGTCTCCCAGAGTGCAAAAACAAACCACTGGCTTTGACAGCAAAAAACATCATCAAAAAAGAAAAATAAAAAATTCAAACATCCTGATCTGGATAGAGCTTGGAAAGAGCTTTCTAATGATATAAGATTTGTCAAAAAACATCTTTGTATGACCAAGTTACGACCAAAAGAAAAAACCCCTCTTTTAGGGCATAAAGAGGGTAATTTTTTTTTCTTTTAACGAAAAATTTTCTGACGCATTTGTAGGTACAGCCATATGGATTTTTTTGTGTCTTGAAAAACATGCCAATAAAAATCATGGCTCACATGCCCTTGTCACTGAAATAGGTTGAATTATATATCAAAAGTCATGGAATCGGCCTTTTGAATCCAAATGTGAGGTCCTTTTGGCACCAAAATGTACCAAAAAATTAGCTACCCCCAAAAATAGAAAAGAAAAAACTGCACAAACCCTCAAATACATAGATCTGGAGAACAAGGCCCAAAAACTCTCATGAAGATAATAGGGGCATGCAAATCTGGAGCTCTGATACCATATTGGAGTTGAGGAAAAATCAACTCTACAGCTCCCAAAGATCACCTGCATGCAAACCTGTCACAGAAAGAGAAAAACAAAAAAGCTATGGAGGCCAGAATTTGGAGATCCAAAAAAGCGGAGTCATATTGATTGTGCAACAAGAATGCAATTCAATAATTATAGTTGTTATGAAAATACAAATAGAGAATCCTTATAAAAGGATACTCGAAACCCTAAAGGAGAAAAACCTAAAGAACTATAAGATTCCTAAGTTTAGCTTAAGCATAGAGTATAATAGACTAATAATCAAATAAATAATTATTAGGTAATAAAAGATTACTCTAACAATATATATATATAGATAGGGGTATGTGCATGATCATGGGGGTCAAAAAAGTGGCAATATGTAAAAAATAGCCTTTTTCACTTGCCTAAAAATGTGAAAAATCCGTGTTGACTTTTTGGTTGGCCTGGATGTCAGTACATCTCTCTCTCTCTCTCTCTCTCTCTCTATATATATATATATATATATATATATATATATATATATATATATATGTATGTCTATATATAGATATATATGTGTCTATATATATATATACATATATATATATATATATGTATGTATGGGTATGTGTAGGATCATGGGGGTCAAAAAAGTGGCGATATGTAAAAAATAGCCTTCTCCACTCTCCTAAAAATGTGAAAAATTCGTGTTGACTTTTTGGTTGGCTTGGATGTCAGTACATCTTGCCTTGGCAAAAACCCAAGCAAATCGGATATCCGATATTAATGAGATATTATATTAAAAAAATATATATTATATTATACATGATATAATATATAATATATATTATATTATATATAATAGATAATATATAATATAATATAATATTATATTATATTGTATATTATCTATTATATATTATATATTATATATTATATGGGTCAATTTTCACCTACGGGTTGCATGATAGGAAAACAAACTGATATTGGATTATAGCGGATATCGAATTTTTGGGCAAAAAAAATTATGAATCTCTCATTTGAGGTATGATTTCTTGCCATTTTGTTGTTTTTTATCAATTTTTTCGCATTTTTTATTTGTTTTTTGGTTTTTTTCATTGAAATTAGGTTTTTTAAATTGAAATTCAATTTTCTTTCAAATTTGTTGATTAAATTCAAATTTTCAAATTCAATCAGGTTAAATGGGGGATAACAATGAAAATCCTGAACAATCACAACCGCCACAACCACCAAACCCTCCTTTAGCAAACCCTCCATTGCCAAACCCCCCATTAATTGAAGATTTAATTGCTCAAAATTTGAACCAATTGAGGGGAATTGCAGATGTTTATAGTAGAATCCCTCGTCTAGCCCCAATGTTAGATCCCCTCAAAGCCATCATAAATAATGTACAAACTATCATTGAGGAGCACTAAGTACTAATGTTTATATACATGGTCTATTTAATAGTTGATGACAAAGGAGGAGTTGACATAGGTCCATGATGGCACCTTGACAGGCGTTTGATTTGGCCTTGACAGCTATATGGTAGATATATTATTGCACCTAGCCATTTACATTTTTATTGTACATACATGCTTAACAATTATATTGGCATTAATTAAATTATATAGTAACTTGCATGTTTATCTTATTTTACTCTTGTAGGACACAAGTAGCACGAGTGTGGTGCCATGTGATTTAGGCTCTGGTAGTGTAATCAGAGACAAGGGAAAGGTAATTGAATGAAAACATGATTGAATTAATTGTTACAATAACTTATAATGATTAGAAATATCTACATAGATTAATAGTTTCACATACTTGTCATCTTTATGTACAAAACATTGTTGGCTTCACATCCTTGGTGACTACACCCATTATACCTGAAGAAGAAGAAGAAGAAGAGATGCCTTAGGTACATGTGTTTATTTTATTTTGTGTTTAGTAGATATAATTCATTCCTATCAGCGACAATTATATGCTAACTTGTATCAATGTTATGCTTGTGAACATATGTAGGTTGCGTATGAAACTCTTGATGACATACCTCCTCTAGCGAAGACATATGTCAAGACTCCTCCAAAGCTGAAGAGGAAATGTGGAGATGAGGTAAACAAGAATTCAATTTTAGAATTCAATTATAGTTCAATGTATATTGATTTTTATGTTAACTTTTCAAATGTGAATTATATATATAACTAATCTTAATTGTGGTTTGATTTTTCTTGTGTAGGATCCTTCAGAGAGGAGTAGTGTGGCGAAGATCAATTTTAATGATCCATCAGTAGTTTAGGATGTTATAGATCATTTTGGGATACTTACATGTCTAGTTGGCATTTATATTTTGTATATGGACATACATTTACATATATTGACATATGTTTTGTTTGAGTTGGTGTTTATGCCATTTTTGTGACATTTTGATATATGTAGAAGTTGAGATTTGATATAACTTGTTCCTCATGTGCATGGCATCATTATTTTAAACTTTAATCTTCAATCTAATAATTAACAATGGTTAATTAATGAACAATACAATGTTATTTGTATAACCTTGAGATTGTATATAATGTGTTTCATCTAAATCCTAAGTGTTAAATTTGGTTGCCTTTGGCAATGCCACCAAATTTATTGACCATATTGGTATTGGTAATAATGATAACATGGATGTACTTAGTAATGACAAATAAAAAGTAGCAAAGCATCTTCTACATGGAATGCATTTTTTTCATAATCGATTGGTTACATTTAGCAACAATCTATCATCATTAAAGTTGTCTCAGTAGGGTGATACTGTGAAGAGGTCCATTTCTACACATTGCCTGTTAAATTTAAGACCTGAATATATGAACTCTAAAAATAAAATTCTTTTGGCTCTGATTTAGCTACTAAAAGATACACTATTTCTTGTTTTACCCCCCACTCGGTCGAATGCTCAGGGCCATACCCTATTGATGTCGTCCCTTTAGTGCCCTAAGTGCAAAAAATTGTCAAACTTTGATAGGTTGTATCTTAGAATCTGTGACACCTACAAATGATCCATTTGATCCTATAGGGTCATGGGAGAGTTGCCTACAAAAGCCTCTCTCAAATTTTTAGGATTCGGATCGGTCTTCTTAGGGCAATGTTTTTTCAGTTGGCAAAAAAATCGTCAGTTTCATTCAATGAAAAGTTGCCATGGGGTTAATTTCTTGTTTTTCTCATCATGACCACAAACCGTCAGTTCCAATACATCTGGTTAGGCATTCTTAACCTAGGCATGCTCCTATTCTATCCCCCCACTCAGGGGAATGCTTAGGGCCATACCCTACAGGCATCATCCCTTGAGCATCCTAAGTGCAAAAAATTATCAAAATTTGATAAGCCGTATGTCAAAAACCATGGCACCTATGAGTGATCTGTTTGAATATACAAGGTCATGTGAGGGTTGCCTATGAAATCCTATCTCGTATTTACAAGTTTCAGAGCAGTCTTTTTAGGGCAGCAATTTTTTAGTTGGGAAAAACATCGTCAGTTCCATTCAATGGAATGTTGCCATAGAGCGAATTTCTCATTCTGCTCGTCGTGGTTGTGAACCCTCAGTCCCAGGATGTCCATTTAGGAATTCTTACCCTAGGCATGCTCCTATTTTACCCCCCACTTGGTAGAACGCTCAGGGCCATACCCTACCGGTGTCGTCCCTTGAGCGCCCTAAGTACGAAAAATTGTCAAAAATTGTCAGGTCGTATCTCAAAAACTGGGGCACCTGCAAATGATCCCTTTGAGCCTATAGGGTCATGTGAGGAAAAAATTTTCTCAAAATTACAAGATTCAGAGCTTTCTTTTTAGGGTAGCAATTTTTCAGTTGGCAAAAAATCGTTAGTTTCATTCAGTGAAAATTTGCCACGAGGCTAATTTCTCATTCTTCTCATCGTGGATGTGAACCATCGATCCCAACACATCCAGCTAGGCATTCTTACCATAGGTATGATCCTATTTTACCCCCCTGCTAGGTCAAACGCTCAGGGCCATACCCTACCGACATCGTCCCTTGAGCACCCTAAGTGCGAAAAATTATCAAAATTTGATGGGTCGTATCTCAAAAAATGAGGTACTTGCAAATGATTTGTTTGAGCCTACAAGGTTGCATGAGGGTTGCCTCCAAAATCCTATCTCAGGTTTACAAGATTCAGAGCGATCTTTTTAGGGCAGTGATTTTTCAATTGGCGAAAAAATAATTAGTTTCATTCAATGAAAAGTTGCCACGAAGCAAATTTATTGTTATGCTTGTCATGGGTGCAAACCATCAGTCCCAACACATTTGGTTAGGAATTATTACCCTAAGAATTCTCCTTTTTTACCCACCCACTCGGTTGAACACTCAGGGCCATACCCTATCGACGTCATCCCTTGAGCGTCCTAAGTGTAAAGAATTGTCAAAATTTGTCAGGGCGTATCTCGAAAACCATGAAACCTATTAATTATTTGTTTGAACCTACAAGGTCATGTGAGGGCTGCCTACAAAAGCCTATCTTTGATTTATAATATTTAGAGCGGTCATTTTAGGGCAGCGATTTTTCAGCTAGCAAAAAAATCATCAGTTTCATTTGTTGAAAAGTTACCATGAGGCTAATTTATCGTTCTACTCATCATGGGTGTGAACCATCAATCCCGGCACATCTGGTTAGGCATACTTACCCTAGGAATTTTCCTATTTTACTCTCCCACTCAATCAAACACTCATGGCCATACCCTACCGGTAGCCATGTTTGTCTGATCTCGGAGGATGTTAGTTACACCTTCCTAGTGAGTTCATTTAGAAAAAAAATTTATCTAGGGATTCCAAAATACATTGAAACAACTATATAAATTCCCTAATGTGGATGCATACTAGCTCGGTAAGTGCAAGATTGTTTTTCCATTAATCCATCTAAAATTATCTCTATGATGTTGTTGAGGTGGGAGATTGTATGAAGTAGACGTGCTTCTAAGAGCTTGGCTACCCAAATGACTGAAGAGGATTTTCATTGTCTTGGACCCCATTACTCTCTCGTCCTAGGCCTCTCAATCTTGTTAGGCATCTCATCCAAGAATTTAAACACTAATTTTGAAAGATTTGGCAAAGACGAAGGGTTCCAAGTGGTCACTCTGTCAGTTCTTTTCTCTTGTTCATATGTTAGAACTTCAGCCCCATATACTTTAAGTAGCAGATGAAACACAATTTGTCACATTGAATTAAGCATGATGAGAATATACAAAGAAGAGGAATGCAAAGAGCGAGTTGAATTGGTGTTGAAATTGTTGGCAATTGACACTCATCTGGTTTAGTTGTGTTGTCATTGATGGCAACACACATCATTTTGGGTGGGACACTTAAGCGGTACTCATTAGTATTCATGATTTGGCAATTGACATTCAAGTCATCCGACAGGCAAGGGAAACTGAAAAACTAGGAACCAATATATGAGGCCGACATAGGAGATTGATTCGACAGGTTTACATGGCAACAATCAGTGGCATCGGTCACGAAGTTTAATGTATTTATTTTTGTCTAGGCCAAAATTTAAATAAATTGTAATATATTTCTAAGCCGACATAAGGCATTCATATTTATGATTGGGAAGGGTATTTAAGTTAATTCGGTTAGGTTTTTTTGGATATACATATAGAGAGAAGGAATATATAGTGGTGTGATATTGTGCGAGCAATGTTAATTGACTAAATGCAAATATAATATTCTGTAGTCAGTCTTGGTTATTGGTTTAGAGGTTTGGGATGCAAAGTAAGTTACCAGTAAAGGAGGACATAGTGAAAACTGATACAGATAGTGCTTGAATCAGAACTCATCCAACATAGTAGATGCATTCTCTGAGTTCGGAATTTTATTTGTAAACCAGTATTTGGTGTTTGTAGTTAGTGAGGCTCCTTTTGTGTTGAGTAGTGCACTCTAGGCTGTTGACCTTCCTACATGTGTAGGACCCTATTGTAATATTTATTCGTTTGTTTAGTGGATAGATATTGTGGGTCACCAATCCCACCATGGTTTTTCCTCTTTGAGGTTTTCCACGTATAAATCTTTGTGTTATGGTGTATGTTCTTGTGGTTGCGTCATTTCTACTTATTGTTATATTCTTTAATAAGGTTAAAATTGATCTCACCGATATAACACTGATTCCCCCCCCCCCCCCTCTCAGTGTTCTTGGATTCCAACAATTGGTATCAGAGCCTGGTACCTTGGAGTAAATCTAACAGCTTAAGGAAGATCTTGAATCTAGAATCCATGGAGATGACTATGGAGAAACAAGTTGAAGTAGAACTTGAAGATTATGATGTTGAAAGGATGAAGAACTTGAAGTTGCAAGATGAGTTGAACTCTGCAAAGGAATTCATTCTTATCCTACAGGATAGGTTGTCATCTTCTCAAGCTAGAAGGAAGGAACTTTTACAAAATTAGGATGATGAAGAAAAGAATGCCCTTAAAGAACAATGTTAGAAGCTAAGTCAGGAGAATAGTGTCATGAAGAATGAAATGCAAGCCCTAACTATGAGGATGTCTAAGGATATTGAAGACCAAAAGAAGAATGTAGAAAATCTTGGCAAATCTCTGAAAGATAGATCTGAGGAATGCATTAGGGTGGCACATGAGAATGATACGTTGAGAACTGAGCTAGTGCAAACCCAGAATAATGAGCAGGATTTGGAAAGATTGATAACAGTCCTAAGGGGAGATATGGATACTGCAAATGAATACAAAGACAAGTTTAAGGACAGTTTTGTAAAGCTTGATGAGCTATTGAAGGATTAAAGGCACAAGGGAGACACTAGAGGTCTTGGATTTGAGCTTTTAGAAAGCTCTGGTACCGCAAATGAAGTTGAAGCAACCAATCAGAAGGAGAAATCACTAGTCAACCAGAACCAGAAATCACCGATAAGGCAACCCAATGCACATAAATTCAATGGTAGATGTTTTATTTGCAATTAATTTGGTCATATGGCAAGACATTGCAGAAATAGAGAAAATTGGGACAATAATGCAGTTCCCGGTCAGTGTTCAAATTGTAATAAGTATGGTCATAGGACAAAAGATTGTAGAATAAATTTTAATGTCATGCATGTGGAAAGTTTGGACATATGGCTAACCAATGAAGGTCAAGGAATGATCAAGGATACAATAAAGTAATTCAGAAAAATAATGTCACTTTCTATGCATGCAACAAAATAGGACATATTGCTAAATTCTACAGAAGCAAGAACAATCCAGTAGGAAATGATGAAAAAGGAAAATAGAAGGTTGATGATATCTAGAAGGAGCATGAGAAGAAATGGGTTAGGAAATTTGAAGATCAACTGACAAAGACAAACAACTCGGTTACTCAATTGATAGACCAAAATGTTCCTGCATTAGCAGGAGACTCATCCGCTAACTAAGGCATTAGCCTTAGGGGGAGGCAAACTAATGATAGATCTTGCATTACCCTTAGTAGTGGTCTAAAAGCTTGTTTTAGGTCTTGGAGAAGTCAGTCTGAAGGTTTTTTTGATATTGAGATTATGGATTTTGAATCCAGTATGATAGGCCAACACACATTTATATCAATATGGAATTAGGGTTTTCACAGAATAAGAGGCATATGCTCGTTCATTTATAATCACACAACATTCAGAGTGAAGCAGAGCGAGTTTAAGGTGATTCAAGGTGATCAAGAGCATTTGCAAGTGAATTTTAGTGCATTTAGAGCGGATTTTCAAGAGATTTCACTGGTGAAGGGTGTGAGGTATTTTATCAGTTTCTGTGCTATCTTTTGTTTGCAATGGCTTCTAGATTAGCTACCACTTCGGTAGGTTTGGATACCCCTGTTGTTGTTGACATCAAGGATCGTCCATGCTTGGTTTTCAAGCAATGCCCTCAGATTGCGAAGGTTGATGATTGAGTTGGCATGTTTTATAGGGTTCCAAACAGAGTTTTGTATATTGAAGATGTGAATGCATATATCCACTGCACTCTGGAGGATTTAGGTTCTACTGAAATCAAAACAATGTAGATGAAAAATATGTTGCACAGGAAGGGATCGATGAAACCGGAATTCCAAATTTTGATGGATCGGGGTTTCACAAACATTTTGGAGATGCTAGAATTTGCAGATGAAATGAACCAGTATGTGCTGAGCCGTGTCCAAGGGGAATTCATGTGGCTAGACCGACCTTACAAAATCACCAAGGAGGCTATTCATGCATTCACCAATTTTCCCCAGACTGGTCAAACTCCCAAAAAGAAAAAATTATCTAACAATGAGGTGGAGAAGTTAACTGGTGCAACTTTTGACAACCGATTAATGGGGATAAGCATTATCAGAGACAAAGTTATTCAATTTACAAGTATGATCATCGGTTACAAGGTAATCCAATCAAACCAATTGAACTCCATTTCCAGTTCATGCATTTACCGTAATCATAAGATGGTCAAATAAAATGATAGGTATGATCTCTATCAATGGATGTGTGAAGAGCTAATTTTAAACCTAGGGAAGATTAAGGGTAAGAAGAAAGGTGTTTTCTAGTATGGAAACCTTATTTTTTGCTTGATTCTTTTCTTTCTGAATGATTTACCAAGATTTAGTAAAACATAATGGGCATTTGATATATCGATAGGGAAACAAATAAAAAATGCTATAAGAGGCTTGGAACAGGACAAAGAGAGGGACTCCATTTTATGGGGTTATTTCAAATCATTTTAAAAGACAATGAAGAAAAGAGAAAGAGTGCCTAAGCATATTGTTGATAAATACTCTACAAAATTATGCTTTATGGTGAAGAAGGATGAAACATTGATGGAGGAAGTGCAACCATGAAAGGTTTGGATCACTAAGATGGGCTATGAGGTTGATGCCGAGATCTTAGACTTATATGCCAAGACTCTTATTGATGCCCCAGTTGATAAAGTTGAGAAAATATTTGGGACAACAAAGCAAAAGGAATCTAAAGTTTAGATAGGTTTTAGCAAGAAGAAGAGGGAAGGAAAAATCAAGAAGGTTGGGGAAGTTGTGGAGAAAATGTGCTCTAAAATCAAATAGATCATTGGACTAGCAGAAGGGTCATCTTCGACAATAGTTCAAACTATACCGACAACAATAGTCAGAAAGGGTGTACTAAAGAGGAAGAAACGAGAAACTTATACTCCCTATTGAATCTGCATCTGATACCGATGTTGTGTCCTCAAAGATTCCCAAGACTTACATCAGGATATAGAAGAAGAATCTTGAGGAAGGAAATAAATATAAAGTAAAGGTCACCCCTCCGACATCCCCAAAGAAAATTTTGAAGGAGAGAAAACTCACAAAGAAGAGGAAATCAGTTAAAGAGTCTACTTCTACTCCTGACAAGAAGAAGAAATCAGATATAGATATGGCTCTCAAATCTGGTAAGAGTATTAAAGTCATCCCTCCTCTATCAGTTGTTGAATTGATTGATCAAATAAGCAAAGATGGAATTTTGAGTAATATCCAATATTACAATGTACATATGGATGATAAGGAACAAATGGAGATTGAGGAAGCAGTTTTGTTATACTTATATGTATAAGAAGGCATTACTTGATATTGAAACAAAAATACTGATAGATTTGTACAATAAGCTAGATGCTAGGAGATTGTCTACAGTTGAAGAGGATAAATATATAAAGATGTAGGAGTTATTGGTTGTTTGTGGTGCAATAACTAATGAGGAGTTTCACCAGTGTCTAGAATATGCAAATAAAAAAACTATCTGGAGTAGACACTAGCATGTGAGTCTAATGATAGGTAGAGTAAATGAAATAGTTAAGGAGACCCATGAGGCATAGGTAAAATTATTTGTAGACAAACCTGATTTCTTTACTCCACCGGTATTCCCTCCTAAGTGTGGTATTCAAGACATCTCAGTTGATAGTAAGGGAAAAGGTATATTAGGTTTGGATTCTCCAGTTTTTGAACAAAAACTAACAAAGGATATTCCTCTGACAGTATCACCTGTACATAATATAGAGAAACTGATAGATAACATTGAAGTTGTGCATGATAAGAAGGATACATCAGAATAGAACATTCCAGATGTAGAGGTTACTGATGTGGATACAGACAATAAGAAGGTTGAGGATATTGAACCTTTGACAACAAATGTACATACAAAAGAGGTTAAGGTTGAGCAGGTTATTGCACCAAGTGGGGAAGCCACCGGTGCCAGTCAACAGGTTGGAGAGTCTAGTAATTCATTGTTGGCACTTGGCTCATCCACTCAAGTTGATTTTACATAGAGGAATATTGAACAACTAAGCAGTTTTGAATTGATGTATGTTGCAGCTCAGAATTTAAGGAAGGAACAAAAGACAAGAAAGTCATTGAGCAGTCCATTCCAGTTCTGCAATAGTTAGTTCTAGGATACACTAGTCCAGTAGTTAGCCCCTCTGGTAAGATTAAAAGTTTGACTAAACACATTGCAAAAGAGTTTCAAACTCTTCAACAGATATCAAATTGGCAGTTAATAGAGAGGTACAATGCAACTAGGAAGGTCACCTATGACAATATGATCACATTAGACAAGGTCAAGATGACAATGCAACTAACAAAGATTGATGAGGCTCTTAATCAGTGCAGTTGTATATATAGGTCTTGTACTAACACTGTCAAACTTACAACTCACCCGGAGGTAAAAATAAAAGCAGAAAAGGCTCGGTTGGAACATATGGCTAACAATTTTGATGGTACTTAGTCATTGACTAGTGCTATTGATGGTCAAATTTTGGTTACAGAATCTGAGATATCAGCCTTGGAGAAATATATGGACAAAGTAGTCCAGCGTGCAAGTGAATTGAGAGGATTGGTTAGTCCCCAGTTGAACACTTTGTTACTTCATAAGTGGGAAAGTATATAATTGATGGATAAACCCACATGGACGAAGCTAATTGAAGAAGAACTTTATGCATACATTCTTAATGGCTTATATCTATTTTGGGAACATTGAAAACTGGTTGGGATACTTACTTAGGATTTTTGAAGGGTGCTTACCCAAATATATTCAAGTACATCTAGATCTGGTAAACACATTTTGATTTTATTATTTCATTCATTTTCCCTAGCCATTGTCATTGATGTCAAAGGGGGAGTGGTTGTTGTGAAAAATTTTAAGGGACATAAGAAGTAATGTATAGCTCAGAGGGAGAAGGATCAATTTTGGGAGGAACTGGGACAACACTTCAGTGATCCATTTTTTTTTCACATGAGTGTTTCCATCAATGCCAAGGGGGAGATTATTGGCAATTGACACTCATCCAGTTTAGTTGTGTTGTCATTGATGGCAACACACATCATTTTGGGTGAGACACTTAACTGGTACTCACCGGTATTCATGTTTCAGCAACCAACATTCAAGTCATCGACAGACAAGGGAAACTAGCAAACTAGGAACCGATGTATGAGGCCAACATAGGATATTTATCTGGCAGGTTTACACAACAATAATCAGTAGCATCGGTGATGAAGTTAATGTATTTATTTTTGTCTAGGACAACATGTAAATAAATTGTATTATCTTTGTAAGCCGACATAAGGCATTCATATTTATGATTGGAAAGTTTATTTAAGTCAGTCTGGTTAGGTTATTTTGGATATACATACAAAGAGAAGGAATATATAGTGGTGTGATATTGTGTGAGCAATGTAGATTGAGTAAATGCGAATATAATATTTTTTAGTCACTCTTGGTTATTGGTTAAGAGGTTTGGGATGCGAAGTAAGTTACGGGTAAAGGAGGACATAGTGAGAACCGGTAAAGATAGTGCTTGAACCAAAACTCATCCAGCATAGTAGATGCATTCTCCAAGTTCAAAATTTTGTTTGTAAACCACTATTTGGTGTTTGTAGTCAGTGAGGTTCCTTTTGTGTTGAGCAGTGTGCTCTAAGCTATTGGCCTTCCTGCATGTGTAGGCCCCTATTGTAATATTTATTCATTTGACCAGTGGATAGATATTGTGGGTCACCAATCCCACCATGGTTTTTCCTCTTTGAGGTTTTCCACGTATAAATCTTTGTGTTATGGTGTATTTTCTTATGGTTGCATCATTTCTACTTACTGTTATACTCTTTTATGGTTACTAGTGAGATCAATTTTAACCTTATTAATTAAGTAATAAAGTAATTTAAATTAGATTGGAGTAATTTTTTTCTCAATTGATAATTGATAGCCCTCAAATTTAATGTGAACAAATTAATAAAACTACAACAATGCACTCATGTTCAAATACATTGTATATCATCAATACAACTAACCCAGTTTACTCATGTACAAATACATTATATATCAATAGTAAAACTACACCAATTTTCTCATGTGTAAATAGATTTTACATATTTGTACTCATGTATAAATACATCGTATATCATCATAATAAAGTTTCATCAATGTACTCAAATACAAATAATATCCCACTTCATGTGCATTAGACATCCTCATGTCCTAAGAGAAAAGCTTATGTAGAGCAATGCCTGCATATAAATGAAGACCAAAATAAGTAACGTGAACAACATCAAAAAGATCTACATTTTCAAGAGTTGTTAATCAATACATAAAAAAACATGATGAAAAATGGAGAGGTGGGATTATATCGAGTGTACCCACTTTTGGGATGCAAGAACACTGAGAGGGGGGGTGAATTAGTGTTCTACTAGTAAGATATAATTTTACCCTTTTATAACATACATATAAACCGTTAAATGAAGAAACATATAACTTGAAGCAAATAAATCATCCACATAAATGAACATCATAACATATAGAATTTATATGTGGAAAACCTCAAAGAGGAAAAACAATGGTGGGATTTTTGACCCACAATATCAGTTCACCGGCCATATGAAAGGATATTACATAAAATGGGGGCCTGCAAATGCAGGAAGGCACACTTCCTAGAGCACAATGCTCATCACAAAAAAGAGTCTCACTAATGACAAGCTTCTACTAAAATGAAATAGTAATAATGAACTCACAAAATGCATCTTCTATGCCAAAAAGAGTTCCGGTTATAGTTCTACTTTGTACTGGTTCATAAACCGTGAACACTTCTACCGGTATCTCCTCTCCTCCAAGAATGATTTCTAAACTATCTATAGATCATTGCATGATATAACATTCACATAAAAAATGATCTATATACATATACTTCACATTACATAGTCTCTTATATCCTTATTACAATCTGTCTCATCTATATCTTAACAAACTGACCTATATACCCTTCACAAACAATATGCCTTATGTCATCTTACAATGCATTAAAAAAGATATACAATGTCGGCCTTATACAATAATTAAACATAAAAATTCCTTTGGGTCCAAGCCCAATGTTGGCTTCATTGAAGTGTTGGACTCTAGTGCCAGTGTCAGTGCCCGTGTAATGCTAGATTCTCCAATGTCGATGTCTGTCAGTGAATGTCGATGTATGCCGATGTATGCTTCCTTATGAATCTTGTTTCCAAGTCACCATGTTTCCATGTTGCCATCAATGACAACATATGAATCTAATGAGTGTCAATTGCCAACAATCTCCCCCTTTGGCATTGATGGCAACACTCATGTGAAAAAAGGATTCCCTGCAGCTTCAACCTAAAGTATGCTCCCCCTGAGCAATACACTCCTTTCTGATATCCTTCTCATATTTTTCTATCTGATATTTTTCACATTATATACACTCGCCCTTTGGCATCAATGCCAAAGACCAGTGAAAGAATTGAAAGAATGAGTAAATACAGATTACTTTACCGGAGCTTGACCAATTTCAAAATTTTCGTGTAAGCCTTGTCTAGCAACTGTAAATATGTATCCCAGCCAGTTCTGAAGGTATTAGATATGGATACAAGTCCACTCAGTAAGTGTGCAAATGTTTCCTTTTCTTTGACTTCTATCGGTGTGGTCTTAGCAATCATATCCATACATTCCCTGTTATTTACACTGAGTGAATCCAACCTTGGACTCACCAATCCTCTAAGACTCCTTCCCCTTCGAATGATCTTGTCTCTTTCCTTTTCAAAAGAAAAAAATTAATTCTCTAAAGACAAAATTTGTCCATCAAAAGATGTTGTTAGTGAGGTTAATCCATCAAAAGAATTTGCAATTTTGGAAACCTTATCATGTAACTCCTTTAATCTGCTATCTACATTTGTTGTAAGATTTTCTATGTTACAACAGACCCTATAGATATTTGTACACTGTTTCAAACAATTCTCAATAAGAATCATTTTTCCTTCAATTTTCTTCTTCTCTATTTCAATAAGTTGATAAAAAGTGGCTCTTGGTGTATGAGCACCCTTCCAAACTCTTTCTCTTTCTTGTTTTGTTGGTGTTATGCTTCTTAGGAAGCCATTGTACACAAAATAATGAGCCATGTGCTCATAGGTCCTAGTTAGGGTCCTAGAGGAGATCTTAGGGGTCATAAGTCAAAATTGTGATTTTCTTGAAAATGAAGGGTATGTGTGTCCTGGAGGTGTTTAGGGGTCTTTCATATCATGGTGGTATCCTTAGGTTGGCCTATTGTGGGTCTAGGAGTCATAAAAAGAAACATTGGGAAAGTTGCTGAAAAGTTGCATGACAACTTTTAAAAGTTGTCAAGCAACTTTTCCACCATAATGTCAAATTCTTTAGGTTAGTGTGGAAAACCCTAGTTTGGGCACATAGACTGAGGTATAGGTAGTATAAGTATCTGCAAAACCTAAATGAATGGGTTGGATGTCAGACCTTGTACAGCCCCAGAAAAAAACATCAGACTAAGACTGCAAAACTATTACCAGTTAGTTTGTATGAAGGAAGCAAGCAAGTTGATGGATTGAGATACATCCAAAACTATGTGGTTTGTCATTCATGGTGTAAATACTTTCATTTCAAGCAATTATTTTAGGTCTTTACTTGCAAATTGAATAAGTTTGTAAATAGTTTGGAAACTGTCTTCTTATTGTCCAGTTTTGGACAGGATTGTGTAAATGAAGTCTTAACTCCATTTCCCGTTGTGGAACCATCAAGAAACCATGGGGAATGGATGTGAAGACCCTATACATTAGTCCCAAGCAAGAAGGGCCCTTCAAAATGTAGGAAGGCCAAGAAAAGACCTACTCCTAGGTGGGACTGGACAGTGCTCGACTAGGAGAGGTTAGATTGCAGAGGTCTTGGAGAGCAAGGTTGAATAGTGGAGAGGGCATCCTTTGGAGGAAGTGCAGAGGAGTGTTTGAAGCAGAATTGGTGTGAAGGAGGATCCTCCACCAATCCAAACAAGGTGGAAAACACTCAAAACCTTCACTGTGACCCAGGTAGACTACAAAACCCTCATAAAACCCTTGTAAAACCCCAAAATTTGCTCTAGGCACTGTACGGCCACTTGGAGGCCCAAAACCTAGAAAATCCTTGAGCCCTTGCCAATTGAGTGGTAGTCCATTTTGGGAATTAGGGTTGTTTGTGCATAATTTGTGAGAGGGAGCCCTAGAAGACCGGTTAGGAGGCCTAATTGGTCCTAATCCTTGTAGCCCTTTTTGAAGGCAAAAATCCAAATTTTGTGAAATCGGTAAGGGGTTAGAATCTTGAAACCTCTTGGGGGCTCATGAATGGGTGGAAAAACCTTGAAATAGACCTGAAACAACCTTTCTAAGACCTTGGAAGGTGTGTAACAAGATTAGCCCTTGTTAGCCATAGTAAGGGTTTTTGAGTCTCATGTGTAGGTGAGACCTTAGGAGCAGCATAGCAACTCATTGGTGGGTGGATTGGGCAAGGTCAGGGGATTCCTCAAGGAAAGGAAGTCCTAGAGACCCTAGGGTGTGAGGAGAACACCAGGTGATCCAAGGGAAGGATCCAAGAGCATAGACTAGGCTAGTCTATCCCTAACTCCATCCCATCAGATTGGTATCAGAGCTAGTTAAAGATTTGTTGGATTGTGCATGTCTCTATATATTGGTGAATCAGTAAGGGAGAGAAAAATGGTTACTAATGTAGAGCTAGCTAGAGAAGTAGAAGAGAAGAAGGAGAAGAATAGACTCCTTGAAGTAGCCATGAGTGAGATAAGGGATAAACTGTAGGAAGTGGTGGATCAGAGAACACATGAACCTTGGGATGAAGACACCAAGGGTAAAAGCAAGAGATCTATAGACATAGATGACATAATTCCTGAACCAGACCCCTTGTTCAATGAAGAACCTTTTGTGAAGGCTATTAAGGCTTTGAACACCAAAGCTTTTGAAGGATTGCCACATTTCAGTGGAAGAATGGACATAGAGACTGTCATGGAATGGATTGAGGGCATGGAAAACCACTTTGAGTGTGAAGGAGTGACAAAGGCTTAGAAGGTTAAAGTTGCCAAATCAAGATTAAGGGGAGCAGCTTTGACATGGTGGAAGTACCTGCAAGAAGAAAGGGTTAGCATGGGAAAGCTACCAATTGCAAATTGGAAGGCTATGGTGAGTAAGATTAAGGAGAACTACTTACCAGAGGATTATGAAGTCCAACTTCATAAGAAGAGACAAGGATTGAAGAAAAAAGATCTTGATGTAACCTCCTACACCGAAGAGTTTCAAAAACTTTGTCTTAGATCAAAGGTTCAAGAAGATGAATCTATTAAGGTGGCTAGGTATCTAAGCGGCCTAAAGTGGAACATTCAGGATGAGATAAGCCTATGGACTCCTACTACTGTTCAGAAGTGTCATCAACTTGCTGTCAAGGTAGAAGAGAGGTACAAAAGGAAAGGAGACTCCAATAACAGGGGTAGAGGCAGAGGTAGAGACCAAGTGAATCACCAAGGTGGTTACCAAAGAAAGACAAATGAGCCAAGAAACCAAGGAGAAGCCAAGTTAACTGAGCATGGTAGTGAAACCAATCTTAGAGGAGGACACTCTAGAGGAAGAGGTGCACAAGGTGGTCCAAAAAAGGGTAGAGGTACCGGCAGAGATAACTCCTATTTTGTAACAATGAAGTGTTACAATTGTGGACAATTGGGACACCCCGCATATAGATGCCCTGACAAGCCTACCACATCAAATAGTGGAAAGAGGGTTGTTTATGCACAAGAAGACTCTTCAGGAAGTAAGACACTAGATGTGGACTAGATTGAATCAGAAGTTGGTGAGAATCTGATGTTCAATAGGATTTTGATCAGACAACTAGTTAAGGAGGAACCCAAACATAGGAGAGCATTGTTTAGGGTGAGGTGCAAAGTTCTTGGTAAAGTGTGCAAGGTGATAGTTGATACAAGCTCAACTGACAACAACATCTCAGAAGAGGCAGTTAGGAAGTTGATACTCACAAGAATACCCCACACCAATCCTTACAAAGTGACTTGGTTGAACAAAGGACAGAGTGTGCTAGTCAATGAGCAGACTTGGGTAGAGTTTTCTATTGGAGGATATAAGGACAAGATCCTTTGTGATGTGTTGCCTATGGATGCATGTCATTTATTGCTAGGAAGACCCTAGAAATTTGATAGGAAGGTGATCTATGATGGAGAGGAGAAATCCATATCCTTTAAGAAGGACAACAAGACCTTCAAGATTCAGTCTTTGACAGAGGATGAAGAGGGCATTTCAAAAACACCTAGTGGTTTAATGGCTACTGGTAAAGAGTTCTTAAATTTTCTACATGAGGAGTCGATAGTGAAGTGTGCCATCTTTGTGAAGCCAAGTGAGAAAGCAGACAAGTTGTAGGCAGAAGTACCCAAGGAGGTGAAGTAGATGTTGCAAGAGTATAAGGATATAGTTAGTGATGGAGCACCTGCAACACTCCCACCAAGAAGGTCTATAAGTCATCAAATAGACTTTGTTCTTGGTGCATTCTTACCTAACAAGGCTGCATATAATCTCACACCTAATCAAAATAAGGAAGTGGCAAGGCAAGTGTAGGAGTTATTGGAACAAGGACTGATTAAGAAGAGCATCAGTGCATGTGCAGTCCTGGTAGTGCTAGCATCAAAAAAAGGAGATAAGTGGAGACTATGCACTAACTCAAGAGCAATCAATAAGATTACCATAAGGTATAGGTTTCCTGTTCCTAGAATAGAGGATCTAATGGAATTTTTAGGAGGGGCTATGTATTCTACTAAGCTTGACCTTAAAATTGGTTATCACCAGATAAGAATTAAGGAGGGTGATGAGTGGAAGACTACTTTTAAAACCACAGATGGATTGTATGAATGGCTTGTGATGCCATTTGGGCTTACTAATTCTCCAAGCACTTTCATGAGGTTGATGAATGAGGTGTTGAAAGAATTCACAGACAGATTTGTGGTGGTGTACCTAGATGGCATTCTCATCTATAACAGAACCAAGGAAGAACACCTTGAGCATTTGAGGTTAGTTTTGGAAAGGTTGCATGAGGAGAAACTATCCATCAACCTTGAGAAATGTGACTTTTTGAAGCAAGAGCTGGTTTACTTAGGATTTGTGGTGTCCAAAGGAACCTTGAAGATGGATCCAAGCAAAGTGGAGGCAATTTTGAATTGGCCTGCACCTAAAATAGGGACTGAGGTTAGAAGTTTCCATGGATTAGCTCAATTCTATAGAAAATTTGTGAGGAATTTTAGTGGTATATGTGCACCAGTCCTTGACACCATTAAGGGAGGTATAAAAACTAAGTTTAAATGGGCTGAGTAGGCAGACAAAGCATTTCAATTGTTGAAATAGGAAGTACCTACAAAACCTATCCTTCTCCTACCTACATTTGATAAGCTATTCACCTTGGAGTGTGATGCAAGTGGAGTTGCAGTAGGTGGTGTGTTGAGTTAAGAGGGAAGACCTATTTCATTTTTCAGTGAGAAGCTTAATGAAGCAAATAAGTACTCAACTTATGACCTAGAGTTGTATACATTAGTGCAGTCTCTAAAGAAATGGAGGCATTACCTACTTCCAAAAGAATTTGTAGTGTTCACAAACAATTAGGCATTGAGTTACATAAACACTCAAGAGAAGTTAAGTAATAGGCATTTGAAATGGATGGAATACCTCCAATCCTTCACCTTCACCATCAAACATAAGAAGGGGCAACTTAACAGGGTGGCAGATGCATTGAGCAAAAAGTTGTTGACAGCTCAAGAATTACAGTTGTAAATCATAGGCATAGAAGTCTTCAAAGACCTCTATGAAGGAGATGAAGACTTTTCAATAGCTTACAATGTTTGCAAAGAGTTTGAGAACTATTTCCATGGTGAGTATGCAGATTACACTCTCCAAAATGGTCTCTTGTTCAAGGGTAACCAATTATGTGTACCTAGAGGATCCATGAGGGAGAACCTCATCCAAGAGAAACATAATGGTAGTTTAAGTGGATACTTTGGGATTAATAAGACCCTAGATTTAGTACAGAGGTACTAATATTGGCCAAAGTTGCCAAGGGATGTGAAAAGATATGTATAACAGTGTGGTGTATGCCAAAGAGCCAAAGGTGGATCAAGCAATGTAGGTTTATATCAACCATAACCGGTTGCTAACAGACCTTGGGAATGCATAAGCATGGACTTTGTAGTGGGACTTCCCAAGACAAAAATAGGTATGGACAACATCTATGTGGTAGTAGATAGATTTTCCAAAATGAGTCATTTTATCCCATGTAAGACCACACATGATGCAAGCTATGTTGCACATCTCTTTTTCAAAGAGATTGTTAGGATTCATGCACTCCCTTTAAGCATTGTTTTAGACAGGGACAGCAAGTTCATGGGTCATTTTTGGCAAACATTATGGAGGAGATTAGGAACCAACCTGTCATTTAGCTCAGCTTACCATCCATAAACAGATGGTCAGACTGAAGTCATCAATAGGGTGTTAGGTAACTTGTTGAGCTATTTAACTAAGGAGTATGGCCAAACATGGGACCTGATCATTTCTCAAGCAGAGTATTCATACAATGAAAATATGAATAGAACCACTGGTAGAAGTCCTTTTGACGTTGTCTATGGCAGACATCCAAGAGGAGTATGTGAGTTGAGATACCTTGGTAGTTTGGAAATGAAGAGTGAGCAAGCAAAAGACTTCACTCAAACCATCAAGGAAGTTCAGGAGCAGGTTAAGAAGGCCATTCTTGAATCCAATCAAAAATTGAAAGCCAAAGTGGATGAGAAAAGGAGAGAAGTTCAGTTTAAGGTGGGTGACTATGTGATGGTCCTGTAGACATCTAAAAATGGTCAACGCTTGCGGAGTCATACTTTAACATTTGCGCGCTGCCTTATTTTAGGGTTTTTGTGTCGCATTAACATTTCTTCTATGTTGCGCACTTGGTCTTTATCATTTGCGAGCATCAAGTCCTTCTGCATTCTTCATTTGTCTCACTTTCGAATTTGGTCTTGTCGATAACAATCTTCAGTCATGATTTTGGTCGATCTTATCCTGTCGCATCAATGTGCGTACTCATTTGTCATATTTTGGACATCATCAATCCTAATCGATGATAGAATTAGGGTTTTGTCCTCTTGTCAATTTTGTGATCAATTTGTCATCAATCATTGTCCTTTTTCAATCTTATCATTTTGCGATCGATTTGTCATCGATCCTTGTCCTCTTGTCAATCTCGTCAATTTTGCGATCGATTTGTCATTGATCATTGTCCTTTTCAATCATGTCAATTTGGATCAATTAGTCATTGTTCCGCGTCAATTGGCACTTATCAATTCGGTCTCTTTATCAATCTTGGTTAATTTGTCAACCAATCTTAATCGTTTGTCAGCATTGGTCCTTTGTTAATTAGAATCCTGATCGAATCGACATCAATTATCTTTTGTCAAGACCTAATTGTCGTCCTTGCATTTCTAATTCATCTTCTAGGGTTTTATGATTCATTCACTTAATCTTGTTTGTCATTTTCCCTCTAGGATAAATAATTTATTTATTTATCCTAAGTCTTCTTGTCACAATTAAATATTTATTTAATTGGCTAATTAATTCCTCCCTCTTTTTGTGAATTAATTAATGAATGGTGAACCCGACGTGAACTTAACCCCTTAACTATGTTTTTGAGTTCTTTTGAGCTGATTTGCAGGTGGAAAACTCAAGAAACAGGGTGACCCAGAGCTTTCTAGACACTTCTGTGCCTATGTAGGAGGGATCTGTGCCTGTGTTAAGGAGACCTGTGCCTGTGTCAAGGCATTCTATGCCTGTTTCAAGGAATTCTACGCCTATGTGAGACATTCTGCGCCTGTGTAAGGCCAGAAACAAAGGTGAAAATCAGTGTTTTTACTTGCAAATTACTTTGTTTTCATTTTGTTCGTATATTCTGCTTTTTTTTGGTACTGATTCTCTATGCAGTACCTTGGTGTTACATGTGACGAAGACAAAAAAAAAGAATGAAACTACTAACAAATATTATGCAGGTTCGCTAGTCAAAGACCAAACAAATCAAACTCCTAACTTAGTGATTTTGCAGGTTGCCTTATATTCCAACCAAACTTTGTGTTTGTGATTTTTAATTAGGCACCTAGTATGTTTGCTAAGTAGGATGGAATGAACATGTGTTCACTTTGCTTGTTGAGTTTGACATTGGAGTAGGAGAGTATGCTCTCATCCTTCTTAGGGTGATCAGAAATCCAGACCTTCGATACCATTCTCATGTTTTGGATTGTTTGTTACCTTTAGAGGGCCTGCCTTCTCGACCATTTGCTTTCTTTTGCAAGCAAGTGACAATAGTGAGAGGGGAACGACCCAAAGTGAGCATAGCTAGAGTACCTTGGCATTCTAACTCACTATAAATAAATACCTGATGGGCGAAAGCTTTGAAGGAAGGGTTACATGGGAATTGTAGTTACTTGGGAAGTGATGACCCTTGGGCTCTTTCTCATATCAGCATCTAAGTAGGGCCTCATGGTCTAAATCATCCTTGTGCAACTACATTTGTTTGGTATCTTGGTGGGCCTGTGTCTTAATCATGCTTGCATGACACCAAGGAGTAGCGCTTAACAGAAATTCTTATTAAACACCTTTTATTTAGAGCCAAAACCCTTCTAGTTGCTTGAGAAGGAGGAGTTCGGATACTTGGAAGAGATACTAAGTTCGCCATGGGGAGATTTCCATGGGGACTGATTCTTGGCTGCCTTGAGAAGTGAGTGCCGTGGAGGGGAGCCCGTGGGGTCAAGCATCTATGCATTCTCCTTGAATCTCATAACAAGTCTACCTCTCAAGTACCTACTGTGAAGTTATATTTTGATGGATCCCATACCGAATTCGGGTCCGGCATAGGTATATTGTTTATCACCCCTCAAGGTGATGCTATTCCCAAATCCCACAGAATAACTTTCCATTGCAAAATATGAAGCTCTGGTCACAGGACTCTGAGTAGCGATCCACTGGAACATCACACACATTTACAATTCTATGGAGATTCTCAGTTAGTCATTCGTCAAGTGAATGATGACTACGAAACAAAAGATGAAAAGCTTATTCCTTACAAGCATATGGTGGATTTATTCAAGACAAAATTTATGGCTATCCATTTCAGTCAAGTTCCACAAATTCACAAGTCATCAACAGATGTGATGGCCACTATTGCTTCCATGTTAAATATGCCCCACAATATGGACAGATGTGAATTTTTGGTCGAACAGTTTCCTGTCCCTTCTTTTGAAATTTCGACAGCAGATGTGATGTGTGTTCTTGTTGGTCCTAATTTCACGTGGTACAATGACAACTATCAATATTTGAAATCCCAAACCTTACCACCTAACCTTTCCTCTAACCAACGTCGAGCCTTCATCCGCCAGATAGCCAAATATGTCATCATCACAGACACCCTTTACCGTCGTTCCTTTGACCACACCCTCCTCAAGTGTTTGGATTGTAACAAAGCACAAATGACTTTACACGAGGTTCATGATGGTATATGTGGGGGCCATTTCAATGGTCTAAGATTAGCCACAAAGTTGGTTCGTGCTGGGTATTATTGGCCCACTATGGAAAAGGATGTTCATGATTTTGTCAAGAAGTGCTACAAATGCCAAATCCATGGAAATTACATTCATGCACCAGCCCAAGAACTTCATTCTGTCATATCTCCGTGGCCCTTTTCTCAATGGGGATTGGATCTTATTGGCAAGATTCACCCGACATCGGCAAATGGACACAAGTTTATCATTATAGCCACAGAGTACTTTACAAAATGGATTGAGGCTATTCCTATGACCTATATCATCGGTGTGCAAATTTCAAAATTCCTATTGAATTATATCATCTGCAGATATGGAGTTTCCCTTGCAATAGTCACAGATAATGGCCGTCCATTCAAGAACAAAGATGTCAAGGAACTCTATGAAAAGTTTCACATTCAACACCGTTTCTCAAGTCCTTACTATCCACAGGGTAATGGTTAGGCCGAAGCATCAAATAAAACCATTATCAAGATCCTAAAAAAGGTTGTCAATGACGCTAGTCGAGATTGGCATGTACAGTTGAATCCAACACTATGGGCTTATCACACTTCTATCCACACACCTACTGGCGCAACACCTTATTCCTTGGTGTATGGTGCGGAAGCCATTTTACCCTTGGAAGTGGAGATTCCCTCTTTGCATGTTTCCTTGCAACATTTGATTGATGATGAGATGTACAGAGTCTCTCAGTTGCATCAGCTTGAGATGTTAGATGAGAAACGTCAGACAACCCTGACACATTTGCAAGCATATCAAAACCGTCTCCGTCGCTCTTATAATAAGAAGGTCAAAGGGGGACACTTCGAAGTGGGAGATCTGGTTCTAAAGGCAAACCCCAAGAATGCACAATCTACTAACATCATCAAAGGAAAGTTTGAACCTAATTGGGTTGGGCCTTTCATAGTTACTACAACCTATGGCTCGAGGGCATATCAGCTTGCCACCCCAAAAGGTGAAGCTTTGTCAGATCCAGTCAATAGCATGCACCTTCGCAAGTATTGGGCATAGTTTTCTGTCAGCAATTCTTCAAATATGATCTTGAAAAAATCAAAAAAAAAATCAAAAAGCTCGAAAAATACAAAAAAATCAAAAAGTGAAAGAAACAATCGAATAAAAAGTGAAAAAATTGAGAAAAAAACAAACAAAAGTAAAGAAAAATCATTCGCCCTCTAGTGAAAACCTAGCAAACAAGCACTTTGGGCAAGTACCATGGTGAAAACCTGGCAAACAGGTGCCATGTGTAAAAGATTATTGCTCCGTCATCTATCATGACCCCTAGCTATACTTTCCCTCCGCAGCTTTATCACGCTTATCCTTGTCCTGACCCAATGTTTTGTTCCAGGCCTGTGATTGGTCAACATCATTGTCTTGCATACTCAGGTTTCTAGTCCTTGTGCATATGTTTCGGTCCTGGTCACTGTATATGTCTTTCAAAATTTCATTGGGTGTGTGCCCCTTGTCATGATCAATTATCGGAGCTTTCAAATTGAAAAATGTCCTGAAAAAAATCATAAAAATTGAAAAATGTCCTGAAAAAAATCATAAAAATTGAAAAATGTCCTGAAAAAAATCATAAAAAATTGAAAAATGTCCTGAAAAAATCATAAAAAAATCAAATAATGTCCTGAAAAAAGTCCCTAAAAAGTCAAATAATGTCCTGAAAAAATAAAAATAAAAAATAAAATAATTTTTTTTTTTTTTTTTGTAAAAACTCGGAAAAAACAAAACAACACAATATCCCCTTTGTGCATAGATAGATCACTAAGCATACATCCAGTGACAATCAATCACACACTGCGCTTTATTGAAATCACGCATTAACAGATGAACTTTTTAATCAAACCAGACATTCAAATTGATCAAAATTGTCATATCAATCAATCAACATCAATATCATTTGTCCTTGTCACATTATCATGGGTCTTATACAGGGTGTGGTATACTCGAAACTAGACTGTGTCCTGTCTTAGACGGGGTACCGCCTTCCCTGAAACCAGACAACATGATCATTCTTGTTTTTCACTTTTGACAATGACGATCAAAATGTTTGTTTGACTTGGTTGAATTTGTGCGTCTTATCTTTTTATTGATTTATCTTTGGCTTCGATCATGTTCCTATGTTTCTCGATGATGTCACTAAGTGATTTAGAGTGACTGAGATGGTTCATGATCCCTTTTGTTTTTTGTTATGTTTGTTATTTGTGGAATGTTTGTCACAAACTGGGGCAACTATATCATTGGGTGTCTATGATAAGTACAGTCGCTCTGCGAATGCCGCACATACCTCGACCCTTGATGTATGCACCCTAGGATGCTTCACTCATTCCTTGTGTGCGATGTGTCTGTCTTTTCCAAAAGGGGTTGCATTTTAGCTCTAGCCTTCAATACCATGATGCTCTGCATCCACTTTGCTACTTTAAATAAAGGTTCTCACCTACTTCTGTGCATTGGTGAAAGCAAGTTTTTCTTCATCTCTAACTGTCCTTTGTCTAATTTCTTCTTACTAACATTTCTTCCATCAGTCTTGGCAGTCCATTCAAACCTATCATTTTCTGTCATTCTTATCGATCGATTGGCCTCTTTTCTGGATTTTTCTGGCCAATTCCTCGAGGGGGCATGCATATGTCATTGTCATTGTCTGGGGCATTTTCACTATTTTTCTTTGAAACAATGCTTAAAATCGCATTGTCTCAAAGAGGGGCAAAATGTAGACATCTAAAAATGGTCAATGTTTGTGGAGTCATACTTTAACATTTGCGCGTTGCCTTATTTTAGGGTTTTTTGCGTCGCATTAACATTGCTTCTATGTTGCGCACTTGGTCTTTATCATTTGCGAGTGTCGAGTCCTTCTGCATTCTTCATTTGTCTCGCTTTCAAATTTGGTCTTGTTGATAACAATCTTTAGTCATGATTTTGGTCGATCTTATCCTGTCACATCAATGTGCGTGCTCATTTGTCATATTTTGGACATCGTCAATCCTAATCGATGATAGAATTAGGGTTTTGTCCTCTTGTCGATTTTGCGATCGATTTGTCATTGATCGTTGTCATTTTTCAATCTTATCATTTTGCGATTGATTTGTCATCGATCCTTGCCCTCTTGTCAATCTCATCAATTTTGCGATCGATTTGTCATCGATCATTGTCCTTTTCAATCGTGTCAATTTGGATCAATTAGTCATTATTCCTTGTCAATTGGCGCTTATCAATTTGGTCTCTTTATCAATCTTGGTTAATTTGTCAACCAATCTCAATTGTTTGTCAGCATTGGTCCTTTGTTAATCGGAATCATGATCGAATCGACATCAATTATCTTTTGTCAAGACCTAATTGTCGTCCTTGCATTTCTAATTCATCTTCTAGGGTTTTATGATTTATTCACTTAATCTTGTTTGTCATTTTCCCTCTAGGTTAAATAATTTATTTATTTATCCTAAGTCTTCTTGTCACAATTAAATATTTATTTTATTGGCTAATTAATTCTCCCCTCTTTTTGTGAATTAATTAATGAATGAAAAATTATTAATTAATTTACCTAATTTTCCAATTTACTAATTTCTCCTAATTCCTAATTTCCTAATTTTCATCAATTTCTAATTTCCTAATTTCCATTTCATCTAATTTTCTATTTTCTCCTATTTTTCTAATATTTCCCCTAATTTCATGGGAATGACATAGCAATCTTGTCAATTTGTCATAATTTGTCAATCAATCAATTTTGCATAGCAACCTTGCCAATTTTGTCATAATTTGTCAATCAATCAATCTTGCATAGAAAGTGTCAATTTTGTCATAATTTGTCATTCTTGATTTGAAATTTCCTTTCAAATCTCTTCATGCTAATCTTGTCATCTCTCCAATTTGTCTATAAATTGGAAGAATTTCTTCAATCAGAGATCCGATCAATCAATCACGCTTCTAGTATCCTTATGTAGTCATCTTGTCTTGTCAATCTTGCTTTCATGCTATACCTTTGCATTTGTATATTTTGATGGATCCCATACCAAATTCGGGTCCGGTGCAGGTATATTGTTTGTCACCCCTCAAGGTGATGGTATTCCCAAACCCTATAGAATAACTTTCCATTGCACCAATAACATTGCAGAATATGAAGCTCTGGTCATAGGACTCCGAGTAGCAATCCACTGGAACATCACACATTTACAAGTCTATGGAGATTCTCAGTTTTCATTCATTAATTAATTCACAAAAAGAGGGAGGAATTAATTAGCCAATTAAATAAATATTTAATTGTGACAAGAAGACTTAGGATAAATAAATAAATTATTTAACCTAGATGGAAAATGGCAAACAATATTAAGTGAATAAATCATAAAACCCCAGAAGATGAATTAGAAATGCAAGGACGACAGGTCCATTTGAGCAAAGCTAGGATGCAAGGTGGTAAGCCTGCCAAATGCAGATGAGAAGGGTAGGACCTTGTAGAATCCTGTCACAATATGGTAAGAATGCCTACAAAGTTGACTTGCCTTCAGATTTAGCTTTATCACTAGTCTTTAATGTAGCTGACCTGATCTTGTATAAGGGTGAGATAGAAGGGCAGACTGAGAACCAAGCCAAGGTACTGTAGGACCTTGATGTTAATGTCTTACCACAGGTGAAGAAGCCTAAAGTAGAGGATATCTTGGAATTAAGGGTGAAGAAATCAACTAGACACCAGGTCTACATGGAGCACTTAGTGAAATGGGCATATCAACCAGTATTTGAAGCTACATGGGTGGAAGAGAGCAAGTTCAAGGCACTTGGAATAGACCCAGATCTCATCTCTTATTCTATTTCTTAATTGTGTGTAGAGGGGGAGTATGGTGCAGGAGTACCCTTCCAAACTCTTTCTCTTTCTTGTTTTGTTGGTGTTATGCTTCCTAGGAAGCCATCGTACATAAAATAATGAGCCATGTGCTCATACGTCCTAGTTAGGGTCCTAGAGGAGATCTTAGGGGTCATAAGTCAAAATTGTGATTTTCTTGAAAATGAAGGGTATGTGTGTCTTGGAGGTGTTTAGGGGTCTTTCATATCATGGTGGTATCCTTAGGTTGGCCTATTGTGGGTCTAGGAGTCATAAAAAGCAACATTGGGAAAGTTGTTCAAAAGTTGCATGACAACTTTTAAAAGTTGTCAAGCAACTTTTCCACCATAATGTCAAATTATTTAGGATAGCATGGAAAACCCTATTTTGGGCACATAGATAGAGGTATAGGTAGTATAAGTACCTGCAAACCCTAAATGAATGGTTTGGATGTCAGACCTTGTACGGCCCTAGAAAAAAAACATCAGACTGAGACTACAAAACTATTACCAGTTAGTTTGTATGAAGGAAGCAAGCAACTTGATGGATTGAGATACGTCCAAAATTGTGTGGTTTGTCATTCATGGTGTAATTACTTTCATTTGAAGAAATTAGTTTAGGTTTTTACTTGCAGATTGAATAAGTTTGTAAATAGTTTGGAAACTATCTTCTTACTGTCCAGTTTTGGACAGGATTGTGTAAATGAAGTCTTAACTCCAATTCCCGTTGTGGAACCATCATGAAACCATGGGGGATGGATGTGAAGACCTTGTACATTAGTCCCAAGCAAGAAGGGCTCTTGAAAATGTAGGAAGGCCAAGAAAAGACCTTCTCCTAGGCAGGACTGGACAGTGCCTGGTTAGGAGAGGTCAGATTGCAAAGGTCTTGGAGAGCAAGGTTGAATTGTGGAGAGGGCATCCTTTGGAGAAAGTGCAGAGGAGTGTTTGAAGCAGCATTGGTGTGAAGGAGGAGCCTCCACCAATCCAAACAAGGTGGAAAACACTCAAAACCTTCACTGTGACCTAGGCAGACTACAAAACCCTCATAAAACCCTTCTAAAACCCCAAAATTCACCCTAGGCACTGTACAACCACTTGGAGGCCCAAAACCTAAAAAATCCTTGAGGCCTTGCCAATTGAGTGGTAGTCCATTTTGGGAATTAGATGTTTTTGTGCATCGTTTGTGAGAGGGAGCCCTAGAAGACCGGTTAGGAGGCCTAATTGGTCCTAATCCTTGTAGCCCTTTTTGAAGGCAAAAGTCCAAATTTTGTGAAATCGGTAAGGGGTTAGAATCTTGAAACCTCTTGGGGGCTCATGAATGGGTGGAAAAACCTTGAAATAGACCTGAAACAACCTTTCTAAGACCTTGGAAGGTGTGTAACAAGATTAGCCCTTGTTAGCCATAGTAAGGGTTTTTGAGTCTCATGTATAGGTGAGACCTTAGGAGCAGCATAGCAACTCATTGGTGGATGGATTGGGCAAGGTCAGGGGATTCCTCAAGAAAAGGAAGTCCTAGAGACCCTAGGGTGTGAGGAGAACACCAGGTGATCTAAGGGAAGGATCCAAGAGCATAGACTAGGCTAGTCTATCCCTAACTCCATCCCATTAGCTCTCTTAGCCATAGTAAATCTCTCAAGTGCCCGTCGATCTGAAATTTGATGCAAAGATTGAAAATTGTTAGATATATGCTCAGTTAATTCCTTATGCTTATAGGAAGGGCTAGCTTCATTTTTCAATCTTACAATCAGGAATTAGCCTGTGCAAAACTGTGATTGAGTGATCTATTATTCCTTTATCTGTCGATCCCTCCTTTATTAGTTTCTGAGTAGCCATCATCATTAACTCAGTGGGACTCATCTTAGTGATTGATTTCTTCTCAACTTGTGAAGTGTGAATTGCCAAAACCTTTGCCGATGAATCAATATTAACTGTCGGTATAGTCTCAGTTTCCTTTACCTTAGCCTCCTTAGCACCGGTGGCTTCGCCACTTGGTGCAGTATCTATTACTGTCAGTGGAGTATTATCCACAATATTGTTAGTACCCTGTACATTGTCTTGTTCAAAATTTTTCTCTATCGGTATTGACTGTACACTCTCCTTTACTGTCGGTGGTGTCTCTATACTTATAGTTACTGTCGGTTTATTCAAAATTGGAGCTGAACTATCCAAAATACCTTTCCCTTTAGATCTATCTGGGATGGTGGAAGTTGTTTCTTTTACAAATTATTCTTGGGAGATGAGAAAATCAAGAATCTTTTGGAAGAATTTAGTCCAACCATCTTTGGTCTCATTTACTACCTCATTTACCCTGCCCATCATTAGGGTTATTTATCAGGATTTGCTACTAAATACTGTTATGTTTGCAACATCAATGCATTGTTTCATTTCCTCATTGTTTATTGAACCACACATACCCAAAAGTTCTACTTCCTTAATTTCTCTATCCCTTGTGACTACATCAAGTCTTCTAGCATCTAATTTATTATACAGTGATAGAGGAATTTCCTTCAAAATTTCTACTAAGGCTTTCTTATCTATCTATGTATAACAAAATTGCCTCTTCAATCTCATTATGCTCATTATCCTCTAAATCTTCATAAAAAATGGATACATTATTCAAAATTCCATCCTTGGTTATTTCATCAATCAATTCAGCACAGGTCATTGTAGCCTTACTAGACTTAGTATCATCGTTACTCTTCTTCTTCTTGTTGTGGGTTACCAGATTGGATGTGATTGGTTTCCTCTTCGGAATAGGTTTCCTTGCCGGAGGTGGGGGTGCAGTAGGTTTTGTCACCTTTCTCACAAGCTTCCTCCTTGGCTCCACCTTCTTCTCCTGTATCGGAGGCTGGTCGATTTTCTTTCTTTGTACCCTTTTGAATGCTAGAGGTTCATTATCCTCTGGATCAGAGTCATAAGTGACAAAAGAAATGAAAGTTTCAAGCCTCTTTGCCTCAGGAGCACTAACCATTGCCAGTTCCTTTGCCAATTTGGATCAAGAACCTAGTTGAGTGTCTATCATATGGATTACATTTTATATTTATGAAGACATCTTATCTATTTTTTTCTCTCTTCTTTTCTTATCGAAGCCAATTTTGACTTCAAGAGCCTTTTCTTCGATAGTACCAAAATGTTTTGTCTTAGCATCCAATGGAGCTTCAAGTAGCATTTTGGCATAGAGTTCAAAAATGCTATGATCCACTTCATATCCAAGCTCAGTGATCCATATGGTCCTAGGTTCTACTACCTCCATAAGAGTTTCATCAGTTTTCACAATAAAACAAATATCAGTGGAGTACTTCTCCACAATGTGCTTTGATATTCTTTCCCTCTATCTCATATTTTCCTGAAATGTTTTGAAATAGCCCTAAAGTTTTTCATCCCTACTGGTACCAAGACTGGTGATTGCTTCCTTGATTTGCATACCTATCGGTATGTCATGTGCCAAACTCTTCTTCCCTAGACCAGGTAGCTCATTCATGAAGTAAAGCATTAAACAAACAATGAGATTTCCGAACCTAAAAGTTCCTTTCTTAACACTCTTAATCTTTCCAAGATTCAACATTAGTTCACTTCTCAGCCATTCAAATAAATAATACTTCTCATTATTCTTTAACATCTGATAAGAAACATGGATGTAGGAACTAGCAACAGAGTTCAATCGACTAGATTGAGTTATCTTATAGCCGATTATCATGCTGAAAAATTTCACATCTATGCCCTTGATTGTACTAACCCTCATAGATCTTCCATCATGGGTTGCGCTGGTGAGCTTCTCAACCGCAATGGTGGAAATATTCTTGCTAGGTTCCTGTCCGACTTTGGGTAAGCCAGTGACTCTTGAATTTCTTCCTTTTTTATTATGTAGGGCCGATCTAGCCAGATGAACTCATTGTGAACCCCACATAGAACATATCTGATCACCTCATCTTTGAATTCTGGTATGTACAGAATATTGGTTAACCCTAGATCCTCGATGATCTTATATTCCATCTTGATTGTTCAGGAGTCTCCTAGTATCATAGATTGATACATGCCCTTTATCTCTTCTGTACCTAGATCCTCCAAGTTGCAGTGAATATATACCCTTACATCTTCAACATACATCACGCCGTCAGGAACCCTAGAGAATGTGCTTGTAGAGTCTTCTTTAATAGCTATCTAGGGAACTTCCTTGAAAATGGGTCTCAGCTTATCCTTAACTTCAACAATCATGGGATTTGCAATGAAAGTAGGAGCAAATG
Organism: Cryptomeria japonica; assembly: GCF_030272615.1. Lineage (NCBI taxonomy): Eukaryota > Viridiplantae > Streptophyta > Pinopsida > Cupressales > Cupressaceae > Cryptomeria > Cryptomeria japonica. Next base: position 437,789,864 of record NC_081412.1, on the reverse strand, counting down.
ATCCAGATGCCATTTCGAAGAAATACCTGAAAATGATCGCCGATGTGAAGATTTGATTGCTTATCTAATGATTGTTGGAAATCCTCTCAGAATGCCTTTGCTCACTCTTAATTGCCTAAAATTATCCTTTACTTTTCTCTAGATTTCTTGAATGCTGGGTGAGTGAAAATGAATTCACTTTCCCCTTTTATAAGCAAGTAAAGCCTAACACTTCACTATCATAAATGCTTTGCGATGTACCCTACCGGATGTCGGTTTCACAGTCTTATGTTGTGTAAACCTTCATCAATGATTAAGACAACTCTCTAGATTTCTTCCAGATCTCTTTTAGATCTCGGCTAAGGAATATGCAAGATTTGCAATATATTTGCCAACCCCTAAGGTGTATGCCTCAGGTACTGGTGGAATTTCCTGCCGATGTAGGAATGCTCTACTCTATCAGTAGAGTTATCGGTCTAGATCCATCTCCACTTGGTTCTTCAGACTTTATAACCCATCCCTTGGTGTGATCTTGTTGTATTTCATCTACCTTTTGTTTTCCTTTCATATTTTATTTATCATTGCTAACCGGTTGAGTTTTTCTTCTGCAATACTTAGCAATATGACCTATTTTGTTGCATGCATAACATGTAACATTGTTCTTTTGAATTGCTTTAACATATCCGGTGTCATTCCTTGAACTACATTGATTAGCCAAATGACCAAACTTTCCACATGCATGACATTTTACATTCATTCTGCAATCTTCTGATTTATGACCATATTTCTTACAATTTGTGCATTGACCGGGAACAAAATTATAATTTTGATTTATTCTATTTCTACATTGTTTATCCATATGCCCAAATTTATTACAAACAAAGCATCTACCATTGAATTTATAAGCATTAGATTTCCTTACCAGTTTCCTCTGGTCTAATGATTTCTACATATCGGTTGACTAATCTCCATTTGTAGTACCGAAGCTTTCACCTTGTACAAATCCAAGTCCTCTAGAATCATCATTCTACCTTTTTTTCCAATAATTCATCCAACTATGCAACACTAATCCTGAATCTTTATACTCGTAGTATTCAAATCATCTCTTAGAGTAGTTATTTGTCTTTCAAGCTCTTGTTCATTGTCTTAGGAGTGTACCAAATCAGTTCTCAATATATTATTCTCATGAGTCAATCTGTCACATTCATCAAATTTGTTCTTTAGAGATATAACAAGATTTTCTTCCTTTTTCTTTATGTCCTCAATTCTTTTGATAACCTCATAGTCAGGTCTTGTATTTCATTCTTCATGAGCATGTTTTCTTGACTCGGTTTTTGACATTGTTCCTTAAGTGCATTTTTCTCTTCATCATCCTAGTTTTGCAAAAGTTCCTTTCTCTTAGCTTGAGTAGATGATAACCTTTCTTGTAGGACAATAATGAATTCATTAGTAGAATTCAATTCATCTTGCAATTTTATATTCTTCATCCTTTCAACATCATAATCCTCAAGAGCCATCTCAAGTTGCTTCTCCATAGCCATGTTCAATGATTCCGATTTCAAGATCTTCCTCAAGTTGTTATACTTATTCAGAGGAACTAGGCTCTGATACCAATTGTTGGGATCCAAGAACACTAAGAGGGGGGGAGGGGGGTGAATCAGTGTTCTATCAGTAAGATATAATTTTACCCTTTTATAACATACACATATAACTTGATGTAAATAAATCATCCACATAAATGAACACCATAACACAAAAAATTTATACATGGAAAACCTCAAAGAGGAGAAACCACAGTGGGATTTGTAACCCACAATATCAGTTCACTGACCATATGAAAGGATATTACATAAAATGGGGGCCTGCACATGTAGGAAGGCACACTGCCTAGAGCACACTGCTCATCACAAAAAGAGTCTCACTGACTACAAGCTTCTACTGAAATAAAATAGTAATAATGAACTCACAAAATGCATTTGATATGCCAAAAAGAGTTCCAATTATAGTTTTTCTTTGTACCGGTTCATAAACCCTGAACACTTCTACTAGTATCTCCTCTCCTCCAAGAATTCTTTCCAAACTATCTACAGATCATTGCATTATATAACATTCACATACAAAATGATCTATATACATATACTTCGCATTACATAGTCTCCTATATCCTTATTACAATTTATCTCATCTATATCTTAACAAACTGACCTATATACCCTTCACAAACAATATGCCTTATGTTGGCTTACAATGCATTACAAAAGATATACCATATTGGCCTTATACAATAATTACAAATAAAACTTCCTTCAGGTCCAAGCCTAATGTCAACTTCATTGAAGTGCTGGTGCCAATGTAACCCTGGATTCTCCAATGGTGGTGTCTGTCGGTGAATGCCTCCTAAGGTCAGTGTATGTCGGTGTATGCTTCCTTATGATTCTTGTTTCCAAGTTACCATGTTTCCATGTTACCATGAATGATAACATATGAATCCAATGAGTGTCAATTGCCAACACCCACTATCTTGATACAAAATCGTAATGCAATAGTGTTGTATTGAATGGAAAAGACCTGCATTAGCATAAAGGTTGTATGATCATTATTTGAAATGAAATGCATGATAATAAACAAAGACATTAGATTAACGAAGAGGTAGGATTATATAAATTATATCAAGTGTACCCACTACACGAATGCAAAAATCATGAGGCAATAGTAATGTTTATCAAAGTAGACTTGCATCTTTAACACATTCTTAATATACACATAACAAACTTGAAAATTAAGGTTTTATATTTTAGATGAAATGAATGATAAAAAAAGTAAGAGATAATAAATACCTACTACTCAAGTGTTCTTGAAGGGTCATCTCTTTGCTTAAGAGTACCTAGTATTGCTTCATGATCAACACTAGTCACTGTCCATAGCTCTTTGGTCTTCGGTCTTTCTTGATGCTTTAACAACTTGACATTTGTAGCTACAATAAGGTGTGAATACATGAAAATGGCTTTGTGTCTCTCATAGTCTTCAAATGTGGGTATGCCATTCTTTCTAATCATGTATGTTTGCAACCAAGTTCCTACAACAACAACTAAACTTGTAGGATACGTGAACCCATCATCATCTATTACCGATTGTGTTAGCTTCTACTTTCCTTCTACACATTGTTCCAACCAATAGTCTGATGTCTCTTCATTCCCCTATGCTACAACCACTGCAAAAACATGTCTTGTTTGTAGAAGATCTGAAAGACGGTCATACTCAACTAAACTTTCTATTTCATCATTTGACATGGATATTTTTTGAGATAAAGGAGTTAGATATTGTGGAACCCATATATCAACCCACTCACTTGACTGGCACTGATCCCAATCACATTGAACACAACTCTGACAAAAGCAAGACAACTTTCATGTCCAAATGGTCCATGTACTTACATCTGAGTTGTAAAATGAATACATCTTTGGAGAATCTTTAATTGTTTGACAATCCAATCTGTCTCCCATTGTGCCCTCCTCAACCAACCAAAAGAATCTACGTACTACTAAATCAAGCATCCGTCCTTGCGACAATGTTGAACAACACCAATAAACACTAGAACGTGCATCAGAGAAATTTGCACCTAAAATCCTCAATTGATCCTTAACTAGAACTCTCTTCAAACATGCACCAACTCCATTGTACTCCCCCTTGCCATGCCCTACTTCAAAAAACTCCAAATATGAGGTACACGTCTCTCTACATGCATTCTACTCAACCAATAAAACATACGAGCATTCTTGAATTGACACGTGCAGTTATCTGACCATATGAGATGTCGATCAATTGAAATACCTTTCTCTTGTAAGAACTAAAAATAATGTTGCACATACTTGGAGGAGTGTGATCTATCATCACTCATATAAAAATGATACTCCCTGATTATCTTCATGTCCTCTCTGGTACTATTAGGGGCATGTCTATATGTTATGTAAACAAAAATAGCAATCTAGATTGAATTCTAATACTAAGACTATACCTCATTTTGTGGTTGCAATGTATAGTTTTCTCCAAAATAAACCACCAATACAATAGTGCCAATTGGGAAATAATTCTTACACATCCTGAACTATTGATCCAACCACTGAGACCTATGGGTGTGCCTTGCATACTTGTAGAAAATATTTTCCTTAAAATCCAAAATAAAATCAGCAACACTAACTTCTTTAGAGACCAACTCGCATCGGGAACCTTTCAAAGTATATTTCACTGTCTTTCAAGAGGGGAAAACAAAATGAAAGGTCAAATGATCAAAATGACAATGAAATAAACAAGAAAACCATAAAACATCAAAAGATCATTTTATACCTTTGCTATTTTACCTCTTCCTCGAATTGAGCCTTCGGTGAAGTTGAATAGCGACTCTCTTCAACTTGATTGGATGGAGTCCTTCTTGATGGATGTGGAATGCTCTCTAAATTCTCAACAAGGTAAGTGGATTGTTAGATTGTATTTGGATTGAAAGATTAAGGATGGATGGGTTTGATAGAGGATTATGAAGAGGATGAGAGAAGAAATAGGCAACATGACAATGCATTAGAAGTGGATGATTTGTGAGGAGAATATGCTCCAATTTATAGATTGGAGAAGGCCAATGGAGGGCCAAGATTGATTTTATATAGAAGGCATGTATCAAGGGTGCCTTGGGAAAATAAACAGGAATATAAAATTCTGTAGAAAAAGAGGGGAAAAATTTGAATTTCAAATATGAGGAATGAAAAATTTCAAAATAAAGATGCATTGAGGGATTCAAAGAAATTTGAATTTCTTTGAGAGACTCAATGTTGATGTGACATGGGTGGGAATTAAAAATTGAGGGATAATGATAACCAAGATTATGAGAGATTCTAGAAGGATTAATTAGGTTGAGTGGGATTAGGAAAAGTGATTTGTAGGAATCACATGACTAGGTTAATTAATTAGAATTAATTAACTGAGTGGGTTTAGAGGAAATAATTATTGGAGGGAACTTTAGAAGAATAGGGGAATAATTAATTTATTTGATAAATTAATTATTGGACAATAGTGATAGGATTAATTAAATTAGATTTAATTGATTCTATGAGGAATCGGGATAACATAATTAAGTCAATTAATTATGTTGATAGGCTTAAATTAATTAAATATTAATTTTAGGTGTCTACATTTTGCCCCTCTTTGATATAGCATCATGAAATGATGCTATATCAAAGAAGAATAAAACATAGTGGAAGAAAAGGATAAAGACTAGTAACATGATGCCCCAGTCATGAGATGAAGAAAAGGATAAGGACTAGTAGCATGATGCCCCAGTCATGAGATGAAGAAGAATGATGATGAGGAAGAAATGGTATGCCCCCTCAAGAGGACATGTGGGTTTGAAGAAAACGGGTGTGCTCTCGAAAGGAATTAGATGAATAAGTGATGAAAGGATGAAGATAATGAAAGAGGGAATTAGGATGGGTTGGAGTGTTGTGAATGAAATGAGACAAATAAATGATAAATGGATTGGATTTCTTGTTGAGCAATTATAGAGAGAAAACCTAGATTTGATTTTGGCATGGATAGTCTACACCACTGATTATAAGAACTAGGATGATATCAAGATTTGAGGCATGGACTGACGCTCAGTCAAACAGGAATGCCTTGCACACAATCATGCAAGTGTTGATAAATACTAATGCAGGGTTGTTGGTTCGTACAAGGAAGACCTTTAAACACACCATGTCATGAAAACTATGCCCCATTAAACACCAGCCAAGACATACCCAAATATAGGATGATCAAGGCAGTCCTGAACAAGTATAGTCCTAGGACACAAGATGAAAACAAAGTGAAAAGCTCAAGCATGCAATCAACATGCACAAGACCAACTAACATCTCTTGCCAAGAGTAGGACATGGATTTGGATAAACTGACGGACTAGGGAAGGATGCATCCCGATGGGTAGGGTGATGGATTGATTAATGGATGACAAAAGACCAATTGGATGCACGAGGTCTGCAGATGAGAGGATTTTCACTTGGATTTGATTAGCCAAGTATGGATGGGTGCTTGGATTAGGCACAAGTCAGTGCGAGCTCAGGTAGATGGGGAAAACTCAATTTGATGGATTGGATAGGATTAGAAGAAGGATAAATGATTAGATAGGATGAAAAGGGGGATGGATGATTGAATAGGATTGGATTGAGGATGGGATTAATGATTGAATTGGAAGAGATGGAGAATATGATTGGATAAGATAGGATTGGATTAGAAATTGGATAGATGGGGTGGATTGGTGGATAAGATTTTATTGACTGGAACCAATGACAAGGGAGAACCAATGGGTGGGTAAGAGGATGGATGAATGGAAGGAGGGGGTTATTGTTTAGATAGGAGACAGATGGATGGAGTGGATGGATATTTATAGGATATGGAGGACTGGAGGGTAGGGTGATGGAGACCCAAGGACTATGCTGTAAAGGAGTGCAATGCCCCACACTAGAGGTAGTGGAAATAAGGATGCAATGAATTGTGGATAAAGATGTATGAGGTGGGAGGATAATGTGCAATGGATATGGATGGTAGTGAATTTAAGGTTTTGTGTGCTCCAAAGCATGCATGCATATACATTGTTTTGCCTCTTATATGATCAAGATGAAAGATAGGAATGGAGGATTTATTTTGATAGGATGAGGGATATGAGATGGAGGATATGGATAGGATAGTCAAGATCAAAGATAGGAAAGGAGATTGGACCTAGATATGATGCAAATGGATGGGAGGATTGTGTGGATGAAGCTTGCCCCCAAGTGTAGAGTGCAAGGGGATGAGAGGATTACACATGATGCTTGTTTGCCAATTTTTCATCATGGTACTTACCCAAGGCACCACAACAAGTGGTTTTCACCATTGGATGAAATGATTTTTCTTTACTTTTCTCGGGGTTTTTTTTTTTTTTTTAAATTCTTGATTTTTTTATTTTTAATTTTTTTTTTGGAATAGTTTGGATGGAGAAGGATAAGGATGAGTGGATATGGAAGATAGTGGATGCATGAAGGAGGAAGGGATGACTCACGTATCTAGTTCCATAGATGTTATCCCTTAGTATTTGTTTGAACTAGAGGTATGCTCATAGATGTTGGTAACAATAATTGGAGAGATGAAATGGATAGGGGATGGAAGATAAGGATTTGGAAAGGATTGAACTAATGGAGCAGGATTGTGAAAAATGGATGGTGGATAATGGATGGGGTTTTGAAGAATTTGTGGAAGATGAACATTTTCACACACCTTGAAGGGTGGTGGAGTAGTGGGGGAGAGTGTTTTGAATTAGATGGGGGATAAAGTGTAGATTTTGGGAAATGACGACCCAAAATAGAAGGGGATGATGGAGTTGGGATGGTGGATTTGGGGACATAGGGACCCAAAATGGACTTTGAAGATGGAGGAGTGTTAGATGGAGGATTGGAGAACTTATGAATGGATGGAGCTTTTGGATTAGAAAGTTTGGATGCCAATTTTGATTTTACTTTGGGATGCATTGCTTCTTTGGGAATCCACATAGTTTTTGAGTTTTTCTTTTGGGGCCTTTGTGGCCTTTTTTATTTTTCTTTCTTTCAGATCACATTTTTCTTTTGAGCATGTCGTTTTGAGGGGACATTTTAAATTCTTTGATTTTTGTGGATTTTGAGCTTTATTATTTTCAGATTGGGCATCCAAATTGCTTCCAATAGCAATGGGATGGGTGCATGAGGATGAAGGATTGATGGATTTAATGGATGGGATGGTGGAAAGAGAGTGTTGGGAGGCATCCAAGGATGTGTGCCTTTGTTAATCTTGCTTAGGGATTATTTGAGGTGATGGAGTGGTGGATAGAGGGATGTAAGGACCAAATATGGATGGAAGAGATCGAGGATTGAGTATTGGAACATAGGGGCCCAAAATGGATGGAAGGAATGAAGGGTTTAACTTTGGAACATAGAGTCCCAAAATGGATGTGGAAGATGAGGGATAATGAGATTTTGATTTAGGAGGAATAGAGGATGTACCAACATCTTGAGCATTATCTTGAGGACCCTTATTATTTCAGAAACAAGATGCAAGTCCATTTTGAGGGGGATGAGATGTGGAAGGAAGATTAGGATCCTTAGATGGATTGGGATCATGACATGGAGATGAAGGGATACTTTGATCTTGACTAGGGAGGGTATCATGAGATGGAGTGGGAGGGGTGATTGGGTCATGAGATGGAAGAGGATCATGCGATGATGGAGGAATCATATGATCATGAGAGGAAGTGGAGGGGATGGGATCAATAGATGGAGTGGAGGGAGATGCGTCATGAGATGGAGAGATATCTATGCTGGCATACTTTGGAGCAAGCTTTTGGCATGTTTGGAGTTGTGGGGATTGTGTGATGGAGGAAGGTATGGAAGCTTTGATGTGAGTAGATGGGGAAATGGGGGCATCATGAAGTGTGGGGGATTGGTATTTGTTTTGAGGTGGAGGTGATTGGGGTGGATGGAGGACTTGAGGAGACTTGGCCACTTTGCTTTGAGGTGAGGATTTTGTCTCCTTTGCTGGCATGTCCTGGATAAGATTATGGATGATGGATTTGGAGGATGTAGACAATATGGATTTTGGAGGATAAGAATTAGATGGAGGATTGGGATTGGATGGAGCATTAGGATAATGGATTATGGAATTAGGATTAATGATTGGAGGACTATGGAGTAAAGGATTTGGATGGGGAGTAGAGGTAATGAATGTGTTGTGAAAGGATGGGGATTGAGATGTAGATGGGGGGGGAGATGAAGGTATACATATTGGATTACAGGAGTATATGGATAAGGGATAATATGGAGATATGGATGGGGAATAAGATGGATTTCCCTTGTTGAAGGTAGAGGAAGATTAAGAGATATGGTATAGATTGGGATTGGGTGTAATGTGTTGAGATGGGATGGATGAAGGTATGATAGGAGAGTGGGAGATTATGGGATTAACTTGGTAGGCAAGTTCATGAATTTACATGAGCATCTTCTCATACCAAGCTTTGAAATTCCAGGTAGTCATGTTGAGAGTGAAGGATTAGATTGGAATTGGATGAATATGTTTTGGAGGGAAAGATTATGAAGATGATGTTAAATGAAGATGAGGATTAGGACTTGGCTTGGAATGATGATGGATTAGATTTGATAAGATTTGGATTGGATTAGATTTGGATTGGAATTAGATTGGATTGGATTAGGACTTGATTTGTTTGAATTTGGATTGGATTGGATTAAATTAGATTGGACTGGATTGGATTGAATTGGATTGGTCCTTGGATTAGGACTTGATTGGATTTGGATTAGATTAGATTGGTTGACTGGTTGGATTAGATAGCCAGATTAGGAATATGGATGGATTTGATTGATTGGAATTTTGGAGATTTGATTGGATTAGAGGAAGAATGAATATTAGTTGAGGAAGGATGATTGTTTGAATGGATGGAAGTAGATTGTGGATTGGAGAATTTCTTGGATGGATAGAAATGGATTAAATATTTGATGATGACAAGATGAAATTTCGAAAGAGGGAGGATTGATTGATTGTGGGTGATGGACTTGGCAAGGGATGTCAAGTAAAGAAAACACAATAGTCAAAAGAAGTTAGACTCAAAAGACACTCATGCTCCTTCACAACATATCCTATGACGAGTAAGGACAATAGTCAATGGATCCCAATTGGTTTCCCAACTCCACTTATCTAGAGCAGACACTTAGATGCTTGACCCCATTGGATCCCCTTCACAACACTCACTTCTCTGGGGCAGCCAAGCATCAATTCCCATGAAAAATCCTCATGGCAAAATTTGTGTCTCTACTAAGGGTCATAAAAATATGGGCATCTTCGGAGGTCCGACCTCTTGCACCAATGACTAGAAGGTTTTTAGCCACTATGCACAAGGTGTTTAGTATGGCTTCTCATTAGGAGCTACCCTTTGCAGTTGTGCAAGCACAATTGAGGCCTATAGCCCAACAAAGCACCAAGAACTTAGTAGTCACGCAAGCATGATTGAGATCTCTAAGATCCTACTAAGTACCCAATGTGAGAGTGAACTCTCATATAGCCCCAACCATTGACCCTTTCGTCATCAATGTCCTATTTATCATAGTGAGTTAGGAACCTTAGGTCTGGGTGTACTCACTTGGGTCATTCCCCTCTTACCTTCTCAAAGAGAAAGTTGGGAGGGTAGGCTCGCTAAAGGTAAGTATGCAACAAACATGAAAAACTTAGAGGGTCTAGATTTTTTATCATCTAGCTAGACAAGAGAATACTCTCCTACCTTTACGCTTTTCACAAAAAATAATGGTTCATTTATCCCTTAATTAGATCTAAATGCCTAATTAGAAAAAAAAGACACAATGTTTGCTTGAACCTCCTAGGCAACCTGCAAAACCACTTGATTCGTAGTTTGAAAATGAAGTCTTCAACAAGCGTCTTGCAAAAGACAAAAGAGTGACAAAAATATTTTTTTTTTAATTTTTTGGGAATGAGTAGAAAAACAAGAATAAAAACTTTTCTACTAAAGACAAATGTGGATTTGGAGGAAATTTTGATAGGTAAATGGGGTTTGACTAGGTTTTTGACACTTTCTAAGGGATAGGCAAGCATAAAATGAGGATTTTAGAGGTGAGGTAAAGGAATGGAAAAATTTGTCGAAGAGGGACAAAGAAGAAAAAATTGGAGATAGACAATATGGCAAAAATTGGAGGTGATTGGATAAAACTGGAAGAAGTTATGGCAAACCCTAAAAATAAAGAAATGTAGGATTTAGAGCTTCAAAAAGTGGAATTTGAGATAAGGCCCTCAAGGAAGGAAATGCACAAAATGAAATTGTGGGAGATCTAGTGAAGTTTGGAGGAAAACATAGTGAAGATTAGCGAAAAAATAGAATAATTTTTACTTTTCCTGCGACCGCGCTGATTAGCAAACAATCGCGCTAATGCACGAGTGGTCCCACTTATAGACATAATATTAGTATTAAATAGAGCAAATAACAGAAATAGAAAAATTACAGTCGCACTGATTAACAAGCACTCGTGTTGATGTGCGGGCACTCGCGTCAAAACAAGTAGAGTTAGCACCCAAAAATTTAATTTTAAATTTTTAACAAAACGCTTGCGCTAATCACAGAGCAGTTGCCCTAAAGAGACAACTAAAAAGTGATAGAAGTGAGAAGAACAGAAAGAATGAAGAAGAGGAGATAGACGGATTTGTATGGAAGTCATGCTAAAGTTGAGGCGATCATGCTGAAGAACAGTTTGACACCAGAAAAGTTTTGAAATTTGATGCAGTCATGTTGTTCTAGAAAATAGTCGCGCCTATGCGCGTGCACTCGCGCTGAAGTGTGAACTTGCTAGAAATATTCACAAAAAAATCATTTTTTTGTTAAATTCAGGATGTGGCTCCGATCGGGCGTGCTAGAATGAAGAGGGGAAAATAGAATGAAAGGTCAAATGATCAAAATGACAATGAAATAAACAATAAACCCATAAAACATAAAAATATCATTTTATACCTTTTCTATTTTACCTCTTACTCGGATTGAGCCTTCGGTGAAGTTGAATAGTGCCTCTCTTCAACTTGACTGGATGGACTCCTTCTTGATGGATGTGAAATGCTCAACAAGGTAAGTGGATTGTTGGATTGGATTTGGATTGAAAGATTAAGGATGGATGGATTTGAGAGAGGATTATGAAAAGGATGAGACAAGAAATAAGCAGCATGACAATGCATGAGAAATGGATGATTTGTGAGGAGAATAGGCTTCAATTTATAGATTAGAGAAGGCCAATGGAGGGCCAAGATTGATTTATTCCTGCGGCAGTGTTGATTAGCAGATAGTCACGCTAATAGACAAAATATTAATATTAAACAAAGCAGATAACAAAAATAGAAAAATTACAGTTGCACTAATTAGCAAGCACTCATGCTGATGTGCGGGCGCTCGCGTCAAAACAACTAGAGTTAGCGCCCAAAAATTTGAATTTAAATTTTTAACAAAATGCTCACACTAATTGCAAAGTAGTCATGTTGAAGCGACAACTAAAAAGAGATAGAAGTGATAAGAATAGAAAAAAAGAAGAGGAGATAGATGGATTTGCATGGCAATCATGCTGAAGCCGAAGCAGTTGCGCTAAAGAACATTGAGACACTAGAAAATAGTCATGCAATCACACCGAAGCCGAGACAGTTGCGTTGGTTAGCAGGCAGTTACGCTGATCTAGAAAATAGTCATGCCAATGCACGTGCTCTCGCGCTGAAGTGTGAACTTGCAAGAAATCTTCACAAAAAAACTCAATTATTTGTTAAATTTAGGATGTGAGTTGCACCGGACGTGTCAGAATGAAGAGGGGAAAACAGAATGAAAGGTCAAATGATCAAAATGACAATGAAATAAATAAGAAAACCATAAAACATCAAAAGATGATTTTATACCTTTGCTATTTTACCTCTTCCTTAGATTGAGCCTTCAGTGAGGTTGAATAGCGCCTCTCTTCAATTTTATTGGATGGGCTCCTTCTTGATGGATGTGGAATGCTCTTCAAATGCTCAACAAAGTAAGTGGATTGTTGGATTGAATTAAAATTGAAATTTTAGGGATGGATGGATTTGATAGAGGATTATGAAGAAGATGACAGAATAAATAGGCAGCATGACAATGCATGAGAAGTGGATGATTTATGAAAAGAATAGACTCCAATTTATAGATTGGAGAAGGCCAATGGAGGGCCAAGATTGATTTATTCTTGTGGTCGCATTGATTAGCAAATAGTCACGCTAATGCGCGAGTGGTCGCGGTAATAGACATAATATCAGTATTAATTAGAGCAGATAATAAAAACAAAAAAAATTACAGTCGTGCTGATTAGCAGGCACTCGCGCTGATGCGCGAGTGCTTGTTTCAAAACAACTAGAGTTAGCACCCAAAAATTCAAATTTAAATTTTCAACAAAACGCTCGTGTTAATCGCAGAGTGGTCGTCTCGAAACAATAAATGAAAAGAGATAAAAGTGAGAAGAACAAAAAGAATGAAGAAGAGGAGATAGACAAATTTGCATGACAGTCATGCTGAAGAAGAGTGAGACTCTAAAAACACTTTGAAATTTGATGTTTTTGCACTAAAGCCGAGATGGACTTGTTGGTTAGCAGGCGGTCACACTGATCTAGAAAATAGTCGCGCCAATGCGCGTGCACTCGCACTAAAATGGGAACCTGCTAGAAATATTCACAAAAAACTCAATTTTTTGTTAAATTCGGGATGTGGGTTCTATCGGGCATGCCAAAATGAAGAGGGGAAAATGAAATGAAAGGTCAAATGATCAAAATGACAATGAAATAAACAAGAAAATCAGAAAACTTCAAAAGATCATTTTATACCTTTGTTATTTTACCTCTTCTTCGAATGGAGCGTTTGGTGAAGTTGAATAGTGCCTCTCTTCAACTTGATTAGATGGGCTCCTTCTTGATGGATGTGGAATGCTCTCCAAATGCTCAACAAGGTAAGTGGATTGTTGGATTGGATTTGGATTGAAAGATTAAGGATGGATGGATTTGATAAAGGATTATGAAGAGGATGAGAGAAGAAATAGGCAGCATGACAATGCATAAGAAGTGGATGATTTGTGAGGAGAATAGGCTCCAATTTATAGATTGGAGAAGACCAATGGAGCATCAAGATTGATTTATTCCTGCAGTCACACCTATTAGTAGACAGTTGTGTTAACAGACAAAATATTGGTATTAAACAGAGCAGATAACAGAAATAGAAAAAAATTACAATCACGTTGATTAACAAGCACTCACGTTGATGCATGGGTGCTCACATCAAAACAACTTTAGTTAGCCCCCAAAAATTCAAATTTAAATTTTTAACAAAACGCTCACACTAATTGTAAAGTGGTCACGTTGAAGCAACAATTGGTAAGAGATAGAAGTGAGAAGAATTGAAAGAATAAACAAGAGGAGATAGACAAATTTGCATGGTAGTCGCAGTGAAGCCGAGGCGGTCGCACTGAGGAACTGTGAGACGCTAGAAATTTTTTGAAATTTGATGTGGTTGTGCCGAAGCCGAGATGGTCAAGCTAGCTAGCAAGAAGTTGCGTTGATTTAGAAAATAGTCACGTCAATGCACATGCACTAGCGTGAAAGCGTGAACCTGCTAGAAATCTTCACAAAAAACTCATTTTTTTGTTAAATTCGAAACATGGGTCCCACCAGGAATGCCAAAATGAAGAGGGGTAAATGAAATGAAAGGTCAAATGATCAAAATGACAATGAAATAAACAAGAAAACCATAAAACATCAAAAGATCATTTTATACCTTTGCTTTTTACTTCTTCTTTGGATTGAGCCTTCGATAAAGTTGAATAGCATCTCTCTTCAACTTGATAGGATGGGCTCCTTGATTAATGTGGAATACTTTCCAAATGCTCAACAAGTTAAGTGGATTGCTGGATTGGATTTAAATTGAAAGATTAAAGATGGATGGATTTGATAGAGGATTATGAAAAGGATGAGAGAAGAAATAGACAGCATGACAATGCATGAGAAGTGGATGATTTGTGCGGAGAATAGACTCCAATTTATAGATTGGAGAAGGCCAATGGAGAGCCAAGATTGATTTATTTTTGTAGCCGTGCTAATTAGTAGAGAGTCGCGCTAATGCGCAAGTGGTCGCGCTAACAAACAGATTATTAGTATTAAAAAAAACTAGATAACAGAAACAAAAGAAATTACAGTCACACTAGTTAGCAAGCACTCGCACTAATGCGCGAGCGCTCACATCAAAATAATAAGAGTTAGTGCCCAAAAATTCAAATTTAAATTTTTAATGAAATGCTCATGCTAATTGCATAGCGGTCGCATTGTAGCGACAATTGAAAAGAGATAGAAGTGAGAAGAACAAAAAGAATGACTAAAATGAGATAGACGGATTTACATTGCAGTCGTGCTGAAGAAGAGATGGTTGTGCTGATCTAGATAATAGTCGCGCCAATGCGCGTGTGCTGAAGCGTGAACCTAATAGAAATCTTCACAAAAAACTCATTTTTTTGTTAAATTCGGGACGTGGATCCCATAGGGTGTGCTAGAATGAAGATGGGAAAATGAAATCAAAGGTCAAATGATTAAAATGACAATGAAATAAATAAGAAAACCATAAAACATCAAAAAATCATTTTATACCTTTGCTATTTTACCTCTTCCTTGGATTGAGTCTTTGGTGAAATTGAATAGTGTCTCTCTTCAACTTGATTGGATGGGCTCCTTCTTGATGGATATGGAATGCTCTCTAAATGCTTAACAAGGTAAGTGGATTGTTGGATTGGATTTGGATTGAAAGATTAAGGATGGATGGATTTGATAGAGGATTTTGAAGAGGACGAATGAAGAAATAGGTAGCATGACAATGCATGAGAAGTGGATGATTTGTGAGGAGAATAAGCTCCATTTTATAGATTGGAGAAGGCTAATAGAGGGCCAAGATTGATTTGTTTTCTTGCGGTCGTACTGATTAGTAGATAGTTGTGCTAATGCGCGAGCGGTCGCGCTAACAAACATAATATTAGTATTAAACAAAGCAGATAATGGAAACATAAAAAATTATAGTCGCACTGATTAGCAGGCACTCGCGTTGATGCGTGGGTGCTCGTATGAAAACAACTAGAGTTAGCACCCAAAAATTTAAATTTAAATTTTTAACAAAACGCTCCTGCTAATTACAAAGCGGTCGCCCTAAAGATACAACTTAAAAGAGATAGAAGCGAGAAGAACATAAAGAAATAAAGAAGAGGAGATAGATGGATTTGCATGGTAGTCATGCTAAAGTCAAGGTGGTTGCACTGAAGAATAGTGAGACACTATAAAAATTTTGAACTTTGAGGCGATCATGCAGAAGCCTAGACGGTCGCATTGGTTAGCAGGCAGTCGTGCTGATCTAGAAAACAATCATGCCAATGTGCATGCGCTCATGCTGAAGCGTGAACCTACTAGAAATCTTCATGAAAAACTCAATTTTTTGTTAAATTTGGAACATGGGTCTCATCGGGCGTGCCAGACTAAAGAGGGAAAAACAGAATGAAAGGTCAAATGATCAAAATGACAATGAAAGAAATAAAAAAAACCATAAAACATCAAAAAATCATTTTATACCTTTGCTATTTTACCTCTTCCTCAGATTGAGCCTTCGGTGAAGTTGAATAATGTCTCTCTTCAACTTGATTGGATGGGCTCCTTCTTGATGGATGTAGAATGCTCTCCAAATGCTCAATAAGGTAAGTGGATTGTTAGGTTGGGTTTAAATTGAAAGATTAAAGATGGATAGATTTGATAGAGTATTATGAAGAGAATGAGAGAAGAAAAATAGGCAACATGACAATGCATGAGAAGTGGATGATTTGTGCGGAGAATAGGCTCCAATTTATAGATTGGAGAAGGCCAATGGAGGGCCAAAATTGATTAATTCCTACGACCGCGCTGATTAGCAGACAGTCGTGCTAATGCACGAGCAGTTGCGCTAACAAACAAAATATTAATATTAAATAGGGTAGCTAATAGAAACATAAAAAATTACAGTCGCCTTGATTAGCAGGCACTTACAATGATTCACGGGTGCTCGCATCAAAATAACTAGAGTTAGCGCCCAAAAATTCAAATTTAAATTTTTAACAAAACGCTCGCGCTAATCACAGAGCGGTCGCGTTGAAGTGTTAGAAATTAGGATATCAAGATACTAATCATTATAAACAAGATTATAAAGTAAATGAAATATGAAACATACATGCAAAATGTACATAGTACACAAGATATACATGGGGAAAACCCTTTTGGGTAAAAAACCCCATAAAGCATCATTTAATTAAAACACTTACAAATATAGTCTATAATAAAATAGACATGAACCTAGGGACACTCCTCTAATACTTCCACATGGCCAATAATACCTCATATGCATAGTGATACAACTCACAATAAAGCTCCAAATTCACACGCCTCTCAAATGAGAGAGAACCTCCTTAAATATAGGAGGAAGGGTGACTTCACTAGTCACACCTTTTCAATAACCCCCACTTATAAATAATTAATAATCTAATAGTTATTAGATTATAATTATTTCAAATGGGATATGCTTATAAAGCATATAATATATAAGGTTTTATAACCTTATATTAGAACATTATATATAAATGTTATAAGGATGTGATCCCTAATAACATTATGTTCTAACATGAAGCGACAACTGAAAAGAGAGAAGTGAGAAAAATAGAAAGAATGAACAAGAGGAGAAAAATTGATAAGATTCGCACTGAAGTCAAGGCAGTCGCGTTGAAGAATAGTGAGACGTCAGATAAATTTTGAAATTTGATGCAGTCGTGCTGAAGTCCAGACGATAGTGCTGGTTAGTAGGCGGTCGCGCTGATCTAGAAAACAGTCACGCTAATGTGTGTGCGCTCATGCTGAAGCATGAACTTGATAGAAATCTTCACAAAAAACTCAATTTTTTGTTAAATTCAAGACGTGGGTCTCACCGGGTGTACTAGAATGAAGAGGGGAAAACGAAATGAAAGGTCAAATGATAAAAATGATAATGAAATAAACAAGAAAACCATAAAACATCAAAAGATCATTTTATACCTTTGCTATTTTACCTCTTCTTTCGATTGAGCCTTCGGTGAAGTTGAATAGTGCCTCTCTTCAACTTGATTGGATGTGCTCATTCTTGATGGATGTGGAATGCTCTCCAAATGCTCAATAAGGTAAGTGGATTGTTGGATTGGATTTGGATTGAAAGATTAATGATGGACAGAGTTGATAGAGGATTATGAAGAGGATGAATGAAGAAATAGGCAGCATGACAATGCATGAGAAGTGGATGATTTGTGAGGAGAATAGGCTCCAATTTATAGATTGGAGAAGGCCAATGGAGGGCCAAGATTAATTTATTCTTGCAGCCACACTGATTAGCAGATAGTTGAGCGGTCATGCTAATAGACAGAATATTAGTATTAAACAAAGCAGATAATAGAAAAAGAAAAAATTATAGTCGCATTGATTAGCAGACACTCGCGCTGATGCACGGGCGCTCGCATCAAAACAACTAGAGTTAGCACCCAAAAATTCAAATTTAATTTTTTAACAATATGCTCATGCTAATTGCAGAGTGGTCTCACTGGCTAAAGCGACAACTAAAAAGAGATAGAAGTGAGAAGAACAGAAAGAATGAAGAAGAGGAGATAAACGGATTTGCATGGCAGTCGCGCTGAAGAATAGTGGAATGCTAGAAATTTTTTGAAATTTGATATGGTCACACTGAAGCCATGATGGTCGTGCTGGTTAGCATGCGGTCATGTTGATCTAGAAAACAGTCGCACTAATGCGCGTGCCCTCACGCTAAAGCATGAACCAACAAGAAATCTTCACAAAAAACTCATTTTTTTGTTAAATTTGGGACGTGGGTCCCATCGAGCATGCCAGGATGAAGAGGGGAAAATGGAATGAAAGGTCAAATGATCAAAAGAACAATCAAATAAACAAGAAAACCATAAAACATCAAAATATCATTTTATGCCTTTGCTATTTTACCTCTTCCTCGAATTTAGCCTTTGATGAATTTGAATAGAGCATCTGTTCAACTTGATTGGATGGGCTCTTTCTTGATGGATGTGGAATGCTCTCCAAATGCTTAACAAGGTAAGTGGATTGTTGGATTGGATTTGGATTGAAAGATTAAGGAGGGATGGATTTGATAGAGGATTATGAAGAAGATGAGAGAAGAAATAGGCAGCATGACAATGCATGAGAAGTGGATGATTTGTGAGGAGAATAGGCTCCAATTTATAGATTGGAGAAGGCCAATGGAGAGCCAAGATTGATTTAGTCCTACGGTCGTGTTGATTATCACATAGTCGCTCTAATGCGTGAGCGGTTGTGCTAACAGACAAAATATTAGTATTAAACAGAGTAGATAACATAAACAAAAAAAATTACAGTTGTGCTGATTAGTAGGCACTTGCATCAAAACAACTAGAGTTAGTGCCCAAAAATTCAAATTTAAATTTTTAACAAAATGCTCACGCTAATCACAGAGTGGTCGCATTGAAGTGACAACTGAAAAGAGATAGAAGTGAGAAAAACAGAAAGAATGAAGAAGAGGTGATAGACGGATTTGCATGGCAGTCATGCTGAAGCCGAGGCGCTCGCACTGAAGAATAGTGAGATGCTAGATTTTTTTAAAAATTTGATGCAGTCGTGTCAAAGCTGAGACGGTCATGCTGGTTAGTAGATGGTCATGCTGATCTAGAAAATAGTCATGCCAATGCGCGTGTGCTTGCGCTGAAGAGTGAACCTGCAAAACATCTTCACAAAAAACTCAATTTTTTGTTAATTTGGGACGTGGGTCCCACCGGTCATGCCAGAATAAAGAGAGGAAAATGGAATGAAAGGTCAAATGATCAAAATGACAATGAAATAAATAAGAAAACCATAAAACATCAAAAGATCATTTTATACCTTTGCTATTTTACCTCTTCCTCGGATTGAGCCTTCGGTGAAGTTGAATAGTGCCTCTCTTCAACTTGATTGGATGGAGTCCTTCTTGATGGATGTGGAATGCTCTCTAAATTCTCAACAAGGTAAGTGGATTGTTAGATTGTATTTGGATTGAAAGATTAAGGATGGATGGGTTTGATAGATGATTATGAAGAGGATGAGAGAATAAATAGGCAACATGACAATGCATTAGAAGTGGATGATTTGTGAGGAGAATAGGCTCCAATTTATAGATTGGAGAAGGCCAATGGAGGGCCAAGATTGATTTGATCATGAAGGGTTGAGATTGATTTTATATAGAAGGCATGGATCGAGGGTGCCTAGGGAAAATAAACAAGAATATAAAATTCCATGGAAAAAGAGGGGAGAAATTTGAATTTAAAATATGAGGAATGAAAAATTCCAAAATAAGGATGCATTGAGGGATTCAAAGAAATTTGAATTTCTTTGAGAGACTCAATGTTGATGTGACATGGGTGGGAATTAAAAATTGAGGGATAATGATAACCATGATTATGAGAGATTCTAGAAGGATTAATTAGGTTGAGTAGGATTAGGAAAAATGATTTGTAGGAATCACATGACTAGGTTAATTAATTAGAATTAATTAACTGAATGAGTTTAGAGGAAATAATTATTGGAGGGAACTTTAGAAGAATAGGGGAATAATTAATTTATTTGATAAATTAATTATTGGATAATAGTGATAGGTTTAATTAAAATAGATTTAATTGATTCTGTGAGGATTGAGGATAACACAATTAAGTCAATTAATTATGTTGATAGGCTTAAATTAATTAAATATTAATTCTAGGTGTCTACAGTCTCATATCTTTTTTTCTCAACAATATTCTTTCCAAACTCATGTTCACCGCCCTCATGAAAACACGAAACAAACTTTGACAACCCACCATATTGTGAGCACTTCTGATTCAAACAATCATTTCTATAGAAAAAACATCCATCATCTCTACAACACAAAAATAGATCTAGCAAGTCTCTTGATAATCTTAGAAATTTCATTGCATGACACTATTGCAACATAAAAGTTCATGGTACATTGAAAACTCCACATGTTTTTTGCAACAAAAAGTATTACGAATCTTAAGAGGTTCTCAATAAAATGGCTTCAAAGACTCAAAGGCCCTTTGTGATATTTGTAAAGTTGGATGCTCTTCACAAAAAAAAATTGTACAACATTGTTTGGCTTGATTCCAAGAAATGTTTGAGATGTGGTGTGGATTCTCGGTTGCCGATTCTTAATTTCAAAACATCCTTTACATTGGGTGATACTCTATAATTAGAGTGCCAAAATTATTGAATTTCCTCCTTCGCACTGTCGATCAACTTTCTATCAACACGTGGAAGCTTCCCACTAAAATCCCATGAATCATATTGAAGGGGATCATCGAGTCTTTATCTTCTTGCAAGTGCTCTATTCAAATTTTTATGGTTTATGTTCAAATCATCACAAGTTTGTCTCATAAAACGAGCCTTCCTTAATTGATGGCTTACTAAGGAAGTTGTAATCACTAGTTGAGCGGCTCTCTTATCTTTTTCCTTGCTATTCTTTCCAATAGAATTGAGAGCATCAAAAATATTTTTGACAATAGAATTTTTCTCCATCTTCTTTCATACGAATCTTCAATTTGGCTAGCAATTGTCTCATCTTTTGAATCTTTAGCAATTGAACAAAAAGTTGGTATTTCTCAATCAATGTCTTATTGCTAAAATATTGGTTGAAAAGTTGTATGGCCCACAATCAAATGGTTCTTGTTGACCCCTTGCCTTCAAGATTGGCAATAATGTTCCCATCAATTTCAAGTAACCATTTTGGGGTCCTTGAAGGTCTTGAATTTGGAATTTGTCTTTCATCCATGAGGGGGTCTTCATTTCTCATGTAATTTGGTGTTACATATTGTTCACTTGATTCAACAATTCCACCTTCTATGTCAAAATTTCTCAAATTTTCACCTCTAATGTGAATTCCCAAATTTTAACCTTCAATATCAACACTCACATTTTCACCTTCATTGTCAATTCCCACATTTTCATTCGTAAATTCAATATCATGTTGAGCATTTTCAATATCTATTACAACATTGTTATTCCCACTTTGAATATCGTGTTCAACATTTTCAATATCAAAATCTACATTTTCATTTTCATTTTCAACAACTTGCTCAACATTTTCAAATTCAATTTCCTCTTCACTTCAAGTAACATTTGTGAATTCTTCACCAATATTTGACATACCTTGTCTTCTCCTCCTATGAACTTCTCTATCTCTTTGTCTATATACTTCTATTTTGTCATTTGAAAGATTTCTTTTAAATTTATGCTTTCGACGACTACTACTCCCTATTATACCTGCAAAAAGATGCTCCTAAATGATTGACAATGTCAAGTTTGTCTACAAGAATCACTCAAAAGCTGAATTTTGTCACTTTCTGTCTGAGAACCCATGAATGTCACCTACAACATGAATGTGTGGGCCATTGGAGTGCACAAAACAACCCACAAACCTATTTTTTGTATGGTACAAAAATGGATATCTGATTTTTATTCATATTTTTTCCTAGAGCTAAATAAAATTGCCATTAGTGCCCATTTTTTGAACGTTGGTGCCCTAATGCAAACAAATCGGATATCGAATTATTCGATATCTGATTTTTTTACGTATAAGGAAAGTGAGAGAGATACTTGAGGGAGATGGAGAGAGGAATAGTGAGAGAGAGAAATAGGGAAGATAAGGAGAAAGGGAGATAGAGGGGGGAAGGGGAAAGGGAGAGAGAGTGAGAGAGAGAATGGGGGGGAAGGGGAGAGAGAAAGATAGAGAGTGAGACAGAGAGACAAAGAAGAGGAGAGGGAGAGAAAGAGAGAGAAGGGGAGAGAGAGAGAGTGAGAGAGAGAGAGAGAGAGAGTAGAGAGGGGTTGAGGAGAAAAATAAGGAGAAAGGGAGAGAAAGAGGGAGAGTGAGCAAGGGATAGAGGAATAGGGAGGGGGAGAGAGAGAGAGAGTGGGGGGGATGGGAAAGGGCTCAGGGAGGGAGAGAAGGGGAGCATATACTGGTTTATTATTTTCATCCTTGAACCTCATGCTCTCTCTCAAGGGGTGATCTAAACTTATTTTTGTAAGTAGTATTGTCGCTACTTTTTATATTGTAATAATGGTTCATATAGCCACCTTAGGGCACAATGTCACCCCTTAGGACACCATATGACCCCTTAGGACACCATATGGTATCGTTAGGGGTTGTATGATGTCCTAAGAGGTCATGTATTTTACTATGACCCCTTAAGACACCATATGACCCCTTAGAACACTGTATGGTGTCGTTATGGGTCGTATAGTGTCCTAAGGGGTCCTGTGGTGTTCCATGACCCCTTAAGACACCATATGACCCCTTCAGTATTGTTAGGGGTCATATTGTGTCCTAAGGGATTAGATGGTGTTTTTAGGGGTCGTACGATGTCCTATGGGGTCTTATGGTGTCTTAAGGGGTCATAAGACAACATATGACCACTTATGACACCATATGAATCCTTAGCTATCATTAGGGATCATATTATGTCCTAATGGGTCATATGGTGTCTTATGAACCCTCATAAAACCATAGTGTTGTTAGGGGTCATATGGTGTCCTAAGGGTCAGATGGTGTCATATGACCCCTTACGACACCATATGACCCCTTAAGTATCGTTAGGGGTCGTATGGTGTCCTAAGGGGTCATATGGTGTCCTATGACCCCCTAGGACACCACATAGTGTCATTATGGGTCGTATGGTTTCTTATTGGGTCATATACTATCCTATGACCGCTTAGGACACCATATGACCCATTAGTCCACACCATATGGTGCCCTTATGGGTTGTATGGTGTCCTAAGTGATCATATGGTGTTCTATGACTGCTTAGGACACCATATGACCCATTTGGTCTCATTAGAGGTCATATGGTATCCTAAGGGGTTATATGGTGTCCTGTGACTACTTAAGATACCTTATGACCCCTTAGAACACCATACGGTATCATTCTAGGTTGTATGGTGTCCTATGGGGTCATATGGTGTCCTATGACCCTTAGGACACCATATGACACCTTATGACACCATATGACCCCTTAGATGTCGTTAATGGTCATATTATGCCCTAACGGGTCATATAGTATCCTATGAACCATTAGGACACCATATGGTGTCTTTAGGGATCATATTGTTGACATATGTGCTGAGCATGATGACATTAAGATATTGTATGTTGTCATTGATGTCAATATGCTGAAGTATGAACCGGTATGTTGTAGTAAGCAAACTAGCAAGAGAACCAGTATAATGATGTAAACTGGTATTTACGAAAAAGTGAAGCAATATGTTTGTTCAAGGTGAACCAGCATGTTGGTATGAGAACTGGTAAATGGAAGTTTGTATTGGGGCTTCATTTGGCATGACTATCGGTTGGTAGTCTCAGCTTCAGGGTTTCTGGTTGATGCATTCCAAGATTGTGTGATTCAACTGATAACATCTTGTGATGAGTTATCATTGTATGAAGACCAGATAAGTGTTGCCACATCAGTCTTGTGCGTGTGAAGGATTTCCTTAAGGATATTGTATGGAGATTGATCCTATCTACCTCGGAAATGTGCGAAGTCTCTATAAATGGTGGAGAGCATGTGATGAGTTATCAGCTTCCTGAAGTGGCAAAGAATGAACATTGGAGAATGTCTTGAGATCTATTCAAGACTATTGTATTTGATGTAGTGTGATTAACAGTCAGGATTGAACCAACTCGATTGTAAAACCTAAATGTTAAGTGTTTAGGGTTTAGGGTTTATGCTACCGACCTATCTGTTTCCTATAAGGTTGATGATGTTTTTCATTTTGAAGTTGTTGGCAAATGTTATGTGTGTATCCCAGTGAGTGATACTTGATTCTTGCCAAACTGAAGAAGTGTGTTGATACCCGTAGAGTGTGATTGCAGAAGAAAAGGAGCTAAAGTGGATCTGCCTTGACATTGAGTGTTGTTATCAAATCAATGTATTACCTGTTGACTTCTAACCATTTCAACAGTTGGAAAATCCCTTAACTGGGTAGCTTTAACAAGCTTTTGTGTAAATCCTTTAACAGGGTGACTCAATTCAATGATTTCTTCAAATCCTCTTGGGAGGTAACCTTAACAGGGTTCTAACCTTTAACCGGGTATTTAGCCATCCCTTAACTGGGTGATCCCTAGCAGGATCGGTTCCTAGCAGAACCTTCTGTAAAAGTCTATAACCAGACTAGGCTCCTAATAGAGTGGACTTCCAAAGAGTTCAAGAACAACTTGTGGGTATTCATCCCCACCGTGGTTTTTCCCAGTTGGGTTTCCACGTGAAAAATCAGTGTGTCATGTGTGATGCCTTTCATGTGATGGTTTAGTGTTTTATGTCAAACTGGTAAAATATGTTGAACTAGCAGTCATTATATTTCTGATGATAGATTACTTGTTTATGCATAAGGGTGAAGTAGAAATGAATTATTAGATTGTATGGAAAGCTAAGGGTTACCAGTTTATGTCTTTGACATTCTTACTAGGTTTTACCAGTAGTAATCTGGGTTAGACCAATGTTAGTGCTTACCAGTCAAAGTGCAGTGTTTGCAGTCAAACTAGTTTAGGAAAAGTGTTTTTGCCTATACTGATTCACCCCCCCCTCTCAGTACCAGTTTGGTACTAATTATTCATCACTTATTCATCAATTGGTATCAGAGCATCCTCCTGG
This sequence comes from Cryptomeria japonica, assembly GCF_030272615.1. Taxonomy (NCBI): domain Eukaryota; kingdom Viridiplantae; phylum Streptophyta; class Pinopsida; order Cupressales; family Cupressaceae; genus Cryptomeria; species Cryptomeria japonica. The sequence continues at coordinate 437,764,533 of NC_081412.1, read as the reverse complement.
TTCTTTGTGTTGTAAGCTTAACCGCTTGAGAAAAAGATCCTACTTTAATGATGAAGAGGGAAGGTCCAAAGTTCAACAAAGACAACTTTAAAATATGGAAGGATAGAATGAAGATATACATCAGAAGCATGGGTGCTCAACACTGGAGCTATATTGAGAATGCTTATGTTATCCCTACCGGTACTCTCATCAATGATCAAAAGAGAGAGATTCAGGAGAATGGGCAAGTCATGGAAGCCCTAATCAGCAGTCTATCTGACATTGAGTTTATTGATGTTCAGGATAAAGACAATCCCAAAGAAGTATGGGATGCTCTTGATAATATCTATGGCAGTGATGAGCATGTGAAACAAGCTAAGGAAGAGAGCCTTAGGGAAAATTTTGAAGACATGTGGATGGTTGAAGGAGAGACCATTCAACAATATGGAATAAGAATCAAAACTGTTGTTGGAGACATCAAGAGTGCAGGTGGTATAATAGATGATTCCACTGTTGTTAGAAAAGTCTTGAGATCCTTATTACCAGTCTATGCAATAAGGGTTGCTGCTATTCAGGAGTTGAGGTCTATAGACAACACAAAGGTATCTCTAGACTCCATCATTGCTAAGTTGACAACTTATGAGCTAAATAATTATGATGGCAGTATTCAGAAGACTAAATCAGCCTTTAGAATCTGTTGCATCATCTAGAAAGGGCAAAGAAGCTAGTACAAGTGGTGAACCAAGACAAAGCAGAGAAATGGATGATGAGGAGATCCTGATGGAATTTGAAGCTATTCTTACCAAGAGACTTCCTAAGGGAACCGGTAAATATAGAGATAAGCTCCCTTTGAAATGCTTTTCTTACAATAAAATAGGACACATTGCTGTAAATTTTCCTAATGGTGATAACAAGGACAAACTAAAGAAGTTTAAGAAGTTCAAAGGAGGAAACAGGAGAAACTATTTTGTAGTAGTTGATGAAGGTGTCACTGATGAGGAATCAGAAGATGAAGATAGTGAAGACATTGTGTTTGTAGTAGTTAAGGAAGATGTGTTAGACAAGAAGGCTCTTGTCTCCCTCTTTGATAATTCCAATGAGTGGATTATTGACAGTGGCTACTCTCACCATATGACTGGTGACCAGAGTAAGTTTCTATCTCTAGAAGAGTATGATGGTGGTGTGGTTCATTTTGGTAATGATGCACCATGTATGGTAAAAGACAGAGGGTCCATCTCTTGGAATGGAAAAAGAAGTGCTGACAATGTGTATTGGGTAGAAGGTCTCAGACACAACCTTTTGAGTGTTGCCCAGCTGAATGATAATGGAATCACTTTGGAATTAAGAGATGGAGTGTGTAAAATAAAAGGTAAGAGTGGTGAACTGATTGCCACCGGTATGCAGACCAAAGGTAACCTATTTCAGCTGAATGCAAATATCAATACATGTCTAATGGCTAAGTTTGATGATAGCTGGACATGGCATAGGAGACTCTGCCATGTAAACTTTGATAATATTGTGAAGGCCAATAAGATCAAGGCAGTTAGTGGATTTCCTATGCTAAGCAAACTGAAAAATCCTTTGTGCAGAGAGTCTCAATTGGGGAAAATGTCTTCCTCTACCTTCAAAGGTAAATCTTTCACCACGAACAATTTACTTGATCTTGTGCATACTGATTTGTGTGGTCCTATGGAAACTAGGAGTGTGCAAGGAGATAGGCATTTTATGATTCTTACTAATGATTGCTCAAGAATAATGTGGTTCACATTCTTGAAGGACAAGTTTGAAGGCTTTGGAAAGTTCAAAGCCTTTAGAGCACTAGTTGAAAAAGAAAGCGGTAAGAGGATCATGTGCCTAAGAATTGATCAAGGAGGAGAATTCACTTCGAGAGAATTCAACAAGTACTGTGAAGAGAATGGCATCAAGAGGCAACTATCTGTCCTAGGAATCCACAACAGAATGGCCTAGCAGAGAGAAACAACCAGACTGTAGTTAAAGCAGCCAGAACAATGTTGATCCAAGGAAAAGTTGCTCACACTTTTTGGAGAGAAGCAGTTAGCACTGCAGTCTACACAATGAACTGGGTAATCATCAAGAAAGGTAAGGATAAAACACTATATGATTATTGGACCGGTAAGACACAAGTGGTAAGCTACTTTAGAGTGTTTGGTAGAAAATGTTATATCAAGAGGAGTGAACATCAGAGCAAGTTTGATGCAAAATGTGATGAGGGAATATTCCTATGGTATTCCACGTAGAGCAAAGCTCTCAAATTTTTCAACAATAGGACTCAGAGAATTGTTGAAAGCATCAATGTTAGAGCTGATGAAAGCTCTGAGAAACTTGAGGAAACCGACAATGAGGAAGTAGGAGATGAACCGGTAGTAACCTTCTAGGAATCGGTTGCAAAATAGCCTAGCACTAGTAGTAGTGCTCCTACACCGGTAGATGCTGATATTGATGAAGATGAGGATGAAGAAGAAAAGCAAGAGGAAACAACTAAGATCATTCCTAGGTATGTAATGTTGAATCATGATCCAAAGCAGATCATAGGAGACAAGGATGCAGGAATTCTTACAAGAAGAAAGGTCAGAGAAAACTCTTGCATGATCTCTAAATTTGAGCCTAAAACATTCAAAGAGGCACATAAAGATGAAGACTAGATCAAGGCAATGGAAGAGGAACTTGACTAGATAGAAAATAATGGTACATGATCTTTGGTACCTAGACCTGAGCATAAAAATGTCATAGGCACCAAATGGGTTTTTCAGAAATAAGATGAATGAAGATGGCACAATGGTAAGAATCAAAGCCAGACTGGTGTGCAAAGGATATGCTCAAGATGAAGGAGAAGACTATGGAGAAACCTTTGCTCCAGTAGCCAGATTGGAAGGAGTTCATATGCTTCTTGCATATGTAGCCTTCAAGGGATTCAAAGTATATCAAATGGATGTAAAATCTACATTCCTAAATGGAATACTAGAAGAGGAGGTGTATATAGAGCAACCAGATGGGTTTTCCCTATCAGAAGATAGTGACATGGTGTGTAGGCTACATAAAGCCTTGTATGGGCTAAAGCAGACACCTAGAGCATGGTATGAATGCTTGCATTCCCATATTGTGAAGATTAGATTTGAGAGAACAAGTGAAGATAGCAATATCTATCTGAAGTTAGAAGGAGATCAGATTCTAATCTATGAGGTATTTGTTGATGACATAATTTTTGGAGGAAATGACAAGATGAGTCATGATTTTGCAGATGAGATGAAAAAGGAATTTGAGATGTCACTTATAGGGGAGATTAAGTTCTTCATTGGACTACAGATTCAACAAATGAAGGATGGAATCTTTATCACTCAGTCCAAGTATGTCAAAGAGGTGTTGAAGATCTTTGGCATGGAAGATAGAAAACCGGTGGGTACACCAATGGTGATCGGTTGTAAACTATCAAAAGAGGATGACTCAACGTTGGTAAATGAGAAGGAATACCGATCAATGATTGGTAAATTGCACTATGTAGTACATAGCAGACTGAACATTGCACATGCAGTGGGCATTACTACACGGTTCCAAAAAATCCCAAGAGAATACCACTTGGTATCAGTCAAGTAGATTCTTAGATATCTGAAGGGAACTATTGACTATGGATTATGATATCCATATAGTAATGATTTCAACCTGAAACTATTTACAGATGCTGATTGGACTGGTAATGTGGATGACTGAAAGAGCACAACTGGTGGTGCATTCTTTCTTGGTGGTAGACTAGTCTCATGGATGAGTAAGAAGTAGAGTTGTATCTCTCAGTCTATAGCAAAAGCGAAGTATGTTGCAGCATTTATGAACTGCACCCAGACAATTTGGATGAAGCATGTATTAAATGGCTTCAAAGTTCTTGTATCTGAACCAGTAAGTATATTTTGTGACAACACAAGTGCAATTAACATCTCCAAGAATCCGGTTTTACATGCTAGAACCAAGCCCTTCAAGCTCAAGTATCATTTCTTGAGGGAGAAGGTTTAGAACAAAGAGGTTGTACTCAAACATGTTTCCAATAAGGAGCAGTTAGCAGACATATTCATCAAGCCTCTATCAAAGGCCACCTTTACCTATTTGAGAGGTGAATTAGGGGTGCTGCCCCTTCAAGAGGTGAACTAAAGGTGTGTGCTCCACATCAGTCAGGTCTTACATTGATATGTCTTTTTCAGGATTGGTGTGTTGAAGGATGCTACTCCTTCAGGGGAGCAACATAGTGGAACATAGATGTGTATGCCTCCACTTTGGCATTGTTGTTAAAGGGGGAGAAGATGTGAAGCGGAGAAGATATCTGTAGTATTGGGGAGAAGATGTGAAGCAAAAGCAGAAAGATATCTTTGTATATTGCCATCAATGCCAAAGGGGGAGATTGTTGGCATATATGCTGAGCATGATGATATGATGATATTGTATGTTGCCATTGATGTCAATATGCTGAAGTATGAATTGGTATGTTGTAGTAAGCAAACTGGCAAGAGAAATGGTATAATAATGTATACCAGTATTTTTGAAAATGTGAAGCAGTATGTTTTTTCAAGGTGAACCAGCATGTTGGTATGAGAACTGGTAAATGGAAGTTTTGTATTGGGGCTTCATTTGGCATGACTACCAGTTGGTAGTCTCAGCTTCAGGGTTTTTGGTTGATGCATTCCAAGATTGTGCGATTCAACCAATGACATCTTGTGATGAGTTAGAATTGTATGAAGACCAAATAAGTGTTGACATGCCATTCTTGTGCGCATGAAGGATTTCCTTGAGGATCTTGCATGCAGAGTGATCCTATCTACCTCAGGAATGTGTGAAGTCTCTATAAATGGTGGAGAGCATGTGATCAATTATCAGCTTCTTGAAGCAGCAAATAATGAACATTGGAGAATGTCTTGAGATCTATTCAAGATTGTTGTATTCGATGCAGTGTGATTAATGGTCAGGATTGAACTGACTGGATTGTAAAACCTAAATGTTTAGGGTTTAGGGCCTATGCTACCGACCTATCTATTTCCTATAAGTTCAATGATGTTTTTCATTTTGAAGTTGTTGGCAAATGTTATGTGTGTATCCCAATGAGTGATACTTGATTCTTGCCAAACCAGAGAAGTGTGTTGATACCTGCAGAGTGTGATTGCAGAAGAAAAGGAGCTAAAGTGGATCTGCCTTGGCATTGAGTGTTGTTATCAGACTAGTGTATTACTTGGTGACTTCTAACCATTTCAACAGTTGGAAAATCCCTTAACTGGGTAGCTTTAATTGGCTTTTGTGTAAATCCTTTAACAGGGTGAATCAATTCAATGAGTTCTTCAAATCCTCTTGCGAGGTAACCTTAACAGGGTTCTAACCTTTAACTAGGTATTTAGCCCTCCCTTAACTAGGTGATCCCTAGCAGGATCAGTTCCTAGCAGAACCTATTGTAAAATTATCTAACCGGACTAGGCTCTTAATAGAGCGGACTTCAAAAGAGTTCAAGAATAGCTTGTGGGTATTCATCCCCACCGTGGTTTTTCCCAGTTAAGTTTCCACGTGAAAAATCAGTGTGTCATGTGTGATGCCTTTCATGTGATAGTTTAGTGTTTTATGTCAAACTGGTAAAATATGTTGAACTAGTAGTCATTATATTTCTGATGATAGATTACTTGTTTATGCATAAGGGTGAAGTGGAAATGAAGTATTAGATTGTATGGAAGGCTAAGGGTTACTGATTTATGTCTTTGACATTCTTATAGTATTTTACTATTAGTAATCTAGTTTAGATAGGTGTTAGTGCTTGCCAGTCAAAGTGTAGTGTTTGTTGTCAAACTAGTTCAGGAAAAGTGTTTTTGCCTGTACTAATTCACCCCCCCTCTCAGTACCGGTTTTGTACTAACTATTCATCATTTATTCATCATGTATGGTATCCTAAGGTTTCATATGGTGTCCTATGGCCCCTTAGGTATCGTTAGGGGTCGTATGTTAGCGTAAGGGGATCATATGGTGTTGTTATGGGTCGTATGGTGTCCAAAGGAGTCATATAGTGTCGTATGACTCTTTTGGACATCATATGACCCCTTAGGACACCATATGGTGTTGTTAGGGGTTGTATGGTGACCTAAGCGATCGTATGGTGTCTTATGACCCCTTAGAACACTATATGACCCCTTAAGTGTCGTTAGGCTTCATATTGTGTCCTAAGGGGTCATATGGTGTCCTATGACCCCTCAGGACACCATACGGGGTTGTTATGAGTTGTATAATGTCCTATGAGACCATATAGTGTCCTATGACCCCTTAGGACACCATATGGTGTTGTTAGGGGTTGTATGGTGTCCTAAGGGGTCATATGGTGTCATTATGGATTGTATGGTGTCTTAAGTGGTCATATCGAGTTCTATGACCCCTTATGACACCATATAACCCCTTAGGTGTCATTAGGGGTCAGATTGTGTCCTAAGGGGTCATATGGTGTTCTATTACCCCTTAAGATACCATATGGTGTTGTTAGGGGTCATATAGTGTCCAAAGGGGTCATATGTTTTCTTATGACCCCTTGGGACACCATACGGGGTCATTATGAGTAGTATGGTGTCCTATGGGGTCATATAATGTCTTATGACCCCTTAGGACACCATATGGTGTTGTTAGAGGTCGTATGGTGTCCTAAGGGGTGATTTGTTATCTTATGACCCCTCGAGACACCATATGACCCCTCAAAATACCATATGGTGTCGTTATGGGTTGTATAGTGTCCTAAGGGGTCATGTGGTGTTCTATGACCCCTTAGAACACCATATGACCCCTTCGGTGTCATTAGGGATCATATTGTGTTCTAAGTGGTTATATGGTAACCTATGACCCTTACGAAACCATACGGTGTTGTCAAGGGTAGTATGGTGTCTTATGGGGTCATATGGTGTCATAAGGGTTCATAGGACACAATATGACCCCTTATGACACCATATGAATTCTTAGGTGTTGTTAGGGGTCATGTTATGTCCTAATGAGTCATATGGTGTCCTATGACCCCTTACAACACCATATGACCCCTTAAGTGTCGTTAGGGGTCGTATGGGGTCCTAAGGAGTCATATCATGTCTTATGACCCCTTATGACACCATATCACCCCTTAGGACACCAAACAATTTTGTTATGGGTTGTATGGTGTCCTATATAGTCATATATTGTCCTATCTCCACTTATGACACCATATGAACCATTAGTCCACCCCATATGGTGTTTTTATGGGTTGTATTGTGTTTTGTTACCCCTTAGGATGCCATATGACTCCTTTAGTCTCATTAGGGGTCGTATTGTGTCATAAGAGATTATATGGTGTCCTATGACCATTTAAGACACCATATGACCCCTTAGGACACTAAATAGTGTCGTTAGGGGTGGTATGGTGTTCTATGACCCCTTAGGATACCATATGACCCCTTATGACACCATATTACCCATAAAGTGTCATTAGGAGTCACATTATGGCCTAATGGGTCATATAGTGTCCTATGACCTCTTAGGACACAATATGATCACTTAGGACACCATATGGTGTTGTTAGAGGTCGTATGATGTCTTAAGGGGTCAAATGGTGTGACCCCTTAGGTTTTTTTAGGGGTCGTATGTTGTCCTAAGAGGTCATATGGTGTCTTATGACCCCTTAGGACACCATATGGTGTTTTTATGGGTCGTATGGTGTCCAAACGAGTCGTATGGTGTCTTATGACCCCTAAGGACAACATATGGTGTCGTTAGGGATCGTATGGTGTCTTAAGATGTCATATGGTGTCATATGATCCTTTAGGACATTATACGACCCCTTAGGTGTCGTTAGGGTTCATATTGTGTCATAAGGGGTCATATCATGTCCAATGACCCCTTAGGATACTATATGACCCCTTAGGACACCATACAAGGTCATTATGAGTCGTATGGTATCCTATGAGGTCATATAGTGTTCTATGACCTCTTGGGACACGATATGACCCCTTAGGACATCATATGGTTTCATTAGGGGTCGTATGGTGTCCTAAGGGTTTATATGGTGTTCTATGACCTCTTAGGACATCATATGGTTTCGTTATGGGTTGTATGGTGTTCCAAAGGGTCATATGGTGTTCTATGACCCCTTATGACACCATATATCCCCTTAGGTGTCGTTAGGGGTTATATTGTGTCCTAAGGGGTTATATGGTGTTCTATGACCCCTTGAGATACCATTTGACCCCTTAGGACACCATATGACACCTTAAGACACCATATGGTGTCTTTAGGGATTGTATGGTGTCCAAAGGGGTCATATGTTGTCCTATGACCCCTTAGGACACCATATGACCCGTAGAACACCATATGTTTTCATATAGTATCCCAAGGGGTAATGTGGTGTTCTATAACCCCTTAGGATACCATATGATGCCTTTCGTGTTATTAGGGGTCATCTTGTGTCCTAAGGGGTTATATGGTATCATATGACCCATTAGGATACCATATGATCCATACCATATAACCCATTAGGATATCATATGATCCCTTAAGACACCATACAGTGTTGTTAGGGGTCATATGTTGTCCTATGACCCCTTAGGACACCATATGACCTCTTACAACACCATATGACCCCGCAGGTGTTAGGGGTCATATTGGGTCCTAATGGGTCATATGGTGTCCTATAATCACTTAGGACACCATATGGTGTCATTAGAGGTCGTATGATGTGTAGACACCTAAAATTAATGTTTAATTAATTGAAGGTTGTCATTATAATTAACCAATTTACTTGCATTAATTTCCTTTTTATTGAGGTTAATTAAATAAAATTTAATCAATCTTGTCACTATAGTCCAATAATTAATTTATTTGATAAATTAATTATTTCCCTATTCTTCTAAAGTCAACCAAATCATTAAGTCTTCTAAATTCTTCTTAGTTAATTAATTCTAATTAAATAATTTAAATCATGGGATTTCTACAAATCACTTTTTCCTAATCCCCACTTAGCCTAATTAATTCTTCTAGAAACTCTTTTAATCCCACTTATCATTATTCTACAATTTTATATTCCTCCACTCATGTCACATCACCTTTGATCCTTTCAAGGAAATTCAAATTCCTTGAATCTCCCCATGCATTCTCTTCCCAAGAAATTTTTAATTCCTTTATCCATTTAGTATTTCCACACATCCTTTATTTTGGAATTTTTAATACCTCTCTCCTTTCTCCAAGGAATTTTAGATTCCTTTTTATTCTCCCAATAAACCTTGATCCATGTCTTCCATCCCAAATCAACCTCAACCCTTCATACCAAAATCAATCTTGGCCCTCCATTGGCCTCCTCCAATCTATAAATTGGAGTCTCATTTCCTCACAAATAACTACATGGAATCTTCTTCTAATCTTATGCTACCCCTTTCTTCCTCTATCTCCTTCTATCATATCCAAATAATCCCTCATCCAAACAAATTATTTCTCATCCAAATCCATCTATTCCTCACCCATCAAAATCTAAAACCAATCCTAATCCACTAATCTTGTTATGCATTTGGAGAGAATTACACATCCATCAAGAAGAGCACATCCAAACAAGTGGAGCATAAGGGCGCCTCTACTTCATCATTTGCTCAATTGGAGGAACAAGATAGATCTTCTCTTGCAAGATAATAGTTTTAGTTTTGTGCTTTTTATTTGGTTTCCATATCATTTGTGTTTGAACTAACCCTCTACTACCTTGCTCAATTTTATTTTGGTTCATTATGGCATGCCTAGTGGGACCCACATCCCTAATTTAACATTTTTCTTGAATTTTTTGTGAGTTTTTAGTCACAGGTTCCAGATCAGCATGAGTGATACAGGTTTGATGCAAGTGATATAGGTTTCAACGCGAGTGCCTACAATTTGAATTTTTCCTCCTGCCTTCAAAGCAAACTATAGTTTGGTGCGAGCACTGCGGGAATAGCATGTCCACCTACAACATTTCTTCATTTACTTCTCTACTCTGATTTTCACTCTTTCTTATTTCTGTCTTTTGAATCAGTTATCAAAAAACACATAAAAATGGTAAATTATCTAAAATAAAATAAAAATTCAATAATCTGTTTTATTTAGATTTTTATTTTTCTAACGTCGCTTTAGCATGACCGCTCTACGAATAGCGTGAGCGCCTTAGAGAATCTCCCACCTCGTTTTAAAAAATTTGAATTTTTAAATTTGTTGTTGATTGCTAACATTTTTTTGTCTCTGATGTGAGTGTGAGCGCTTCAGCGTGACTGCTATATTACTTTTTGTCTACTAAATTTTTATTTTTGTTTACTATCTATCAGTTTTTCCACCATCTCTGATTTAGTGCAAGCACTCACAGTTTGGCACTAGCATCTACAGACACAATGATCTGTAGAATTTTGTGTTATTGATTATATTTTTGAGACTTGCAAATTTTATCCAAGCAGTCCAAGGCTTAATCTAAACTACTAATCTATTTTCCTGTAGCACCCTGGTCAAATATTGTTTTTCTCATTAGTCTAGTTTCTTTTCTCGCATTCTTAGCATAGAAAATCATGAACATGTGGGACTAAAATAAACACCATGCTTTTAATGTCCTATTTTATTTCAGTTGCATCTTTTTACCTTTAGAGGGTCTGCCTTCCCGATTTTCCTGGCACTTCGCATAGGCATTGGTGAGAGGGGAACAACCCAAGTGAGTACGGCTGAACCCGAGCATTCTAACTCACTATAATCATGCTTGTGTGACTACTATTTTAATTGGTACTTTGTTGGGATATAGGCCTCAATTGCGCTTGCGCGACTACAAAGGATAGTCTTTGAACAAAAACCCTTACTAAGAACTCTAGGAATAGAAGCTACCTGGTTCACCTTCGAAAGGTGGATAATCTTTGTACAAGGGAGATAGTAACTCGCCCAAGAAACTTTCCATATCATGCCCCAATTAGCATTTGGAGTCGGCTAATAGGGCATTGAGAATCCATTGTGTGAGACTCAATGGCTGTATTCTGATTAACTATTGGGTGTGTACCTGATTCATCAAGCAAAGGTTTTCCTCCTCAACCAATTTCCTAGGATAGCATGTTGTTCTTGAAGTCTCTATTCATGTCAATGACTAATGTGTTTTCTATGTCTTCTTGCCAAGAGTAGAATTGGTATAAAACACTACCCCTTCAAATTCCACTTTGTCATTATCAAACCCTTATTTCCCTCATCATCATCCATATCAAATCCTTAATCCATTTTCATCTATCTAAACAATCATCAATTCCCAACCAATATCTCTATTCTGTCATTAATCCAATCTGGGGTAACCTTCCCCTTCCTCTTCATACCATCAATCCATTCTTCCAAAATCATTTTCATTCCATCCTCAAGGACTTAGCACATTAACTTAATCAAATCTCCAAAAATCCCAATCAATCAATCAAATTATCCAATATATCAATCAATCAACCTCATCCTAAGGTCGACACTTTGTGAAAGTTTAATTTTGACCTTTATCTTTAATCAATTAAGTAGCTTTTATGCTTGGGAAAGAATCTCCCCCTAAGTACCTTTGCTTAATTATTTTGGGTTGATCAAACCCCTAATCCTTTTACCCTCTTTTTCTTAGGAACATAAGGCTACCCTAAGTAGAAGATGGTTTGATCAATTTCAAAGGTCTAAATTTTACCTAGCTTGGTTGTCACCTTGTTTGTGGTCTACATCATCAATTCCCATCTAAGTCCTAATATAGGGACTAAGGTGTCATCCTAATCCAAATAAATCTTGTCCTAATCCAAGGACCAATCCAATCAAATCCAATCTAATCAAATCAAGCCCAATCCAATCCAATAAAATCAAATCAAATCCAATTAATCCTCAATCCAATCCAAATTTGCTAAGTCCTAACCCTCATCTTCATCTAGCATCATCTCATCACTTTTATCCCCTCATTCTCATCATGGCTTGGTATGAGAAAAGGGTTATGGAATTTCAATGATCACCCTATCAACCATGCGCATCCAACTCATGCATGCCTCAATGTTATCCAACTTCCACCTACTCATGTCTTCCACCCCAACCCACTTACCAAGTCAATCCCATAACCCCCAATCCATCTAACCTATCTTCATCCATTCCATCTCACCAAATTATATTAAATCCCAATAATCCATCTTATATTCCTTATCCTTCCTCTACCTTTGACAAGGGAAACCCATCCATGTCTTCATATCATCCCTCATCCATATACCCCTTCAATCCAACAACTATACCTCCATCTTCTCCCCATCCAAATCCTTTACTCCATAATCCTAATCCCCCATCTAATCTGAAGTATGCACATAATCCTAATCCTCCAAAATAAGCATCATCCCCATCCTCCAAGTCCTTAATTCATAATCTTATTTAAGGCATTCTAGCAAAGGAGATAAAATCCCCACCTAGAAACAAAGTTGCCAAAACTCCTCAAGTCCTCCATCCACCTCCATTACCTCCAAATCAAGATGAACCTCAATCCCCCCAACTTCATGATAGCACCATCCCTCCATTTACCCAAGTCAAAGCTTCCATATCCTCCTTCATCATACAATCCCCATAACTCCAAACATGCCAAGAGCTTGTTCCAATGCATGCTAGCATAGATTTCTCTTCACCTCAAGATCAAAGCATCCATCCATCTCATGATACCTCTCCATCTCAAAATCCATGTCTACCCTCCACTCCATCTGATGATCTCATCCCATCCACTTCCTCTCATGATCATATGATCCCTCCATCCAATCCTCTCCCTCCATCGCATGGTCCCCTTCTATCTCAAGATCCAATAGTCTCTCCTACTCCACCAGGTGTTCCCCTCCCAAGTCAAGATCAAAAGATTCCTTCCTCTCCATTTCATGATCCTAATCCTTTGCATGATCCCAATCCTCTACAAAATCTTGTCACCCCTATCCAATCTATCCATGAATCCCATACCTATCAACTCGACTCTTCCAACTTCATTCATTCTGGTTTGCTTCAAGAGCTTACAATCCCTTCCACATCCCGTCTCCTTCAAAATGAACTCGAATCTTGTTTCCAAAATAATAAGTATCCTATTCGGAAAATAAACTCTCAAGATGTTGGTACATCTCCTATTCCTCCTAAATCCAAAAGCCCTTCATATAAATCAAAATCCCACCATCCCCCGTCATCCACATCCATCTTAGGACCCTATGTTCCAGAGCTAAATCCTCCATTCCTTCCATCCATTTTGGGCCCTTACATCCCTCCATCCACCACTCCATCACCTCAAATAATCCCTAAGAAAGATCAACAAACGCACACATCATTGAATCCCTCCCAACACTTTCCCTCCATCATCTCATCATCCATAAAATCCGTAAGTCATCTATCCTCATGCATCTGTACCATTTCTATTGGACACAATTTGGATGCCGAATCTAAAATGCATAAAGTCAAGAATCCACAAAAATAAAAGGATCAACATGTCCCCTCAAAAATATATGCTCAAGAAAAGAAAAATATGATCCAAAAGAAAGAAAAATCCAAAAGGTCACAAAGACCCCAAAAGAAAAAATAAAAAACTATGTGGATTCCCAAACTACTCATAGAAGCAATGCATCTCATGATGAATAATGATGAACAACAAATACCCTAATCGGTACTGATAGGGGGGCTGACTCAGTACAGACAAAAACTTTCTCAACAACTTATCAAGTTAAAACAATACCAACCAGTTGTCTTCATCACTGAACTTAACCATGGCAATACCAGTTAAGCACAGTAAGACTTCAGACAACATAAACTGATAAGTTTGATCACTTCAAATACATTCAATACTTGATAACAACTTCACCCATAAACATATGCATGTGGTATACGAGTAATACCATAACCTATTAGCTCTGCATGCATAATCATGAAAAATAGAATACTTAATCATCATATGAAAAATGCACAACTCATGACACATAGATTTTTAATGTGGAAACCTAAATGGGAAAAACCACGATGGGGATGAATACCCACAAGATTGTTTTGAACTCTTTTGAAGCTCACTTTGTTAGGAGCATAGTCTGGTTAAAGACTTTACAATAAGGTTCTGTTAGGAACTGATACTATTAAAGATCACCCAGTTAAGGGATGGATATATACCCTGTTAAAGGTTGAAACCTTGTTAAAGGTTACCTCGCTAGAGGATTTGAGAATTCAATGATCTTGAGTCACTCAATTAAAGGATTTACAATAAGCCTATTAAAGCTTCTCGATAAAGGGATTTTCCAACTGTTGAAATAGTTAGAAGACAACAGGTAAAACTTTGATCTGATAACAACACTACATGCCAATGTAGATCCTTTTCATTTCCTCTCTTCTGCAGTCACACTCTGCAGTTTTCCTCTTACTGGTCTGGCAAGTATCTCATCACTCAGATACACACACAACATTTTCCAATAGCAAACAATAAAAAACATCATCGACCTTATAGACAACAATTAGGTCAGTAGCATAAACCCTAAACCCTAAGCATTTAGGTTTACAATACAAGCGGTCCAATCCTGATCGTCCAAACACTTTGCATAGAGGAATACAATCTTAAACAGATCCCAAGACAATCTACATCGTTCATTCTTCACCACATATGGGAATCAGTAACCCATCACGCTCTCTTCTCATACCGCCAAGAAGAATGTTCATTCCCAAGGTAGACTTTTAATGCAGTCGATCTTCTCATGCAAGATCTGATGAATAATGATGAACAACAGATACCCCAACCAGTATTGAGGGGGGGGTGAATCAGTACAGGCAAAAAAAACTGTCTCAACAACTTATCTAGTTAAAGCAATACCAACTGGTTGTTACCATTACTAAACTTAACCATGGCAATACCGGTTAAACACAGTAAGACATCAGATACCATAAACTGATAATTCTAAACACAGTGGTGCGCGCGGCCAGCCTCCACTTGAAACCCCAGCGACCGACAAGCTTGGTAACCATGGCCGCTTGTTAACTCTTTGGCCTGGCATGAAATCTTCTCTTGTAAAAAAAAAGAATGGGTTAAACCCTAGCCCGATAGGGGCTAGGGAAGTTTAGTTTTTTTTTTAAATATAAAAAAAGAAAATAATATGTATTTGGGGTTTAGGTAATGGTTAAATAGGAATTTAGAACCCTAATTAGGGTTGAGGAAATTAAGTGGTAATTTTTAGCAAGTTGAAATGGATTTAGGAGATTAGGATTAAAATATTGGAATATATGTAGAATATATATATAATAATATATATGTTTCCATATATATATATATGGGAATATATATATGAATATATATGTATGTTTTTTTTAGTTTAATTGATTTAAGAAATTAAATTATGGATATTCAAAATATATGCATAATCTATATGTATATATGTGCATTTTACATGTTCTCAATATTGATTTAAAAAAAAATCGTAAAGGAGAAATTAATTAAAATTACTAAGACTTTATAGTCATAGTAGGAAATAAATCTTGAAATATCTTCCCTATATTTTTAGTATGATTAATTTAATAAAACTATAAATTAAATACCTTTTGGAGATAGAATTTAAACCAGTAGGTTTTTCTGCAATTAAATTATAACTGATTGTCGATGCTTCGTTCATTTCAGAATGAGCTCAAATTTATTAATGAAATTTTCGTTAACGCTTGTCGCAAGAGTGTGCTTGTTAATTAAATTTAGTATCTTTTAAAAAAAAAATTTGTTCCGTTTTTGCCCTAAATTTTTGGGCATGACACCATTACTAAACTTAACCATGGCAATACCGGTTAAACACAGTAAGACATCAGATACCATAAACTGATAATTCTAAACACTTCAAATATGATCAATACTTGATATCAACTTCACCCATAAACATATGCATGTGGTATACTAGTAATACCATAACCTATTAACTCTACATGCATAATCTTTCAACCAAATAATTCATAAACATCACATGAAAAATGCATAACACGTAACACACATATTTTTCACGTGGAAACCCAAATGGCAAAAACCACTGTGGGGATGAATACCCACAAGCTTGTTTTTGAACTCTTTTGAAGCTTGCCCTGTTAAGAGCCTAGTCTAATTAAATACTATTCAATAAGGTTCTGTTAGGAACCGATCCTGTTAGACATCACCCAGTTAAGGGATGGCTATATACCCTGTTAAAGGTTGAAAACCTTGTTAGAGGTTACATCGCTAGAGGATTTGAAGAACTCAATGATCTTGAGTCACTGGGTTATAGGTTTTACAATAAGCCTATTAAAGCTACCCGGTAAAGGGATTTTCCAACTATTGAAATGATTAGAAGACAAAAGGTAAAACTTTTGATCTGATAACACCACTACATGCCAAGGTAGATCCTTTTCATCTCCTCTACTCTAGAATCATACTCTGCAGTTTTCCTCTTACTGGTCTGGCAAGTATCTCATCACTCGGATACACACACAACTTTTGCCAACAAATTTACAATAGCAAACATCATCAATGGTAGCATAAACCGTAAACCCTAAGAATCTTAGGTTTAGAACACAGGCGGTCCAATCCTGACCATCCAAACACATTACATAGAGTATTACAATTTCAAATAGATCACAAGACAATCTACATCATTCATTCATTACCACACATGGGAATCAGTAACTCATCACACTTTCTTCTCGTACCACCAAGAAGAATGATCATTCTCGAGGTAGACTCCAAATGCAGTCGATCTTCTCATGCAAGATCCTCAAGGAAATCCTTCATGCACACAAAGCTAACATGGAACCTCGATCTTATTCGCATCTCTTAGCTAACTCATCATAGAGTATCATCAGTTGCATCGCACAAGATGGATCACCAAACCAATAACCCTAGAGCTGAGACTGCCAACCGCTAGACATAGTTAGTGAAACCCTAACATCGGTTCTCTACATCTCTTCCTACTTCTTCATACCAGTTCACCTGAACTTATTGACACCAATGACAACATACATTATCATCATATCAACATGTTGGTTCATCATATGCTAATGATATCCAACAATCTCCCCCTTTGGCATTGATGGCGATACTCAGTTTACCATTACAACTGAAAACATCATAGACTAGTGTATTCTGCATCATCAGATATCTTCTTCCCATACATCAAATATCTTCTCTCCTTTGACAACAATGCTAAAGTGGAGGCACAAGCTTCCAAAATCTACTATGCTGCTCTCCCTAAGGAGCAACATACTTTAACACATCAATCCTAAATAATTTGTCGCTATAGTACTTGACTGATGCAGAGCACACAACTTTAATTGATTTCATGAAGGGGCAGAACCCCTAATTCACCTCTCAAATAGCTAAATGTAGTCTTTGATAAGGGCTTAGTGAATATATCTGCTAGCTGCTCCTTACTTGAAAGATGTTGTAGTACAACCTCCTTATTCTAAACTTTCTCTCTCAAGAAGTGATATTTAAGCTCAATGTTCTTAGTTCTAGCATGCAATACCAAATTCTTGAAAATATTTATTGCACTTGTGTTATCACAAAATATATTCACTAGTTTACATACATGTACTTTGAAACCTTCCAATACATGCTTCATCCAAATTACTTGAGTGAAGTTCATAAATACTGCTACATATTCTGCTTCAGATATATATTGGGAAATACAGCTCTGCTTCTTACTTTTCCATGATATTAATCTTCCACCGAGAAAGAACGCTCCACTGGTTGTGCTCTTTTAGTCATCCATATTACCTTCCCAATTGGCATTGGTATATACCTTGAGATTATAGTCACCATTATATGGATACTACAATCCATAATCAACTATTCCTTTCAGATATCTAAGAATCTTTTTGATAGCTACCAAGTGGGATTCTCTTAGACATTTCTTAAAATGAGCTACTATGCCTACTGCATGAGCAATATCTAGTCTGTTGTGCACCATATAGTGCAGTTTACTGACCAGTACTCCTTTTCATTCACCAGTGTTGAATCATCTTCCTTAGTCAATTTGTAGCTAGTCATCGTTGGTGTACCAACTAGTTTTCTTTCCTCCATGCCAAAAGTCTTCAATACCTATTTGACGTACTTGGACTGGTTAATAAAGATACCTTCTTTCATTTGCTGAATTTGTAAACCAATGAAGAACTTTATTTCTCCTATCAAAGACATCTCAAACTCTTTCTTCATTTCATCTACAAACGCATGACTCATTTTGTCATCTCCTCCAAAGATTATGTCATCCATAAACACTTCACAGATTAGAATCTGATCACCTTCTGATTTCAAGTAGATGTTGCTATCTTCACTTGTTCTCTGAAATCCAATCTTCACAAGATGAGAGTGTAGTCTTTCATACCATGCCCTAGGTGCCTGTTTCAGTCCATACAGGGCTTTGTGTAACCTGCACACCATGTCACTATATTTTGATAAGGAAAACCCTTCTAGTTGCTCTATATACACTTCCTCTTCTAGGATTCCATTCAGAAAAGAAGACTTCACATCCATCTGATAAACCTTAAATCCCTTAAATGCTACAAATGAAAGTAGCATTCGAACACCTTCTAGTCTAGCCACAAGAGAAAAGGTTTCTCCATAGTCTTCTCCCTCCTCCTGAGCATATCCCTTGCATACAAGCCTAGCCTTATTTCTTACAACTGTGCCTTCTTCATTTAGCTTATTCCTGAAGACCCATTTGGTACCTATGACATTTTTATGTTATGGTCTGGGCACCAAAGACCATGTCACATTCTTTTTTATCTAGTTTAGCTCCTCTTCCATTTCTTTAATCTAGTCTTCATCTGTAAGAGCTTCTCTAGAAGTCTTGGGTTCAAATTCAGAAATCATGCAAGAGTTCTCCTTCACTTTTCTTCTTTTGAGTATCCCTGCATCTTTATCTCCTATGATTTTCTTTGGATCATGATGCAACTTCACATATCTAGGAATGACTCTAGCCTGATCAGCTGGCTTTTCTTCTTCTCCTTCACTTACCTCTTCTTCTTCTCTCACAACAACTTCTACCGATATAGGAACACTGAGATCTTTACAAGTTTCTTTCTTAACCGGTTCCCAGAAGGCTATACCTAGTTCATCTTCCACTTCTTCACTGCATGTTTCCTTAGGTTCCTCAAGGGATTCATCAACCGTAACATTGATACTTTCAACAATTTTCTAAGTTCTATTGTTGTAGAACTTGAGGGCTTTTCTCTTAGTGGAATATCTTAGAAATATGCCTTCATCACATTTTGCATCAAATTTGCTCAAATTCTCACCTCTCTTGATATAGCAGTTACTACCAAACACTTTAAAGTAACTCATAGTGGGAGTTTTCCCAGTCCAATACTCATAAGGGGTTTTATCTTTGCCTTTATTGATGAGTACCTAGTTCATAGTATAGACTACAGTGCTCACTGCTTCTCTCCAAAAGGTGTGAGCAACCTTTCCTTGGATCAGCATTGTTCTAGCCGCTTCAACTATAGTCCTATTGTTTCTTTCTTCAATGCCATTTAGTTGTGGTGTCCTTGGGGCAGACAACTGCCTCTTGATACCATTATCTTCATAGTACTTATTTAATTCATCAGAAGTGAATTCTCCTCCTTGATCAGTTCTCAGGCATTTTATCTTTTTACCACTTTCTTTCTCTACTAATGCTCTGAAAGCTTTGAACTTTCCAAATGTTTCAGACTTGTCTTTCAAGAATGTGACCCACATCATTCTTGAGAAGTCATCAGTAAGAATCATAAAATACCTATCTCCCTGAATACTTCTAGTTTTCATAGGACCACACAAATTAGTATGCACAAGATCAAGTAAATTTTCTGTTGAGAAAGACTTACCTTAATAAGTTGAGGAAGACATCTTCCCAAGTTGACATTCTCTGCACAAAGAATTATCAGGTTTGTTTAGCAAAGGTAATCCTCTTACCTCCTTGATCTTACCAGATTTAATAATGTTGTCAAAGATCATATGATAGAGTAGCCATTAGACATTGACTTAACTTGGCATTCAATTGAAATAGGTTACCTCTGGTCTACTTACTGGTGGTAATAAGTTCACCACTCTTCCCAATTATACTGTAGACTCCACCTTTGAACTCTAAAACTATTCCTTTGTCATTAAGCTGAGCAACACTCAACAGGTTATGCTTAAGACCTTCTACCCAGTAGACATCATCTACATTTCTCTTTCCATTTAGTGAGATGGATCCCTTACCTTTCACCAAGCATGGTGCATCGTTGCCAAATCTGACAACACCTCCATCATATTCCTCTAGAGATAGAAAATTTCTCTAGTCACCAGTCATGTGGTGAGAACAATGACTATCAATTATCCACTCATTAGAGTTGTAAATGTGAGAGACAAGATCCTTCTTGTCAGACACTTCTTCCTTTATTGCTACAAACACTATGTCTTGATTTTCTTCATCCTCTGATTCTTCATCCACATCAACTAGACAATTTCTTCTATTTCCTCATTTATACTTTCTGAACCTCTCTAATTTATCCTTATTGTCATTGTTAGGGAAATTAATAGCTATATGTCCTATCTTGTTGCAGGAAAAACATTTCAAAGGAAGTTTACCTCTATATTTTCCAATTCCCTTCGAGAGTCTTTTAGCAAGAAGATTTTCAAACTCCATTAGAATCTCTTCATCATCCATATCTCTGCATTGTCTGGATTCATAACTAGTACTAGTTTCTTTTCCTTTTCTAGATGGTACAGTAGATGCTTTAAAGGCTGACTCAGTCTTCTGAACACTGCCATCATAGCTATTCAACTCATATGCAGTTAACTTTACAATGATAGAATCTAAGGATACCTTAGTTTTATCAATAGACCTTAATTTTTGGATAGCAACAACTCTGATTGCATAGATTGATAACAATGATCTAAGGACTTTACTAACAACAGTGGTATCATCAATAGTTCCACCAGTTCTTTTGATATCTCCAACCACAGTCTTAATCCTAATGCCATACTGCTTATCCTAAAATTTACCTAAGGCTTTCTTCCTTAGCTTCCTTTACATGCTCATCACCACCATAGATGTTTTCTAGTGCATCCCATACATCCTTAGGTGTGTCCTTGTCTTGTACATCAATAAACTCAATATCTGACATGCTGCTGATAAGGGCTTCCATGACTTGCCCATTTTCCTAGATCTCTCTCTTCTGATCATCAGTTAGAGTGCCAGTCCGAGTCACATAGGCATTCTCAACATAGCTCCAGTGTTGAGCACCCATACTCTTGATGTAAATCTTCATTTTGTCCTTCCATATCTTAAAGTTATCTCTATTGAACTTAGGACCTTCCCTCTTCATCATTATAGCAGGATCTTTTACCTCAAGCGGTTAATCTTATATCACCAAGGACCTAGAGGCGATGTGATACCAATTGATAAATAATGATGAACAATAGATACCCCAACCAGTACTGAGAGAGTGGGGGGGGGGGGGGAATTAGTATAGGCAAAAAAAACTATCTCAACAACTTATCTAGTTAAAGCAATACCAACTGGTTGTCACCATTACTAAACTTAACCATGGCAATACCAGTTAAACATAGTAAGACATCAGATACCATAAACTGATAAGTCTGAACACTTCAAATATGATCAATATTTGATATCAACTTCACCCATAAACATATGCATGTGGTATACTAGTAATACCATAACTTATTAACTCTACATGCATAATCTTTCAACCAAATAATTCATAAACATCACATTAAAAATGCATAACACATAACACACATATTTTTCATGTGGAAACCCAAATGGGAAAAACCATAGTGGGGATGAATACCCACAAGCTTGTTTTTGAACTCTTTTGAAGCTCGCCCTGTTAAGAGCCTAGTCTGGTTAAATACTATTCAATAAGGTTCTATTAGGAACTGATCCTATTAGAGATCACCCGGTTAAGGGATGGCTATATACCCTATTAAAGGTTGAAAACCCTATTAGAGGTTACCTTGCTAGAGGATTTGAAAAACTCAATGATCTTGAGTCACCTGGTTACAGGTTTTACAATAAGCCTGTTAAAGCTACCCGATAAAGGGATTTTCCAACTGTTGAAATGATTAGAAGACAAAAGGTAAAACTTCTAATCTAATAATAGCACTACATGCCAAGGCAGATCCTTTTCATTTCCTCTACTCTGCAATCACACTTTGTAGTTTTCCTCTTACTAGTCTGGCAAGTATCTCATTACTCGGATACACACACAACTTTTTCCAACAAATTTAGAATAGAAAACATCATCGACCTTATAGACAATAGTTAGGTCGGTAGCATAAACCTTCAGCATCTTAGGTTTACAACACAAGCAGTCCAATCCTAACTGTCCAAACACATTACATAGAGTATTACAATTTCAAACAGATCACAAGACAATCTGCATCGTTTATTCATTACCGCACATGGGAATTAGTAACTCATCATGCTTTCTTCTCATACCACCAAGAAGAATGATCATTCTCGAGGTAGCCTCCAAATGCAGTCAATCTTCTCATGGAAGATCCTCAAGGAAATCCTTCATGCACACAAAGCTAACGTGGCACCTCAATCTCATTCACATCTCTTAGCTAACTCATCACAGAGTATCATCGGTTGCATCACACAAGCTAGATCACCAAACCAATAACCCTAGAGCTGAGACTGCCATTCAGTAGTCACACTTAGTGAAACACTGACACCGGTTCACTTGAACTTATTAACATTAATGACAACATACATTATCATCATGTCAACATGCTAGTTCATCATATGCCAATGATATCCAACAAGATCCTCAAGAAAATCCTTCACGTGCACAAGGGTGACGTGGCACCTCGATCTCATTCACATCTCTTAGCTAACTCATCATAGGATGTCTTCGATTACATCGCACAAGTTGGATTGCCAAACCGGAAACCCTAGAGCTGATACTACCAAGTGGTAGTCACACTTTTTGAAATCCCGACACCAGTTCACTACATATCTTCATACCGGTTCACCGTCTTCTTCCAATCTACATATCAATTCACTTTCACTTATTGACATCAATAACAACATACATTATCATCATATCATCATGTTGGTTCATCATATGCCAACAATATCCAACAATCTCTCCCTTTGGCATTGATGGAAATACTCAGTGTAGCATTGCAACTATAGACATCATAGACCAGTGTATCTGCATTAACATATATCTTCTCCCCATACATCAGATATCTTCTCACCCTTTGACAACAATGCCAAAGTAGAGGCACATGCTTCCATTATCTATTATGTTGCTCCCCCTATGGAGTAGCATCCTTCAACACATCAATCCTGAAAGATTTGAGACTGTAGTTCCTGACTGATGCGGAGCACATAGCTTTAGTTGACTTCATGAAGGGGCATAACCCCTAATTCACCTCCAAAATAGGTAAATATAGTCTTTGGTAAGGGCTTTGTGAATATGTCTGCTAGCTACTCCTTACTGGAAACATGTTGTAGTACAACCTCCTTATTCTGAACTTTCTCTCTCAAGAAGTGATACCTAAGCTCAATGTGCTTAGTTCTATCATGCAATACCGGATTCTTGGAAATATTTATTGCACTTGTGTTGTCACAAAATATATTCACCAGTTTAGATATAGGTACTTTGAAACCTTCCAATACATGTTTCATCTAGATTGCTTGAGTGGAGTTCATAAATGCTGCCACATATTCTGCTTCAGCTATAGACTGGGAAATACAACTCTACTTCTTACTCATCCATGATACTAATCTTCCACCAAGAAAGAATTCTCCATTGGTTGTGCTCTTTCGATCGTCCACATTACCTACCCAATCAGTGTTGGTATACACTTTGAGATTGAAGTCACCATTATATGGATATCACAATCCATAGTCAACTATTCCTTTCAGATATCTAAGAATCCTCTTGACTGCTACCAAGTGAGATTCTCAGGAAAATTTCTGAAAACAAACTACTATGCCCACTACATGAGCAATATCTGTTTTATTGTGCACCACATAGTGCAGCTTATCGATCATTGACCGGTACTCCTTCTCATTCACCAACGTCGAATCATCTTCCTTAGTCAATTTACAATCAGTCACCATCGGTGTACCGACTGGTTTTCTCTCCTCCATGCCAAAAGTCTTCAATACCTCTTTGACATACTTGGATTGGGTAATAAAGACACCCTCTTTAATTTACTGAATCTTTAGACCAATGAAGAATTTTATCTCCCCAATCAGAGACATCTCAAACTCTTTCTTCATTATATCTTCAAATACATGGCTCATTTCATCATCTCCTCCAAAGATTATGTCATCTAAAAACACTTCATAGATCAGAATCTGATCACCTTCTGATTTCAAGTAGATGTTGCTATCTTCACTTGTTCTCCCAAATCCAATCTTCACAAGATGAGAGTGTAATTGTTCATACCATGCCCTTGGTGCTTGTTTTAATCCATACAGGGCCTTGTGTAATCTACACACCATGTCACTATCTTCTGATAGGGCAAACCCATCTGGTTTCTCTATATATACTTCCTCTTCAAGGATTCCATTCAAGAATGCAAACTTCACATCCATTTGATATGCCTTGAATCCCTTAAATGCTACAAATGCGAGTAACATTCGAACACCTTCTAGTCTAGCCACAGAGGCAAAGGTTTCTCCATAGTCTTCTCCCTCTTCCTAAGCGTATCCCTTGCATACAAGCCTAGCCTTGTTACTTATAATTGTACCTATAGACACCTAAAATTGTCATGTCTAATTAAATAAATACTTTATTTATTTAATTATTTTAGCCTAATTCTTCTATTAATTAAAGAAATCTTTATTTATTTAATTAATTCATTTATCCTCTTCTAGCCTTATTTCCCATTTAAATAAATACATTTATTTATTTAAATTATCCTTTTCCTAAATTGAAAAACTATCTTATTTATTTAATTGATCCCACTTCTTCTATTAATTAAATAAATCTTTATTTATTTAATTAATTTATTAACCTTTTCTACCCATGACACATGTCATTCATCTCTTAATTTCTACACTGCCTACCCTTTCATTATTTTCTTATTTCCTCTACCTACCCTCTAATCATAGCTGACCATTTATCTTTTACACCTCTCAATCTTATCCCTCCATTTCTTATAGTGTCTTCTATATAAGGAGATTCTTCCTTCATTATCAAACCCCTGACTAATAGATCAATTGACTACACTACGCATTCGACTTTCATGTGTGATCCTACTCGCAACCACATTTAAGTTCTTTGTTGAGCTCTTGTGCACATAAAATCTGAGAGCAAATATATCAAGCAAGATCAATGGAGATAGGAAGAATGGAGATTCAAACCCTGTTGGATATGTGATGGTATAATCTTTGTGATTTCATTTTATTTGTATTGTCTTAGGTAATCTTCATATGTTATGGTGGATCTTTGTTGTTGTTAGGCTAGGGTTTTGTGGTTGAATTCATTTAGCCTTTCAATATTGTTGTTATTCATTTTTACCGTATACATTTTGGCATGCCCAGTGGGACTCTTGTTCCTTTTGCATTTAACATCTTTTGTTGCAAATTTTGTGTTTTTGAAGTTGCAGATCTGACATTTCCGACAACATTTTGATATTTTCGCGTCTGCATACTTTCAAATCACATTTTTGATTTTCTGTTGCATCTATGACATCTGGAATCACGTTTGTGCCTTTACAGTATTTTTTTTTTTTCACAAATTCCAGGAACCGCGTCTGTGTTCCCTATTTGTGTCTGTGAAGTCTTCAGATGTGTTTGTGTTCAGGAACTGCGTCTGTATCAGATCTAATCGCGTCTATGAATTTATATAGCATTTGTGTTTTTGATAACCACATATGTGTGCAGTTGTTGCATTTTGGTTTCTTTGATTTGGTTTTTCATCATTCAGATTTCAGATTTGGTTTATATTGAGCTAACATCTTCAGATCTAGCTAACGAAATTGGTGTAGCTTGTCTTGAAAGCAAAAATCATTTTGTTGAAGGCTCCTATTTCACAAAGTCTTTTGGATCTAAAATTTACCTAGCTTGTGTGCTTGCAGGAAGGGGTCATCATTTGAAACAATCCAAACTACTAATAGATCTTTGTTGTAGGACCTTGGCAAGGGTTTTTGATCTTTATTGTGTGCCTTGTTTTCATAGATTATCAAACACTTCAATTGGTGTACTAAAATTGAACTAATGTCTTTTGTGTCTTGAGCAATAGGCTCTTTTTGTTTAATCTTTAGAGGGCCTGTCTCCCTGTGTGGTCATTAGGACTACTAGTGAGGAGAGAATGACCCAAGTGGTAGTAAGGAAAACCCACCTATTCCAAACCACTATAAACAACTGTATCCATGGTGAAAACTATGGATAACGTGTGTTGATTAGTTCATACCGACACTATGTCTCCCCATAAACCCATTTGATGAAATTTATTTGATCAGTTGTAGGGCGTAACCCCTACCAGCTGGGAGCCTTCTATATTTACAGAGCTGAAAGTGCCGCATGTATGACCACATGAGTGGATTCCCTTACTAGCACCTTTTTGTTTTAGAAGCCAAAATCCTTCTAGTTGTTGGGGCAGGAGGTTGGACCTCTGGAGCGACCCACACACATATGGTTCTTAGTAGAGATACAAAGTTCACCACAAGGAGTTTTCATGGGGACTGATGCTTGGCTACTCTGAGAAGTGAGTGCCGAGGGTGGAGCCAGTGGGGTCAAGCATCTAAGTATCTGCTCTGAATAGTGTAGCCTCATGTGGGAATCAACAACTATTGTCCTGGCCAACCATAAGAATTGTGCTTGTCTTATTTTGAACAAACAAACATTCAAGACCAAACATTAAAACATTGTGTCTTCAAGTATATGCAAAACATTTTTACATCAAACAACACACTTTTCTTTGAGTCATTTTGAGTCTAAACACTTGCAAACATTGGGTCCTCATCAACATTGTGTCCTCTTGTCATGAAAAAGAGTCAAAAATTCAGATTTGGTCACAACAAGTCACTTCACAGATTGGAAAAATTGCACAAAGTTTTCAGAAACACGTCTGTGTCTGATAGAACTGTGTCTGTGTCATAAAAACACATCTATGAAGGGCAGAAACACGTCTATGTCTTTTGAGCAACATTGCACTTACAACATCTCAGAAACGCATCTATGTTTGACAAAATAGCATATGTGTCATTTAAGTGCGTCTGTGTCTGACAGAGTAGCATCTGTGTCATTTAAGCGCGTCTGTGAAGTATACAAGCATGTCTGTGTTTAGAATTGAAAAACTTTTACAATCCAACAAACAAGAATAGTTAGTTTCAGACTTATTGAGCTTCCTAGGTATCTCTCTAGGTTTTCATCTAGAATTCAACCTATCTTTGGGTCTCACAAAGTCCATCATTGCTTTACATCCTGCATTACATACACATTTGTCTAAATTTGAGTCAAAAGGTCACTTTCTTTTCCTCATCATACTTTGTTAACACATTACATACAACAACATTTTTCTAAGTGGTCCCTCATCAAGGTCTATCACCTTTGGGTCTCATTTGATTGTACTTAGATTCAAGGTCAACTTACTTCATCAAGAGAAACTATCATCTCTTTGGAAGTCACACCTACTCTACTACATACATACTTGGTCTTACACTTTGGACATTGCAAGTACACCTTAGATTCATTTACATTCTATCCAACTCTTGGTCTTTCATACTCTTTTGATTTTCATCTACTCTCACACATCCTGGTCAATACCTAGTTCATGGTTGAAACCCGTTCCCAAAAATCTAGGAGAGAAACTAAAGAGGCTCAAGAGTCCGCAAACATGAGTTCCTATGAGTTTAACAATGATATTCTTTTCAATTCTAATCATACTACATGGGCTGACATGGATGCCTATAGAAACATTCTGAATGTTGAGGGCATGGACACTACAAACAACAATGATACACCAATGACAATATGGACAACTTTTCCGTACATTCAGCAGAAGTGGAAGACACCATTATGGATCCCCGTTTCAATAGATTGGTTGAGGAAATAATGAGGAGAGATAGACAATACTTCTTACAAGTGATGGCACAAAGTGGAGCCAAGATCCCTCATGATTTTGACATTCTCAAATAATGGAAAATCGACCTTTGCAACAACCTCACCTCAACATGGATCAAAGGAGGCCTAATAGTGGAGGGAAGGGGACCACATCTTGTGCCTGAATCACCATCATCTTTGTTTCAAAAACTAGAGGTCCCCTACACACATGGTCAAGCATATGATACTCCCCTTCATAGACCATTATGGAAGTCTTATATAGAAAAATATACCTAATCGCATACCAATGCTAAGGACCAACCACCAAAGCAATTAGATATCCAAAGGCATGTTCAAAATTTGGACACAAGGAAACCCCGAGTCAAATTTGGGGGCAACACACTAGAACAAACTCATGACATTCCTATAGAGTATGGTATACAAGGACAAAGCAGATATTCTATTCCTCACCATGACTCTATACAAAGTGGTCCATATACGTAGCATCATTATAGACCTCCTCCATATGAACATGTGTATGATCAATATCATCCATATATGCAACATGCTCCTCCTCCATCTGGTGGTTCAAGCATGGGGTATGGTCCAAGAAGTCAGTCTCCACCTAAGAACAATTTGGAACAGCAAATCAAGGATTTACAAAAGAAAATGGAGGATATAAATACACCAAAGCCAACTTACACAATGAGAGACATATGTCCTTATCCATTTGACAAAAGAATTCCAATGCCTCCATTTCCTACACACTTTGTGATGCCTAAGTTTGATAAGTATAGAGGAAAAGGGGATCCTAAGGCACACATAAGACAATTTTTCACAGCTTGCATTGAGGTAGCAGTAGAAGAGACATATCTGATGAGATTATTCCCACAAAGCTTAGGTGATCAAGCTATGGAATGGTTCTCCCAACTTCCACCTCGAATTAAGTCATGGGGTGACTTAGAATAGGCATTTATTCAACATTTCTCATACAACATAGAGACAGACATATCAGTCACTACCTTACGCAACACTAAACAAAGGGATGGAGAGTCTTTTTCATCATTTTTACAAAGATGGAGAAATCTAGCCAGCAGATGCTCTTGTGAAATTCCACAAAAACAAATGGTAGAGATGTTCACCCAGAATGTCCATAGAGAAATTGGTTATGACTTGAGAAAAGCTTGTTTGTCCACCTTCAAGGACATCATTGAAAAAGGCTTAGCAACAAAGAAGGTCCTAATTGAACAAGGAGTTATTAAAATATTCAAAGAAAACAAAGAGGACTTTAAAAGAAAAGATAAGCCAAGATTTTGGAATAAAAACAAGAACACAGTCAATGATGGTGTTGTGGATGCCAATACAGTACGACCCAAAATTGTTTTTTCTGGATCAAGCTCTACAAACAATCAAGTGAATACTCAAACAACTTCAAAATCATGAAGGAAGTACACTCCATTGGGAGAACCACTTGAGTCCATTTTCAAGAAGCTAGTGGCAAAAAAGATAATAACAATTCCAGATTTGCCTCCATATGAGCCAAAGGTTAAACCAAATTGGTGGAATGATGATGAGTATTGTGAATTTCATAAAAGCAAGGGTCATAACACAGGAAATTGCCATCGACTGAAGAACATCATACAAGATCTTATTGATAGAGGTGACATTGAGATTGAAGGACACTCATCCAATCAAGAACATGAGATGTTTAAGGAACCATTCCTAAAACATGATAAGGGAAAAGCTAAAGCCACAGATGACCAAACCAACTATACCAGAGCATCTTATAACTATGATTCAACTATCAATCACATTTCAATGGACAATTATGTCTCTACCATTATCATCAAGGACAAAATGCCTGAGAATTCTACCCATAGACCTAAGATTGTCCTAAAAGGCATTGGATCTTCTTCCGAACCTACCTCTGAATGTAATGTTACAACTCACCGAGGTAAATTCACTTTGCAAGGTGCTCCAGCTAAAAACACTGCTTCCTCATCAACTAAGCCTGAGTATGACCTTGTAGAATAGTTGATGAAGACACCCATGCTTATCTCAATCCTTGAGCTCTTACGCATATCCCCCATACATAAAACCATTCTTGACAAAATCTTGAGAGACACTTCTATCCCTATTGATATGAACGTAGACCAGTTTCAAACCATGGTGGGATACCTTTCCATTCCACACTCCCTTACATTCATAGAAGCTGATGATGCCTTCGTAAGTTAGCCACATAATGCACTGTTACACATTGAAGCCTTCATACACAAAAATTGAATAAAATGAGTCCTGATAGATGGAGGAGTAGGTCTAAACATTTGTACATTGAGCACTATTAAACAATTGGGATATTCAGATAAGGCTATGAATTCTACAAGCAAAATTACCATCAAGGCATATGATGATGAAGAGCATTCATCCAAAGGCACAGTTACCTTGCCTCTCAGAGTTGGGCCAGTTACAAAGGATGTGGTTTGTCAAGTCCTAGACCTGGATCTCACATACAATATATTACTAGGACGTCCTTGGATTCATGAAATGAGGGCAATCCCATCTACATATCACCAATGCACTAAATTTCCTCACAATGGAGTTGAAATAATAGTTAATGGTGATCCTAATCCATTCATATACTGCAATAACTTGAGACCAAAAAATGAGATGATCATTCCAAGTAATAGGGAAGTTGTTCCTTCTACTGCATACATTGATCCTGAATCATTAAACCTTCAACGTCAAAACAAGGTGATCTTAAAGGGAAATTCCCAAACAAGGGCATGGGTGAATACACTTTGAGTCAAACCATGTGTTTACAACAGGTTATAAGTTCACCAAAAGAATATGGAAGACCGCATCCTATTAAGCAGGTATCTATCATTATACTCAAATGGGACCCTACTATCTTTCAAAGATGGGGTGAACTGGAAGAGGAAGACTTATACAAAATTCTTTACAAAGACCTAGAAAATGATATACAAGATCACATCAGCCTACCATGTGAAAAATATGGCAAAGGGTTTAAGATCCTACAAAAATTTGGGTATGATGGCAAAAGTCCTCTTGGCTTGAGAAAGGAAGGCATCATTGAACCTTTACAACCAGAATTAACATTCAAAAAGGAATGCTTGAAAGGACTTGGTTTCATGACTTCCAAGCTAAACACTCAAAAGAAAGGAGAAGCATTACAAATCAAAGCTTCCAAAATTCAACAAGAGAATTGCTATTCCACAGACTCTAATGAATAGACAAATCCTCCAGTGACTATGAACTCACTAAGACATTGAGAGAACCAGGTGAACCCACAGAAGAAGAGGAATTTTATAAAAAATTCAAAGTTGGTCAAGAAACAACCCCTAAGGATCCCACATAGTCCTTACCTCTAGGTTCTAGGTCGAAATCACATAGAATGAGGACACCTGTCCCAGAATGCGCTACTAGTGATGACAATTTGGATTTGTTCATGATTGAGATAGATGAGGAGGGTGCCAACGATGACCTTGATAACTACCTCGACATACTTGACTCTTAGCCCCGCTAATTTTGAAGACATCAAAGGCCTTCCCCTTGCTCACCACCAACTTATTGACTAGGACTAGGAAGGACCTGCATAGTTTGACACATTCCAAAATTATGAAGCCTTTATTGACTATCTAGGCATATGAGATGATCTTCCCCCTGGGGACCATAAGGCATGATACACTATAGAAATCAATAGCATGGCATATTTTGGTGAGGGTGTCGGGCCTTCCAGTCGCAAAAACATAAAAATAAAAACAAATCAAAGGTCTTATGGTGAAAACCATGTTGTGGCACTGTCTGACCCCAAAAAAGTAAAAAGAAAGGACATATCTGAGGGTGAAAACCTCTTTGAGGCACCTGAGGATGGAAGGCTCGACATTCTCCCAACATCATATGAAGAAAAATCATCTATGTTGGTAGAGGAGACCATCAAAACAAACATTGGTACAGAAGAAAGTCCACATAACATATTCCTAGCTCAATCCTTGACAGAGATAGAAAGATCAAAGTTCATAAGTTTCTTCACGGAGTGACAAATTGATTTTGCATGGTCATATGCTGATATGCCTGGATTGGATCCGGTTTTGGTAATGCATCATTTGATAGTTAAACCGGGGGCAAAACCAGTGAAATAGAAATTAAGAAAGATGCATCCACAAGTGGAATTATTAGTCAAGGCAAAGCTTGAAAAATTATTGGATGTTGGATTCATATGCCCAATTGATTATCCTGAATGGATCTCCAACTTAGTGCCTATCAGTAAACCAGATCATAGTATCAAAATATGTACAGACTTCAGAGACATCAACAAAGCTTGTCCGAAGGATGATTTTCCATTACCAAACATAGATTTGATTGTAGATCTCACAACATGTCATGTGATGTTATCTTTGATTGATGGATTCTGTGGTTATAATCAAATAAAAATCGCATTCGAGGATTAGCACAAAACAACATTCACTTGTCCTTGGGGAACTTTCTGTTGGAATGTCATGCCCTTTGGGCTAAAAAATGCAGGCGCTACATATCAAAGAGCCATGACTACTATCTTTCATGATCTCATGCACGTTACTATGGAAGATTATGTTGACAACCTCTTGAGAAAATCAATAGACTGAGATACACATTTGGACATACTTTCAGTCATTTTTGATCAGTTGAAAAAATACAAAGTAAGGTTAAACCCCAAGAAATGTGTCTTTGAAGTAACCTCTGGGAAGCTCCTGGGATTCATTGTCTCAAAAAGAGGAATCAAAGCCGATCCAGCAAAAGTCAAGGCCATCCTAGAGATGCAACCACCAAGAAATATCAGTCAACTTTGATCTTTGCAAGCAAGACTCCAGTCCATATGAAGATTCATAGCACAACTTGCAGATAAATGTAATCCTTTTTAGCATTTGTTACACAAAAACATCAAATTCAAATGGGATGATAACTTCCAATAGGATTTCTAGATACTCAAAGATTATCTTTTGAATCCACCAGTCTTGATTCCACCAGTTCTAGATCAACCTCTATTACTATACATATTAGCTACTTCAACAACACTAGGGCCACTCTTAGCACAACAGGTTGCTGAGGGCAAAGAAAAGGTAGTCTACTACATCAGTCACACATTGGTGGGATATGAGCTAAACTACACACCAATTGAGCATGCATGTCTCGCTGTGGTCTTTGCTTCATATAAATTATGACATTACATGCTAACTCATAAAACTAAGTTGGTTGCAAGGATTGATCCATTGAAATACCTTCTCAATAAAGTAACACTTACTAGGCGACTAGCCAAATGGGTGATGCTCTTGAGTGAGTTCGAAATTGAATATGTTGATAGAAAAGCAATAAAAGGACAAGCCATCACAGATCAATTAGCAGATGCTCCCATGATAGATGATGTTCCTCTAACTTCAAAATTTCCAGATGAATCCATCTTGACAATATCACACACAAAGCCTTGGCAACTATACTTTGACGGCTCATACACATAGAATGGGGCAGGAGCTGGCATCCTCTTCATAACTCCTTAAAGGGATTCCATACCAAAATCATATCGATTATCATTTCCCTACACTAATAACATAATAGAATACAAGGCATTAACAAGTGGATTATGGATTGCAGTTCAGTGGAAGCTCTAGGAATTTCATGTTTTTGGGGACTCTCAACTTGTAATTCGTCAAGCAACTGATGACTACCAAACAAAGGATGAGAAATTAATGCCTTACAAAAGAATGGTGGATGACCTGAAACAAAATTTCATGAAGTTAGACTTTGAGCAGATACCAAGAGAGCAGAATCGAGCCACGGATGCCATGGCTACAATTGCTTCACTAATCGATCTATCATAGAATGAAACCCGCTATGAGTTCTTGGTGGATTACCTTTTGGTTCCTTTGTATGAGATCACTCCTACTGAGATGATATGTGTTGTTGGTCCTGAGTCCCAGTTATATGGTTCCATTTTCACATACCTTTGTGATAATACCCTTCCTCCTGACCTATCCAATAACCAATGTTGCACTTTCATTCACCAATCATCTCGATAAGTCATTTTAGCCAATATCCTATACCGTCGAGGTCTAGATGGCATTCTTCTTAAATGTTTAGAAAGGGATGAAGCTCATATTGTGTTACGTGAAGTTCATGAAGGGATACGTGGTCCACATTCTAGTGGTCCTACCTTAGCCAAGAAACTCATCAGGACTGGATATTACTGACCCAATATGGAAAAAGACTCATATCAGTTTGTCAAAAAATGTAAGCAGTGTCAAATTCATGGAGACCTCATTCATGCACCAATGCAAGAACTTCAACCAATTGTGACTCCTTCGCCCTTTTGTCAATGGGGACTCGATCTCATAGGCAAGATTCAGCCTCCTTCCTCCAATGGTCATAAATTCATCATCATTGCCACAGAGTATTTCACAAAATGGATTGAAGCGGTGCCTCTTACACAAGTCATTGGAAAAAAAATTTCTACATTCATTCTCAACTATATCATTTGTCGATATGGTATTCTTGTTTCCATCATCACCGATAACGAGCATCCCTTCAAAAATCAGGATGTTCGTGAACTTTGACTGCTTCCATATTACCCATTGTTTTTTCACACCTTATTACCCCCAAGGTAACAGTCAAGCTGAGGCGTCTAATAAAACAATCCTTTAAATCCTAAAAATGACAGTCGACTACACTGGCTGCAATTGGCATATCTAACTTAATCCTGCACTTTGGGCTTACCGCACAAGAGTCCACACACCTACAGGAGCTACACCCTATTCACTTGTCTATGGCATTGAAGCTATCTTGCCTATTGAGGTTGAGTTACCCTCTTTATGAGTCTCCTTGCAAAACATTATCAGTGATGAAGACTACAGCGTCTCTCGCTTACAGGAACTTGAACTATTGGATGAATGAAGACAAACTACTTTTAATCATCTCAAGGCTTATCAACAATGAATGAGTGGCAGCTACAATCATAAAGTCAAGCCTCACACATTTGAGGTAGGTGACTTCGTCCTCAGAGAAAATCCTAAAAATTAGCAAGACAGAGAGAAGAAGGGAAAGTTCGAACCAAACTGGCTTGGTCCTTACATTATCACAGCAACATATGGATCTAGTGCATATCAGCTCTCAACCACAAAGGATGAACCTTTGGAGGATCCTATCAACAACATGCACCTTCGCAGGTTTTACACATAACTCTTTAGAGTATCCTAATTTAAAAATACAAAAAAATTAAAATATATCAAAAATACAAAAAAATCATAAAAATAAAAAAATCGTTACCTGGTGAAAACCTGACAAATAGGCGCCTTGTAACACAAAAAAATTGAAAAAACAAAAAAAATTGGAAAATAGAAAAATATTTTCGTCTAACAATGAAAAACACTTCGGAGGCACCCTGGGCAACTACCATGGTGAAAACCGGGTCACCAGCACCATGTGTAGAGACTTTACTCCTCCCTCCTTTAGGATTCCATTTCATCCTTTCACTTTGCACACACTCACAACCTATCCATTCATAATAAACTTACCCATTCCCATCATGGCTTGTTATTGATCTACCCAAGATTGGTTCACCATTCATAATAAACATTCCTTTTCATCCCTTTCCATCCATAATAAATTAGCTCCTATCTGTGGCTAAGGAAAGTCCTACGTCTAGTAATGGGTGTGGAACTGAGAGCATCACATGTTTCAAGGAGTACAGTTTCTTCCACTTTTCTTAAGTCTATCCACGCAGAATCCACAATAAAGGAGCACTTGCATCCCTAGTCCGCAATAAAGTTCTGTCTTCTCCATAATAAAGTATTAGTTTCATGGATTCAGTCAGTTTCAGATGAGACACAAGTAGCAATGGGCTTCAACAAATCAAATCTTTCAACAGACTCAGATAATATTATGGTTCAGTGCTATCTATCCTTTTTGTGAAAGTAAACATTGTGACCACAATCAAATAAGACTTATACAAGTGATAAGAGACACTAAACTTGAGGACTACAGTGGATGTTGGTGTTGATTCCTGGTTTTCTTTTGATTTTATCTTTCTAGTGACATGTCTTTTAGCTTTTCCAAGATGTCTCTGACTAGAGATTTTATCTCCAGGATGTCTTTGACTAGAAAGGTGAGGATGGGGTATCATCACCTATTTTTCTTTTACTGTCTATGGATTGTCTCTTAGTAATGCTATGACTTGTCCAAGGATATGAGGACACTATGAGTCTAGTGTGAACTAGGGCATTCTTTGTTTGCGACTGTCTAATCTCCATGCAAATAGGTACAATGATTTTCTGAGTCGAACATATGCCTTGATCGTAATAACCTATTTGCCATAATAAAGCTCAATGATGATAACACACAAGAATCTCTTTCACTTTCATATCTTCTATCTTCCATCCCCCTTTCTTGATTGACTTCCATCATCTTTCTTGAGTTCGTGTAGCCTGCTATCACATGACTGAGTATAATGACACACCAAAAACATTTGCATTTCATGTAGTTTTCACCTACATTACCACATATTAAGCATTTCATACATACATATAGATATTACAATTGCATCACATCCTGCACACAATACATATTAGCACATTTTATATTTGCATTATCATATTCATCTGCATTTCATACATTCACATTTGCATAACATATTAAAAACATAAAAGAATAAAAATATTGCATTCCATCATGTACATATTTGCATCCATATCATAAGCATCACATAGAAACATATATCACATAGGTACACATGCATATAGTTGTCGCAAAGATGAATCATCTCATATATATACATATAATCATAAGTGTCATGATACAATGATGTCAAAATCATATGGCTATAATCACCCAAAGGTGTCTACATCATCATACAAAAATGGTACAAAACTAATACATAGGGAGCCCTCTAAGGCTATGATGGACTCCCTCCCTCGGAGCCACCTAGCCTCGACGGAGTCTGAGCCCTGGAAGGACCCACCCCAAGATCATCTCTCCTGCCCCCTCTATCTAGTGGTGGTGGAGGACCCATAACCCCATCGCTGGACTCCTGTCTCCTATCCCACCCTCCAGTGGTCATCATTGTCCGCGATGGTCTATGAAGCTCCTAGCCTGCTGCTCTGGTGGCACAACCCCATAGTATAGGTCTCTCCAGTAGCCTATCTCCTCCCTAGCTCACAAAACATAAGCATAACTAGCTCCTGTATCCTCTATCCCCTGCCTCCTGGCCCTCAGTGTTGTCTCAGCCTCTGTATAGCGCTGGATGGCCTAATCCCTCTCTTGCTTTGTGTCCCTCGGCTATCTCCTAAGCCTAGTTGTCTCCCTTTCCAAATCCTGGATCTCATCTGCCTGTCCCTGGCAGATCTCCCTCAACTCCAATAGCTCATCCTCCTCCTCTCCCCCTTGTACCTATGGCTTCTCATGCCCCTATACCTATGGTTACCCCTGTCCCTGTCTAGGACCCTATGCTGCTGGCACCTGTAAAGGCAATCCACCTCAGCCTCTCACCACCCGAGCCTATCTCTCCTCTCCACCCTCTCTCCGCAGAGCCACTCTCCTCTCTCCTATCACCCCCCACCTCCTCCGTCGGCCTCTACCTCTACTATCTCCATCTATTTTCTCCCCTGGATCTATCAGTTGAGGAAATGGATGCTCAACCCAATATGCATTATAATTTGCATCCATCCTTGCATCCTCTATCTCTGGCTACATATCCCAAGGCAAGGGAGTCATCTCTACCAGGTGCATCACTGCTTGATCATATGACAATAATAGCCTGAAGTGTGCCTGATTCCTGACTATCCAAGCATACATCCTAGAACCCCGTGGCATCTATTGAATCTTGTCAAACTACCTGCAAACCCTATCAACCAACTGCCTCTCTAGTACATAGGGCATCTGCCCAATCAGATACCTACTCCTCAAGGTGTATGGCAGCTCCACTGCATCATCCTCTCACTCCTCGCACTCTCAGTATAGCCTCCATACCATAGTGTCAATCTCATCGATGACCCTATGCCAGTGCTCTAGTCTCCTGATCCGTGGTTGCAAGGTAATCATGTCATATAAGTGAACAAAACTGCGCCCATGGCCCCTGCCTCTGAAATGTATCGGCTGGGTAGCCAGCAGATACTCATAAGCCCACACTTGTAATAATGTCACTCCGTAGCCCAATCCTACGGATCTATGGTATACAAACTGATGAAGCTCATAATACAAGTGTGCCAACATGCACAGTCCCCAGGCATATCTAGTATGTTGTGTCACCAGTGTCTCCAATGTGCTCCCCCAGCCCACAACCAACCCTCGTGTTGCCCTATCTGGACATAGGAACCCACTAATCACTCCTGCCAGTACTGTTGGTAATGCTAATCTAGTCCATGTCATGGTATCCCAAGCCACGTGTCTAGCCCTCATCTCCAATCCTAGATCCTAGAACACTCATCTCAGGGCATCCCTATCTCCATCTCGATCATTTGGTATCAACTCCCCATCGATCGGTATCCACACTATCCTATATACATCCTCTAAGGTGACTGTCATCTCACCCATCGGCAAATGGAAAGTGCAAGTCTCTGAGTGCCATCTCTCAGCTAGTGCAGTCAGCAACCCCATGTTTGCCCAAAACTCAGGCACATACAGAATGAATCGCAAACCCATAACCTCAATGGCTGCTATATCCTCAAAATTTATCTCCGATCATAAACTCTGAGTCGATGGGAATCTCTCTCGTGACTCCAGCATAGGTAGGTACTCCTGCAGTCAAATAAATCAGTTGTGTCAGTTAAAGTGGCATTCCCTGTTCATCACAAAATGCTACTTATTATCCTAAGTGCTTATGATACTCTATCCTAGTGACACTCACTATTCATCACAAAGTACTACATGTTTTGCACTCCTTGATCATCATAAAGTGCTGCTCTTTTTAGTACTCCCTATTCATCAGAAAGTACTATCTTGGTACTCCCTATTCATCACAAAGTGCCTCGATCTATCCTATCCTAGGGCCTCTGCTTGAGTGTATCCTCTTGAGTAGTTTCCTAATTGGCAACGTATGTTCTATCACAGAAATCTCAATCCTAGCCCTATCTACTATCTTAGTCTTCCCTAGAGGATTTGCTTGAGTGTATCCTCTCAGTAGCTTATTCAATCGACAATGTATGTTCATCACAGAATTGCCAATTTGACCTAGAAGACATAAACACGCCTTCATGACATAAACGCACTTACATATTGCACAAATGTGCCTGCTCTGCACAGATGCGGTTGAAATACACAAACGTGCCTGCTCTGCACAGATGGGCCCACATAGCACAAACACACCTGTATAATGTAGACGCGCTTGCATTTGACATAGATGTCTTTTCCTACACAGACGCGCCTGGCACAAACACAGATGCACTAGCCAACCCAGACGCTCCTAGCACTAGCACAGATGCGCCTAGCACCAGCACAGATTCGCCTAAGTATTTTTTGACCTTTTTTGACATACCTAAAATGCATTTATTGTGCTACCTAGCATGCATTAATGACAACATTTATTGTGACAAAGTACAAGAAGGTTTTGTGGTACTTAGTGGCTCTCCTGCATCTACTGGCCTCTGAAATCAGCGAACGCAATCGAATCTATGCACCAATGCCATCACTGCTGATTGCTACTACTCTATTCTCTCTCTACATTCTGATCTCTTGGATGTGTGGATGACAATGAGGATGTATTCCCCTCGTGGTCTATTTTATAGACTACCCTAGCCCTAGCCCTAGCCCTCGTTTCCCGAGTCAGTCTTCTTTATTTCGTGACTCTGTCACTTTATCCTATCCGATCAGTCCATTCTAGCCTTTCTTTCTTATCGAAATATTGTCTGTGATCTTTCTAAACATTTTCATCCAATCTCTCGAGGGGGCATATCATTCCCATCTTGGGGCAACTTTTTATCAGTTCATCTTATCTTCTTTGAAACAATGCGACAAGTTGCATTGTCTCAAAGAGGGGCAAATTGTAGACACCTAAAATTGTCATGTCTAATTAAATAAATACTTTATTCATTTAATTATTTTAGCCTAATTCTTCTATTAATTAAATAAATCTTTATTTATTTAATTAATTCATTTATCCTCTTCTAGCCTTATTTCTCATTTAAATAAATACATTTATTTATTTAAATTATCCTTTTCCTAAATTAAATAAATATCTTATTTATTTATTTGATCCCACTTCTTCTATTAATTAAATAAATCTTTATTTATTTAATTAATTCATTAACCCTTTCTACCCATGACACATGTCATTCATCTCTTAATTCCTACACTACCTACCCTTTAATTATTTTCTTATTTCCTCTACCTACCATCTAATCATAGCTGACCATTTATCTTTTACACCTCTCAATCTTATCCCTCTATTTCTTATAGTGTCTTCTATATAAGGAGATGCTTCCTTCATTATCAAACCCCTGACTAACAGATCAATTGACTACACTACGCATTCGATCTTTCATATGTGATCCTACTTGCAACCACATTTTCATTCTTTGTTGAGCTCTTGTGCACATAAAATCTGAGAGCAAATATATCAAGCAAGATCAATGGAAATAGGAAGAATGGAGATTCAAACTCTATTGGACATGCAATGGTATAATCTTTGTGATTTCATTTGATTTGCATTTTCTTAGGTAATCTTCATATGTTATGGTGGATCTTTGTTGTTGTTAGGCTAGGGTTTTGTGGTTGAATTCATTTAGCCTTTTAATATTGTTGTTATCCATTTTCACCATATACAGTACCTTCTTCACTCAGTTTATTTCTGAAGACCCATTTAATACGAATGACATTCTTGTGTTTGGGTTTGGGTACCAAAGACCATGTTGCATTCTTTTCAATCTGATCTAGCTCCTCTTCTATTGCCTTAGTCCAATATTCATCTATAAGCACCTCTTTAATAGTCTTAGGCTCCAATTCAGAGATCATGAAAGAGTTCTTCTTCACCTTTCTTCTTATGAGTATCCCTACATCTTTATCTCCTATGATCTGCTTTGGATCATGATGTAATTTCACATATCTAGGAATGACTCTAGCTAGTTATTCTTGCTTTTCCTCTTCTCCTTCTTCTCCATCTTGTTCTTCTCCTACCGCAACTTCTACCGGTACAGGAACACTGAGATCTTTGCTTGCTTCTTTTGTAACCGATTCCTAGAAAGCTATTCCCGGTTCACCTTCCACTTGCTCGATGCTGGTTCCCTCAGATTTCTCAGGAGATTCATCAACCTTGACATTGATGCTCTCAACAATCTTCTGAGTTCTATTATTATAGCACTTGAGGGCTTTGCTCTTAGTGGAATATCCTATAAATATTCCTTCATCACATTTAGCATCAAATTTTCTCAAATGCTCACCTCTCTTGATATAGCACTTACTACCAAACACTTTGTTAGGTCCCGAAGACAACTGAGAGGGGGAGGGGGTGAATCAGTTGTTTAATAAATTCAAACCAAAAACCAATTAGCTAACTTAATGCTTAATACCAGTTAAGTGTGTCGATAGACAGCGTTAATAGTAAATTGCTATATCAATAAAGATTAATGCATGAAACATAAACATAGAGTCATCCACAACACATAACACCAATATTTTGTATGTGGAAACCCTGCAAGGGGAAAAACCATGGTGGGAAACCTTACCCATAATCAGATGATACTACTATAGATAGTAAGTGTACATAAATGGGGTCTGCACATGCAGAAAGGCCAACAGCTTAGAGCTCACTACTCAATCACAAAATGGGAGTCACACTAACTACAGTTGGATGGTTAAATCCAATAAGAATGTACTACACAAAATAGCATCTCCATATGCTAGATTCAGTACCGGTGTAATTCTGATATGCTTCTATAAAAACCTCACTTCACCTTCAAATGATGTCTTCATGTATACCTTTTCTTAATCTCACATATATCTTCTAATAATTCTTTTTCGCCTTCCACACTTGATCTTACAAATAAGATCTTACATTTATACCATAACCTAAGACCAATTTTAGTAGGTCAGCTCTACAAGATATTACAATAAAAATATTATACATACAATATAATACCCGATGCAATAACCGATTAAACATGTCGGCTTAATACATTTACATCAATAATAAATCATCTTCATAGCGTGCCATGCTGATCTGGAAAAGATAAACCTATCGGTGTAACCTTAGATAACCCTGGACCTATTTGCCGGTAAAAGCAAATATGTAAATATGAATATACCAATGATTAATTCTTCAAAACAAAGTGTCCACACG
This sequence comes from Cryptomeria japonica, assembly GCF_030272615.1. Lineage (NCBI taxonomy): Eukaryota > Viridiplantae > Streptophyta > Pinopsida > Cupressales > Cupressaceae > Cryptomeria > Cryptomeria japonica. The sequence continues at coordinate 437,722,221 of NC_081412.1, read as the reverse complement.
ATGTCTTCGATATTACCAAGTGTCTTCCATATCATTCCAAGTGCCAGTGAACATTATATCCTGCCGGTGAACCATATACCAGTAACTGTGCAATAGTTACTTGCTTGCCGGTGAATGTTGTTGGATCTCCAAAGTGCTAGTTTTCAGTAGGTGTTGACATCAATGACAAAACTATACCAAAATACCAACAATCTCCCCCTTTGGCATTGATGGCAACACAAGATGGAAAAACCATCAAAGTGCCAAAATAGAAATGCCAAATACCAAAAACCAACAATTTCCTAAACAACAATCTCTCCCCCTGGGAGCAACATGTGTTTATCCAAAGATTTATTTTCAATACCAATCTCTCCTCAAAAGATAATGTGTTTTTCCATAGATATCTCTCCCCCTTTGACATCAAATGCCAAAGTTACAAAATTCAAGTTCATACAAAATACCAACTACTCCCCCTGAGAAGTAGCTTCCTCATCAAAGACTGGAGTAAAAGATATGTCTTTCAATTCTGTTGGTTGATGACAATCATCAACTGTCTAAGTCTCTACTAGTGGTGGTATGACTCCAAGCTGATCTCTGAGATATTCAAAGGTCTCCTTAGGCAAAGGTTTTGTGAAAATATCTGCAAGTTGTTCTTTAGTACTCACATAAACCAGTTTTATCTCTTTTTCTTCAACTTTTTCCCTTAGAAAATTTAGTTGATATAAACATGTTTTGTTTTAGAATGTAATACCAGATTCTTAGATATATCAATTGCTACAGTGTTATCACAATATATAGTAATGGGTTCCTTGCATTTTAACTTTATGTCTTTCAACATTTGCTTAAGCCATAGTACCTGTGTACAGTTAGTTGCTGCTGCAACATATCCTGATTCTACTATTGATAAAGATGTACAACTCTGTTTCTTACTCAACCAAGAAACTAATCTTTTTCCAAGAAAGAATTCTCCTCTAGTGGTGCTTTTTCTATCATCCACATCTCCTGCCCAATTTGCATCTGTGTATGCACATAGGTCAAAATTTTCATCTCTAGGATACCATAATCCAAGATTTGTTGTGCCTTGTAAGTACCGAAAAATCCTTTTTACCGCTAATTCATGATTTTCCCTAGGATTAGTTTGAAATCTAGAAACAATACATACTGCATTCATAATATCACGTCTAGTTTGTGTCAAATACAGTAAACCTCCTATCATAGATTTGTATCTAGTTGGATTAACAGGTGTCGATTCATCCCTTTGAGATAATTTGTCATTTGCAGTCATGGCTGTGCTTACCGGTTTAGAGTTCTCCATCCCAAATTTCTTTAGTAATTCTTTCAAGTACTTGGATTGACTAAAAAATATACCTTTATCAGTTTGTGAAATCTGCAATCCTAAAAAGAATTTTATTTCTCCAATCATAGACATTTCAGATTCTTGTTGCATTTTAATAGAAAATTCTATACATAATCCATCTTCTCCTCCAAAGATTATATCATCAACAAATACTTCAATAATCAAGATGTCATCATTAGTTATTTTGTAATATAAATTGCTATCTGCATTTCCTTTAGTAAAACCAATCTTTAAAAGATACTTATCCAACCTTGCATACCAAGCTCTTGGGGCTTGTTTTAATCCATATAGAGCTTTTCTTAACCTGCAAACCATATCATTATCTTTTGTCAAAAAAAAATCCATCACGTTGTTCAATATATACTTCCTCTTCAAGATCTCCATTCAAAAATGCACATTTCATATCCATTTGATAAACTTTGTAGTCCTTGTGAGTTGTAAAAGCCAAGAATAATCTGATTGCCTCAATTCTGGCTATCGGTGCAAAGGTTTCATTGTAATCAACTCCTTCTTTCTGAGAATATCCCTTACACACTAGTCTTGCTTTATTTCTGACAACCTTACCATCTTCATTAAGTTTGTTTCTAAATACCCATTTGGTTCCAATTACATTTTTATCTTTAGGCCAGGGAACTAATGTCCAAGTATTATTTTTCTCAATTTGTCCTAATTCTTCTTCCATAGCTTTAATCCAAAATTTATCTTCACATGCCTCATTGATAGATGATGGTTCAATTTGAGAAATAAGACATACCTCTTCATTTGCCAATCTTCCTCTTGTCATAACTCCTTTAAATTTGTTTCCAATTATCTGATCTTCAGAATGATTCAATCTTACATACTGGGGTGTCGTAGTTTGCTGTTGTTGTTCAATTATTGTGGAATCCTCTGATGATACCGGGGTAACTGGATCTTCATTCTGTACCGGTGGATTTAGTGTAGGTTCATTTGTCACAATTTCTATTGTCAGTTCAGAGTCTATATACCTTGAATTTCCTCTAAATTGTTCATGAATCTTTACATTTGTACTCTCAACAATTTTCTTCAATCTCTTATTAAAACATCTATATGCCTTGCTCTTAGATGAATAACCAAGAAATATTCCTTCATCACTTCTAGGATCAAATTTGCCAATATATTCATCTCTTCTAATATAACATTTACTTCCAAAAATTCTGAAATACTTAAGAGTAGGAGTATTAACAAACAATAGTTCATGAGGGGTCTTACCGGTTTCAGCTTTGATGTGAACTTTGTTGAATGTATAGGCAACAGTGCTAACTGCCTCTCTCCAATATACATGTGGTAGATTTGCTTCTGATAACATACCTCTTGCTGCATCCAAGATAGTTCTATTTTTCCTTTCAACAACTCCATTTTGTTGTGGTGTCTGAGGTGCTGATAATTGTCTTCTGATTCCATTCACTTCAAAAATTGTATTAAAGTCCTTAGATGTGAATTCTCCTCCTTGATCTGATCTTAAACATTTTATTTTCTTACCAGTTTCATTCTCAACCATTGCTTTGAATAATTTGAACTTTCCAAGTGCTTCTGATTTTTCTCTGAGAAAAGTAACCCAACACATTCTAGAATAATCATCAATAATTAGCATGAAATATCTATCACCTTGTAAGCTTTTAGTTCTAGCTGGACCACATAAATCAGTGTGAATTAAATCAAGAGCATTATTGGATTGGTTTGGAATACTTTTGAAACTAGCTCTAACTTGTTTTCCAAATTGACATTCCTTACAAATTGTATTCTGAGGTTTCACAATTTTAGGTAGATCTCTAACTTCCTTAGAAGTACTGATTTTTACCATGTAGTCAAAGTTTACATGACATAGTCTCTTATGCCATAACCAACTTTCATCTATATGTGCAATCAAGCATGCCTTTTCACTGTTATTCAAATGAAAGATATTACCTCTAGTCTGATTACTGGTTGCAATTTTCAAACCAGTTCTATTCATGATTTTGCATTTTCCATTTTTAAATTGTAACTGAAATCCTTTCTCAACCAATTGACCAACACTTAAAAGATTATGATTTAATCCTTCAACATAGTAGACATTGTCAGTGTTATGCTTACCATCAAGAGATATTGAACCCTTACCTTTGATTAAACAGGCTTTGTCATCTCCAAATCTTACTAAACCTCCATTGTATTCTTGAAAGTTCAAGAATTTACCTTTGTCTCCTGTCATATGATGTGAGCATCTTGAGTCAATGATCCATTCATCCTTTACTTCAACTTTAGCTGCTAGGGCTTGTTCTACTAGTTGAGCAGTAGGTGCCAGTTGATCCTCTATTATAGCAACAAAAACCCATCCATTGTCTACTAGATCCTCATCAGAATCATCAGTCACACCTTCATCAACAATGTAACAAGATTTATCTTTGTTCTTCTTAAATCTGTATCTTTGATATTTAGGATTAGGCTTGTATGTTCTTCTAGCTTCTTCTCGTAGTCTAGCATGTCTATCGGGGCATCTCGAAGCAATATGACCAATCTTATTGCAGTTGAAACATTTAAAGGGTGCTTTACCTTCATACTTACTTCCAACTGGACCTTTTGGCATTTTCCTTGCAAATAGTGCTTCAAGTTCTTCAAGCTCTTCATTCTCCTTCCTGGTTTCTTCAAGTTCTCTTGCATAAAAGGCTTTCTAGTTAGATTTGTCAAATGATGGAGCAGATGATGTTGATTCTTTAAAGGCCAAATCTATCTTTATAGTAGCAATAGGACCAAATTCCTCAATTTCAAAGGCTGAAAGTTTTCCAATCAATGTATCCCTAGTTACTGATGTATGCCAGTAGCAATCCTCTTAAGATTTTTGAAATAATTTCATCCTCACTCAGGGTTCCTCCACAACATTTAATACCCAAAACAATTTCATTTACTCTTTCCATAAAAGAAGAAATCCTTTCATCTTCTTCCATTTTCAGATGTTCATACCTGACTTGGAAGCTTTCAAGTTTTGCAATCTTGACTATGGAATCTCCTTCATTTAGTGTTTCCAAATGATCCCAAATAGCTTTAGCAGTAGACCTATCTGATAATCCCATGATTTGTTGATCTGATAATGCACTCAAAAGTGTTTCTCTTGCTTTGCAATCATTCTCTTCATCTTTAGCTAAGGTAGTTGGAGCAATCTGACTAGCTACAGCAGTAGTATAACCATTCTTTGTAACTTCCCAGATGTCTTTACTGATGCAATTCAGATGTGTCTCCATCCTGATCTTCCATATCCCATAGTTGGTTCCATCAAGTTTAGGACTGTTGTTCCTAAAATAATTAGTAGGCATTGGATATCCTCAAGTTGCTATACTTTTTCAAAAGAGGACTAAGCTCTGATACCAATTGTTAGGTCCCGAAGACAACTAAGAGGGGGGGGTGAATTAGTTGTTTAATAAATTCAAACCAAAAACCAATTAGTTAACTTAATGATTAATACTGGTAAACCAGTTAAGTGTGCCGGTAGACAGTGTTAATAGTAAATTGCTATACCAGTAAAGATTAATGCATGAAACATAAATATAGAGTCATCCACAACACATAACACCAATATTTTGTACATGGAAACCCTGTAAGGGGAAAAACAATGGTGGGAAACCTTACCCACAATCAGATGATACTACTGTAGATAGTAAGTGTACATAAATGGGGTCTGCACATGCAAAAAGGCCAATAGCCTAGAGCTCACTACTCAATCACAAAATGGGAGTCACACTAACTACAGTTGGATAGTTAAATCCAATAAGAATGTACTGCAAAAAATAGTATCTCCATATGCTGGATTCAGTACCGATGTAATGTTGATATGCTTCTACAAAAACCTAACTTCACCTTCAAATGGTGTCTTCATGTATACCTTTTCTTAATCTCGCATATATCTTCTCACAATTCGCCTTCCACACTTGATCTTACAAATAAGATCTTATATTTATACCATAACCTAAGACCAATTTTAGTAGGTCGGCTCATAATATATTACAATAAAAATATTTTACATACAATATAATATCCAATGCAATAACTGATTAAACATGTCAGCTTAATGCATTTACATCAATGATAAATCATCTTCATAGTGTGCCATGCTGATCTGGAAAAGATAAAACTGCCGGTGTAACCCTAGATAACCCTGGACCTATTTGTCGATAAAAGCAAATATGTAAATATGAATATACCAATGATTAATTCTTCAAAACAAAGTGTCCACATGATGTCTTCGATATTACCAAGTGTCTTCCATATCATTCCAAGTGCCAGTGAACATTATATCCTATCGATGAACCATATACAAGTAACTGTGCAATAGTTACTTGCTTGCTGGTGAATGTTGCTGGATCTCCAAAGTGCTATTTTCAGTAGGTGTTGACATCAATGACAAAACCATACCAAAATACCAACACACTTTAAATTAACTCATAGTGGGAGTCTTCCCAGTCCAGTACTCATAAGGGGTTTAATCTTTGCCTTTCTTGATAAGTACTCGGTTCATTGTATAGACTATATTGCTCACCGCTTCTCTCCAAAAGGTGTGAGCAACCTTTCCTTGGATCAACATTGTTCTCGCCGCTTCAACTACAGTCCTATTATTTGTTTCTACTATGCCATTCTGTTGTGGTGTCCTAGGGGTGGACAATTGCCTCATGATGTCATTCTCTTCATAGTACTTGTTGAATTCATCAGAAGTGAATTCTCCTCGATCAGTTCTTAGGCACTTTATCCTTTGGCCACTTTCCTTTTCTACTAATGCTCTGAAGGCTTTGAATTTTCCAAATTCTTCAAAGTTGTCTTTCAAGAATGTGACCCACATCATTCTTGAGCAGTCATTAGTAAGAATCATAAAATACCTATCTTCCTGAATCCTTTTAGTTTTCATAGGACCACACAAATTAGTATGCACAAGATCAAGTAAATTCTCTACTAAAAAAGACTTACCTTTAAAATTTGAGGAAGACATCTTCCCAAGTTGACATTCTCTACACAAATAATTCTTAGGTTTGTTCAGCAAAGGCAATCCTCTTACTGCCTTGGTCTTACCAGTTTTAACAATATTGTCAAATTTCATATGACGGAGTCTCCTATGCCATATCCAACTGTCATCAAGCTTAGCAATCAGACACTGACTAATCTTGGCATTCAACTGAAATAGGTTACTTATGGTCTGCTTACCAGTGGCAATAAGCTCACCACTCTTTCCAATTATACTAGAGATTCCACCTTTGAACTTCAGTGTGAGTCCTTTGTCATTCAACTAAGCAACACTTAAAAGGTTATGCTTCAAACCTTCTACCCAGTAGACATCATCTGCACTTCTTTTTACATTCAATGAGATGGATCCTTTGCGTTTTACCAGGCATGGTGCATCATTTCCAAATCTGACAACACCTCCATCATATTCTTCTAGAGACAAAAAATTTCTCCTATCACCAGTCATGTGGTGATAACAACCACTATCAATTATCCACTCATTATAATTGTCAATGCGAGGGACAAGTGCTTTCTTGTCAGACACTTCTTCCTTCACACCTACAAATACTATGTCTTCATTTTCTTCATCCTCAGATTCTTCATTAGTAACACCTCCATCCAAAGCAACAAGATAATTTCTTCTATTTCCTCCTTTATACTTTCTAAACCTCTTTGGTTTATCCTTATTATCATTGTTAGGATAATTAACAACTATATGTGCTATCTTGTTACAGGAGAAACATTTTAAAGGAAGCTTACCTCTATATTTACTAGTTCCTTTTGGAAGTCTTTTAGCAACAAGAGCTTCAAACTCCATTAGAATCTCTTCATCATCCATATCTCTGCATTGTCTAGATTCACAACTGGTACTAGTTTCTTTTCCTTTTCTGGATGGTGCAGCAGATGCTCTAAAGGCTGACTTAGTCTTCTAAACACTATCATCATAGCTATTCAACTCATATGCAGTCAACTTTCCAATGATAGAGTCTAAGGATACCTTGGTTTTATCAATAGACCTTAGTTCCTAGATAGAAGCAACTTTGATTGCATAGATCAGTAACAATGATCTTCAGACTTTACTAACAATGGTGGCATCCTCAATCGTTACACCAACGTTTTTGATATCTCCAACCATAGTCTTAATCCTAATGCCATATTGCTGAATGATCACTCCTTCAACCATCCTCATGTCTTCAAATTTTCCTCTAAGGCTCTCTTCCTTAGATTTCTTTACATGCTCGTCACCACCATAAATGGTTTCTATTGTGTCCCATACATCCTTAGAAATTTCCTTGTCTTGTACATCAATAAACTCAATATTTGACAGGCTATTGATAAGGGCTTCCATGATTTGCCCATTTTCCTGAATCTCTCTCTTCTAATCATCGATCAGAGTGCATGTGGGAATCACATAGGCATTCTCAACATAGCTCCAGTGTTGGGCACCCATACTCTTGATGTAACTCTTCATTCTGTCCTTCCATATCTTGAAGTTATCTCTTTTGAACTTAGGACCTTCCCTCTTCATCATTACAACAAGATCTTTTATCTCAAGCAGTTAAGCTTATATCACCGAGGACCTGGAGTTGCTCTGATACCAATTGATGAATAATGATGAACAACAAATACCCTAATCAGTACTGAGAGGGGGGGTGAATCAGTATAGACAAAAACTTTCTCAACAACTTATCAAGTTAAAACAATACCAACCAGTTGTCTACATCACTAAACTTAACCATGGCAATACCGGTTAAACACCGTAAGACTTCAAACAACATAAACTGATAAGTTCGATCACTTCAAACACATTCAATACTTGATAAAAACTTCACCCATAAAAATATGCATGTGGTATACCAGTAATACCATAACCTATTAGCTTTGCATGCATAATCGTACCATGGTGGGGATGAATACCCACAAGCTTGTTTTGAACTCTTTTGAAGATCGCTCTGTTAGGAGCCTAGTCTGGTTAAAGACTTTACAATAAGGTTTTGTTAGGAACTAATCCTTTTAAAGATCACTCGGTTAAGGGATGGCTATATACTATGTTAAAGGTTGAAACCCTGTTAAAGGTTACCTCACTAGAGGATTTGAAGAACTCAATGATCTTGAGTCACCCAGTTAAAGGATTTACAATAAACCTGTTAAAGCTACCTGGTAAAGGAATTTTCCAACTGTTGAAATGGTTAGAAGACAACTGGTAAAACTCTGATCTGATAACAACACTACATGCCAAGGCAGATCCTTTTCATTTCCTCTCTTCTACAATCATACTCTATAGTTTTCCTCTTACTGGTCTAGCAATTATCTTATCACTTGGATACACACACAACATTTTCCAACACCAAACAATAACAAACATCATCGACCTTATAAACAACAATTAGGTCGGTAGCATAAACCCTAAACCCTAAGCATTTAGGCTTACAATACAAGCGGTCTAATCCTGACCTTCCAAACACTTTGCATAGAGCAATACAATCTTAAACAGATCACAAGACAATCTGCATCATTCATTCTTCACCACATATGGGAATCAATAACCCATCATGCCAAGAAGAATGTTTATTCTTGAGGTAGACTTTTAATGCAGTTGATCTTCTCATGCAAGATCCTCAATAAAATCCTTCATGTGCACAAGGATGACATGGCACCTTGATCTCATTCACATCTCTTAGCTAACTCATCATAGGATGTCTTTGGTTGCATCGCATAAGCTATATTGTTAAACCAAAAACCCTAGAGCTGAGACTACCAACCGGTAGTCAAACTTAGTGAAAACCTGACACCGGTTCACTACATATCTTCATATTGGTTCACCATCTTCTTCCAATCTGCATACCGGTTCACTTTCACTTATTGACAGCAATGACAACATACATTATCATCATATCATCATGCCGGTTCATCATATGCCAACAATATCCAACATCTCAAAATAAAATCCAAATTGGCATCCAAACTTGTTAATCCAAAAGCTCCCTCCACTCATAAGTTCTCCAATCCCCCATTTTCAAAATCCATTTTAGGTCCTTACGTCTCAAAAATATACTATCTTAAGTTCATCACCCCCTTCATCTATTTTGGGTCCACATTTTATCCTCCATCTAATTTAAAACCCCCTCCTCCACCACTCCACCACCCTTCAAAGGTGTGTGCCAGTGTTGATCTTCCACAAGTTTTTAAAAACCCCATCCATTATCCAACATCCATTTTCCATAATATCATTCTTCGTATAAATCCTCATCCCCCTCTATCCTTCATCCACTTCATCTCCCTAATTATTATTAACAATATCCATGAGCATACCCCCCCCAATTCAAATAAGCACTAAGAGATAATATCCATGGAACTAGATGATTGAGTCCTCCCTTCCTCCTTTATGCATCCACTATCTTCCACATCCACTTATCCTCATCCTTATCCATCCAAACTATTCCAAATAAATATCAAAAAAATATTAAAAAAAAATGTAAAGAGAAAATATTCATCCAATGTTGAAAACCACATCTTCTGGTGCCTTGGGTAAGTACCATAATGAACACTTGGTAAACAAGCACCATGTGTAATCCCTCCTCCTTGTGTACTCTACACTCAAGGGAAAACTTCATCCAAACCATCCTACCATTCACATCATCCATATCCCTTATCCTCTATCCACATCCTTTCTAAGTCCATCCTCCTTTCCTATCTTTGATCTTGACTATCCTATCCATATACTCCATCACATATCCCTAATCCTATCCAAATCAATTCTCCATTCCTACCTTTGATCTTGATCAAGATAGAGGCAAGATAATGTATATGCATGCTTTGGAACACACAAGCCTTAATTCCTCTACCATCCATATCCATTACACATTATCCTTGCATCTGATACATCTTTATCCACCATCCTTACATCCTTAATTCCACTACCTCTAGTGTGGGCCATTGCACTCCTTTGCAACATATTTCTTGGGTCTCCATCATCCTACCCTCCATCCTTTATTCCTCCATGTCCTATCCATATCCATCCACTCAATTCATTTGTCACCTATCCTAACAGTATCTCCCTCCATTCATCCATCCTTTTACCAAACCTTGGTTCTCCCTTGTCATTGGTTCCAATCCATTTATCCTATATTCATAAACAAATCCTATCCATTCAATCACATTCCCCATCTCATCCAATCTAATTCAATCATATTCCCCATCCCATCCAATCCTATTCAATCATTAATCTACCTCCCATATTATCCAATCCATTTATGATCCCCATCACACTAAGCTTTTACCCATCAAAATTGAGATTTTCCCATTTATATGAGCTTATATTGACTTGCACATAATCCAAACACCCATCAATACTATGCTAATCAAATCCAAGTCGCAATCCTTCCATCTACAGACTCTGCACAACCAACTTATATGTTGCCTCACATTAATCTATCCACATCCTACCTATCGGGATGCATCCTTCCCATGTCTGGTAGTTTATCCAAGTCCATCACTTGCCCATCAGGATGTATCCTTCCCATGTCTAGCAATCTATCCAAATCAATGTCCCACTCTTGGAAAGAGATATTAGTTGGCCATGTGAATGTTGTTTGCATGATTGATATTTTTACTCTGATTTTTATCTTGTGTCCTAGGACTATACTTGTTCAGGGCTGCCTTTATCATCCTATATCTTGGTATGTCTTGGCTGTTGTATAAGGGGGCATAGTTTTTATGGTATGGTGTGTTTGAAGAATTCCCTTGTACGTGCCGACAATCCTATATTTTTGTTTATCAACACTTGCATGATTGTGTGCAAGGCATACTTGTTTGTCTGAGAGTCAGTGCATGCCATAGGTTTTCATGACATGCTTCCTATAATCAGTGGTGGAGATCATCCTTGGCAATATCAAAAATAGGTTTCTCTCTATATCTGCACAACAAGAAATCCCATATACTTCATTTCGTTTGATCATCTCAGAGACCCCAGTTCAGTTATTCCATCTTTCATCATCTTCATCCTTTCATTATCTAGTCTTCTAATCCATTTTGAGAGAACAATCGTTTTCTTTGAAGTCACCTATCCTCTCGAGGGGGTATACCACTACTTCCTCATCATCCTTCCTCCTCATCATTCTTCCTCATCTCATGACTGGGGCATCAAGCTACTAGTCCTTATCCTCACTATCCACTATGTTTTCCTCTTCTTTGATATAACATCACTTTATGATGCTATATCAAAGAGGGGAAAAATGTAGACACCTAAAATTAATGTTTAATTAATGTAAGCCTATCATCATAATTAACCAATTTAATTGTGTTAATTCCCTTCCTCTTAAGGTTAATTAAATCAAATTTAATCAATCTTATCACTATAGTCAAATAATTAATTTATCAAATAAATTAATTATTTCCCTATTCTTCTAAAGTCAACCAAATCATTAAGTCTTCTAAATTCCTCTAGTTAATTAATTCTAATTAGTTAACTTAAATCATGTGATTCCTACAAATCATTTTTTTCTACTCCCCACTTAGCCTAATTAATTATTCTAGAAACTCTCTTAATCTCACTTATCATTATTCTTCAATTTTATATTCATCAACTCATGTCACATCACCTTTGATCCTTTAAAGGAAATTAAAATTCCTTGAATCTCCTCATGCATCCTCTTCCCAAGGAATTTTTAATTCCTTTATCTATTTAGTCTTCCCACACATCCTTTATTTTGGAATTTTTAATTCCTCTCTCCTTTCCCCAAGGAATTTTATATTCCTTTTTATTCTCCCAATACACCTTGATCCATGTCTTCCATCCCAAATCAATCTCAACCCTTCATACCAAAATCAATATTGGCCCTCCATTGGCCTCCTCCAATCTATAAAATGGAGTCTCATTTCCTCACAAATAACTACATGAAATCTTCTTCTAACCTTATGCTGCCCCTTTCTTCCTCTATCTCCTTCTATCATATCCAAATAATCCCTCATCCAAATAAATTCTTTCTTATCCAAATCCATCTATTCCTCACCCATCATAATCCAAAACCAATCCTAATCTACCAATCTTGTTATGCATTTGGAGAGCATTCCACATCCATCAACAAGAGCACATCCAAACAAGTGGAGCACAATGGCGCCTCTACTTGATCATTTTATCAATCAGAGGAATAAGAGAGATCTTCTCTTGCAAGGTAATAGTGTTAGTTTTGTGCTTTTTATTTGGTTTCCATATCATTTGTGTTTAAACTAATACTCTACTTGCTCGATTTTCCCTTGGTTCATGGTTCATTGGTGATCTGATTATAGTTTTTAGAAAATGAAGATAAGAGGTTATCTGTTTTCTCTGGGTTACAACACTTGGAAGGTGGTGGAGACTATGTATGTTCAATCGGTGAATGATCTTACTACTCCAGATGAGATTCAAGCTTATGGAGAGAATGAAAAGGAAAGGTATTCTATCTTTAGTGCATTATCAAAAACTAAATTGACAAAATTTGTCTTTGAATACTGCTTATGTAGTTTAGCAAAAGATAAATGACATTTCTGAAGGAAATGAGTGAGTTAAGTTGACAAAGAGGTTAACAACTAAGCAAAGGTATGAAAATTTGAAGATGGAAGAAGGAGAAGACATAGTAAGATACTTTCAGAAGGTTGATAGCCAATTAATGAAATCAGAGAACTCAAAGGCACCTTGAATGATGAAGATGTGATTGAAAAAATCTTCTTGACTTTACTAGTGAGTTACAGTGATAAGATCTCATCTATTGAAGAAACTTATGATCCAAAGAAGTTCACCAGTTAGCAGCTATTTGGTACTCTGATTGCATTTGAAGTGAAAGTTTGGAAAGGACAAATACAAATCAGAGACTGCATTCAAAGCATCAGAAGATGATCCAAATGGTGTTGAGAGATCAGATGAGATGAAAGCTAACTTTGTGAGGAAACTGAAGAAAGGCACTGACAAATACAAAGGTATGGTACCCTTTAAATGTTTTAGATGTGGAGAGATTGGTCATATAGCTATTAGATGTTTGAAAAGGGAATGAGACAAAAGTTTAAGGAAAACAAGGGAAAGTTAATTAAGAAAGCCTATTATGTTAAAGATGATGCTGACATTTCAGATGATGAATCAGACTATGAGGAAGGTGATTGTTTGTTTCTGGTAGAAAAGGATGTTCCTAGGTTTGATATTTCTAAGATTGGTGCTAATGTATTTCACACTAGAAGAGACAAGAATGAATGGTTGATTGATAGTGGATGCTCAAATCATATGATTGGTGATAATAGTAAGTTTATAAAACTTGAAAAATATGATGGAGGTTCTTTTAGGTTAGGAGATGATCAAACAACACAAATTGTTGAGATTGGTTCAATTACTTTTATTAGAAAACATAACATTGACAAAGTTTACTATGTGAAGTGTTTGCATCATAATTTTTTGAGTGTTGGACAGATGTGTGAAAATGGATATAATGTTGTTTTTCAGAATAGTGGATGTGAGATCTGTAAAGAGTCTAGAATGTTTATTGTAGCTGGAAGGACAATAGAAATAGTTGTCAATTGGAAGGAGCTACAAGACACTGCTTAATTTCAAAACTTGATGATAGATGGCTATGACACTGGAGGATGTGTCATATCAACTTTGACAACCTGGTGTAGATTAGTTCAAGACATACAGTGAGAGACTTAATGAAATTGGCTAAATCAGAGAACAACATCTACAAGGAATGTCAAATAGGAAAGCAAACAAGGAGCACATTCAAAGGAAAAGAGTACTCATCCATCAGATTACTGGATTTGGCTCACACAGATCTATGTGGTCTGAATAGAACAAGCTATTAGGATAACTAGTGAACAACTAAGAGGGGGGGGGTGAATCAGTTGTTAACAGATTATAACTTTTAATCCACTTAATAACCTTTAAACATATCAAGTACCGGTAAAGCACATACAGATGTCGGTAGGAACGGATACCAGTAAAAAATACAACTTAACAATTAAACAGATAATCAATACAAAACAACCATACCACATAACACAATGATTTGCACGTGGAAACATAGGAAAGGGAAAAACCACAGTGGGAAGCCTACCCATAGTCAGATGATACTTCTGTAGAAAGTATGTGTTACAATGAGGGGCCTACACTTGCAAGAAGGCACACTGCCTAGAGCGTACTGCTCATTAAAAAAGAGTCTCACTGATTATAGAGAGCCTACAACCATCTCAAGATAAATAGACAATAATCCAATAGAGTGAACTACTAGAAATAACATCTACCATGCCTAATTACAGTTCCAGTTAAGTTTAATGTCAGAGGACTAAATCCTCTTTTGAATCCAATTTGATCACCAATGATCGACCAACTCCTCTTCCCGAATGATATTACAATATTAGCAAATTACATTCCTTGACCATGACCTTTTCCTAACCATGATACTCTACAAAGAGTTTCTACCTCTTATTTATACAAACCTTAAGACCTAAACCAATTAGGTCGGCCACCTAAAAGATATTACAATAAGATCAGTACATAATCCCTTATTACAATGATATGCCATGTCAGCTTAAGACCAAATCAACAATAACAAATCCATAAATCATCTCAAAACATCCCGATAATGTGTAGAGTACACGTTAACATGATACCAGTCCATCACCTAGATAGGTACCAGACCTATTATGGGTCCACCATGCCAAAGCAATGTCTTCAAGCAGTTAAAGCATGATCAAAGAACATCTTCAATATCCTGAAATCCATGTAGAAGATTCACCAACACCAATTATGCATCCTGTCAAGATTCCTTAGTGAAAGCTCTACCAGTAGACCCTTAAACCAATGTCGGTAAGGGTTTACTAGAATGTATGATAGTAACCAATTACCAAGCCAATACCAACTAACCAAAACATGCTCATGAAGCATGTATCAAATGTAATCAAACATACTTCACTGATCCAAACATGTCGGAAGTGTCCAACAAATAATCTCTTCTACCGGTAACACTAGATCTTCTACTGGTAACCAAAACCCGTATGTCGGTAACCAACCATAATAGCTAGTGCTGACATCAATGACAAAACATCAATGCAACATATAATAAATTCATCCATAATGCCAACAATCTCCCCCTTTGGTATTGATGGCAACACTAGATGTGAAAAACATCTAAGTACCAAAAAAATGCCAAACAAGTCTCCCCCTATGGAAGAGAACCAAAAATCTGTGTCAACGATATCTCTGTAGAGTTCTGAATAAATTGTTAGGACCCGAAGGCAACTGAGAGGGGGGGGTGAATCAATTGACTATTAATTTCAACCCAAATATAACATAATCAAAACTTGATGCATCATACTGGTAAACCAGACTTAATGTCAGCTGACAGTTTAACAGATAATAACAGTACCGGTAAATTTTAATGCATGAAACAGAAAGACAAATAACATCCACAACACATAACACATATATTTGTATGTGGAAACCCTATAAGGGGAAAAACCATGATGGGAAACCTTACCCACAATCAGATGATACTACTGCAAATAGTATGTGTGTACAAATGGGGTTTACACATGCAGAAAGGCCAACTGCCTAGAGCTCACTGCTCAATCACAAAATGGGAGTCACACTAACTATAATTGGATGGTTAAATATAATGATAATGTACTACTCAAAATAGCATCTTCATATGTTGGATTCAGTACCGGTTAAGCTCTGATTGTCTTCTTCATACCTTCCTTGAATCTTCAAATCATGTCTGTGTGTATAGCTCTTCTTATATTTGCATATACATTATTACAATCATTTTCCACACCTTCTACATAATCTCACAAATGAGATCATACATATATACCAAAACCTAAGACCAAATGTGTAGGTCGGCTCACTAAGAATATTACAATTAAATCAATTACAAATGAATCAATATGCAATGCATTATGTCGGCTCAATGCATTTACAATAATGACCAATCAATAAATCATCTCCATAATGTGTCGTGCTAATCTGGAATAGATAACGCTTGCCGGTCCATAACCTAGACCAATTTTTCGGTAACAACAAATATGCAAACTTGATTAGACCAATAACCAAATCACCAAAACCAAGCATCCAAACCATGTCTTCGACATAACCAAGTAATCACCAGATGATAACAGATCATCCTCAATGTCGGTGAATAATATAACCTGTCGGTGAACCAAATACCGTTGACTGTGCATAAGTCATTGAACATGTCAGTGAACATAACCAAAGATCTTTAGTGCTGATAAGTGTTCACAAGTGTTGATAAGTGTTGACATCAATGAAAAAACCAATGCAACACATCCATAATCCCAAAAATCTCCCCCTTTGGTATTGATGGCAACACAAGATGGAAAAGCCATCTAAGTCCCAAAGCAGAAATGCCAAAAACCAAAAACCAACAATCCCCCAAAGAGATCAATTATCAGAAATCAAAATACATAATATTACTCCCCCTAGGAATAATCTCTCCCCAAAAGATAATGCATTTTTCCATAGATATATCTCCCCCTTTGACATCAAATGCCAAAGCAATACAAGAACTAGACACAATCAGTTCATAGAAGTAATTACAAATATCAATTGCTATAACCAGATACTCCCCCTGAGAAGTAGCTCTCCTTCATCAAAGCCGGAAAAATATTTCTCTATTAATTTGGTCTAATGCCATGTTCCAACTGTCTAAGTCTCTATCGGTGAGGGTATAACCCCAAGCTGCTCTCTAAGATATTCAAAAGTTTCCTTAGGCAAAAGATTAGTAAAGATATCTGCAATCTACTCTTTAGTATTCACATAAACCAATTTCACTTCTTTTGCTTCAACATTCTCTTTCAGAAAATTGAATTTGATAGAACATGTTTAGTTTTAGAGTGAAATACCAGATTCTTTGATATATCTATTACTGTCATATTATCATAGTAAATGATTATAGGTTCTTTGCATTTTACCTTTATGTCCTTCAACATTTTCTTAGTCCATAATACCTGAGTACAATTAGTTACTGCTGCAACATATTTTGATTCTGTTGTTGATAAAGATGTACAACTCTATTTCTTACTCAACCATGAAATCAATCCGCTACCAAGAAAGAATGCTCCATCGGTGGTGCTCTTTCTATCATCTACATCTCTTGCCCAATTAGCATCTGTGTATGCACATAAATCAAAATTTTCATCTTTAGGATACCATAAACCAAGATTTGTTGTGCCTTGTAGATACCAGAAAATCCTTTTCACTGTTGATTCATGATTTTCCTTAGGATTACTTTGAAATCTTGAAACAATACATACTGCATTCTTAATATCAGGTCTTGTTTGTGTCAAATACAATAAACCTCCAATCATAGATTTATATCTTGTTAGATTAACAGGTGTTGATTCATCCTTCAATGATAGTTTATCAGTTGTAATCATAGGAGTAATTACCGGTTTAGATTTTTCCATACCAAATTTCTTTAGTAGTTCTTCCAAGTACTTAGATTGACATATGAATATACCTTTATCAGTCTATGAAATTTGCAATCCTACAAAGAATTTTATCTCCCCAATCATAGACATTTCAAATTATTCCTACATCTTATTAGAAAAGTCTTTACACTATCCATCTTCTCCTCCAAAAATTATATCATCAACAAAGACTTCAATAACCAAGATGTCATCATTAGTCACTTTGTAATATAAGTTGTTGTTAGCATTACCTTTAGTGTAACCAAGCTTCAAAAGATATTTGTCCAATCTAGCATACCAAGCTCTAAGAGCTTGCTTTAATCCATATAAAGCTTTCCTTAACCTACAAACCATATCTTTGTCATCTGTTAAAGAAAATCCATCAGGTTGTTCAATGTAAACTTCCTCTTCAAGATCACCATTCAGAAATGCATATTTAACATCGATTTGATATACTTTATAGTTCTTGTGTGTTGTAAAAGCTAAGAATAGTCTGACTGCCTCAATTCTAGCTACTAGTGCAAAGGATTCATTGTAATCAATTCCTTCTTTCTGTGATTATCTCTTACACACTAATCTTGCTTTGTTTTTTATTACCTTGCTATAATACCCTAAAAATGGTCATCTAAACCATGAGCCCCTAATCTCGACAACATCACCAAGGTCCTAACCAAAGGCAACTAAATCAATCTTGAGCACACAATTAATTCCTAAAATCATCAAATGTCACATGGAAAAATCAATCACTCAATATTAATTAAATATTTATTTAATTAATTATTTATTCCAAGTAAATCATTTTAAACAATTATCTTATTTATTTTAATTAAATATCCTAGCATATTTAATTAAATAAATCAAATTGCCATAAATCTTCAAAAAAGGAAACAAATCAAGAAAGAGGAATTAATTCAATTAAATAAATCAATTATGAGCACAAATCTTCAAAAATGGAAATAAATAAAAAAATGAATTAATTGACAAAAAAAAATTAAAATTTGAGAAAAGAAATCAATTGGAGATAATCTTGAAAAAATAAATTAAAAATTGATAGATAATCTCAAAGAAAGCAATTAAAACAAATAAATATTAAAATTGAATGAAATAGATAATAAATCAATTTTTTCCTTATTTTATCTTAATTTTAGTTCAATTTCCTTTATATCAATTTTTTCTTGATTTAATCTTAATTTTAGTTCAATTTCCTTTAAAACTGAGAAAAACATCCAATCACATCAATTCACCTGGATTGTGCTTCCGCTTGGAAAATCTTGACCACTCATCATCATTTGATCTCAACCGTTGGTTTCTTTCTGAATTTTCTATAAATTCAGGTGCATCTCTCATTCAAAGGGAGGCTGTAGAATATATTGTTATT
The DNA here is from genome assembly GCF_030272615.1 of Cryptomeria japonica. NCBI lineage: Eukaryota > Viridiplantae > Streptophyta > Pinopsida > Cupressales > Cupressaceae > Cryptomeria > Cryptomeria japonica. The sequence continues at coordinate 437,703,079 of NC_081412.1, read as the reverse complement.
ATAGTATTTTTGCTCTAGACTCATTGATATATTGCATATTAATTATTTCATAGTGATTAAATTATTTAGCTTAATATTGCTTAAATCTTGTTAGATCAATATTGCATCCATCTAGCATTCATCATGTTCATATAGATAAAATCCTTCGTCTTGATGTTGTCTAGTCACTGGTATTGCTAAATAATCTGAGAGCAATCTTATACTCGCATCTTCTAGAAGACAATGGGTCGATTTGTTATGGTTTATTATTCATTGTTTATATCTGACTAACCATGCATGTAATGACTTGATTGAAGTGTTGTGTATTGCAGATACAGGTACAGGTCCACTTTTTATACACACACTTACCATCTTCAGTAAGTTTATCTATGAATACCCATTTAGTTCCAATTACATTTTTGTTTGTAGGCTGGAGAACCAATGTCCATGTGTTATTCTTTTCAATTTGTTCCAATTCATCTTCCATAGCTTTAATCCAATATTTATCTTCACATGCCTCATTAACTGATGCTGGTTCAATTTGAGAAATTAAACATACTTCTTCATTTGCCAATCTTCCTCTAGTCATTACACCTTGATACTTATTCCCAATTATTTGGCTTTCAGAGTGATTCAATCTTACATACCTGGGTGTATTCACTTGTTGTTGTTCTTCAATCATTGTGGAATTCTCAGATGATGTCGGTGTGACTAGATCAATATTTTGTACCAGTGTATTTAGTGTAGGTTCATTTGTGATTATCTCAACTGCTGGTTCAAAGTCCATGGACCTTGAATTACCTCTAAACTATTCATCAATCTTCACATTTGCACTCTCAATGATTTTCTACAATCTCTTATTAAAACATCTATATGCCTTGCTCTTAGATGAATAAGCAAGAAATATTCCTTCTTCACTTCTAGGATCAAATTTACCAATATAATCATCTCTTCTAATATAATATTTGCTTCCAAATATTCTAAAATATTTAAGAGTAGGAGTATTACCAAACCATAGTTCATGAGGGGTCTTACCGGTCTCACCTTTGATGTGAACTCTGTTGAATGTGTAAACCACTATATTCACTGCTTCTTTCCAATATACATGAGGTAGGTTTGCTTCTGATATCATGCTTCTAGCTACATCCAGAATAGTATTGTTCTTCCTTTCGACAACTCCATTTTGCTGGGGTGTCTGAGGTGCTGATAACTATCTTCTGATTCCATTCACTTCACATAATGTATTAAATTCCTTAGATGTGAATTCATCTCCTTGATCTGATCTCAAACATTTGATTTTCTTACCAGTTTCATTCTCTATGATTACCTTGAATAGTTTGAATTTCCCAAAAGCTTCAGATTTCTCCCTGAGAAAAGTAACCCAACACATTCTAGAATAATCATCAATGATTAGCATAAAATATCTATCTCCTTGTAAACTTCTAGTTCTTTCTAGACCACATAAATCAGTATGAATTAAATCAAGAACATTATTGGATTTCTCTGGAATACTCTTAAAAGTTGCTCTAACTCACTTTCCAAATTGACATTCCTTACATACCGGATTGTGAGGTTTTACAATCTTAGGTAAATCCCTCACTGCCTTAATAGTACTGATCTTCACAATGCAATCAATATTTACATGACAAAGTCTCTTATGCCATAACCAACTTTCATCAATATGTGAAATCAAGCATGCTTTCTCGTTGTTATTCAAATAAAAGATATTACCTCTAGTCTGATTACCGGTTGCAATTTCCAAACCAGTTCTATTCATGATTTTGCATTTACCATTCTTGAATTGTAACTAAAATCCCTTTTCAACTAATTGACCAACACTCAAAAGATTATGCTTCAAACCTTCGACATAATAAAGGTTGTCAGTATTGTGCTTACCATCAAAAGATATAGTGCCTTCTCCTCTGATCAAACAAGCTTTATCATCCCCAAATCTTACTAGACCTCCATTGTATTCCTGAAAGGTTAAGAATTTACTTTTATCACCAGTCATATGATCTGAACATCCGGAATCAATGATCCATTCATTCTTTTCTTTAATTTTAGCTGCCAAGGCCTGCTCTACCGATTGTACAATAGGTGTCGGTTGATCTTCTATTATAGCAACAAAAGCCCATCCATTTTCTGCTGATTCCTCATCAAAATCATCAGTAACTCCTTCATCAGCATAGTAACATGATTTGTCTCTATTCTTCTTAAATCTATATCTTTGATATTCAAGGTTAGGCTTATATGTTCTTTTATCTTATTCTTTCAATCTTGCATGTCTATTAGGACACCTAGATTCCATATGACCAATTTTATTGTAATTAAAACATTTAAATGGTGCTTTACCTTCATACTTACTTCCAACTAGACCTTTAGGCATTTTCCTTGCAAATAGTGCTTCAAGTTCTTCATTTTCCCTTCTGATGTCTTCAAGTTCTCTTGCATAAAGTGCTTTCCAATCAGATTTCTTAGATGATGATGATGATGATGCAGATGATGATCCTTTGAAGGCTAAATCTGTCTTAATTGTAGCAACATGACCAAATTCCTCAAGTTCAAATGTTGAAAGCTTTCCAATCAAGGTATCTCTAGATACTAATGTATTAGGCATTGTTCTTAATTCATTAATAGTAGTTACTTTCATTTTGTATGCCGGTGGCAATGCTCTTAAAACTTTAGAAACAATTTCATCTTCACTTATGGATCCTCCACAACATTGTATACCCAAAACAATTTCATTAAATCTTTCCATAAAAGCAGAAATCCTTTCATCTTCTTCCATTTTCAGATTTTCATATCTGACCCAGAAGCATTCTAGTTTTGCAATTTTGACAGTGGTATCACCTTCATTCAATTTCTCCAATTTATCCCAAATAGCTTTAGCAATAGATTGGTCTAATAATCCCATGATTTGCTAATCTGGCAATACGCTCAAAAGTGCTTCTCTTGCTTTGCAATCATTCTCCTGATCTTTAGCCAAGGTTGGAGGATTAGGTTGACTCTGTATAGGACCAACATAGCTATTCTTTGTAACATCCCATATGTCTTTCCAATGCAATTTAGATGAGTCTCCATTCTGATCTTCCATATACCATAGTTAGTTCCATCAAGTTTTTGACTATCCTTCCTGAAATAGTTAGTTACCATAGAATCTCCTCAAGCTGTTAAACTTCTGCAAAAAGAGGACTTAGCTTTGATACCGATTGTTAGGACTCGGAGGCAACTGACAAGGGGGGGGGGGGGGTGAATCAGTTGTCTATTAGTTTCAACCCAAATATAAATTAATCAAAACTTGATGCATAATACCGGTAAACCAAACTTAATGTCAGTTGACAGTTTAACAAATAATAACAGTACCGATAAAGGTTAATGCATGAAATAGAAAGACAAATAACATTCGCAACACATAACACAAATATTTGTACGTGGAAACCCTATAAGGGGAAAAACCAAGGTGGGAAACCTTACCCACAATCAGATAATACTATTGCAGATAGTATGTGTGTACAAATAGGGTTTGCACATGCAAAAAGGCCAACTGCCTAGAGCTCACTGCTCAATCACAAAATGGGAGTCACACTTACTACAATTGGATGGTTAAATCCAATGATAATGTACTGCTCAAAATAGCATCTTCATGTGCTAGATTCAGTACCAATTAAGCTCTAATTGTCTTCTTCATACCTTCCTTGAATCTTCAAATGATTTCTGCGTGTATTGCTCTGCTTATATTCGCATATACCTTATTACAATCCTTTTCCACACCTTCTACATAATCTCACAAATGAGATCATACATATATACCAAAACCTAAGACCAAATGCGTAGGTCAGCTCACTAAGAATATTACAATTAAATCAATTACAAATGAATCAATATGCAATGCATTATGTTGGCTCAATGTATTTACAATAATGACCAATCAATAAATCATCTCCATAATGTGTCGTGTTGATTTGGAATAGATAACACTTGCCAGTCCATAACCTAGACCAATTTGCTGGTAACAAAAAATATGCAAACTCAATTAGACCAATAACCAAATCACTAAAACCAAGTGTCCAAACCATGTCTTCGACATAAACAAATAATCTCTAGATGATAACAAGGTAAGTGCACAAAGATGGTGGTAAAAAAGGGGAGTATAAGTGGACACTTTTTTTTTCTGAAATCAGGTGAACTTGAACTTGGAGGCAAAATTTGAAAGTCATCCACTCAAGATATGAAGATAATCAAACAACAAATATTGTATTACTTTGAATCTAGTTTCCAAACTACTAAATGTTTTCAAAATTGGATAAGATTAAGGGGGTCAAATCCTTCACGCACGAAAAATAGACCCTGATTTTTTCAGAAAAACATAACATAGTGTCTGACGTGCGCATCAAAAAAGTCATATTTAGATTTAGTATTTTGATAAATCCTTTGGCAAAAAGATAGTTAAGAGTGAGCACTAGAAGATGTGTATTTTTTTGTAATTTTTTGTTGAGTATTTTTTTTTTTATGATTTTTCCGATAGAGCACATCCTGAAAATTAGGTACTTGTTCGTGCGTGAAGCATAAGTTGCACTAAAAAAATCGAAAATGCAATTTTATTTTTTTTAAATTGTAAAGAATCAACTTCACTACAATAATATATAATTTTTTTAGAATTTGGATAATTATATCAAAAGTTATTAAAAAAATTGTGCACGTATGTCTGTGAGAACTATGGAGACACTGGTAAAAGAAATTCAATAATAATATGTTATTGTTGTTCAAATTTTAAAAAAATTATATGGTTAGCAAGCTTAGAAGATGTGCGAAAATATGGGGGAAATTTTAGAAATACCCACTTGATGATGTGTAAACCTGATGATGACAAAGTCGAGAAACCAAATTGATAAAATAAAACATGCCAAAAAGGAGGGAAATGGAGGGAAATCAAACTTCCAAACCGTAGCTTTGTCATCCAGGCCTATTTCCAGGCCTAAATAGACAAAAGCCCATACGGGGTACCTATGGTATAAAAAGTGTGTACGAGGTACCTATGGTATAAAAAGCGCATACACACTATTTTTACTATAAAAAGCGCATACGCGCTATTTTTACTATAAATAGCGCGCACGGGCTAAGTTATTTTAAATTTTGGGAGTGTGTACAATATGCTATTGTATATATATATATATATATATATATATATATATATATATAATATGTGTATATACATATAATATATAATTTATATATAATATAAAAAATAAAAAATATATAATATTTATATATATATATGTATGTATATTTAATAATATATAATATATTAAATATATATACACATATGTGTGTATGTATGTGTATTGTCTCCCTCTCTCCCCCTCTCAAGCGTGTACAAGGTGCCTCTCTCTCTCTCCTTCTCCCTTCCTCCATACCCTCTCTCTCTCTCTCTCTCTCTCTCTCTCTCTCTCTCTCTCTCTCTCTCTCTTCCTCTTCCTCTCCCTCCCCTCTCTCTTCCTCTCCCTCCAATATATCTTCTTTTTGTTTGCATATATATAAGGTGATAAGAAGATTGACAAGGTGGTCGGTTTTCCTTTTTTTTTTAAAGAAGATAGGATATAAAGTAGAACATTTGAAGAAAATGAATGTATTGGTTGGATAATATTTATGGGTTTTATGGTGTACTAAGGGGTCATATGGTGTATTATGACTGCTTAGGTGTTGTTATGGGTCATATGGTGTTCTATGATCCCTTAGGACACCATATGACCCCTTAGGACTCCATATGGTGTCGTTCTGGGTCATATGGTGTCCTAAAAGGGCATATGGTATTCTATGACCCCTTAGGATACCATATGATCCCTTACATGTCATTAGAGGTCATATTATTTCCTAAGAGGTCATATGGTGTCCTATGACCCCTTAGAACACCATATGACCCCTTAACACACCATACAACCCATAACGACACCATATGGTGTCCTGAGGGGTCATAGGATGCCATATGACCCCTCAGGACACCATACAACCCATAACAACACCATATGGTGTCCCAAAGGGTCATTTGGTGTTTTATGACCCCTTAGGACACTATTTGGCATCATTATAGGTCCTATGGTGTGCTAAGGGATCATATAGTGTCCTATGATCCCTTAGGATACCAAATGACCCCTTAAATGTTGTTAGGGGTCGCATTGTGTTCTAAGGGTCATATGGTGTCCTATGAGCCATTAGGACACCATATGGTATCGTTATGTGTCTTATGTTATCGTATGACCCCTAGGACACCTTATGACCACTTAGGACACCATATGGTGTCATTAGGGGTCATATGGTGTCCTAAGGGGTCATATGGTCTCCTATGACCCCTTAAGACACTATTTGACCCTTTAGGATTCCATATGGTGTCATTATGGGTCGTATGGTGTCCTAAGAGGTCATATAGTGTTTTATGACCCCTTAGGACACCATTTGGTGTCATTATAAGTTGTATGGTGTGCTAAGGGGTCATATGGTGTCTTATGACCCCTTAGGACTCCATATGACCTCTTACGTGTCGTTATGGGTCATATGGTGTCCTAACGGGTCATATGGTATTCTTTGATCCCTTAGGACACCATATGATCCCTTAGGAATCCATATGGTGTTGTTATGGGTTGTATGGTGTCCTAAAGGGTCATATGGTATTCTATGACCTCTTAGGACACCATATGATCCCTTAGGTGTCATTAGAGGTCATATTGTTTCCTAAGAGGTCATATGGTGTCCTATGACCTCTTAGGACACCATACGACCTATAACAATATCATATGGTGTCCTCAAGGGTCATAGGATGCCATATGACCCCTCAAGATACCATACGACCCATATCAACACTATATGGTGCCCTAAAGGGTCATATGGTGTTCTATGACCCCTTAGGATACTATTTGGCATCATTATAGGTCCTATGGTGTTCTAATGGATCATATAGTGTCATATGACCCCTTAGGATACCATATAACCCCTTAGATGTTGTTAGGGGTCATATTGTGTTCTAAGGGTCACATGGTGTCCTATGAGCCATTAGGACACCATATGGTATCGTTATGTGTCTTATGTTGTCGTATGACCCTTAGGACACCTTATGACCACTTAGGACACCATATGGTGTCATTAGGGGTCATATGGTGTTCTAAGGGGTCATATGGTCTCCTACAACCCCTTAGGACACTATTTGACCCCTTAGGACTTCATATGGTGTCGTTATGGGTCGTATGGTGTCCTAAGAGGTCATATAGTGCTTTATGACCCCTTAGGACACCATTTGGTGTCATTATGGGTTGTATGGTGTGCTAAGGGGTCATATGGTTTCTTATAACTCTTTAGGACTCCATATGACCTCTTATGTGTCATTATGGGTCATATGGTGTTCTAATGAGTCATATGGTGTTCTATGATCCCTTAGGACACCATATGATCCCTTAGGACTTCATATGGTGTCATTATGGGTTGTATGGTGTCCTAAAGGATCATATGGTATTCTATGACCTCCTAAGACACAATATGATCCCTTAGGTGTCATTAGAGGTCATATTGTTTCCTAAGAGGTCATATGGTGTCCTATGACCCTTTAGGACACCATATGACCCCTTAAGACACCATACGACCCATAACGACATCATATGGTGTCCTAAGGGGTCATACGATGCCATATGACCCCTCAGGATACCATACGACCCATAACACCACCATATGGTGCCCAAAAGGGTCATATGGTGTTCTATGACCCCTTAGGACACTATTTGGCATCATTATAGGTCCTATGGTATTCTAAGGGATCATATAGTGTCCTATGACCCCTTAGATGTTGTTAGGGGTTGTATTGCATTCTAAGGGTCATATGGTGTCCAATGACCCATTGGACACCATATGGTGTTGTTATGTGTTTTATGGTGTCGTATGACCCCTAAGACACCTTATGACCACTTAGGACACCATATGGTGTCATTAGGGGTCATATGGTGTCCTAAGGGGTCATATGGTCTCCTACAACCCCTTAGGACATTATTTGACCCCTTAAGACTCCATATGGTGTTGTTATCGGTCGTATGGTGTCCTAAGAGGTCATATAGTGTTTTATGGCCCCCTAGGATACCATTTGGTGTCATTATGGGTCGTATGGTGTATTAAGGGGTCATATGGTGTCTTATGACCCCTTAGGACTCCATATGACCTCTTATGTGTTGTTATGGGTCATATGGTGTCCTAAGGAGTCATATGGTGTCCTATGACCCCTTACAACACATGCATGGATCCATAGGATACCATATGATGCCTGAGAATACCTTTTGACCCTAGAGAGGGAGAGAGGGGGAGGAGAGGGAGGCAATGGGAGAGAGATACACCTAAGAGAGGAGGAGAGTGAGATAGAGAGATAGAGACTAAGAGGGAGAGACAAGAGATAAATGTGTGTGTGTGTGTGTGTGTGTGTGAGAGAGAGAGAGAGAGGGAGAGAGAGAGAGAGGTGAATAGAGGGATAGGGAGAGAAAGAGAGACCTAAGAGGTGAAGGGGGAAAGGTGAGAGAGAGAGAAAGAGAGGGTGAGAGATAGAGAGAGTCTGAGTGAGAGGGAGGAAGGGGTGGAAGGATATTACAAGAGACTAGAGAGAGAGAGGTGTGAAGAGAGGGAGAGAGGGAGAGAGTGGGAAAGAGAGGTAATGAGAAAGGGAGAGAGGGAGGGAGAGGGGAGAGGGAGAGAATGAGAGACAGACACTTGAGAGAAGGAGAGAGTGAGATAGAGAGAATGAGGATGAGAGGGAGAGACTTAAGAGATAAAGAATGAGAGAGAGAGAGAGAGAGAGAGAGAGAGAGAGAGAGAGAGAGAGAGAGAGAGAGAGAGAGAGAGAGAGAGAGGTGGGGAGGTAGGGAGAGAGTGGGAAAGAGATACACTTGACAGAGGAGGAGGGTGAGATAGAGAGATAGAGAGGTAGATAGGGAGAGAGACTTAAGAGAGAAAGAATGGGAGAGAAGAAGGGGTATGGAGAGAGAGAGAGAGAGAGAGAGAGAGAGAGACTTGATAGAAGAGGAGAGATATTTGAGAGAGGGAGAGAAAGAGAGGGACATATGAAAGAGAGAAAAAGGGTGAGGGAGATGAGAAAGAGACAGAGAGATACCTGAGAGAGGGAAGAAAGTAGAGAGGGAGATGCCTAAGAGACAAAAAGGTAGGGGTTAAGGAAGAGAGAGGGGGAATGTAGGGAAGAGATGAGAGACATAATGCTGATATGAGCATGTTGATTACTAAAATTTGACTAAGTCTGAAATTTATAAGAATACTCAAAAAACTAGAATCTCCATTATAACTCTGAGAGATCCGAAACCACTCTCAAACATCTTGAAAGTATATACATAAAATATAACTTAAATGTTATATTTTATGTATATATCCTACTGAAAAACCTAATGGAATGCTAGGTGAATTGCATTTTATTGACAGACAAAACCGCATATGCGGTTAGTATGTTTTAAACCACGCATGTGGTTTAACTTTGGTTAGGCTCTGCAAAATGAGCCTAAACGCGTACGGGGTTCTTTAAATTTGAAATACCCCGTATGCATTTTGGTGTTTTACATGTGTTTTTTTTGGTGTGTCCACTTTTCTGACCACCATCTTTGTGCACTTACCCAACAAATCATCCTCAGTGTCGGTGAACAATTTAACCTATCGGTGAACCAAATACTGGTAAATATGCATAAGTCACTGAACTTGCTGGTGAACGTAACCAAAGATCTTTAGTGTTGATAAGTGTTGACATCAATGACAAAACCAATACAACACATCCATAATACCAACATAAATCTCTCCCCCTAATGTATATAACTCCTTTATTTTTATTTTCACATCAATATCTCTCCCCCTTTGATATCAATGCCAGAAATCTGGCAAAAATATCAAAGCAATAATGTAAACCTCTGAAACTCCGAGATGACTACTCCCCCTGAGTAGTAGCACCACTCATCAGTGCTAGAATGAATAATGTCTCTGGTAATGCATGTCAGATTGATGACAAAATGCATCAATCAAGTCTTTGTTGGAGGGGCAAAAACCCCTAACCAGTCTCTCAAATGCTCAAATGATTCCTTAGCCAGTGGTTTAGTGAATATATCTACAATCTTTTCTTTAGTGTTCACATAAACCAATTTGACTTCCTTTGCTTCTACTTTGTCCTTTAGAAAGTTATACTTTATTGAAATATGCTTAGTCTTAGAATGAAATACTAGATTCTTAGAAATGTCAATAGTTGCAGAGTTATCACAGTAGATATCTACTAGTTCACTTCAATTTACCTTGATATCCTTCAACATTTTCTTCATCCACAAGACTTGAGTGCAATTAGTTGCGGCTGCTCAGCTTCTGCAGTAGATAAAGAAATGCATGATTGTTTTTTCCTGATCCATGAAACTAGTTTCTTTCCAAGAAAGAAAGCTCCACCAAAAGTGCTCTTCCTATCATCAGTATCTCCTGCTCAATCTGAGTCAGTATATGCACATAAAGTAAAGTCATCACTTTTATAATACCATAAACCATATTATGTTGTTCCTTGCAAATAACAAAATATCCTCTTTACTGCACATTCATGATTTTCTTTAGGATTAATTTGATATCTTGAAACAATACTTATTGCATTCATAATATCAGTTTGAGTTCAAGTTAGATATAATAGACCACCAATCATAGACTTATAACTTGTTAAATTTACCAGTGTAGAAGTATCCTTGATAGATAGTTTCTCACTTGTCACCATAGGGGTACTTACCGGTTTGGAATTACCCATACCAAAATTCTTCAACAACTCCCTCAGATACTTAGTTTGACAGATAAAATTGCCTTTGCTAGTTTGAGTAATCTGCAAACCTAAGAAAATTTCATCTCACCAATCATGGACATTTCAAATTCATTCTTCATGTTGTTAGCAAATTCCATGCACAATTTATCTTCTCCTCCAAAAATGATAACATCAACAAATACTTCAATAATTAGAATATCATTATCAGTGATCTTATAATATAAATTACTATCAACACTACTTTTAGTAAAACCAAGCTTCAAAAGATATTTATCCAACCTTGCATACCAAGCTCTAGGAGCCCGTTTCAATCGATATAAAGCTTTTTTCAATTTGCAAAGCATATCTTTATCATCTGTCAGTGAAAATCCATCAGGTTGCTCAATGTAAACTTCTTCCTCAAGTTCACCATTCAAAAATGCACATTTAACATCCATTTGATAAACCTTATAGTTTTTAAAAGCTGCATAGGCAAGAAATAGTCTAACAACTTCAATTCTAGCTACAGGTGCAAATGTCTCACCATAATCAATTCCTTCCATTTGAGAATATCCTTTACAAACCAATCTAGCCTTGTTTCTTACAACTTGATCATGCTCATTTAGTTTATTCCTAAAAACCCATTTAGTTCCAATAACATTCTTATTTTTAGGCTGGGGAACTAAAGACCAAGTCTCATTTTTTCTATCCGATCTAATTCAACTTCCATAGCTTTCAACCAATGTTTATCCTTACAAGCTTCAATAACAATTGCTAGGTCAACTTGAGAAATAAGACATACGTCTTCATTTGCTAGTTTTCTTCTTGTCATAAGTCCCTTGTTCCTATCTCCAATAATTTGATCTTCAGAATGATTTAATCTTACATACCTTGGTGTCTTCTGAACTTTGGGTTCACTGCTCTGATCATCAGTCACAGTTGAATTTTATGATTGTGCCGGTGTAACTATTTCAGTTTCATGTAATGGCTGAGGCATTGTTGTTTTAGTTATGATCATTTCCACTACCAGTTCCCTATCATATGATATAGAATTATTTTTGTACTATTCATCCACTTTCACATTATCACTTTCCATAATTTTCTACAATCCTTTGTTATAACATCTATATGCTTTTCTTTGAATTGAATAACCAAGAAATATCCCTTCATCACATCTAAGATCAAACTTTCCAATTGAATCATCTCTTTTGATATAGCATTTACTTCCAAAAATTCTGAAATATTTAATAGTAGGTGTATGTCCAAACCATAGTTCATAAGGGGCCTTACCAATTTCGGCTTTGATGTGAACTCTGTTGAATGTGTAGAGTGTTGTACTCACTGCTTCTCTCCAGTAGATATGAGGCAATTTGGCTTCCATAATCATAGATCTTGTTGCATCCAAAATGGTTATGTTCTTTCTTTCCACTACTCCATTCTGCTGAGGAGTCCTAGGTGCAGATAGTTGTCTTCTAATTCCATTTATCTCATAATAACTATTAAATTCATGAGAAGTGAATTCACCATCATGATCTAATCTTAGACATTTGATTTTCAATCAAGTTTCCGTTTGAACCTTTTCTTTTAAGATTTTGAGTTTCTTAAAAGCTTTAGACTTCTCCCTTAGAAAAGTCACCCACATCATTCTAGAATAGTCATCAATAATCAACATGAAATACCTATCACCTTGAAATCTTTAAGTCCTTGCTGGACCACATAAATCAGTGTGAATCAAATCAATTACATCATTAGATTTATCATGTATTCTCTTGAAAGAACTTCTAACTTGCTTTCCCAATTGACATTCCTTACATACCGGATTATGAGGCTTCATAATCTTAGATATATCTCCAACTGCCTTAGTTGAACTGATCTTAACAATACAATCAAAATTAACATGACACAACCTCTTATGCCATAGCCAAATCTCATCAATATGAGAAATTAAACATGTCTTATTACCAGTGTTCAAGTGGAAGATATTACTTCCTGTCTGAATACCAGTTGCAATCTCCAAACTAGTCTTGTTAATGATTTTGCATTTTCTATCTTTAAATTAAAGTTGGAAACCCTTATCAACCAATTGACCAAAAATCAAAAGATTATGCTTTAAACCTTTTACATAATAGACATTATCAGTATTATGCTTACCATCTAGAGAAATAATACCTCTACCTCTGATCATACATGCTTTGTCATCTCCAAATCTGACTTGACCGCCATTGTATTCTTGCAGGGACCAAAATTTACTTTTATCTCCAGTCATATGATGTGAGAATACACTATCAATTACCCATTCATCCTTATCTTCAACCTTTTAGAGTCTTCTGCCAGTTCATCTCCAGAGTCATCAATTACTCCTTCCTCATCTGCTATGTAGCATTGTTTACTTTTCTTGAATCTATATCTGTTCTGGCTAGGTTCAAAAGATTTATTAACTCTTTCCTCAAACCTTGCATTCCTTTCAAGACATGTAGATGGAAAATGACCAATCTTGTTACATTCAAAAGATTTAAAAGGTGCTTTTCCTTCATACTTACTTCCTCTCGGTCCTTTAGGCACTCTTCTAGAAAATAAGGCTTCAAGTTGCTCAAGTTCTTCATCTTATTTCCTCATGTCTTCCAATTATTTTTCATATAGGGTTCTCCAATCACTTTTGCCAATAGATGATGATGATGATGATGCATGAAAAGAAGGTCCAGACTTTACAGCTCCAGAAGATCCAATTTCTTTAAGCTCAAAAGCAGATAATTTCCCAATTAGAATGTCTCTATTAATAGAAGAGTTTTCCATTGTTCTCAACTCATTAATTGCAGTTGCCTTCATCTTGTAAGCCGGTGGAAGGGCTCTCAAGACTTTGGAAACTATTTCATCTTCACTTATAAATCCTCCACAGCATTGAATTCCAATAAGAATCTCATTTACTCTTTCCATAAACACAATAATTCTCTCATTATCTTCCATCTTTAAATTTTCATATCTTACTTGGTAACCATCAAGTTTAGCAATTTTGATAGTAGGATCACCCTCATTCAGAGTTTACAATTTTTCCCACATAACCTTAGCCGATTATTTATCAGTCAATCCCATGATCTGCTGATCAATAACTGCACACAAGAGGGCTTCTCTAGCTCTCCAATCATTTTCAATATTCTTATCCAAGTTTGTAGGAGTAGGATTGCCAGATGTCGGATCATAAGGTGTGTATCCTTTCTCAGTGATCTCCCAAATATCCTTGCCAAGACATCTAAGATGAGTCTCCATATGAATTTTCCATATCCCATAATTTGTTTCATCAAGCTTAGAGATTTCTCTTCTAATAGTTTCCGGTGGATTAGAAGTGTTAGCTGCCATAGGATTTACCTCAAGAGGTTAAGCTTCTGTAAAAGAGGACCAAAGCTTTGATATCAATTGTTAGGATAACTGGTGAACAACTGAGAGGGGGGGTGAATCAGTTCTTAATAGATTATAACTTTTAATCCACTTAATAACCTTTAAACATATCAAGTACTAGTAAAGCACATATAGATTCTGATAGGAACGGATACCGATAAATAATACAACTTAACAATTAAACAGATAATCAATGCAAAGAAACCATACCACATAACACCATGATTTGTTTGTGGAAAACCTGGAAAGGGAAAAACCACGGTGGGAAGCCTACCCACAGTCAGATGATACTTCTGCAGAAAGTATGTGTTACAATGAGGGGCCTGTACTTGCAGGAAGGCACACTGCCTAGAGCATACTGTTGATTACAAAAGAGTCTCACTGACTACAAAGAAGCTACAACAATCTCAAGATAAATGGACAACAATATAATAGAGTAAACTACCAGAAATAACATCTACCATGCCTAATTATAGTTCCGGTTAAGCTCAATGTCAGAGGACTAAATTCTCTTTTGAATCCAATTCGATCACTAATGATCGACCAACTCCTCTGCCTGAATGATATTACAATATTCACACATTACATTCCTTGACCATGACCTTTTCATAACCATGATACTCTACAAAGAGTTTCTACCTCTTATTTATACAAACCCTAAGGCCTAAACCAATTAGGTCGGCCACCTAAAATATATTACAATAAGATCATTACATAATTCCTTATTACAATGATATGCCATGTCGGCTTAACACCAAATCAACAATAACAAATCCATAAATCATCTTGAAACATCCTAGTAATGTGTAGAGTACACATTAACATGATATTGATCCATAACCTAGATAGGTACCGAACCTATTCTGGGTCCACCATGCCAAAGCCATGTCTTCAATAATTTGAAGTACGATCAAAGAACATCTTCAACATCCATCTAGAAGTTGCACCAACACCAATTATGCATCCTATCAAGATTCCTTAGTGAAAGCTCTGCCGGTAGAGCCTTAAACCAATGCTGGTAAGGGTTTACCGTAATGTATGATAGTATCCAATAACCAAGCCAATACCAACTGACCAAAACATGCTCATGAAGCATGTATCACATGTAATCAAACATACTTCACTAATCCAAACATGTCAGAAGTATCCAACAGATAATCTCTTCTGCCAGTAACACTAGATCTTCTTCTAGTAACCAAAACCTATCTGTCGGTAACCAACCATAATAGCTAGTGTTAACATCAATGACAAAACATCAATGCAATAGATAATCAATTCATCCATAATTCCAACACAAGCAACTTGCAAGGTGAGAGGTATTTCATGTTACTAACTGATTACTATTCTAGGATGACCAGAGATTACTTTAGTGGCGAATATTCACCAATGACGAATTTTTCATGTTGGCCATGTCGGAAATGGTGAATATTTTGTACCATATGGGGGTGGTCATGTCCCCAGAACATTATCAATTTCTCTCAAAGTCACGGCCCGATCGCCATATGTTTTATGCAATTAAATGTTTCTATGCGATGATTTCGTCAATACAATATATGGTGGACACACGGTAAATTAAATTATTTTGCCTACACTCTCCAAGGTTGTGTTAATAGATGACCTTAATTTGCCTATAGGCATGTGAAGATTTGTTAGCCAGGGGGACCCAATTTGCCTGACATCTTGCCGACGTGTGTCTCCAGTCACCCCAACTTTCGCCAACTATATTGTATTCACCTATTATTTGGACGACCTATAATCACCTCAAAAATTACATGTCATATTTGGACGACCTATAATCACCTCAAAAATTACATAAGTCATGTTATAGTTACGCGGGATTCACCAAATATTTGTATACCATATAAAATTCCCGTGGAATTTTCTATATGAGGATTGGTATAAATACATGCAAAGATCAGATCTATCTCAACACAATCTGGTGGGTTCTAGGCTCTGAATTCTGATCAATAGCAAAGTTTCAAACCAAGGAAAATCATTATTGTTGACTGTATTGGTGACTGCTAGTTACCTAAAGCCTAAAGGTGAGCGATCATATTTTTGAAGTGGTATATTATACATTATAGTCTATTATTGCTTCTTCAGCAAATTGATATTTTTTTGGCAACCTTTATTTTGTTGGAGATGTCGAATAGGAAGAGGGGTAGGAAACCTGAATGTGGGGAAGGCTAGGAGAGGCCAACAAAAAGCAAAACATTGTCTTCATACTTTGGCATTGGAAAAGGTTGTGGTACTGGTGAAAATCAGGAAGGTACATCATCACAAGTAAAAGTACAAAATTCACCACCTACATCGCATGTTGAAGACGATGGCGAACTTGATATCTCAGATCAGGATGATCTTGAATGATATAATCGACTTGGGTGATAATGCCATTGATGATAATGCACGGAAGGGGAAAAGAAAAGCCATATCAAAAAATGATGAACCACAATCAAAAAAGGATTGGGAGTGGGGTATGTCAGTGAGGAATTTTCAAATTAATTGGGCATTGAAGTATCCATTCATTGAACCAGTGGAGAATCCAATTGAAGGCGAGCCTCCAATAGAATGCAGGTGTAAGATTTGCACTTGGAAAAATAAGAAGGAAATTAGGTTGCAGATAAAATTTGACACCATAGAAAAGCATATGGGTAAAGTTTATGAAAAAAAAATGATAGACGGGGTTGAAAAATAAGTGATAAGATGGAAAAAAAAGGATGAATGTAAGCATGTGAGGAATGCCGAAGAGTATTATTTTCATGAGAAATTACAGATGAAGCTTGCTGAAGTTAAAGGTTCTATTGAAGTTGTTTTTGGAAAAGCAATGCAAATAAAACAATTGGGAAAAGTTGTTCAGTTAAGCGTTGTTTTTCATATTTTGAGCAGAGGGCATGCTATGACAGATTTCCCATCAACTAGTGGTTTATTACACTTTTTGAAAGTTCCTAACTATCCTAATAGACACTGGTCAGTAAACAGTGGATGGGAATGGGCAAGTTGTCTTGCTGAGGTTGAAAAAGAAAATGTACAGGAAAAACTAAGAGAGTCAAACTTCATTGCATTTTCTTTAGACGAAGTTACAACAGTAGACAATACTTCATGGGTATGCATGTATGTTTATACTGTAGAGAATCATACCTGCCAACCTCATCTACTATCTGTTCCTAAAATGAAGGAGAGTGCGATAGTGGAAAATTTATTTCAACTAGTAAAGAGAAGTTTAATTGAATATGGAGGTATGGATGACATGACGGTAGCCAAAAAATTGGTTTGTGTTGGAGCAAATGGAGCTTCAGTAATGCAAGGTCACAGGAACGGTCTTTGTAAAAAGATTGAAACTTCATTTGCACCGTACATTACTACAATTCACTGCATGGCTCATAGAATGAATCTAGCTTTTGGAATTGTGAGCAAGTTTTCTTTCGTTAAAAAATTTGAAATTTTAATCAGAGAGCTCTACTCACACTTCTATCGAAGTCCCAAGCGATTTATGGAATTTCAACACTTTGCTGATGGATTAACTGATGGGAAAAAGCTTCTCAAGGATAATGATACCAGATGGATCTGTTTGGATGGTCCAGTGCATCATGTTTTCAGAATTCCATCCTTGATTGGACTATTTCACACAACTCGCGACGAATTAAATCAACCGAAATTTCCTGAACTTCTTGGTAGGTTAAGTAATTTAGAGACACTCTTAACTTTAGCAGCTCTTCTACCCATGCTAGAGGAAATGAGGAATATTATGAAGGCTGTCCAAAAAAGAGCTCGGTATATTGCAGAATATGCTACGCTACGTAAGATGACATGCATGACCCTCGACAATCTCTATCGAAATCAACAAACACTATTTGATGAAAAATTTGTTAAGTGGCGGACACTCACAGATTTGAACAATCCTGATAACTTTTTACAAATCGGTGCAGATGGGGAGGTATGTGCTAATGTATGGGGAGTTGAGATACCAATGCACTTCTATGCCATGGTCGACCTTGAGGAACTAGCAAAGCGCCCCAGGAAGAAACTAGCAAGAGTTACAAAGAAAGATTTTGACAAGATTGTTGAGACTGTAACTACTTCTATGATGAAAATTGCATATGATCTTTCCTCATAAATTAGAAGCAGATTCCCTCCTAACAACCTACTCGAAGCCATGTCTATTGTGTTTCCTCATTATTGGAGCCTCAATAGTGCATCTGATTTTCGAAGTAAGCTACTGACTTTGATAAAACAATTTTGCATATTCAGAGAATTGAATGGAGCAACTATAAATGGAATATTAGACGAAACTCATCTTCAAGAGAAATCATCTCGTTTTGCATACACTATGAAAGAACAATATGCCAAAATGGAGAACCCCCGCGAAGAGGGATCAATAACAAGGCTTTGGAAATATATAGCTGAGAACGCATCCTTGTGTGATTCAATGCTAGAATATGTGAAGCTTGCTGATTTATGTCTTACCATGATATTGGGTTCGGTGCAAGATGAGAGAGTTTTCAGTGCTTTGGGGTTCCTAAAATCAAAGCTAAGAAACAAACTAGACAAAAATTTGGAAAATTGCTTGAGGCTCTATACATCTAGGTATGATGTCCACACTTTTCCTTACGATAGGGTACTGCAAATCTGGAGGTCCAAATGTGAAAGAAGAGGTTTGGGCAACACTTCAAACCAAAGTGCCAGCGGGACTAGTGGACCTACTGGTAGCATTGAGATGCTGTTTGGCGATATATGCAAACTCAGACTTAGAGTAAAGAAATCACATACGAGAATCAAGAAAGCATTGAATTTGATGAGGATGAATGGCAGCTATAAGAGACTAGTATTTATTAATCTTATTACTGTATCTCATCATTCATATTACAAAAGCATATTACTTTTTGCAATAAGAATTTAATATTGATTTGTAATTTTATTTTTCAACTTTCTATTTCTAGATTTAAAATAGCATAATGAAAAAAAAACATAATGTGTTTATTCATACAAAGATGTTTATTGTTTATTTATACATGTTTGAGTCTCAAATCTATGTGATACATTTCAGAACCATATGATAAATTTCATTCAATAGTAATACACATGTCGAGAACTTAGATTTTCATTAATTCTTTCAAAATATAGCCATATGATACAATTCATTCAATAGTAATACACCAATCTATGTGATTCTCCATGCCAATTGCAAAAGTGAATACAAAGTTTCAGAACCCTTTGCAAATGACCCTAAATTCCTTTGTATAGAAACAAGAGAGCAACAACAACTCCTATGTGATTTTCCAATGTCCATGCAAAAGTGAATACAAAGTTTCAGAACCCTTTGCAAAATTGCAAATGACCCTGAATTCTCTTTTATAGAAACAAGGGAGCAACAACAACTTCAGGTCGAATTCCAAGTTTGCAACATGTGAACACTGAACATCAAAATCACAAACTCAGCACATATTTATATGGCCATCACAGGCCGTATTAGCAATTTAACATATACTACATGTTTGATGTCTCCTGTTCAAAAAATAGAGTTCAAAATTAAATATTAATTCACGCCATGACAAATTAAACATAGATAATAGTAGTGCCTAAAACCTACTAATCAGAAATAGAGAAATGCATGAATGTTAAAGCAAGGGAGAATTTGAGAATACAAATTTACTAGCTGAAGTTTTGCATTGTGCATCATAGATTCATAGGCTGGATTAGCAAAATAGCAAATAGAAAAAACATTAAACCTTGAAATTAAGAATAAAAGAATAAAATTGTGCAATACATACTATGATTCTTAAGAATTTTGTGCCAGTTTTTGTAGGGTGCTCCACTCTTCGTCTGATGGAAGGTCAATATTCTGTTAACTATGGAAAGTCAACTCCAACTTCATCAATATTCCATAATTAGAAGGTTTACTTGACATCATTGTTTCATCCAATGCCGAGTTTAGAGTTGTAAATGGTTGGATGAATTCTAGAAAGCTTTTGGGAGTTGTGTCCTTTGGAAGCAAGTCTAAATCAGACTTCATTTTTATCTCCATGATTTTTTTGTAAGCTTCTTCTCCAATGAATTTACTTTTTGTGTCAACAGGCTTAGGCAAACCAAGTTTAATCAAATTATTTTTCTTTTCTTGCAGCTTCATTATCTTTTTTCCACAACTGTCCATAACTTCTGATGTTTCCCTTAGCTTCTGGCATTTTTGAATGATAGATGATGTCTTAACTGTGGCATCAATGCTGCTCTTAATTCCCTTGGATGCCAAGTAGCTGTCATTGGAACTGTAGACTACTTTCAAAATCTTTTTTGCCATTTCCTCTTTTGAATAAACATGTGTGCTCTTCTCATAGTGCCCTTTGATTTTAAAAATGAATTGTCTCATACTTTCATTCAATTGAACCATTCACACAACTTCTCACTCCTCTACATTATTTTCCGCCAAATGTTTTCTTGTATATACTTCGTTGTATTTTTCATATTATCTTTCAATCTATCCTCCAAAGTTTTTATTTTATCATTTACATTGTGTGGGTCTTCTTTCATTTGTGCACATTTTTTTCTTTCTTCCTCTACTTCCTCTTGCAAATGTTTTTCTTTTTCCTTCCCATGATCCAATAGGTCCTATAATTTTTTCATTTCGGTGGCAGTAGACTCATAACTTTTGTATAATTTTTGAAAAATGGCTTTTTCCTCAACAATTTTATTACTGCTTTTAGCCAGTTTTTGTGTCAAGTCCTTCAATTCTACATCCTTCTTCTTTTGCTATGCAATTTCTACTGTAGAGCCTGAATTTTTTATCCTTTTCTGTAAATCATTGCACTTGCTATCTGCTACTTTCCTTCTTGATTTTTTGTTTTCCAGGTCTGCCTGTAACTTTTCTATTTGTTTCTCCAGTTTATTTTTTTCTCTCTCCACCTTTAACAGTGAAGTGTAGACCACTTCGTTAGTCCTTTTTGACACACTAATTTTGTCCACATTATGTACTTTGGAAAAATCCATTTGGAGGGTGCTAACTTGAAATTGAGAGGGATCTATCTGACTGTGTCGTGGATTTTTATCTATAGATGGGCCCGAGGGCATAACAACCATGAACTCCATCATATCTTTCTATGGGTCATATGTTGGAAATACCCTGCTCCTTGTAGGTTGTTCGTTTACAACTTCAGACACGGAATTCCTATGAAATGCTTTCTTTTTTTCTTTACTTTGCTTTTTTTGTGTGTTCATATTTTTCATAGTAATCACAAATTTGAAAATCTGTTCTTGCTGAAGCAATTGAATGTTTGAAAGTTGACATAGGAATACCATAGGCTCCAATTCCACTTATTCCTATGGTTTTAACTAATGCTTGACCAGAATTACCAACAATAGTTCCTGATGTTGTCCCACTCCCACTAACACTTTCATGTGTAGTTCTCATAGTCTTTTGAGGTGTGTGATCTGAAGCTGCAAATGATTGATTTGTAGTGTCAGTGGCACTTGATATAGGATTCTCAATAGTATGAGATTGAGTATCTACCTCTAGTGGCCTCTTGCAAGAGATATTTTGCTGTTGCCCTTGTCCAACACTAATCACAGTGGCACTTAACTAAACAATAATAGGAATACTATCCCTAGATTCCCCACCAGTGGCAGTGGCACTTGATTCACCACCAATGGGAATACCATGATGTGGTGGTGGTTGTGGATTTGAACTAGAAACAAATGTAGGTGGACCATGAGGGTAATGAGTAGTACCTATCCCTGATGAATCTAAAGAATCAAGTCCAATGATTGGTCTATAAGGACCTTTTGATTTTGACCCTGATGGATTTTGTACCTGAAGTGGATACCAAATGCCCTCTCCTCTGGGACCTAGACCACCACCTTCAAATCCCATTTTTTCCACAATACTTGCCCCTTTGATATATTTCTCTTTCATTGCCTCATTGATTGCACCTAATATTTTAGGGACTGTAGTAGTTGTTTGAGTGGGCTCAACCTCAGGCTCATACTAATCAACATCTTCACTCCTATCATATGATGTTGTGGGATGCTCCATATTCCACAATTTGCTAAACTCTACATCCTCGTCAATGCTCTCAAATTCTGTACTTGTCTTTGGTTCACCAAGATTCCTCCTCATAGTTCAAAAATCATTTATTTTGGTTTGAGTCCAATAATTCTCTTTACATTCATGCAGAATTGATTTGGGAATAGTTTTCTTAGATGGATTAGCAGATTTTAGTTGGAAATTGTAGGACCTCCTATTTTGGATGCCCTGGCCCTCCATAATTTGTGATGAAATTTCTTCTGTTAAAATGTTATTGTCAGCTGCAATTTTCTCCATCTCTTTTTTAACCTCATCCCAGGAGTCCTTGTTTCTAAGCTTTTCTAGCAATGGTTTACTTTCATGTTGACATAACGCTGAAGAGTTCCCATTTTTCTTAAGCCTTGCTTGAACTACATTGATTGGATCATACTGCCGGAGACCCTCATCACCAAAGTTAAAAAGTGTCAAGAAATCATGTGCCACAATGAATTCTTTTCTCTCAAATGTGAACCCTCCACATGAGAAAGGCAAGGAAGGAAATACGCTCTTCTTTTACTGACCATGAAAGTGGTTATTTGTGCTCTCCAATTTCCGTACATACACTAATGCAAATACCCTCTCTGTCACATGTATTGGAAGTCTGTATGGTTTTACTGCCGATCCGTAAAACCTTAACACAGTGAATTCTTCCATGAAGAACCAGTCAGCCAATTCTATTTGACTTCTGAGTTGAATGCAATCTCTACAAGACACAGGCAACCTAGGCATTAGAGTGCTTGTAATTTCATTATACATTGGTGCCAAAAAGAAGTCTACAAAATGGTTGTAGTTGTTTCTGTTATCATGCATCCTTATCTTTGGGGTCCAATCATATATTGGATAGTCTGTTCTCTTCCCAGTCTTCTCATCAATCTTATAGCTCACAATTTGAAGCTTGTTGGTCTCAAATATTGCACAATACTTGGATAGAAGGAGATAGTACAAGTAGGATGAGAACCTAAATGTCTTACAGGAACCTTTTTTGATCATTAGTAATTGTTTTTGCATGGATTTTACAATGTGCTCAATAAAATTATTTCTTACTTGCTGACCTGCACAATGGATATTATAAATTATTTCAAGAAGGCTTGCACCCACTTCCCTATCATTTTCCAATCCCAGGCAAAACAACAACAAGGAAATAGTATCCCCAACCCATGGAACAAAAATTTTAGAATCATAAGGAGGCTTATGAATCTGATCCAACACAATACTAGTACCAATCTTTATTAGAGTTTTGATAAATGAATCTCTGCGACTTGGATCGAGACTCTCATAATTCCCTACTAGCTTTTCAAGGTCAATTTGGTCGTTTGAATTTTGGGCTTCAAATCCTAGGTTCAACAAACGAGCAAATTCTCTCTCGTTTATGGATAGAATTTCCTCTTTTGTATTTTTATTGACAATTGCTTTTTTATCTTCATCATAATTTTTTGACGCAGACCATGACAAAATCAGGGCAAGGGAATACTTCAGGTAACACCATGCTTCCCAATCCAACATCCCACGATGCAATTTTATTTGTTTTTTGTTGTAACATTGGGTTGAAAATAGTAAATTTTGCCCTGGATGCATCTGCCGCCTTACTAGACAATGTATATCTAATATCTATGATATGCTTTTCACCATGGATAGTAGGGTCATAAATATCATGGTATTCATCAATGAAACCTGGTGTTTTAACCAGTTCAATTAGGTACATTTTCCTTTTCACTTGGCTTCTTGTTGAACTACTGCTTCTCGTTTTCCCCATCACTATTATTGTTAATAATTCAAAATAATGCTAGATAAAAACCTGAAAATGCTAACCCTCAAATTGGACCACAAGATTACCAAAAGGAAAAAAGGCAAGATGTAGGTGTTCTAGATTTTACCCGGAAATTGGAATTTCTATTTCACTAGATTGGCGCAAATAGTCTCTATTGCAACTTGCATTCCTCAATCTAGTAGCTGTTTCTGAATCTCCCTTGATTTACAGATTTATCCAAGAAATGAAAGATGATTATGATTTACAAGTCTCTTATTTTGAAAACTCTAAAAAGTAGAAAAGTAAAACCTAAAGGGCAAAATATCAAGAATCATGTTGTAATTTTATTAATTACTATTAATAAATATTCGATGCCGAAGGACAAAAAATTCATTACTTCAGTATAAATTCCGAGGACATTAAGAATCATGTTGTAATTTTATTAATTATTATTAATAACTATTTGATGTCGAAGGACAAAACATTCACTACTTCAATATAAATTATGAGGACATTAAATGTAATACGTTCAATTCCGGGCGAAGTTCTCCCAAATGTGTTCACTTCCCACATTCGGGCCGAAATCCACCCTAAGCCGTTGATCTTTGCTCATCCAACGGACAAGGGACCAAGGTACCTATTGTGACTTTACAGGTCTGTTTTTAAGTTTGTTTAATAATTTTAAACTTCCATTCGAAAAAGTGCTTTACAAACTTACTTATATTTAATTAAATTTAAAACGTTTCAATTCTGGGTGAAGTTCTCCCAAATGTGTTCACTTCCCACATTCGGGCCGAATTCCACCCTACGTCGTTGATCTTTGCTCATCCAACGGACGATGGTACCTATCGTCAGTTGTCATGGGTCCCATCACTTCTACCAGTTTTCAGGCAAGTCACCATACTCGAGTCACTTTTTCGGGCAAAGTTCTCAGAAATCTGTTCACTTCCCACATTCACCCTTCAATCCACCCTAAGCCATTGATCTTTGTTCAACCGACAGTCGATGGTACCTGTTTCAAGATGTAGTGGGTCCCATGACTTTTGTCATTTTTCTGGCACGTCACCATACTCGTGTCACTTTTCGGGTTTGATTTTTAGTCTATTTAATCATTTTAAACCTCCGCCCGAAAAAAAGCTTTATAGACTTAATTATATTTAATTAAATTTAAAATGTCCAATTCCGGGCGAAGTTCTCAGAAAGGTGTTCACTTCCCACATTCGGGCCAAAATCCACCCTAGCCGTTGATGTTTGTTCATCCAATGGTCGATGGTATCTATTTAAGATGAAGTGGGTCCCACAACTTCTGCCATTTTTTTGGCATGTCACCATACTCGTGTTACTTTTTGGGTCTATTTTTAAAGTCTATTTAATCATTTTAAAATTCCACCCAAAAAAGAGATTTATAGTCTATAGACTATAGACTTAATTCTATTTAATTAAATTTAAAATGTTCAATTCTAGGCAATAGTTTGAGATAACTATTAAATATAATGTTAATATTAATTTTAATTAAAGATGTCCAATAGTTTGAGATAACTATTAAATATAATGTTAATATTATTTGTAAAAATTTGAAATTCAAAAATAGTATAAAACATGAAACTTAGTTTCTAGAATAAAACAAATAACTAAATAAAAATATAAATTTTGATATGCAATTTGAAAGGTAAAAGTTTAATATTAAAAAGAAAAAATTCAATATTAAATCTAAAATATTAATTTAAAGTTTAACAAAATTCTTTGAAAATATGTTTACGATATATAATTTTTAAAAATAGTTTAACAATATATATAAAAGTTCAACATAAATTTAGTCTATTTATTTAAAAAAATGTGCAACTGCAGTCCTCAACCTGTTAAGGCGAGCAAATTTGGAAAGTACAAATGCCAAGGTGGCAATTAATTGTTGCACAAGGAGTTGTTTGTGGCATGTCGCACGAAAGGAGGAAGGGGAGGATGGAAGGAAATCTTTTTCCTGATCTCATGGCATTAATGTCTTATTGTGCACATTCATTACCCAGCCTATAAGACGGAGGCAGATTTTTTTACCTTTTGATCTGTGTACCACTTTTTACTTTGAAGTAGCTGCAAAACAAATTTGTAGTTCGTAGAATCATACATTCTGTAAGACAATTTTTGCAGGAAGTGATTTTGAAATTGCAGGTGACAATGGAGGCCAATTTCACACTTCGAAGAGACAAGAAGTTAGTGCCCTTTTTGGGCAAAGTATCTGATAAACGAATGCAAGGACTGTTCAGGTTTAAGGAGGAGAAGTTGTGGGCAGTAGCTCGACTGATTCTTGCAAAGGAGGTGGTGCATATCAATCACTGGTATCGAACTAACATGGAGGTTTACTCTCTGATTATGCCGTGGGCCTGTGAATTCAAACCGGAAGTGGAAAAGGTAAAACTCACATTGGTCAAATTGATTGATGGGGATTTTTTGATTAACCTAGATTCAATCTTGGAGTAGGTGGTGCCAGGAGTTGGCATTCGAATTAAGGAAGGGGATGACTAGGAGGAATTGCTTCCTTTTATTCATGGCTCAGAGGATGAAATCAAATACCAGTGCCGTGAACAAGCCCGAGTGGGGTGGGAAGTGATGAAACTCTTTGTTAAATTAACAAGGGTGAATGAAGTCCTGAATGCTTTGCATGTGGCGGCAAGGATGGAGGTTGGTAGAGAATTGAGAGATAGGGCTGAAGAAGGAAGGGCCATATAGCTACTGGCAAGCTTGGAGGGTGTTAGTGAACAGATTTTGTGTAGGGGAAAAAGCGAGACTAGGCTAACATGTCCTAATCCTACCTTTTGACACACATTGTGGAATACGAAAGAGCCTAGAGGTATCACACAATTGGCTACTTCTTTTTGTGAAAGAGAGAGCCATGGGCTACCTATTAGGGTTTCTATTCCTTTGTTGTAATTGAAAGATAAAATGATGCAAGTTCAATTCCTAACCTCAAAGTGCAAGTATGAACTAATAACACAATTGCAGAATTGAAGTTAAACAATGGAAAGCTGTTAACACAAGGACAAGACACGAATGTAAATGCGTACCCGGAGTTAAAATCTGAGTGGAAATGTTCGGGATGGGGGCACAAGCGCCACTGTCCTGATACTGCCCCTGAAACTGCTCCTGAAACTACTGTTCTGCAACCTGAAAAGCTATCTGAAACTTGCTGTCTGATAGAAGGACCAAGGCACCCAGCGCCCTTGTCCCAGGGACCAGGGCGCCCCATGTCCCTATCCTGGTCTTTTGCTCTGAAATTTGGTGTGTTGTTCTATCTCGATCCGCTTCCGTCGGATCTGCAACTTGCGGCCTCGTCCGAATCCCGAAACCTGCACTTATATCTGAAAAGGTATGGTGGGCGGCTATATAGGGTTTTGCCTTAGTCAAACCCCTACTTTGGTGGTTTCCACCTCCATGAATAGCCAAGTTGTATTGTAAAAGTAGTGTGTGCAGACCTTGTGTGTGTGCAAGATCCTAAAATGCAAGTAAGCAAACTAGAGCAACCTAGAAAGTAAACCCTAATTGCTTGTACATGATAATGTAAGTGCTCCAAATCAAGATGCAAAGTGATCTAAAGCATGAATACAAATGATATGATGAAGCTTATGCAAAGACATGAAAACAACATGAAATTATACCCAACCCCAAGGGAGGGGTACAAGCCAATCTTCAGTCGGTGATCCCTTATTGTTCTTCAATGCCTTCAAAGCCCTAAATGGATGAATGAAATTGATAGATGCTTGATGGATGGATGTTGAATGTTGTTGAAGTCTTCAAAGATCTGCTCCTTCACTACCTAGAAGGTCCTTGAAACCAAAATTCTGGATCCTTTCAAATGAAGAAAGAGAGCTCTTATATATGAAACCCTAGGTCTTAATTTCAACTTTTGGCCGACCTAGAGATTGAATCTCCCACCAATTTATTGGGGTTAAGCTTTATTTTATGATTGGATTGCGCTCCTAAAATTTTGAGAAAAATGTCCGAGACCGTGTGCACGTCGGGCGCCATGGTCCCGACAACTTTTCACCAAATTTTCAGGGCCGTCGGATATGATGATTTTAGAGAAAATCCCGAAGTTACAGCTGATTTTGAGATGTTTTGACCCCCGAAATCAAGCCCCCAAGTTCAAAATAGGACCTAATTAGGGTTTTTGATTAAATGATGTATTAGAGGAATAAAATGAAAGGGGCACACTTTAATGAAAAGGGCCCAACTTTATGATATGGAAGATGATGAAATAGGACCTTAGACCTAATTACATTAATTAATTAAGTGCTAAAGGGGAAATGCAATGCAAAATGCAAAATGCGCCAAGGCGGGTGCTAAACTAGGTGTGAAATTGTACCACCCTTGCAAGTGCGTACAATTTACGATGCTACAGATTTTCTCTTTGTTTTCAAATGATTAATCTTAAACTCTGTTACCTTATTCTGAGAACAAATGATTCACTGAATAGTTGGGTAAGTGTTGTTCAAATCACTTCCCTCTAAATTTTTGCATAGGTACAGCTCGCTATCTTGGTTTTTCATGAAATGTGTTTTATTTTTATTTATATCTAAATTAAAGCTTTTAACCAGAAAGCGTGTAAGGCCACCTATTTCATTCTTGGATGAAAGGTTGCAACTTTTCTCATGTCTCATAAACAATGAAAGCTATTTCCTTAATTTTCAAAACATATAACTACAGCAACTGAAACAAAGTTCAATATACTTCTTCCACCTAAACCAATAAAAGATGAACAGATTCAAGGGAAATAAATCCACCCTTAATCATGAGTCTTTTCTAGAGTAAACAACACATTCAAAGGAAAGAACATCAGAGGAATAATGAAATACTGCAATGAAATGATCAATTACTGGTACTTGATCGGATGAACATATGGAAAGACATGTTATCTATTCAGATTCAAAATACACAGATCTTTCTTCTCTCCAAAAACAATATGATTAGATTTCATATATATATCCTTATGCAACAAAGGCACAAAAATACATCTACCAATCTTTTCCAAAATAGATCTCAATCATCTGATTCTTCCTTTGATTAAGAACAGAAAATACCAAAACAAAAACTTCAGTTGAAGTTCACAAGATTAGTTACTAAAATCTAACCCTTCTACCATCTGTTTTACTTAGTTTATAGTCTAAACGGGGGAGGTCTCCATGAAAACTTGACCACTCCTCGATAAAACAGTTACGAAACCAACAGAAATTATTTTGGGACAGTTGTCCCAAAGTTTTTGCATAACTATACGAAATGTTTTAAAAATAAAGAAAACTAGCCCTAAGTGGATGCATTATGTCATATTCCATCATTATCATTTTCTCCATCTTCGTGGGCGTCATGAGCAGCTATGAGTTCCTGGATCATTGATTGGCTTGGGAGTTTCATTACATTGAGTTTTGCCTTTGCCACTTCTTTATTCCACTTGTGTTGCACCATCTTCTCTGAGTGCTTCGATAGTTGATCATTCCCAATGAAAACCATAGATTCGATCCTAGCCACCTTCGTTATATCCTCCGTCATAAAACTACACTTGACTCTGATCTTCTCCATGTTCAACCGGAAAGATTTGAATGCTTCCTATGTGCTTGACCCGTAGATTCCTAACTCCCAGTCATGATCAGGATTAACCACTTTATTATCCTTGACTATACTGCTTTGCAAATCCTGGAGTTCATAGACAGAGGTTCTTGCATCCGTAATTACTGACTGAAAGGTAAGCACCCACCACATGATAGTTTTCTTTAGCACAAAAAGTTGGCATTCATCAGCTACCAGCTTAATTGAATGTTCTATCAGAAACCTGGTAGCCCCATACTTTTCGATTTTGGTAAACAGAGGTAGGAAATTTTTCCATTTGTGCTCTTCTTTCTCCCATGGTACAAGCTAGTTTTGGATTTCAGAAATCAGGCTTTGTACTTCATCACACAACTTTCGAGAGTTGGTAATGTATTTTTCACCATCTTTGATTACTTGTTCAATCCACTTCTCAACCGCTTTAGCAATGCTCTTAGCCCATTGAACTTGGTTCATCAACTTCTTGTTTTTCGGAGAAGTTGGGTCAAAATTCTCAGTGGCATGGGATATTGGAATTGCTCCAAGGCAACCAATACTATCGATGAATTGAGCCAAAACACTTATGTGTCTTTTAAGTTCTCTTTTCTCCCGTCCATCCTTCTCCCACCGGGTAAGCATTTTCTTCGCTGACACTTGGAAAAAATGGTTATTTGTATCCCTGCTCATCTTTCCCAACTCTACTTTTGTAATTTCAAAATCATTAGAACTGGCCTCTTTGTTCTCATCTTTCGGTTTGTAAGAGGCAATTTCCGCCATCCATTTACCAGTTTCTTCATCATTGTTTAGGTGAGCGGTGGTCTTGAACCTCTTTGGCTTTGAATTCTTCTCAGAGTACTTAGCAACCATTTCCTGAATTGGAATGGTCATAGGAAGAAAGCTCCTTTTCTCGTTCATTGAGGTTGTTAACCATTTAGGAGTCGCAGTGGAATGAGTAGTTCCTTCAATCATTTTTGGTGGTGGCGTCATAGCCACAGTCATCGTTTGGGAATCCAAAGCACAAACAACTTCACCATCCAAATCTTCAATTTCAAAGATCTAACCCTCAAGCACGACATCTTTTACTCCCATATCCTTGACCTAGTCCATCTTCCTCTGGGTGACACTAAGTGATTGAGTATGCTAAGGGGTACTAAAATCCAGAGTTGGGCTAGACCTGCATCTAGGCTGAGCCGACTTGATTCCCTTACCTACATGAACAAGAGCATTGTTAGAAGGACATTTTGGTGAAGCTATATTTCTTGCAAAAAGGGACTTGGCACTTGGCTTCATTGCTTTCTTTTTAGCCACCCATGCCATGGTTCTTTCCAGAACTCATTCAGTTCTCAATTGTATGTCATCATTTTCCTCCTCATCCAAATTAATTGGGGGCATTTCAGTCTTTGCATGGGCTAAATACGCTGGTTCAAACAGTTCAAGATAATCCTCTTCAAGCCCTTTAATGTCTAACCTTATTTGCAAAGAGATAACCTGTTCCAGCACCAATCTCATGTTTTCCCTTTTGAAGACTTCAAGTTCATCTGAACAATCTTCCTAGAAATCTTCTAATTGTGGCATGGGAAGATAAGGCATTAAGCCAAGGCTCTGAGAAAATCCCTTATTGTCAAACCCTTTTCTTTTAGAATACAGAGAGAAATTAAAATTTCTATGGTCTGCTCCTATACTTAGTGCATCAAACATTGAATTACAAGACAACACTCCCAATTGTATTGGAAAATGACCTTCCCACTTGTCCTTAGGCTGTGCCTTCTTGACCACAGAGGTCAATTGTCTCCATACTTTTGCTAGAACAAAACAATCAGAATAGAAGTGGGGAAGCTTGAAGGGTTCCTCTTCAAAGCCTCCTACCCGTATATAGCAAAAGCGTGGGAACTGGATGTAAAAACTACCGAACTTCATAATCAAGGTCTGTGCATCATCTGAAATCCGTTTGGCCTTTGTACCCTTCAGTTCATGACACATATCACCCAGGAATGCATTGTGTATCCTTCTGAAATCTTGTAGGGCATTGTCATTTTGCAGCATAGGATAGAACTCATACACCGGAACATCTTCCTCAGTGAGCTGCTTTGGTACACCCGTTAACTCCTTAACACAAGCTAGACAATACAAGACATATGAGGACATGAAGAAGTTTTGTTGAAACTGCTTGGCTAGACTCAACTGCTCTCTCATTGAATCAGCAATTAACTCTACCCAATCCAAATATTGTTTTCCTTCCAGAACTAATTGCACATAGCAATATATCCAATCATCAAAGCTATAAGCTTCGGCAGAACCTCTAGCTCGATGCAATAGAACCATCACATCATGGATATGTGGCAACATGTGGTTCTTGTTAGGATTTTTAGGTAACCTAGAACCACCTCTCTGAGGGACCTTCAACCAAAATTTTGCCACATTATTTCAGTGTCTGGCTCTATCTCCATTGAACTCACTGATTGACTAGGCAAGAGAGAAATTATAAAACTGGTAATCCTGTATCTTGAAAACTGAAGCAATCACCTCACGGTTAATGGCAAGAAGGGTTTCGCCATTATCTCTCTTAATAGTTTCAGATACAGGGTCATATCTAGCAATACACTCCCGAACCAACTTTGGACAAGGAATTGCTGGAGGAAAGGCCACGGCTTCTAAAAGTCCACTACTCAAAATCTCTATACAAAAAGACTTATCAATACCCTTGAACACCCTTTCTTTCAAATTTTCAAGGATCTCTCCTTTCAGGTCAGTATCACTAACTATGGCTTCTGTGGATGCCAAGCTAAAGACGTTTCCAAACAAATGCAGAGTGGACTTCATGACTTCAAAACAAGAAACCTAAATTTGATTGCAATGAAACCTTCTATATGAGAGAAAATGCAAGGGAAAACACTGGAGAAAATAAGGAAAGACTCACCTTCACAGTTGCATAATCGGATGACAGCTAGCAGCAAGAAAGACTCCTATCCAGGGATAACATAAACAAAAGTCCAGCAGCAAGTAGCAAATGCAGAACATAAATGATTTTCATACCTTATTGAGAAAGGTAATGATACAGACACATTAAATGCAATGATTTTGCAATTTCAGTTTGGACGCGGCAAATTGGTAGATTAGACCCCCGCATGCATGCATTAAATGCATGGTGGGGTGCTTTAAGAAACTGCCAGTTCCCGAAATGTTCACTTACTTCAAAAAAGCCAAAGAATGACATCACTTTGTGAAATGGTTCTGCCTCTCCGTATTTAGCAATGAATGCACTCCCCAAAACATTAGAAACCATGGGACCCACCAATATTGAACCCAGATGAACATCTTGAACCTACTTCTTGAGTGTTC
The DNA here is from genome assembly GCF_030272615.1 of Cryptomeria japonica. NCBI lineage: Eukaryota > Viridiplantae > Streptophyta > Pinopsida > Cupressales > Cupressaceae > Cryptomeria > Cryptomeria japonica. The sequence goes on along the minus strand of NC_081412.1, from coordinate 437,670,217 downwards.
AAGTAGTTCAAGATGTACGTTGTGTTAAATTGTTGACCACTTGCTATGTTGAGCACGTTGAACATATTTGAACCCTTTGAACTCAGTTCAATAAGTTCAACACAAATGCTATATCACCGAATAGCAAAAACTTTATTAAAGAGCCGCTGCAAAACACTTAGAGAAAATGTTAGTATGAAAAACTTTTTCTGAACACCTTGGAACCTATTGAACCTAAATGAACCTCTCGAACCTAGTTTCAAACGGTTTGACGTGTTCAAGGAGTTCAATCAATTGTCTGAACCTAACTCAAATGACTAGAAAAAGGATTTGAGGATGCATTAAGGACTTGAACCAAGGTAATATGGCATGAACTAAGACTCCAACATAAAAAGGAAAAGATGACCCACTCTTGCCATGAGGAATAAATGACGTGGTAACATTGGCTCTGACTGGGGATTGTATTTTTCAAAGGAAAATGCAAAGAACTCACAGACTTTGGTTTTGTAGAACATAAAACAAAAGGGAAAGGATTAGGGGCACAACCAAAAACCCCTAGACTACTATGTACAAGCGACTAAAACACAGGATTTACAATTTATAGAGCTTGAGATCTTGCCCATTGTAGGTATAAGGCATGATCATTCCGTCAGCATAGCTGAGTCTAAATTCATTTTTTCCTACTGCTTCGCAAATTTTGAAAGGTCCCTTCCACAATGAATCAAACTTGTCGTGAGCACCTTTGGACTCTCTCCTTTTGTCCCATAGTAGCACCTCATCTCCTACTAGGAAACCTCTTGGTTGAGCTCGGATGTCAAAAATCCTCTTTACTCGGCTCTGATGTTCTGAAATCCTATCCACCAGCAATTCTCTCTCTTCTTCTAACTTTGTCAAATACATGATTCTTTTCTTCAAAGCATTTTGAAAAAAGGAATCTTCCACTACTGTTTGCAGTTTGGTTGCTGATAACTCCAGTGGCAAAGAAAGTTTTGCTCCTACGCCATACACAAGTTCAAAAGGTGCCATTCCAATGGCCCTCTTGGGTGTGGTTCTATCTTCCCATAAAGCCTCATATATCTTCTTATACCAATTCCGAGCACTCTCATTAACTAACTTTTTCATGATGGCTATCAAATTCTTATTGCTAGATTCAGCCAAACCATTGCCCTGTGGGAAATAATTAGAAGAATGTGAGAGGGAAATCTGATGATCATAGCAAAACAAAGTCAACTCTTCAGAGGAGAAATATGATGCATTATCTGTCACGATTTTTTGGGGTACCCCAAAACGAACTAGGATGTAATCCTTGAGAAAATTACACACAATCTCTGAATTCGCCTTTTTGGTGGGAATAGACTCTACCCATTTAGTAAAGTAGTTGGCTGCTGTCAAAATATACATGTGACCCACACTGGAATGAGGGTTTATTGGGCCTATGAAATCAATGCCCCACTGCGTGAAAGGTTCATCTATCACTACAGGCCTTAGAGGCAGTGCTGCTAAATGTGGCTTCCCAGAAAACGATTGACATTTTTCACATTCTTTCACATGAATATAGGCATCCCGAAACATGTCGGGCCAATAAAAACAATTTCTTAGAATTTTGAAAGCAGTAACAGATGATGAGAAGTGTCCCCCACAAACCTCTCCATGATAGGCTTCCAAGAGCTTTTGCTGTTGAGGTTTATCTACACACCTTAGATATGTTCCATCTAAACCCTTTTTGTATAAAACATCCCGCCAAATTACATACTTTGCAGCTTTTAATTTTAAATTCCTTTGTTCTTTAGCCGACAGATGATTTGGGTAACTACCATAAGTTAAATAGTAGGCCACATCAGAGAACCAAGTATCCTGCAATCCGACAAAAAGAGTTAATGGTAACTCCGCTTCAGTTTCCACCTCATTTTCCACTATCAACCTGCATAAGCCCTGTCCTTTAATTGTCTTCATAGGGAAAATATCTAAGTCATACTCCTAGATTTTTGTCACCCATGTTGCTCTCTTATTTAGTCCAACCTCCTGCTGAGTCAAAATGCTCTTTACGGCTAAATCTGGAACAAAAACTACAAAGTGAGAATGCAGGATATAGTATCGAAACTGTTTCACGGATTTTACAACAGCATACGCATGCTTCTCCATTGGTGAATACTTGAGCTCATACTTCTTGAGCAGAGTACTCATGAACACTATGGGCATTTCAGCCCCATTTTCATCCAACTACAACAAAATCCCAGACATAGTATGGTCTGATGCATAATAATACAAAATGAAGTCCTTCGTGAAATCTGGATTAACAAGAGTGGGCGCATTTGCAACTGATCCCTTAATTTTCTCAAAAGAATTTTTGGCCTCTTCAGTCCACTTAAAAGGATGTTGCTCACTTAGCAAGCCAACAATGTGCTTTGTGGTCTCAGCAAACTCTGGAACAAATCTTCTTATGAAATTCACTTGACCAAAGGATGATCTTACTCTAGTCCGGCTAGAGGGTAAACTGAGACATTGAATTGCATTAACCCTCTCAAGATCAATCTTGACTCCCTCTTTTGAGACTATATGTCCTAACAATTTGCCCTCCATGACACAAAAAACTGATTTCTTAGGATTCAAAGAAATGTCGTGCTCACGACAACGCTGCAATACTGCACTCAAATCCCGAAAATGATCTGTCCTTTTTTTTAAAACACCGTGAGGTCATCCAGATAAATTACAATTATTCTGTCTCAGAAATCCTTGAAAGAGGAATCCATAGCCCTTTGAAAAGTGGCTCCGACATTTATTAAACCAAAAGGCATGCGGTTGTATGCGAATGTTCCCCATGGAGTGATGAACATTGTCTTGTGATGCTCATGTTCTGCTACAATAATCTGGTTGTAACCAGAAAAAACATCCAACATCGACATCATCTCTGACCCGGACACTGTCTGCAAAATGTGATCCATATTTAGTAAGGCATAGTTGTCCTTCAGGCTTGCTTGATTCAAATTCCGAAAATCAACATAGATACAAATTTCCTCATTTTTCTTTCTTACAGGCACAATGTTAGCTACCCAGGTGGAATGGTGGATTGGATATATGATTTGGGCTTTAAGCATTTTTTCAACTTCCTTAGAAATTGCATCCGCCATAATGGGGTTAAAATTCCTCAATTTTTGCCTAAAAGGAGAGGCGCCTAGCTTGAGCGGAATCTGATCTTGAAAATGTCCATTTCTAAACTCCTTCAGGTCGTCATAAGACCAAGCAAAAACATCAATGTATTCCTTAAGCAGTGTACCAAGTGCTCTCTTTTCCTCCGTAGAAAAACACCTGCCGATTGTCACTTCTTTTGGATTAGCTTCATCTCCCAAATTTATTTTCTCACAATTTCCTTTCCCATCATCCTTGGGAACTTTGTTACCTATGAATGCATCATCTCTGGTGAAAAATCTCTCCAGTGTCACCAACCCCTTTGGAATTTTGTTACCTTTGAGCTGAAGAAAGCTATTTGTAGGATCTACCTCTGGGTCTGGACTAAACTCTTTGCAAACATTCTCAGAGCCTTCAAAATATGACTGAGAGAATGATTGAGCACATTCTCAGAAATCTTTGATCTATGCATCTGCATCAAAAACCTGCCAATGATCTACATTATCAGGAACACTGGGCCTATAGATCATTTCAATCCTATATGAGTTATCTTTAAAATCCGGATGTGGTAATAAAAGTGAGGCTGACATGGCCAATGAATCTACCCTACTATTTTGCTCCCTCAGAATTGCTTCAATCGAGAAGGCATCAAAGAATTCTAACTCATCCCAAACTCTATTCCTGTAATGCCTCAACTTGTCATTCTTAACCGTATAGACATTCCTCACCTACCTAATGATTAACTCTGCATCACCTTTGACTTTAAGCAACTTAATTCCTTTACATTTAGCCTCACTTAATCCCAATAATAGTGCCTCATAATCAGTAGTATTATTAGTGTTCTTAAAATCCAACTTGAAGGAAAAGGGGAAAATATTACCAATTGGTGACAGCAAAACCACCCCTACTCCGAAACCGGAGTTAGCGTAGCTTCCATCAAACTCCATCTACCATAGTCCATCAAATTCATCAGCTGCCTTGTCTGTTTTCTTTTCACTAGGTGCAAGAACAAGATAGTTTCCAAACTCACACTCTTGAAACAGAATCTGGGCTTTGGGGTTATCTGAGGGAAAAATAGTATACTTATTTTTGGGCTTAGGTTCAAGCTTAATTTTCTGATTTCCAAGGGGAATAACGGCTTCAGACCAGTCCATTTTGATTTTGCCTCCAAGATCTTTGCAAAACATCCTACTCAGAAGCATTTCGTAACTCGCCAGAATATCAGCAACCAGTATAGTTAATCTTACTCTTTTGTTTGGGCATGCTGCCAGCACTGCTTAGACGTCCTTTACCTGACCAATAAGAGGAACCTATTTTCCATCTATTGAAAAATATCTCCCAAACATTTTAGTGAGGGTCAAACCTAGAGATTTAGCCACAGGAGAAGGCATTATATTGTCTGAAGCCCCTAAATCAATTATGCAATTACTTAACTTTTGGCCATTCAGGAGAAGGGAAATATAGAAAGGTTTAGGTTTCAGAATCTCAACCTCATGCCCAGACTTTGTATCATGAAAAGCACAGGGATCTGCCATATTAGCTAATGAGCAGGGGATAGATGAAGACCCCTCTGCAGTAGCTAAATCACTATTTTCCATACATCCATGTACTTGAGACTCCGAAAAGGAATCTCCTTTAACGTATTTGACCAGTTTATCCAACTCTTTTGGGTTAAGCTTTAAATACTCAGTGGTAGGAAGTTGAACGGTAGAGGCCTTATATGATTCGATGATATCAAAGGAGGAAGAAGAGGAAGAGCTCTTATGATCTTCATGGTTCCTTTGCAAAATCTTAACCTTAGGAATATTTGAAAAACTATTACCTGGGAGATCTTTGCCTTTGAAATTGCTTCCAGAAGGGTTCACAAAGGAAGAAGGCTGGGAGGTTCGTTGATTCCTTGTTAGAATTGCACATGAAGAACCTTCAAGAGTCGCCAAAATGTTACTACCTTTTTTTGAATCTGACTCATATTCGAGGTAGAATGTTCCAGAGTCGCCAGGTACCTCTTGAATTCTTTCTGCTTCGGTGAACTCTCCTAATTCATCCTTTGTGTTTTGCATCTGAACATGTCTTATCATATTAGGACATGAAACCCCATCATGATCAGTGGTAAGATGAAATGAACATATGACACCTTTGTTAGGAGATGCCTCTATCTGTAATCTTTGTGGAACTGCAGGAAGTTGCAACAGTCATCCATAGGTATATTGATTTGAAGTTCTCCTGCTTATATCTTGATAAGGTTGTGGATAAGAGTTTCCAGGCTTAGGTATCTACCTCTTTAAAGCAATCATATCATTGACAAGCTGCTGAACAACTGGATTGGTAGACGACGTAGAAGCCTGAGATTGTCCCTGAGAAATTTGTACATCTTTCCTCCATTTGCCAACTGTTATCAGATCATCTTCAAGTTGTATAGCCTCATTTTGTGCAGTGTCTAGGTCCGTCAGCCTACTTCTTCTGAGGTGAAATCCTACATCAGGTGGCATGGAATTTACGAAGAAACATCGCTGATTATCTGCAGTTGGTCTCTTGGCTTGAGGAATTTTGTGAATAATCTTATTATATCTTGCTACATAATCCCTCATCGGCTCATGAATTTCCTTCTTCATCTGTGTAAGTTGAGCCAGTAACATGTGTTCATCATCAGCACTTTGGAATCTTTTTTCAAAAGTGGTTTTCATCATTTGCCAGTCAGTTATGGATCCTGCTTGTAGCTGGCTAAACCATTCTGCTGCCCCTTCGGTGAGGGTTTGGACAAAAAGCCTAACAACCACGTCCTCATATTGAACTGCTAGGATTCTAGTTGCTACATTAAAAGAGTTCAAATGCTCTTCAACTGAAACTTTCCTGTCACCTTTATATTTGGGTAAAACATCCTTTGCTCCTTTTGGTAGTGGATTATGGGCTGCGAGAGCAAGAGGTCCAATAGCCGCACCCCAGGATTGAGCCATAATGAACACTAGATGAATGGTCACAAGGGGAGGGGCTTGAATTCCAGTAAGTGTTAGTGCTTGCCAAGGGGAAGAAGAAGATATAGGGGTAACTTTGATAGGAGATGAAGGTCTACTTTTGGCCTTCCTTCTAGGAGTAAAACTTGAAGCAAATGATAGATTTTGCAATTCTTCAAAATAGTTATCAACCAATCCTTCTCTTCTTTGTGCTCTAGTATATGGACGAGAATCCAGGGTGATTACTCGTATGAAAAACTAAACTATTTCAAACAAGACTCAATCTCAACAGTATTCTTGAACTCAGAGCAATTTTGCCAATTTGAGTTCACTTTTGTTAGGTCTACGGCATACCAGTCTACTGAAAAATTAGTTTTCTCTTTGTTTCGCTCCCCAGCAAAGTCACCAAAAATCTATTAGTGAACAGATTTGCTCTTTGTTTTCAAATGATTAATCTTAAACTCTGTTACCTTATTCTGAGAACAAATGATTCACTGAACAGTTGGGTAAGTGTTGTTCAAATCACTTCCCTCTAAATTTTTGCATAGGTACAACTCCCTATCTTGGTTTTTCACAAAATGTATTTTATTTTTATTTATATCTAAATGAAAGCTTTTAACCAAAAAGCATGTAAGGCCGCCTATTTCATTCTTGGATGAAAGGCTGCAACTTTTCTCATGTCTCATAAACAATGAAAGCTATTTCCTTAATTTTCAAAACATATAACTACAGCAACTGAAACAAAGTTCAATATACTTCTTCCACCTAAACCAATAAAAGACGAACAGATCCAAGGAAAATAAATCCGCCCTCAATCATGAGTCTTTTCTAGAGTAAACAACACATTCAAAGGAAAGAACATCAGAGGAATAGTGAAATACTGCAATGAAATGATCAATTACTATTACTTGATCGGATGAACATATGCAAAGACATGTTATCTATTCGGATTCAAAATACACAGATCTTTCTTCTCCCCAAAAACAATATGATCAAATTTCATATATATATCCTTATGCAACAAAGGCACAAAAATACATCTGCTGATCTTTTCCAAAACAGATCTCAATCATCTGAATCTTCCTTTGATTAAGAACAGAAAATACCAAAACAAAAACTTCAGTCGAAGTTCACAAGATTAGTTACTAAAATCTAACCCTTCTACCATCTGTTTTACTTAATTTATAGTCTAAATGGGGGAGGTCTCCCTGAAAACTCAATGACTCCCCAACAAAATAGTTACGAAACCAACAGAAAGTATTTTGGGACAGTTGTCCCGAAGTTTTTGCATAACTATAAGAAATGTTTTAAAAATAAACAAAACTAGCCCTAAGTGGATGCATTATGTCATATTCCATCATTATCATCTTGTCCATCTTTGCGGGTGTCATGAGCAGCTGTGAGTTCTTGGATCATTGATTGGCTTGGGACTTTCATTACATTGAGTTTTGCCTTTGCCACTTCTTTATTCCACTTATGTTGCAACATCTTCTCTGAGTGCTTTGATAGTTGATCATTCCCAATGAAAACCATAGATTCGATCCTAGCCACCTTGGTTATATCCTCCGGCATGAAACTACTCTTGACTTTGATCTTCTCCATGTTCAACCAGAAAGATTTGATTGCTTCCTGTGTGCTTGACCCGTAGATTCCTAACTCCCAGTCATGATTGGGATTAACCACTTTATTATCCTTGACTATACTGCTTTGCAAATCCTGGAGTTCATAGACAGAGGTTCTTGCATCCGTAATTATTGACTGAAAGGTAAGCACCCGCAACATGATAGTTTTCTTTAGCACGAAAAGTTGGCATTCATCAGCTACCAGCTTAATTGAATGTTTTGTCAGAAACTTGGTAGCCCCATACTCTTCGATTTTGGTAAACAGAGGTAGGACATTTTTCCATTTGTGCTCATCTTTCTGCCACGGTACAAGCTAGTTTTGGATTTCAGAAATCAGGCTCTATACTTCATCACACAACTTCTGGGAGTTGGTAATGTATTTTTCACCATCTTTGATTACTTGTTCAATCCACTTCTCAACCGCTTTAGCGATGCTCTTAGACCATTGAACTTGGTTCATCAACTTCTTGTTTTTTGAAGAAGTTGGGTCAAAATTCTCAGTGGCATGGGATATTGGAATTGCTCCAAGGCAACCAATACTATCGATGAATTGAGACAAAACACTTATGTGTCTTTTAAGTTCTCTTTTCTCCCGTCCATCCTTCTCCGACTGGGTAAGCATTTTCTTCACTGACACTTGGAAAAAATGGTTATTTGTATCCCTGCTCATCTTTCCCAACTCTACTTTTGTGATTTCAAAATCATCAGAACTGGCCTCTTTGTTCTCATCTTTCGGTTTGTAAGAGGCAATTTCCGCCGTCCATTTACCAGTTTCTTCGTCATTGTTCAAGTGAGCGGTGGTCTTGAACCTCTTTGGCTTTGGTTTCTTCTCGGAGTACTTAGCAACCATTTCCTGAATTGGAATTGTCACAGGAAGAAAGCTCCTTTTCGTGTTCACTGAGGTTGTTAACCATTTAGGAGTTGCAGTGGAATGAGTAGTTCCTTCGATCATTTTTGGTAGTGGCGCATAGCCATAGTCACCATTTGGGAGTCCAAAGCACAAGCAAATTCACCATCCAAATCTTCAATTTCAAAGATCTGAGCCTCAAGCATGACATCTTTTACTCCCATATCCTTGACCTAGTCCATCTTCCTCTGGGTGACACTACGTGATCGAGTATGCCGAGGGGTACTGAAATCTAGAGTTGGGCTAGACCTGCGTCTAGGCTGAGCCGATTTGATTCCCTTACCTACACGAATAGGAGCACTGTTAGAAGGATATTTTGGTGAAGATATATTTCTTGTAGAAAGGGACTTGGCACCTGGCTTCATTGCTTTCTTTTTAGCCACCCATGCCACGATTCTTTCCAGAACTCATTCGGTTCTCAATTGTATGTCATCATTTTCCTCCTCATCCCAATTAATTGGGGGCATTCCAGTCTCTGCATGGGATAAATACCCTAGTTCAAACAATTCAAGATAATCCTCTTCAAGCCCTTTAATGTCTAACCTTATTTGCAAAGAGATAACCTGTTCCAGCACCAATCTCATGTTTTCCCTTTTGAAGACTTCAAGTTCATCTGAACAGTCTTCCCAAAAATCTTCTAACTGTGGCATGGGAAGATAAGGCATTAAGCCGAGGCTCCAAGAAAATCCCTTATTGTCAAACCCTTTTCTTTCAGAATATAGAGAGAAATTAAAATTTCTAAGGTCTGCTCCTATACTTAGTGCATCAAACATTGAATTACAAGACAACACTCCCAATTGTATTGGAAAATGACCTTCCCACTTGTCCTTAGGTTGTACCTTCTTGACCACAGAGGTCAGTTGTCTACATACTTCTGCTAGAACAAAACAATCAGAACAGAAGTGCGGAAGCTTGAAGGGTTCCTCTTCAAAGCCTCTTACCCGTATATAGCAAAAGCATGGGAACTGGATGTAAAAACTACCGAACTTCATAATCAAGGTCTGTGCATCATCTGAAATCTGTTTGGCATTTGTACCCTTCAGTTCATGACACATATCACCCAGGAATGCATTGTGTATCCTTCTAAAATCTTGTAGGGCATTGTCTTTTTTCATCATAGGATAGAACTCATACACCGGAACATCTTCCTCGGTGAGCTGCTTTGGTATACCCGTTAACTCCTTAACACAAGCTAGACAATACAAGAGATATGAGGACATGCAGAAGTTTTGTTGAAACTTCTTGGCTAGACTTAACTGTTCTCTCATTGAATCAGCAATTAACTCTGCCCAATCCAAATATTGTTTTCCTTCCAGAACTAATTTCACATAGCAATATATCCAATCATCAAAGCTATAAGCTTTGGTAGAACCTCTGGCTCGATGCAATAGAAGCATAACATCATGGATATGTGGCAACATGTGGTTCTTGTTAGGATTTTTAGGTAACCTAGAACCACCTCTCTGAGGGACCTTCAACCAAAATTTTGCCACATTATTTTGGTGTCCGACTCTATCTGCATTGAACTCACTGATTGACTAGGCAAGAGAGAAATTATAAAACTGGTAATCTTGTATCTTGAAAATTGAAGCAATCACCTCATGGTTAATGGCAAGAAGGGTTTTGCCATTATCTCTCTTAATAGTTTCAGATACAGGGTCATATCTAGCAATACACTCCTAAACCAACTCTGGACAAGGAATTGTTGGAGGAAAGGCTACGGCTTCTAAAAGTCCACTACTCAAAATCTCTATACAAAAAGACTTATCAATACCCTTGAACACCCTTTCTTTCAAATCTTCAAGGTTCTCTCCTTTCAGGTCAGTATCACTAACTATGGCTTCTATGGACACCAAGCTAAAGATGTTTCCAAAAAAATGCAGAGTGGACTTCATGACTTCAAAACAAGAAACCTAAATTTGATTGCAGTGAAACCTTCTGTATGAGACAAAATGCAAGGGAAAACACTGGAGAAAATAAGGAAAGACTCACCTTCATAGTTGCATAATCGGACGACGGCTAGCAGCAAGAAAGACTCCTATCCAAGGATAACATAAACAAAAGTCCAGCAGCAAGTAGCAAATGTAGAACACAAATGATTTCCATACCTTATTGAGAAAGGCAATAATATAGACACATTAAATGCAATGATTTCGCAATTTCAGTTTTGACGTGGCAAGTTGGTAGATTAGACTCCCACACACATGCATTAAATGCATGGCGGCATGCTTTAAGAAACTGCCAGTTCCCGAAATGTTCACTTACTTAGAAAAAGCCAAAGAATGACATCACTTTAAGATATGGTTCTGCCTCTCCGTATTTAGCAATGAATGCACTTCCCAAAACATTAGAAACTATGGGACCCACAAATATTGAACCCAAATGAACATCTAGTAGCTACTTCTTGAGTGTTCAAGTAGTTCAAGATGTACGTCGCATTAAACTGTTGACCACTTGCTGTGTTGAGCATGTTGAACATATTTGAACCCTTTGAACTCAGTTCAATAAGTTCAACACAAATGTTATATCACCGAATAGGAAAAACTTTATTAAAGAGCTGCTGCAAAACACTTCGAGAAAATGTTAGTACAAAAAACTTTTTCTGAACACCTTGGAACCTATTGAACCTAATGAACCTCTTGAACCCAGTTCAAAACGATTCGACATGTTCAAGGAGTTCAATCAATTGTCTGAACCTGACTTAAATGACTAGAAAAAGGATTTGAGGATGCATTAAGGACTTGAACCAAGGTAATATGGCTTGAACCAACATAAAAAGGAAAAGATGACCCACTCTTGCCATGAGGAATAAATGACGCGGTAACAGAGGGTGACCTCGACTTCAGGTTCCTAAACTGCATTCCAAAAATGAAAGCTGAAGCGGCAAAATGGAAAGCCAAAGCATCGACCTCTGAGGAGGGAATGGACTGCGAGGAGGCGACCTAGGGGGATAGTGAGATTGAGAGAGCGGCCTATCAGTAATGAACTAGTTTTTTTGTCTGCTTGCTATAAGCTATTGGCAAATTTTGTATCTTGAAACTTTTCAATTAATTGAATGAAAAAACCTTTACCAATAAACTTTTGTATCTTGCAACTTTTGAAATTTTGTATTTTGAATGACTATATAGTATATATTTATAAAATTATAATCAACCATAATCAAAGTACAAATAATTAATGGAACGAATTGAATTTTTTTTTTATATCATTACATAAAAAAGATCACGGTATCAAATTTATTTCCATTGTTTAACAAATAATTGAAATAACGTAGCTCATATACAAAAAGCATTTGAAAGAAATTAATTAATAAAAATGAAATAGAATTATAGAAAGCATTTTTATATCCATAAGACTATAAGAGGCAAAGTGAAACAAACTGGAATTTGAAAAATTATCATTAATATTTATGCTTTTGAAATTTACAATTTTTTCGTCTGAGACTTGAGTCCCCCAAAAACTTAAAAGCCAAAATGAGTGAGCCACTTGTAGCCTGTTAGGGTTCAAGGACATAGGAAAAAAAACTACAGGGGGGTGGGGCTAGGGCACAGGTAGTGGAATTGTTTACAATTTTGCCCTATGAATCTGGCCCCCCTTCCATGTAGAATTCTTCTGACAGCATAAGTTGAGAGAATTCTTCAATCCACATGTAGTTTGGAAAGTCATCCAGGAGGAACCATTTACGGAGGAAGTCCCTGCCAATCCGCACCCATTTTCTATGACGCGTCAGCTGCTCCACATTCAGGTTTAGGAGAAATGGTTGCCTGGCCACTGACAGTGTTTGGTCAGGGAGGAGAAGCTTGGATAAATCAATCACCCAAGGGATCCCCACCCCTACTTCTGCAAGAACGATAAGAGTAATGTCATCTCCGAGGAAGTCTTCCTTAAAAACCTTCCTCAATAGTATCAACATATCCACCTTGTCTCCTCCTAGGTCTAGAAGAGATGCTAAGAAGCGGGATGTAAGGTCCGTGTTAACATGGTACCTATTTTCATTTCGTGGAAATTCTCTGCCTAGCACCATCCGCACAGCCTCATTGGTGAACGACCCAACCTCCTTGTAGAGTGATTGGAGGGTTGGGTCTCTAACGGAGCCTAGAAAGGCCCTCTAGTCCTCTGCAAAAATGCTTCTCAAGTGGATGGGAGTGTCCATCTTGAGAAAATAGATTAACAAATTAAGCAACCTGAGCAGTGAGCCTATAAACCTAAAATATCGTGAGCAAAGGCTAATTGAAGATGAAAGAAGCAGAGATCATATATAAATTGTTGAAGCTCTTGATTGTAATAATTACTTCTTTAACAATATTAATTTCTATAAAAACATTTAAATCTTTTGTATCTCTGCAAATCTTTCCCATAAATGCACTATTGTGCGAAAATGGAAACAGCTATGAACCAGTACCAAATTGGCAAGTATCACATTGGAAGTCATGGGGATAGAGTGGATTGTCGTAAGTGAATAGATATATATTAAATGAACGAAATTATCAATCGTGATTCGTGACATTTGATACGTTTCTATTGAATACAATTCCATCTGGGCACTTTCTAGTGAGCTACGTTCTCTTCAAAAAATTGGGCCAAAATAAAAATTCAACCATTGATCTACGATCATTGAACGGTTTAAAATCATTGATAGATTTTAGGTATGTGTCACCCTTTACGTGTCAAAGAGGCCGCGCTTATTGATACATCGTGCAGAGTCCGGACTCAATGTATTATGTGATGTGATGTAGTAATGTGATGTGATGTCTATTAATGGCAATGAATTTATGAAATCACCAATGAATTATATATTGTACCATAAATAACAAAATATTCGCCAAAACAAATTAAATAATTTTCAAGCGGTGGATAAAAATCGCCAATACATTTAAATAACTTTCAAGCGATGGATAAAAATCGCCAATACATTTAAATAAGTTTTCCTTCGGAGTAAAATTTTTCGCTCATACAATTATATAGTTGTTCCTTTTAACAATAATTATTCGCCTCCCACAATAAATATTTTCCCCATAGAACAAGGTATTATTCGCCAGAAATTTATGGCATTTTCGTACCCTAGAAAAAAAATTGCCATCGATATGAAATTTTTTCCTCATTTAAAAAAAAAAATTCGCCATCGATATGAAAATTTCTCCCCTAAAATAATGTCTGATTCGCCAGGATTTTACACAGTTGCCCGGGGGGTGTTTCTTAAAGTTATCCCTGAGGATGACTTGGGTTGCATTTTTAAGAAAGAAGTTTGAGGCATTAAAAATGTTTAAAATTTTCAAGACAAAAGTTAAGAATCAGGTTGATAGGAAAATCAAGTGTTTAAGATCTGACAGAGGTGGAGAATTTATTTCTGATTAGGTTAATGATTTCTATGAGAAACATGGTATTAGAAGAGAGTTAGCTGCCCCCAAGGCACCACAACAAAATGATGTAGTGAAAATAATTAACAGAACTATACAAGAGGCAACTAGAACTATGATGAAAGTAGTAGAACTACTAGAATTTCACAAGAGAGAAGCAATTCACACAATATAATACACTCCTAATAGAGATTTGTACCAGTGGAAATATGGGAAGACATCTTATGAACTTTGACATGGTAGAATTCCAATAGACTAACAGTGAAATATTTCAAAGTATTTGGAAGCAAGTGTTATATCTAGAGAGACAAGGATAATCTTGGAAAGTCTAACTATAGAGAAGATGAAGGCATATTCTTAGGATATTCAACAAAAATCAAGCTATATCAGTGTTACAATAAAAGGTTGAATAAGATTGTTGAAAGTGCAAATGTGAAGGTTGATGAAAGTAATTCAAAAGACTCAGAAATAGTGGCAGGATATAAATCTAATGAGTGCAGAGAAAAGAAAAAGAAAGATGAAATTAGAAGTGAAGAATAGAATGATCGAGATGCTCCAGCATCTAAATACAAGACTCCAAGGTATGTTTAGAAGAATCATTCAGAAGACCAGATTATTTAAAATAAGACCAGAGGTATCATCACAAGAAGAAAAGCCGCTCAAGAACAAGTTTTGTTGTGTTTACATTGAAGAAGAGCTGGATCAAATTGAGAAAAAGAAGACATGGGAAATAGATAACAGACCAAAAGATAAGAATGTATTTGGAGCTAAGTGGGTATTCCAGAACAAGATAGATGAAGATGGAAAGGTTGTAAGAAACAAAGCAAGGTTGGCTTGCAAAAGCTAAACTCAGATTGAAGGCATTGACTTTGATGAAACTTATGCCCTGTTTTCTCAGTTGGAGGCAATCCAGATGTTGTTGGCATTTGCAGACTTCAAAGTTTATTAGATGGATGTGAAATCAACATTCTTGAATGGAGAATTGAAAGAAGAGGTTTATATTGAATAGTGAAAAGGTTTCAGGTTGAAAGATGACCCAAACATCATTTGCAGATGAAGAAGGCTTTGTATGGACTGAAAAAAGCCTCTAGACTTTGGTATGGAAGACTAGACAAGTACTTGACTGATCAAGGATTTTAAAAAGGTTTGGTTGACAATAATTTATACTTCAAGATTGATTCAAATAAAATCCTAATTGTTGTTGTGTGTGTTTATGACATAATCTTTGGAGGAAATGAAGGTGTGTAGAAGATTTTCTAATGAGATGCAGAAAGAATTTGAGATTTTCATGATTGGTGAGTTAAATTTCTTCCTTGGAGTGCAAGTTAATGGAATGATAAATAAATTTTCATTTCTGAGCCTAAGTACATTAAGGAGTTGTTGAAGAATTTTGGGTTGGACAATTCCAAACCGGTGTTTACACCTATGACCACAGGATGTAAGTTAACTAAAGATGATAATCTCCTAAGGGAGATGTAAGTCAATACAAATCAATGATTGGAGGCCAATTATATTTGACGGCTACTAGACCGGATATCATGTATGCAGTTTGTTTGGCAGCCATATTTCAGTAAGAACCAAGAGAATCACATGTTGTGGTACGAAAAAGGATTTTCAGATATCTAAAAGGCACAAAAGAATTTGGTTCGTAGTATCTCAAGAACTTAGAATTTACCTTGACAACTTATACAGATGCAGAGTGCCTCGGAAGTGTTGATAACATAAAAAAGAACTAGTGGAGGAGCATTCTTTCTTGGCTCCTGGTTGGTTGTTTGGTCAAGCAAAAAGTAGGGCTTTATGTCTCTATCTATAGCTGAAGCAAAAAATATTGCAACATTTTCATGTTGTACTTAAATCTTATGAGATGAAGTAGACTTTGAAGGACATTGGTGTAAAGTTTAATGACCCTATTGTTGGATATTGTTGCTGCTAGGATATGTTATTGTCATTGATGTCAACATATTCCTATGTTTTGGTGATCCCGTGATTACAGAGAGTTAATTTTTTTGATTTATCTATTTGGGATGTTGAATCAACTAGAGATACTTCATTCTTTATTGGTTTCAGTGATCCAGAAGTTTATTTGATCATATCACTTGATCTCGATTGAGGTTTGGTTTTTCTGTTCAGTGGTTGGTAGAGTTTGGTATTTGATTTGTTGTGCTCCAATGTGATCTAATCCTGGGTTGCGGATTTGGGAGAGTGTTTGGGATGTTCATGTGTATCTTCATTTCAGATGGTTCATGATTTTGTGCTCCACAAGTTATCTTTCTAGTCTTAACTGATGTTGTTAACTGTTCTTGAGTGTTAGCATGTTGATTGATGAAGATTTGATTGAGTGGTGTTGGTACAACTATTGCGGATGGTTCTAATGTGCTTGTTGGTGTTTCCTAGTCATGTCCTATTTGTTTTGGTGGTCTGCATTGATCATTGTCCATGGTATTGAAGATCTTTTGGGTCTAGTGATATTCTTCGTGTTATGCAATATTTTTGGTGGTGTAGCATTTTGTGGTGATCTAGGCGAGATTTCTGGTGGTGTTGCGTGTTTCAAGATTTGATTTGGGTCTATGATATGTTGTTTATGACATTGTATTGGCTTGGTCACTAATTTAAGTATCGTGTGATGTAAATTTATGATTAGGTGTTGAGGTTTTGAGCCGACCTTGTAGTCAAGGTTAATGATTTATATAAATAGTTATATTCATGTAATTTGGGTATGGGTGTTGTGTTTGTATTGTCAAAGAGTGGTGTATGTGTGAATAAGATAATTCATCTTTTGGTATGGTGTATTGAGAATAGATTGTTGCAGGGAAAACAAATATGGTTAACTGGAACTGTCATCAGGCATTAGGACATGTTATTCTTTCAATTCATATTAACTAGATTGTATGTTGGATATTATTGTAAGGTACTAAACCTTCCCTGAGGGTTGGAGCCTTCTGGGTCATTATATTTTGAGCAGTCAGCTCTAGGCAGTGTGCCTGAATGCATATGCATTCCCATTGTAATATTTACACATACTACTGCAAAGTATCATCTTATTGTTGGTAGGTTCCCATCGACGTAGTTTTTCCCTTAATCGGGTTTCCATGTCAAAATATTGGTGTTATATGTGTTGTTGTTATTGTGTTTATCTTTATTCTTGTTGCAATTGATCAGATTTGAGATTGTGCTTAAATTATTCAATCCAGTGAAAACGGATTCACCCCCCTCTCAGTTTTTCTTCATTGTTGTTGCCAAAAATTGGTATTAGAGATAGATCCTTCGGAA
Source organism: Cryptomeria japonica (assembly GCF_030272615.1). Taxonomy (NCBI): domain Eukaryota; kingdom Viridiplantae; phylum Streptophyta; class Pinopsida; order Cupressales; family Cupressaceae; genus Cryptomeria; species Cryptomeria japonica. The sequence continues at coordinate 437,653,005 of NC_081412.1, read as the reverse complement.
GAAGTTTGACTTCTTAAGGAGATCCAAAATGGCAACCTATGTTTTCAAGAACGAGATTCTGAGATTTGATGGAAGCAATTATATTGTATAGAAGGACCGGATGGAAGGTCACTTGAAATGTTTTGGAGATGATTATTAGAAGATTACAAAGAATACCTATAATGTTCCTCATAATGGTCTGGTTACTACTGCTAAGATCAAGGATGTTAAACATAAGATAAGAGCTAAGGAAGCATTGCTGAGTGCATTGACTAATTTAGAGATGACTAATGTGATGGGTTTGTAGACTACACATGAAATCTAGGAGAATTTAGAGACCTTGTATGAAGGAGATAAATATGTCAAAAATGCTAAGCTACAAACTTTGAAGGGTAAGTATGAGATGTTGAAGATGGGAGAAGATGAGAACATATCTACCTTTATGGATAAGATGAATTAACTTGTCCTAGGTATCAGATGTGTTGCTCATACTCTTGAAGAAGATGAGATTGTTACTAAAGTGCGGAGATCTTTGCCTCCTTCTTACAAGCCTAAAGTAGCTTCTATTAATGAGATCCGAAGTGTGACTATTGTGATAAGGGTCATGCTAGTTTGTAAGCTTGTTGCTTTTGAGTTGAGTGAGTTTGGAGAATCACATGGAAAATTTGAGACTGAATTTAGAGCCTCTGTATTCGGGAAGAAGAAGTATGATCCAGGAGAGAGTTCATGTTGGGTTTCTAGACATGAAAGAGAAAAGAGAGAGATGGAAGAGTAAGAAAGAGAATTGGAAGACATTCAAGCCATTATTGCTAGAAGATTTCCTAAGGGAGCTAGTAAGTATGATATAAAATTACCTTTGAAATGTTTCTCTTGTAATAATATAGGACACTTTACTTCTAGGTGTCCTGAAAGAATGTCTAGGTATGATAAGCATGACAAATTTTAAAGGCGTGATAGATCTGATAAGCATGATAGATATGAGAAGCATGATAAGTATGATAAGCCCTATAAGCCTAACCAGAAGTACAAATATCAGAAGGGATGTTGATGAAGGTGTGATAGATGAAGAGTCTGAGAATGGGAATTTAGAAGATGAATTTGTATTTATTGCTATCAAGGAAGATAATCCGGTACCAGTGAATTCTACAATTTGCATTGTTGAGGAGAAAGCTTTAGCTGCTACTATTAAAGAGAAAGATGAATGGGTAATTAATAGTGGTTGTTCATATCATATGACATGTGATAAAAGAAAATTTGTGAATATGGAGAGGTATGATGGTGGTATAGTAAGATTTGGAGATGATAAAGATTGAGTGATCCATGATAGAGGTTCAATTTCTTTTGATGGTAATCATAATAATGACGATGTCTTGTATGTTGAAGGTTTGAAGCATAATATTTTGAGTGTTGGATAGATGGTTGATAAGGGATATGATTTGCAATTCAAGAATGGTAAATGTGAGATCCTAAATGCCTCTAGTATAGAGATTGCATCAAGGACAAAAACTAAAGGTAATATCTTTCATTTGAATGCTAGTGAGAAAAGTTGTTTGATTTCTCAGATAGATGAAAGTTGGTTGTGGCATAGAAGGATGTGACATGTTAATTTTGACTGCGTGATAAGGATAAGATCTACTCAAGATCTTAGATGTTTTCCTAAGATTGTGAAACCTTATAATCTGGTATGCAAGGAATGTTAGATGGCAAAGCTAACAAGAACTACTTTCAAGAGTAAGTTTTATTCATCTAATGGATTGTTAGATCTTGTGCATACTAACTTGTGTGGACCTACAAGAGTGAAAAGCATGGAGGGTGACAGATACTTCATGTTGTTGATTGATGACTACTCTAGAATGATGTGGGTTACTTTTCTAAGGTAGAAATCGGAAGCGTTGGAGAAATTCAAGATATTCAAAGCTAAGGTGGAGACAGAGATAGGATTGAAGCTGAAGTGTTTGAGATCTGGCATAGGAGGATAATTTACATCTGGTGAGTTTGATTCATTTTGTAAAAGAAATGAAATTAGAAGACAGTTATCTACTCCTAGAATCCCTCAACAAAATAGATTTATTGAAATGAAGAACATAACCATTTGGATGATACTAGGACTATGCTAATTGAAGGAAATATTGCACAAACCTTTTGGACAGAAGTTGTTAGCACTGTTGTTTACACATTCAACCATGTGCATATAAAAGGTGATTCTGGTAAGACTCCTTATGAGCTATGGTTTGATCATGTTCCTACAATTTGATACTTCAAATTTTTTGGAAGAAAATGTTACATCAAAAGAGATGAGGATATAGGAAAGTTTGATGCAAGATGTGATGAAGGAATTTTCTTGGATATTTCTACAAAGAGAAAGGTCTACCAGTGTTACAACAAGAGACTAAAGAAGATAGTAGAAAGTGTAAATGTGAAGGTTGATGAATGTCATGGAAAGCAAATTAGAGCATGTGGATATGAGTTTGATAATAAATATGTTATTTCAAAGCCTGTGTGCTCCAATAGAGAGTTTATCTAGATATTACTACTCCTGGTGAAGAAGTTCAAGAGCCTAACAATCAGAACAATCAGAAGACTCCAATGTATGTAAGATTGAATCATTCAGAAAATCAAATTATTGGTGATAAAAATAAAGGTGTGATGACTAGAAGAAGGATTGATGTTGAAGAGATATGTTTGATTTCAAAGATTGAACCTAAAGATGTTGCAAAAGAATGTAAAGATGAGAATTGGATAAAAGCTATGGAAAAAGAGTTGAATCGGATTGAGAAGGATAATACTTGGGAACTTGTTTCAAGACCTAAAGACAAGAATGTGATTGACACTAAATGGGTGTTCTAGAATAAACTAAATGAAGTTGGTGAAGTGGTTAGAAAAAAAGAAAGACTAGTATGTAAAGGGTGTTCATAGATGGAAGGAATTGATTATGAGGTTACTTTTTCTCCAGTAGTTAGAATTGGAGCTGTTAGATTACTTCTTGCATATGCTATTGACAATAATTTCAAGGTATATCAGATGGATGTTAAGTCAGCCTTCTTGAATGGTGATTTGGAAGAGGAAGTCTACATTGAGGAATGAGATGGGTTTTCCTGAGCAGATGAAGGAGACATGGTATGCAAATTGAAGAAAGCATTATATGGACTTAAACAAACCCCTAGAGCCTAGTATGATAGATTGGACAACTATTTGATGAAGTTGGGATTCTGCAAAGGTACTGCTAATAGTAATTTATACTTTAAGGTTGATAATGATAACATTTTGATTGTTGAATTTTTTGCTGATGACATTAGATGATGATTTGAGTATGAAGTTTGCTGATGATATGCAAAAAGAGTTTGAGATGTCTATGATAGGTGAGATGAATTTTTTCTTAGGATTGCAAATTACTCCAAACCTGTTGGAACTCCAATGGTGACTGGATGCAAGTTGTCTAAGCATGATGAATCTCAAAAAGTTAATCAAACTTTGTATAGATCTATGGTTGGTGGACTATTATACTTGAATCAGACTAGGCCATATATTATGCATGTTGTTTGTCTTTGTGCTAGATTCCAGGGTGATCCTAAAGAGAGTCATGCTACTATTGTGAAGAGGATATTCAGATACTTGAAGGGGATAGTTGATTATGGTTTATGGTATATGAAGAATGATGACTTCATGTTATGTGCTTATATTGATGTTTATTGGGTAGGTGATGTTGACCGAAAGAGCACTGTCGGTGGAGCTTTCTTTTTGGGAAAGATTTTGGTTTCATGGTCCAGTAAGAAACAAGATGCTATATCTCTCTTTACCATTGAAGTTGAATACATTGTTGTTTCTAACAACTGTACTCAGATAGTTTGGATGAAACAAATGTTGAAGGATATTAGATTTGTGTATGATGAGCGTACTATTATATACTATGATAACAAGTGCTATCAATATTTCCAAGAATCCGGTACCGTACTCTAAAAAAAAGCATATATCAATTAAGTATCATTTCTTAAGGGAGAAAGTTAGTGATGAAGAAGTCAGATTGGAGTATGTACCTACAAAGGATCAGATTATAGATATTTTTACTAAGCCTTTTCCTGCAAATACATTTGTCTATTTGAGAGACAATTTAGGTGTCTCAGACCCTCCTGCATCTAGATGCATTGAGTTGCATCAATCCGGTGGACTTCAGAGTCTTATCTTCTTATCCGAATTGATGAGTTGGTGCTACTACTCAGCCAGAGTAGTCAGTGTATGGTTTAATGTGTGTGTTTATCCTAAGGGGGAGAGATTGTCCTTCTTAAAGGGAGAGAAGCGTGATTTGTTTTTATCTTTGGCATTGTTGTCAAAGGGGGAGAGAAGCATGTGAAAACAGCCTTATCTATGAAGCTTTGTGTGCATGATGTTAGTGGGAGTTTGTTGGTAATTGATTTATTCGTTTGCATTGATTATTTTTCGCATTCATATGTTGCAATCAATGCCAAAGGGGGAGATTGTTGGATAATGTTATTGCTAGGATATGTTGTTGTCATTGATGTCAACATATTGCTATGTTTTGGTGATCTAGTGATTACAAAGAGTTGATTTGGTTGGATTATCTATTTGGGATGCTGAATCAACTAGAGACACTTCATTGTTTATTGGTTTCAGTGATCCAGAAATTTACTTAATCATGTCGTTTAATATAGATTGAGGTTTGGTTTTTCTATTCAGTGGTTGGGAGAGTTTGGTATTTGATCAATTGTGTTCTGGTGTGATTTGAGCTTGAGTTGCGGATTTGGGAGAGTGTTTGGGATGTTCATGTGTATCTTCATTTCAGATGGTTTGTGATTTGGTGCTCCACAAATTATCTTCCTAGTCTGAATTGTTGTTGTTAATTGTTCTTGAGTGTTAGCATGTTGATTGATTAATATTTGATTAAATGGTGTTGGTACAACTATTGCAAATGGTTCTAACATGCTTGTTAGTGTTTCCTGATCGTATCCTATTTATTTTGGTGGTCTACATTGATCATTGTGCATGGTATTGAAGATCTTTTGGATCCAGTGATATTCTTCATGTTATGTGGTATTTTTATTGGTGTAGCGTGTTGTGGTTGATCTTGCTGAGATTTCTAGTGGTGTTGTGTGTTTGAGGATTTGATTTGGGTCCATGCTATATTTTCTATAATATTGTATTGGTCTAGTGCTTGATTTATGTGTCGTGTGATGTAATTTTGTAATTAGTTATTGAGGGTTTGAGCTGGCCTTGTAGTCAAGGTTGATGATTTGTATAAATAGGTGTTATATTCATGTAATTTGGGTATGGGTGTTGTGTCTACATTGTCAAAGCATGGTGTATGTGCGAATAAGAGAATTCATCTTTCAATATGGTGTATTGAGTAGAGATTGTTGCACGATAGACAAATGTGCTTAACCAGAACTGTCATCAAGCATTAGGAGATGCTATTCTTTCAGTTCATCTTAACTAGAATATAATCTGAATATTATTATAAGGTAGTGAACCTTCCCTGAGGGTTGGAGCCTTTTGGGTCATTATATTTTGAGCAGTGAGATCTAGGCAATATGCCTGAATGCATGCACATTCCCATTGTAATATTTACACACACTACTATAGAGTATCATCTTATTGTGGGTAGGTTCCCACCATGGCTTTTCCCTTAACCAGATTTTCCTCATCAAAATCTTGGTGTTATGTGTGTTGTTTTTGATAAAGATAAAATGAGTTTTATAGAAACTAGCCATCATCCAACCAAACATAAATGAATAGAAAAACATGGGAACACCCAAGACCGAGCTCAAAAGAAAAAAGAAACAACAGGCAACAAAACAAAGCACAGAAAAACACTCAATTAAGTTAGTGCACCAACTCCTTGTTCTTTTAGATGGTAACCTTGTTGATTTCTTCCAAGTCCTCCATAGTGAACCTGGAGGTACCCTTATTGTTGCTCCTACTTTTGGTCCTAGAACTAGGGCCCGTAGTTTTATTGCCACCCACAACAGTCCTCACGGCCTAGTTATTTCTTTCTGTTACTGTCACTAAGATAACTGTACGTTAGGAAATTAGGAATCATCACAAAACAAAGATAAACATAATAGTCATTAATCACAAGTGCATTCATTGTAATGAATCTATCCTAAGACACACTCAATAGAGACATAAAAACAAAGCATTCAAAAGCAAAGATCATGCAAACCAGATGACGATTTGGATGCTTCTTCCATGTGGCTCCATTGTTCTTCTTTCCTCTTCAAATGAATTTGTGGATCTCACCTACAAGTGCACATACAATTGAAAGCAAGATTGACATTGATGAAAAGCTCAAGAGTACTAGAAGCATAAATTCGATAGTCTGATAGGAATTATTAATTATTAGCCAAGATTGAAGAAATTCATCCAATTTATAGAAGAATTGGAGAGATGACAAGATTAGCATGATAGTGATTTGAATGGAAATTCAAATCAAGATTAGCAAAATTATGACATGTCTATGACAAATTGCTGTGTAAGGATTTATGACAATTTATGACAATTTATGACAAATTGCTATGTAAGAATTGATTGATTGTCAATTATGACAAATTATGACAAATTTCTATGCCATTTCCATGAATTTAGGAGAAAAATAGGAGAGAATTGAAATTAGGAATTAAGAAATTAGAAAATTAGAAAAAAGAGGAATTAGGAAAATTAAGAATTAGGAAAATTAATTAATAATCTTTCATTTATTAATTAATTCACACAGAGGAATAATTAGCCAATTAAATGAAAATTTAATTGTAATGAGAAGACTTAGGATAAATAAGTAATTTAGTAATCCTCAAGGAAGAAAATGACAAGCAAGGTTAAATGACTAAATCACAAAACCCTAGAAGGCGAATTAGGTCTTGAAAGATAATTGACTCGATTTGATTTGATTTTGAATTGATAAATGACCAGTGTTGATACATGATTTGATTGAGATTGGTTGACAAAAATTAATGACAAATTGACAAAATTGACATGATTGGAAAGGACAAGGATCGATGACGAATCGATCACAATATGACAAGATTGACAAGGACAAAGATCGACCAAAATCATGACTGAAGGTTGTTGTCGACAAGACCAAATTCAAAGGCGAGATGATAGAAGAATGACTCGATGCTCACAAATGATAAAAACCAAGTGCGTGACATAGGAGAAATGTTAATGCGACGCAAAAACCTAAAATGAGGCAATGCGCAAATGTTAAAGTATGATTTCGCAAGCGTTGACCATTTTTAGGTGTCTACAATAACCACTGTTAATAGGATTGGATCTGTACTCCGCCACCATGGCATTGATCTTTTCCATCTCCTCCATACTATTTCTCATGTCCTCCTTGCTTATGTCTACTAGATTCGTAAGGTTATTCTTGATCTCCTCAATAGACTATTCAACCTTCTCAACTCTTTTCTCATGATTACATTTCATAACCTCCACATCATGGGAAAGCTTCTGGTTCATGATCATGACCTTCTTCATTTTGTTAGGCTCGGGCGAATCAGTGAAAATATCAATTATCTCCTTAATCCCCTCTTTGAGAGTATCAATCTCCTTCCCCACCTACTTCCCACAATTCTCCTGCCTTCTAGTCGCTTCCATCAACAGATTAATCAGAGTACTTTCCTTCTGTAAGCCACTATCCACATCTTTAGGCAGAGTCCCCTTCTTCTCCTTGAGGACATGAAGAGGAATATCCAATTTGATTTCTTGGTCTAAGGTCTTGGGACCATAGTCTTTAGCAACCAACTTCTTCTTTTTGGAATAAGGCTCAGTTTCAGAAACCATCTTGCTAGTTGATTTATATTTACTTGCAGCCCATTTGGGGGGGTTCTTGCTGCTATGGGTTCTAGGAGTGACCAACATCTCACCCTCTTCAACCGGCTTATAATCAGGGTCAACAAGAGGTTTGGCGCTCCCACTATCCTCCATCTCCATATCCGTATCAAAGACATCTTGAACATCAGTATTAGGGATTTGGCCTTTCTCAGAGAGAGAGGACATAAATTCATGGGCTTTGGCATACTCCATAATGAGCACAATAATCCCTTCATGGAGGACCGCATTATTCAAATTCTCAGCATGTTTTTATAGACTATTCTCCAAAGAAGAAACCAGATAGAATGGAATCTAAATAACTTTGCCATGCCTAAAGTGATTTAAGATGGTAAAATGATAAGAAATGATACTGGCATATCTGTCATCAAGCATAATGTACCTCATAATAAATTCAGCCATATCCACCTAGGGAGACATTAGGTCCTTTTTGTTGTAGCCACCATCTATCATTTTATTAACTCTTAAATGCTCCTTATCTTTATCAAAAAAAATCGCCATGTCTTCCTCCCCTATTTTTCTGTCTCTGTAAAACCTTCTGCCATTCATAGCCAAACACGTAACCGTAGACAACAAGGTTTCATCCACTTGAAATTCAGCACCATAAGCCCTCAAAACCCCTTTCTTCCACCCATTGACAAACGTTTCTATGAGCAGAGGAGAAGGGTCATGGAGTCTTTCCAAGAAGGGAACCATCCCCCCATCAACAATTTCCTGCCACACCTCCTTATTTTTCTTCCATTTATCAAAAGTGGGTTGTTCTTGCCTATTCTTGTCCCCACCCATAATTATTTGGGTCGCTAAATAGAAGAAGGAAATGGGCCACACAAGACAATTCTCCAAATAGAAGTAGGACAGGGGCCACACAAGAAGACAGAAAATCCAAGCACAAGAGAAGTTTCTAGATCTTCGAATAGGGAAATCGAAAGGAAACCATTTCCCCAACAACTTAATCAAATCATGATTGTTCTTTATTAATTACCACAAGTGGATGGTATCATCATATGCCAGGTCGCACAAGTGTTTTGGGAAAGAGTCCCGATTGCTCCACCATTTTGCCGCCACGTAGCCCACTGCCATATTGACCAATAAATCTGCCGCTTTATTGCCTTCCTGAAATATGTGAGAGATTTTGAATTCATCCAACTCTTTAATCATATCACAACAATCTTTGATCAAGTTGGCAATAGTCCAACTAGGATCCATACGCCCATTCAAATAGTTTATAATGTTAAGTGAGTTAGATTCCAACCAGACCTTTCTAAATCCTTCCCTTTTAGCCATGTGTATCCTTAATGGGCAGTGTTGGCCTCCACAAAATGGTTGGACTGGGTGCCCAGAGGGAGCGCCACCACAGAAACCAGCGGACCCATATGATTCCTAGCCACTCCCCCAAACCCAACCGGCCCAGGATTCCCTTTAGCTGCCCGGTCCACATTGATTTTGGTCCATCCTATAGGCGGGAATGTCATATAACATTATGTCTACATTGTTTAATTTTATGCAAAGGAATGGAGATATTCTAGCCAATTTTCCACCGTTTAATAGTATCCCACTCATCCTGGAGAGTAGGGAGGGGATGGTCATTCCTTCTACTGGGGCATGAGTGAAGAAAATTCTCCTTCATATAATTTCTAATTCTAATAGCCACAACAAGTGCAGGAGATTCCAAATCTCTAAAAACTCTATTGTTTCTTTCTTTCCAAATACCCCAAGCAATATGAGGAAGAGACATATTCCAAAGGACTCCCAAAGCCTAATTGTCGAAGGGGCACTTCCATTCAAAACACAGCCTTTGAACAGAATCAGGGAAGACCCAATTAGTGTTCCAGATATCAAGGAAGAAACTCTAGACATCCATGACAAAAGAGCAGTGCAGCAACAGATGACCAACATTTTCCGCCAATTCTTTGTATAGGAAGTATCTATTAGTAATAGGAAGATCTCTTTTGCAAAGGTTGTCAGTGGTAGAAATATTACTCTGCATGAAAAGCCAATAAAAGATGTTAATTTTTGGAGTTAAAATCTTATTCCAGATATTAGCCCAAAACGGGGAGGGAGAGAAACTTCCGGAGATGAACTTGTAGGCATCAATAACCTTGAATTTCCCTGAAGAGAAATTCCAAAACACTTCATCCTCCACATGAGAGCGAGGGATATGAATACAGTTTAACCAAGGTTGCAAAGGTATCAAAGCATCATCCACAAATTTGAGATCTAACCAAGCTCCATCTCTAATATAATCAGCCACCCAGGAGCCATTTTTTTTGAGACATAATTATTTGAAAGGAGGAGTCTAAACAGAATCTAAAACGAGGCCATCACCAATCCACCAGTCCTCCCAAAATCTGATTTTAGTTCCTTTCCCCAGCACCCATCTACAACCATGCAAGATAATATTGGTGAAACCAAAGAAATTTCTCCATAAATCAGAGACAGAGTTGGGAAGGTCTAAGATTCCAGCGTGTTTTGAATACCTTGAATGTGGTATTTATGTTTGAAAATGTCTTGATCCATTCATTATTCTGTTTAAGACATCTCCACAATTGCTTTGCCATCAAGGCTTTATTGAAATCTCTTAGATTTCTAATGTCCAGCCCCCCCATGGACTTGGGAAGGCAAACTTGTTTCCAAGCCACAAGATGCAACCTATTCTTAATTTTAGTCACTGTCCACAATTTTTTTTTTGAATTCTTTTCATTCTATCAGCAATTTTGACAGGAATTTTGAATAAACTCATAGCATACACTGGGAGGCTTTGTGGCGTAGCTTTGAGCAGCTGGATCTTACCAGCCTGGCTTAACAAAGCACCTTTCCACCTAGCCAACTTATTCTGGAATCTATCTTTATTCTTGTTGTAGTTGATTAGATCTGAGATTGTGCTTAAATTGTTCAATCCAGTGAAAAATGAATCACCCCCTCCCCCCTCTTAGTTTTCCTTCATTGTTGTTTTCAACACCTATCTCAATCATTTTTTACAATACCAATGCAATAAATTTTTTAAAAATATGGTACAACATTCCAGAACAAAGCATATATCTACTTGGTGTCATTTCTTGAGGGAACAAGTGTTGGACAATGAAGTCAGACTTGAGTGTGTACCTACAAAGGAGCAGATTGCACATATCTTTACTAAGGCATTGTGCAAGGATGCTTTCTTAGTATCTTCGAAAGAAGTTAGGGTTATTACCCGTTTCCATTTTGAACTAATGTGCATTTTGATGTGCATTGGTCTAGTGAGTACCTTGCATATTCTTATCTAAATTGATGCATGGGTTCTTTCTCTTAGAGGGAGCAGGAGTGAGTTTCATAGGGGGAATTTTGCCTGCCTTTGTCATTATTGTCAAAGGCAAAGAGATAGTATGTTTATTCTCTTGATGGATGTTGTTGATTGATGTTTCCATAAAAAATAAATGGGGAGATTGTTAGCATTATGTCATATGTTGTCATTGATGTCAAATCCTATGGTCCAGTTAGGTCTAGATGTGGTATATTGAGTAGCAGTGGAAGATAGGTATGCATGTGATGTTGATGGTCATTTGGTCATTTCCCAGAAGACTTGGCTTATTGGAAGAATGTGTTGTTGATGCTACTCGGTGCTATATTTTTTGGGTCTGGATTGATCCGAAAGTCAAGGACTTTGGTCCGGTCGTTGAGGTTCTATAATGGCAATTCTATAGCATGTGGACAATGTTTTAGGACTGACTTTGGCAATGTATGTAACATGTTGACGTGTTTGATGAGGAACACTGTATTATGGTCCACTTCTCATTCCTTCCCACCACCGGAATTTTTAGTGGTGACCTATTTTAGATCTCTATCTTGGCTGACTTAGAGGATTTTGTCTTTTCGAAGACAATATATGTAGGAGTGAAATCTGGATGAGTTGACATGGCTTTTTGTGTTGAAGACATGTGAGATTCAAAGAATCCAGTTGATGTAAAAGAGTTGTGTTGCGGATTATTACCAGAAGTAGTTTTGGCATTGTAGATTGTATTCCAGTGGTGGATTCTCTTTTATGTTTCTATCTTCAGCAGTGAGCCTTCTTCTGGGCAGTGAGCCCTCTAGTAGTTAGCCTTTCTGGGTAGTGAGCCCACCCGTAGTGAGCATTTTTGGGAGTGAGCCATCCTTTGTAAAAATAACCTTAATTGGTGTTTCTATATTGAGAATTAGCATTCTCTGTGGTTTTTCCCTTCTTTGTTTTTCCACGTAAATTATGGTGTTCTATGCCCCTGATCTATGCTTTCATGCTTTATTTGCTTTTATTAATTTTGCTAGTTATTCTGGATCTATGAATAAGAGTTTAAAGAAAAAAAATATTGTCAATTGATTCACCCCCCTCTCAGTTGCCCAAATATTCAACAATTATATGTTATTATCATACCATCTATTGTTGAACTCATATGCTATTATCCGATTATTGGAGGTCACCCCAATGAAGTGGTATTCTATATTTTTTATCATTGCATTTTTTCCTAGGAAATATTCAACAATTATATGTTATTATCATATCATCTATTGTTGAACTCATATGCTATTATCCAATTATTGGAGGTCACCCCAATTAGAGAGACCTCTTTCCAAACCTTCTTTCGTACCAAATGTTGGAATTTCAAGCAAAGACTCAAATGTAAGAATTATTCATAATCATAAAATATCTATAAAAAATTACATAGAAATTATTTATAACGTCTTCCAACTAGCTAATGACCCATAACCTTCTAATAAATAACAAGCATCTAACTAACATCTAGTTTATATTTTATTCAATAACCTATGTTAGGATCTATTTTCTAACACTTGAAACTATCATCCTCCTAAATTTTAGTATCATCCAATAAGATAATATCATTCACAAGTAAAAGATGAGAGTGAAGATTAATATCTCTAGCCACCTTACAACCTTCAATTCTACTATTTACAATCTATCATGGTTATGGAACTTTCTCAAATATTTAATCATATGCATGAATAGATAAAGTAGAGGGAATAACCTTACTATAAACATCCTAAATTTGGAATGAAAGAAGATGGGTTGCCATTAATAAGAATAGAGAATAAACAAGACACTAAATAGCTCATAACCCACTCAATCCATTGTAAACAAAAACTTAAAAATATATAGAACACCCTTGAGGAAGAATTATTTGAACCTAACATAAGCCTTTGACATATTTAGCTTGATAAACTCAAATTTATCCATGGAATTGATGGAACTAAAATTCATCCATTGTTTAGCTTGATCTTAATGAATTGAATACTTTTTAAGAGGAAATACATAGTTGAGCTGAAAGAGGACCTTCTCTGCAACAACCAAGACACCGTATTGTTGTGAATTTCCTAGTCACAAAAGCACAATAACTAAAACTTGAACATAGGATTTTTAAGAATTGCAAAAAGGGATTAAAAAATATTATTAGGCCAATGATCCAAACCCCTCCATTACAAATTGTAAAAAGAAGAAACCCATTTATCATATAATCTCAATAGTAAATACTAAAAACCTATAAAGTTGCTTTGAATTGGAAGTAGGATTACATCCTTTATTATTACAAGCGAAAAGAGAATCACATAGTCTAATATCAACAAAATTAAGAAAATGAAAATTTCTAACTAAATAAGGATAGATTGAAGAAAGGTCCATTTAGGGCTTCCTTGTTTCTTGTCAAAGCTAATGATAACATTGAATTCAATAGCTAAGATCCAAGGATGAATGGCAATAAAAAAGTGGACAAAATATACATGTATCTATAATATAACCTTGACTTGAAAATCCTTATAGGAAAAAAAATCAATTAAGAACCTAGGGCTACTTGAATCAAAATATGAACAAATAAACAATAGAGAGAGCTTACTCACTAACCATGAAGGTGTGAGCCAATGAGGGTCCCATAAGAAAGATAATAGTCAAATAGAACCTTGAGCTCCAATGCACAAAATATTGGTTGCCTTTCCAAAGCATATAAGAAAAAACCAATATTTCCTCCATTTAAAATTTTATTTTACATAAAGAGATGATATGGCTTATGAACTTGAATTAGGTCTTGAACAACCATTTTGATGATGATTGTTGTTAGAACCCTTAACATTTCATGTAATTACTATCATTTTTTAGGAATGGAAATCTAAAGTGAGATTGATTGTAGATTACACTAATGATTTAATAATCATCTATCTTCTTTCGATCTTTTTCTCTTCCCAATTTAAATATCTTATTAATGTCATTCTTATTTTTTAAATTATTAAAGACCTAATAAACAATATTGTTCTTCTTAGAATCATCTTTAACACCAATTATTTAAATAAATTTTGACATGACACAATCTATAAAACCTTCAAAAGAAGTAACTTGAAAAAAAGTGACATGGAACAATTAAACCAATGGCCATATTATTTTCTTTGTGATATTCATCGTATCCCTATATATGACATGGAGAAAGAGAATTCCCTTCCTTGAGAAATCCATACATGTCAGAGAAGTTTTTGAGCTTATGGTGGCCTGTTGGAGATTGTAATCCCAACTACCCACTGTCATTATGCCATATCCTTGTATCTTCACATCTCCATTTTGCAGTCTTGTTCTAGCCAATATTAAACACAACAATCTACATTGGATTCAAATAGATCTTCTATCAACAACTACAACCTATCGTCTATCACATCTATAGGCTGAAAAAAATTATTTGATATGCAAAATTTTCGAAGTTTCTTCCAGCTACCTCCATTTTCTAGAGAGATCCAAAGACCTCCATAAAAAGAGGCATTTTTTAATCAACCAATGTAATGAATGAAAAATATGGATTTATAAATGAAAAGTTTGTCTTTCTTTTATTATGCTATGTTTTTCTTTGCTCTATTCCAATTCTACCCTATTTCATTTCCATCATGCGATATCGGAGCCGATGGTATAGGGTATAGAGGAAGCTAAAGAAGTCATCCTGAGAAAATAAGAACAAAAAGAGGAAAAGGTTGCATGAGGAAAGTATTAGTTGTAAGTATTGAAATCTGAAAAGAGATTGGCTCGTAAGAATAAGCTAAGTTTGTGTGTGAATGTTTAGAAGGGCAAGGAAAAGAAGAGTTGCACAGACATATAGGGAAAATAATAGTAAAAGTTTGCAGGGTGTTGTGTAAGGTTTAAAGGAAGAGTTGGAGAGTATGGGTTGAGAGGAAAGAAACCGTAGTGAGAAAGGGAAGAGAGAGTCAGTGAGACTGAATGCATAAGAAACTAAATAGAGGAAATTTGATGCTATTAGATAGACTCATTGTTTAAAAGAGAAGGTGTTAATATGGAGGAGACCACAGTCATCAGAAAATAGTGCTAGTTTAGATTGTTGTAGCAACATTGGTTAGAAAGAAGCATCGCTAAATGCAAAGGAGATATGTAGTATCACTAGAGGTTGCTGCAAACAAAGTTTAGTATAGAAGAGCCATTGTGTTTTTGTTGCTGAAGGAAGAAATTGGAAACATTCAAATCTATCAAAAACAAAGTTGAGATCATAGTGCACAGTAAAATACCATAGTAAAAAGAAGAAACAGCTTCAGTTTCAAGAGAGCTCATTGGTAGAACAAATAATAGATGTGTCAGGTTAAGAGGTAAGATGCTACCATTTTATTTTCATAATAAATGATGATAAGTTCAAAATCTTTCATTGGGAAGTTAAGGTGCTCACTACTTTCGGCACAAGTAGTTAATGGTACTGTTGTCAAGAGAAACTGCAGCTCTGTTGAATGAATAAAAGAAAAGGCCAATGAAATGTAGACATCTATCTATAAGACATCATAATATTTGATTGTAAAAATATAGCAAAGAAGAAATTTTAGGTGTTTGACCCCTTACTAAAGAAGGATCAAGTGACTTAGAAGTCCAAAGTCAAAATTTGATGGAGGAAAATAGGATTTATGTAGAAACAACCAACACAATCCTACAAAAGTCAATAGTCATTGTCAAAAATCAAAATGTTTAGAAGAAGCTAAAGCATGAAAAAACATCCAAAGATTTCCACTGTCAAAAAAGGCCATGCGGAAGGAAATCAATGTTAAAGGAGTCGATATAGTTTGAGAAGAGAGCAGAGGAGAGAGGATTTGCAAAAGTTTGAATCAACTAGAAGAGCCAGGTGTAGCCAAAGAAGAAGATTAAAAAAGAGAAACACAAGTGTCTAAACAAGGTAAGTTTTATTTTTTTTTTCAATGGGAAAAGTAGATAGAGTAAAGAAAGAGAAAACAAATGATTTGCTAGAAGAATTGAAGGAATGTAAGAAAAAATGTTCAGAAATGATATCTCTTTTAAAAGTAAAAGAGAGACAATTAAAAAAATGTAAACTTTTAGGTGAGAATTGTGAGCTTGAAAAAGAATTAAACAAAGTAAAAGAGAAAAATGAAGATCTACAAGAAGTTAAAGCTGTTTGATGAGATTAAGAAAAGGAATAAGGAGTTGGAGAAAAGAGTAAATTTGTTTGAGGACATAGAAGAGAAATTGAAGAAAGTAGAAGAAGAAAACAATTTACAAAAAAAAGAAATATCAAAACTAAAATGAGAGAATGAATGTTTGAAGTCAAAGCCATTAGTTAGGGATGTTTCATGCGATACGGAAGATTTGTGTTCATCATTTGGTAAAGGTGATTTGGCTGAAACTATTTGTAATATAGATGAACTTGTTAATGAGACTAAAAATCTTGTTAGATGTGATGAGACTAGCAAAAGTTGTTCATAAAATGTTGCTTTGAAGATAACGAAGAAAATGGGTTATGAAGGTAAAGTTTTAGGAAAGTATGGACAAGGAATTGGAGAACCCATTGAGCCACCAATGAGGCCAAAATATGAAGGCCTTGGATATGTCAAAGGTGAAAATGATGTTCAAAATGATATATGTTCATACAAATCACTTCAAAGAATGCAATATATTCAATGTTCTCATTGTAATAGAGAACTCATAAAAGATGTGTTGGGATTTGCATCCATGTAAAATTTGTGGTTTAAGAAATCATTCTGAAAAGATGTGTTGGAAGAAAGAATGGAAGGCAAAATCTATGACAAGATGTATAAAAATGGATTGTGGATGGATCTATGGATCTAGTTGGGAAAAATTTACAAGTATGTTCAAAAGGTTGTACAAATGTTCATATGTGAAGGCCAATAGAAGTCATGAAAGGTTTGGATGTTCAAAAGCAATAACAAGTGTTTTGAGTAAAAAGAAATCTTTGTCTAGCAAGACAACTATAGATTGTATGATGTTTTGAAGATTTGAAAACAATGAGTTTGAGAGACTGATGCAGCAGTTGAGGAAGCCAAACAAATGACAAAAGGTCTATGCAAAGAAAGAATTTAAGAGTCTGCAGACTTCATTATAGATGAAAGAAAAATTGACAAATGAATCTAAGCATTGTGAATGCCACAACATTTATGATAGTTGTGATTAGTGTTGAGGATTGTAATCCCAACTACCCACTATCATTATGCCATATCCCCGTATCTTCAAATTTCCATTGTGTACTCTTGTTCCAGCCAACATTAAACACAATAATCTGCATTAGATTTGAATGGGTCTTCTATCAACAACTACAACCTATCCTCTGTCACATATGCAGATTGAAAAATATTATTTTATATGCAAAATTTTTTAAGTTTCTTCCAAGGACCTCCATAAAAGAAGCATTTTGTAATCAACCAATATAATGAATGAAAAATATGGATTTATAAATGAAGAGTTTGTCTTTCTTTTATTATGCTCTGTTTTTCTTCGCTCTATTCTAGTTTTGCCGTGTTTCATTTCCATCATGGTCAAGCACTAGAATCATTGAATTTTAAATTCTAATTAACTAGAAGTTTCTCAACCAAAGTACAACCAAGATCCTTCAATATGAAGAAAAACATATGTATTTTAAAAATCCACCCTTGGTATTTATTTTTTGACATGTCACATTTGAAAGGAAGAGCTTCATAATTTATCTCTTGATCACATACACGTTTCCTAATCTGATCTCTAAAGAATTAAAAAAAATTATTAAAATTAGTTTCAAATTTGAACACATATATGAGCATATACTGTCACCTTTTCTTTCAAACATATGATCGGAA
This sequence comes from Cryptomeria japonica, assembly GCF_030272615.1. Taxonomy (NCBI): domain Eukaryota; kingdom Viridiplantae; phylum Streptophyta; class Pinopsida; order Cupressales; family Cupressaceae; genus Cryptomeria; species Cryptomeria japonica. The sequence continues at coordinate 437,635,113 of NC_081412.1, read as the reverse complement.
GGACCAAAGTGTTTCCCAAGGATGGTTACTCTAGATTGGATATTATCAGAGCTCCATTAGTAGATGATGAAATTAGGAGACTGAAACCTTAGATAAGAGCTCCTCCAGGAGATTGAATCCCACATTTCCAAAATTTGATAACACAGTCCAACTTGATTGTGAAGATACAGACCTTTTTGAAAGGGCATATCCCATTTAGCCATTATTGAACAGACAAACATAAAAGAAGCCATTTACCAATAGAATAATTTCCATATCTCATTTAGGTTGCCAGGTATGCCCAGTCGAAGGCATTGTGAGTTTTAACTTTTAATACCATACAGGACGGATCCTCACTTTTCTGTGAACAAACATTGATTGGGACCAATTATCCACTCTTTGTTTAAATTTAACATCATTAATAGCTTTCATGAAAAAGTTAACCTCATCATCCCTAACAACATTTCAAATAAAAAAAAGGTGAGGGACGACCTGAGTCCCCTCCAAAATCAGTGGCCAGGCCTTGAGATCACAGCTAGATTAAACACAAAGCAAAGCCAACAGCGGATAAATCAAACACAGAATAAATGCTACAGAAAAAGATCATAAACCGTTCAACAGCAGCTGCGAAGGCATGCAATCCATTGCACGACTGGAAGATTGCAGAAACTCTCGCTCCAATAAAATACGTTACAAAACACATAAATTTCAAATGTTTGCCTTTTTCATTTTTTTCATTTTCAGCTATAAGAAAGCATAAGTTTACCTTTTATCTTATTGTAAAATGAGATCCCTTATTCAAATAGCCGAAAAATGTTTTACCATTTTCAAAATTCAAACTCAAAAGAATTTCTGAATTAATAGAGCAACTAAACGGGCTGTCAAAATATTGTTCATATAAATCACCATAAAGTTTTCACTTGATGTGGAGTCACCCCACAAGCCCTCCTGGCGGCAACAATTGTTTACCTCCCTCAAACCAGTTATACAATACACAACAGTTAATATTAAACAACCAATAAGTAGTATAATGCAATTTCACAAGACATATCATATAAGCAATCCGGTTGATCAAAGGGAGCCATCTATATATTATACAGAGCTATTGCGAGCAGCATTACTCTTACATCAGATAAGGACCAGTATATCTCAGAGATATCATTCATATATTTTGAGTCTATATTGGATCGATATATTGTTATCAATGTAATCCCTTAACACCGCATAGTCTAAATTCATAGAGAGAAGTTGAATTCTTATACCTCGGACTTTTGAACATAGAAACCATCATCATTACACAAGTCAGTTACCATTATAATTGTCTCATAAATTAAGGTAATTCAAATGTGTAGACAAAGGTTTAAGGGGAAGAAGTCTCAAGTAATTAAATTATAAGGAGATTGTCCCATATCACAATAGTTCAAATAAGGTGACATTACATTATTATTAGTATTAATTGAGACTTTAAGAAAGAAGCCTCTTTTTCTTAAGTTATTCTAAAGGGGACATCTCATAAATTCTCAGTTTTTCATATTCTACATTTTCATAGTCAACATTTAGTTAACTCTATTTAGTTAACTCTATTGTCAATGCAGAAGCCACCATACAAAGGTGAAACCAACTCTCACAAAAGGAAATCGAAGCGAAATAGAAGATCTGGTATCATTTGTCAAGTTCGAAGTCACTTCTGAAAAGATGAAACCCTCTATTTATGAGGAAGTTAACTCAAATCAAATCAAAGCTTTGAAAAGGTCATAGTGTTTTGTTAAAAAGCATTGAAGCCTTCTATAACAATAGAGAAAGCAAGGACCCTTGAAGGAGTCGAGTAAAGATTTGTGAAAGAGATATCACCGCATGATGTATTGATGTAGGAGATAATCTGTTAAAGTTGAAAGAAGAAATAATGGGTTTTGTGTTGAACCCATTAGGGGTTGAAATTAAAGGGGAGATTGTTGGAATAGTAATTTCTCCCACATCATAAGAAGAACTACAATTTTACAAAGTTCATATATAAACTCTAAAAATATAATTTGTACGATGTAGCTAACTGGGGTTTTGTATGTATGTGAATACTTTTATTTTTAGTTGTTCTTCAATGAATCTAAGACCTCTATTTATTAAAACAATAGTAATGCTTTATTTGTTTCTCATCTTTTGATCAGATGATCCTTCATTATGTGATCAAGAGATTATTTGTGTATTCAATCTGAAATAATAAAGATTTATGTGTGTTAACAAATTCAATTGTTGAACAATTTCTATGTGTTTCTTTTATTTTCTTCATGGACGTCTCCATATCCATGGGCAACTAAACAGACAGCTAAAATATTACCTGGATAAATCACTATGTGGAGTCACCAAAATTATCTGCTGGTGGCAACGATTGTTTAGCTTGCTCGAAGAACCATGGTTGAAAAATTAGTGCAGATTCGAGTGTTAAGAATTCAATTCATAACACACTATCTATAGCAAGTTGTGCTATCTATCAATACATAAAAGACAGCCTGTTCGAAGAACTAAAAGTTGCGAAAATAAACATGAGTATACTGTTTTCACCATTAAAATATTATAATTACAGAATAACATACAGTAGAGATACACTAGATAATTTTTAAACTTTGAAGTTCATAATGTATGGTCAGGATGGCCGAGTCGTCTAAGGCGCCAGACTCAAGTTTGTGGTCCTCTAACGAGGGCGTGGGTTCAAATCCCACTTCTGACATATGTTTTGACTACATCTGAATGTAAGCTGTTTAAGTAATGAAGGTAACACAGCGTGAATGTAAGTAGTTTAAATAATAAAGGTAAGACAGCGTTATCATATTTAAGGGCATTTTATTGCCTAGTATGATTCTCGAATAAGATGCGAGAGGTCCCTTAAGTTCGATTCTCAGAAAGACGACATAATCCATATGTGATATCTGCTTGCTGAGAGTGGTTTCTCTATTCAGCTACGATTGATTTTTTTTGTGCTAAAATGTATCTGTTGCTGTTATGAGTTTTTCCAAGCACTTTTAAATACTAGATTACAATAATTTAAACAGATAAGAAAGTGGGTGAAGCCGACCTTAGCTCCGTTGGTAGAGCGGAGGACTGTAGTGGGAAGTGAAATCCTTAAGAAATCCTTAGGTCGCTGGTTCGATTCCGGCAGGTCGGATCCAATCCTTTTCTTTTGAAACCTCTTTTCTTCATTTACCTCTTTTCATCATTAGGAGATGAAGGATATGAAATTTTTAGAAACGTGGAGAGGACTCCAATGCACTTGAATATAAAACAACAATATGACATAATGTTGTATAGGAGGAGGAGGAGGCGGAGAAGCAATATGACATTACAAATGAAGGAGATGAAGGATATCAATTTTTAGAAATGTGAAGAGGATTCCAATGCACATGAATATAAAACAATGAATATAAAACAACAATATGACATAATGTTGTAGAGGAGGAGGAGGAGCAATATGACATAATGTTGCTCGGAAATAATAAAGGGTTTTGTCAAAGAATTGGTCAATTTTTAGTTTTTAAAAGGAGGAGGTAATTTATATTATATATGCAATTTCATCTGGGGTGGATTGAAACATTTGTACATATGAAGAAAAGCTTTAAATGAGACCTCAAAAAGATATTATAGCTTGTGTATATTGTTATTGCTTTGAGTGAGGGAGGCTCACAACAAATAAATTTTAACACAAAAACTATAACTTTATTATTTTTAAAAATTTTAAGAACAAAACATTTGAAACAATCAATGAATACATATATTTATAGCATTATTTGTGGGTGAATACTGTTAGAATTTAATCCCAATTGCAGGGAACTTTAATGCATCCGTATACTCCTCCTGCAAGCTCAACTACTCCTCTCTCTTCTCGCCTCCATTTTTAGGACAGTTTTTGAATTTGTTTTGATGGCATATCTTGATCAAATCCTTCTCTGCACGGTAGCTGCTAAGTCAGCATTAAATATATTTAATTTGTTTTTGTTTTCCCTCCCATACGATGGAAGCTTATCAAAGCATTAAGACAGAGATATATGTAAAAAAAAGGGCATCGCACAGGTAAGAAAAAACAGGGCAGAACAGAGAGAACAGAGAGCAGAATCAAAACAGGGGTTTGCATTTTTCATGTCTAAGAAACTATTTGAAGAGCTCAAGCTCTGTCTTATTTGTATGGTTTGATATTTGAATGAATGAAGAGAAGGACTGGTTATTTGAATGTTTTTGCCTCTTGTTTTCTGAGCAGATTAACTTTAGATTTGTTCTAGTATTTTTTGTTTCTATTTTGCCCTTCTCTGTTTGTTCATCTCTGCCTCCAGAACCAGCACGTGGTATCAGAGCAGGTTGATCAGAGCCAAAGGTTGCTCAAGGAAAGCTTTAAGGAAGAACTGAAGGTTATTAGTGCAGGAGCTTCATCAACAAAAGGCTTCAACAAAGTTTATTTTCTGATCAAGGGTATTCACAGCCAACAATGGCAAGCACAAGCTTGACAAACCCACAAATTCCTCAATTTAATGGCAAGAACTATGACTACTGGGCAATCACAATGAAGGCATTGTTTAGTGCTCAAGATTTATGGGAGCTTGTTGAGAATGGCTACCCAGAACCAATAGACACAGCAGCATATAATGCATTGTCTCAAGCAGATAAAGATTTATTGAAGGAAAATAGAAAGAAGGATTCAAAAGCTCTCTTCTTCATCTTTCAAGGAGTTCATGAAAGCATTTTTCCAAGGATTCAAGGTGCATCAAAATCAAAACAAGCATGGGATATTCTCCAAACAGCCTACCAAGGAATGACAAAGGTGAAGACAGCCAAACTACAAATGTTGAGAAGGGACTTTGAAACAATATATATGAAGGACACTGAATCAGTAGATTCATTCTTCACTCAAATCATTGGATTAGTAAATCAAATCAGATCTCATGGAGAGACACTTGAAGATCAAAGAGTGGTTGAAAAGATTTTAAGGAGTTTGCCCACAAAATTTGAATCAATTGCTGTAACCATAGAGGAGACAAAAGATCTCTCACAGTTTTCAGTTGATGAGCTTCATGCATCTCTTATTTCTCACGAACATAGGCTGAGTAGGACAGCAAACACTTCGTTGGAGCATGCATTCAAGTCTCAAGTTTCAATCAGCCATGGTAGAGGCAGAGGTAGATCAAATTTCAGAGGTAGAGGAAGAAATTTTCATAGAGGAAGAGGAGGCAGCCCATCAAGCTCAAGTGGAAGAGGTAGCAGCCAATATTCATGTCAAAATCCATCTCAAAATCACCTTCAAATCCAAAGGTATGACAAATCTCAAGTCCAATGTCACTATTGCAAGAAATTTGGGCATTATATGAATGAATGTAGAAAGAAACAATATGACTCTAGGCAGCAAAATGCAAATTTCATAAAAGAAAATCAAAACCAAAAATCAGAACAGCCCACTATGTTTTTGGCATGCAATGTTGCTCAAGCAAATGAAAAAGATGTATGGTTCTTAGATTCGGGTTGTAGCAATCATATGACAGGGAATTTAGAAATGTTTTCTAGTTTGGATAACAACATAAAGTCTGATGTAACTTTGGGCAATGATAATAAAGTTGAAGTCAAAGGAAAAGGGAACATCAACATTCTAACCAAGAAGGGGGAGAAGAAACATATAACCGATGTCTATTTTGTTCCCGGTTTAAAACATAATCTAATGAGCATTGGGCAGCTTGTCCAAAAGGGTTATAGAGTCTCTTTCAAAAACAAAGAGTGCATAATTTTAGACAAATATCCAAGCAATCAGCTCATAGCAAAGGTTCAAATGACAAACAATAGGATGTTTCCATTAAGGATAAAACCTGATTTAAAAATTGAATTTGCTCAAGGACCCCCCTCAACAAACTCACAAGAGGATGAAGAAAAAACTACAGCAGTTACTCAAGTAATCTTTCAAGCAGAAATTAAAGATGAAAATTGGCTTTGGCATCTAAGATTTGGGCATTTAAATTTTGCAACTTTAAATCTACTTCATAGGAAAAGCATGGTCAATGGATTGCCTTTAATTGAGAAACCGGAAAGAGTATGTGAAGGGTGCATCTTTGGAAAGCAGCATAGAGAATTATTTCCAGCAGGTATGTCAATGAGAGCTAAGGCACCTTTGGAGATAATCCATTCAGATTTGTGTGGCCCAATGCAAACACCCTCAATAGGTGGTAGATTCTACTTTTTAACATTTATTGATGATTACTCAAGGAAAACATGGGTTTACTTTCTAAAGCATAAAAGTGAAGTGTTTGAATATTTTTGTCAATTCAAAGCTCTAGTTGAAAAACAAAGTGGTCACTACATCAAAGCATTGAGAACGGATAGAGGTGGTGAATACATCTCAAATGATCTTCTAAGATTTTGCAAGAAACATGGAATCCACAAGCAATTCACCACTAGCTACACACCTCAACAAAATGGGGTAGCTGAAAGAAAAAATAGGACAATCATGGAAATGGCTAGAAGCATGTTGAAGGCCAAACATTTGCCAAATGAGTATTGGGCTGAAGCTATATCATGTGCAGCCTATATAATGAATAGATGTCCAACAAAAAGTGTGAAGAATATGATTCCGGAAGAAGCTTGGAGTGGAAGAAAACATAATGTTGCTCACATGAGAGTTTTTGGATGTGTTGCATATGCACATGTGCCTAATCAATTGAGAAGAAAATTAGACAACAAAGGAGAAAAATGCATATTTGTGGGATATAGTAATGAATCCAAGGCATACAAGCTATATAATCCAATCAGCAAGAAGGTAATAATCAGCAGGGATGTTCAATTTGTAGAAGATGAAGCATGGGATGGAACCATGGATAAAACCATTAATATTGTAGCCACTTTACCACAAGAAGAAAATGAAAATGATATAGCAGCAGGCAGTCTTCCAAATGTCAGTCCTCCTACACCCATTCAAGGACAACAAGGTAGTCAAGCAACACCATCATCAAGTGTAAGAACAGCGTCACGTATGCAAACAAACACTCAAGCAAATAGGCAGCAAACACCATCAACAATAGGGATTTTTAGTGCAGGGACAACAAGTCCACATTCCACAGGGTCTACATCAAGTGACATGTCAAATCCTACATTGGCAAGCTTAAGAAGACAAAAAATCAGAAGTTTAAGAGAGATTTATGAGCAAAATGAAAGTGGAAACAATGAAGGACAGACTTCTCTTTTTGCTTTATATTCACATGTAGATGATCCAATTCATTTTGAAGAAGCAATTAAAGAAGAAAAATGGATGCTTGCAATGGATGAAGAAATAGATTCTATTGAAAAGAATCAAACATGGGAGTTGGTGAATCTTCCACAAGGAAAAGAGGTGATTGGAGTGAAATGGGTTTACAAAACCAAATTGAATGCAAATGGTGATGTCCAAAAACATAAGGCAAGGTTAGTAGCAAAGGGTTACTCTCAACAACCCGGAATAGACTACAATGAGACATTTGCACCGGTTGCTCGTATGGACACCGTAAGAACAATATTGGCCATAGCAGCTCAAAACAAATGGGCAGTATATCAAATGGATGTGAAATCAGCTTTCTTGAATGGCATTTTAGAAGAAGAAGTCTATGTGGAACAGCCACCTGGTTATGAGACTTTGGGTCATGAAAACAAGGTTTACAAGCTCAAGAAGGCTCTTTATGGACTCAAACAAGCCCCAAGGGCATGGTATAGCAGAATTGACTCTTATCTTTTACAAAATGGATTCAATAGGTGCAGCAGTGAGCCTACTTTATACACCAAAATGAATGAGCAAGGTGAGATCATAATTGTTTGCTTATATGTTGATGACTTAGTATTCACGGGTGATCTATCAATTGACAAGTTCAAATCAAATATGAAGAAAGAATTTGAGATGACTGATTTGGGTTTAATGAAGTATTTTCTTGGCATTGAGGTGAATCAAAATGAAAATGGTATATTCATCTCTCAAACAAAATATGCAAATGACATTTTGAAGAGGTTTAATATGATGAATTGCAAATCAGCCCCAACACCAATTGTGACAGGTTTGAAATTGAGTAAAGATGACAAAGGAACTGAGGTAAATCCAACTTTGTATAAAAAACTTGTTGGAAGCCTCATGTATTTAACAGCAACAAGGCCAGACATTATGTATGGTGTAAGTTTGATTTCAAGGTTCATGGAGTCTCCAAAAGTTTCACATTGGCAAGCTGGTAAAAGAATTTTGAGATATGTGAGTGGAACCAAGAATTATGGGATCCAATATTCAAGTTCAAAAGAGTTCAAACTCATAGGATACACGGATAGTGATAGTGCTGGAAGCATTGATGATAGGAAGAGCACTTCTGGCTATGTCTTTCATTTTGGAACAGGTGTAGTTTCATGGTCTTCAAAGAAACAACCAATTGTTACTCTTTCATCAGCTGAAGCAGAGTATGTAGCAGCCACAAGTGCATCATGTCAAGCAGTTTGGATGAGAAGAGTTTTGAAAGATCTCAAACAAGAACAAGAGGAGGCAACAAAGATCTACTGTGACAACAATTCAGCCATAGCATTGTCAAAGAATCCAGTATTCCACAAGAGAAGCAAACATATTGACACTAGATATCATTTCATTAGAGAACTAATCAGCAATGGAGAAATCTTTTTGGAATTTTGCAGGTCTCAAGATCAATGTGCAGATATCTTCACCAAGGCATTGGGAAAAGAAAGTTTTGTCTATCAAAGAGATCGATTGGGCATCATAGATGGTAGCAATTGTGATTAAGGGGGAGTGTTAGAATTTAATCCCAATTGCAGGGAACTTTAATGCATCCGTATACTCCTCCTGCAAGCTCAACTACTCCTCTCTCTTCTCGCCTCCATTTTTAGGACAGTTTTTGAATTTGTTTTGATGGCATATCTTGATCAAATCCTTCTCTGCACGGTAGCTGCTAAGTCAGCATTAAATATATTTAATTTGTTTTTGTTTTCCCTCCCATACGATGGAAGCTTATCAAAGCATTAAGACAGAGATATATGTAAAAAAAAGGGCATCGCACAGGTAAGAAAAAACAGGGCAGAACAGAGAGAACAGAGAGCAGAATCAAAACAGGGGTTTGCATTTTTCATGTCTAAGAAACTATTTGAAGAGCTCAAGCTCTGTCTTATTTGTATGGTTTGATATTTGAATGAATGAAGAGAAGGACTGGTTATTTGAATGTTTTTGCCTCTTGTTTTCTGAGCAGATTAACTTTAGATTTGTTCTAGTATTTTCTGTTTCTATTTTGCCCTTCTCTGTTTGTTCATCTCTGCCTCCAGAACCAGCAAATACCTAGTCCTATAAGCTTCCTCTGGTAATAGGCAGAAACAAGATGGTCTGTAGCTAATAAGTGATAAGCCAATCTAGAACAATCTAGAACTTTGCTTGAATGATCAAATCCCAACCTATGCCCTTACCCTTGTGTCTTGAAGTCCTTTTTAATTACTAACTTTGCTAATGAACAGTAGAAATAGAACACCTTACCCTTGTGTCTGGAAGTCCTTTTTAAGTACTAACTTTACTATGCTGGTCTTTGGCTCCATTAGAATGGGCTTGTAGATTGAACTTGTAAAGCTTCAGAAGCGTGATGACATGCTCTCACAATTTGCTGCTTTTTTGAATCCATGGACCCCATGGAAAGGCATCCTGTTTTCTCAGAGATACTACAGTCAAATTATTTTAGTACACTCCTTTGGAAAGGCATCCTGTTTTCTCAGAGATACCTGAGCCCGAAGATCCAAGTCAGTTATGGTCAAGGCTTTTCTCATCTTAATCTGGAGAAAGCTCTCTAAATACTTACAGTCGCTAGCATTATTCGACTCATGAGATTGATAAATTTTTTCAGATTCCAACCAAATACTCACTCTAGATGGATGGAAAGAATATCTCATAGTTCAGTCATCTAATTTTTATCACCATTTTAAGATTGTCTCCGCAGTGGATATAGCTAACAACAAAATCAAAATCTCCTCTATTGTGGGGAAAGAGTAGGAAGCAGATAAAATATTTCAACATGATCTCATGATCCAATAATGCCCAATAATTTTGAAAAAAGAAGAAAAACACGACTTAATGATGCACAATGAGAATTTTATAGAGGAAAAGTTTCTTGAAAGACTTTGTTTAGCTTTTATTAATGTTTCACGCTTCGTGAAGGATGAGATCAAAATGACCTAAAAGGGTATTGAGGTAAGTAATAACAGATAGGTCATAGAATTAAATATATACCTTATAGTCGACAAATACAAACAGAAATTTGTAGAATTCTAGAACTCAGAAATATGAACAGGTCAGAAAAGAACAAGAAGATTTTTTCTACGTTTAAAGCAAGCACTTCGAAAATTTCTTCCTATTTATCGCCAGAACCGTAAAAAACCTACATACCTGATCTTTTCCAGGCAAACCTCTTTGGATCGGTCTGAATGTATCGAACAAAGCTATCCACTGTTTACACATAACACATTCTTTACATATAAGAAAAGAGTTTCCTATGCACATAATATATTTTGCGCATAGTTATCCCTTTAGATCGTTCATCCATAGAACCTGATTTCTCAGCTTGTTCTTATAGGCAGAGCATCATATCCATTCGATCCACAGAAATTCCTTTGTTCATCACTGGAAGCATTGACAATAAGCCCTCAAGGGAAGCAGCTGAGATTGGTTTCTAGATAACACGGTACGGTTAGATGTTGAATGCTTATGTCGATAGAAGTGGTACAAAAGTTGTAGAGCCTACAGTGGTAGACATGGCGCCGTATTTACATACTCCGTCAAAGTGCTTAGGATACCTCGACACATCGTTTTCAACAAAAAGTTTATATTCTTTCATTTAAAATGATGACGGCATGACTGAGCTTAACAGGCGTTCTTAAACAAATGAATTCTGGTTTTCATTCACCGAAAGCACACTGCATAGCGGCTATCTAAATAAGTCTCGGAAGAATAAATGAATAATAATCTCTACTCAAGTTTTATTGCTGGTTTTTACTGATTCCAGATTGCCCTACTAGTTTCTAAGCTATCAATAAATAAACATAGTGTGAGAATATATAGAGGAAGCGTATTAGTAGTCGTTATAGTTAATTTAGTGCATTCGTATATTCTAAACGGTAATAGCTTTTGGGTAGTAACAACACATGTTGTGGAATTCATTGTACGTGCAAGGGTCAAAAATTACACATTTCAATTCAAAGTGTTGTCCGATACCCACTTAAAGATACTCCAATAGTTGTGCACTTAAAATTGCTAATACTTATGGACAAATGGCCAATAATCGTACACAAATGTCTCATAGTTGTGCACAAATGGGCCATTTATGGTCCAAAAAAACTAAATAGCAAACTGCTATTGGTACATGTGAAATTTATTAATAAGCTTTTAGCTATCAATTTTTTCAGTTCTTTTAAACATAGTAATTGGGGGATTGGGTGCACAATTATTGGAACTATAACGGGTACTAGTGCACTTTCCTTATATGTAATAATTCATTACATGATTCAATTTTTTAATTAAATATTGAGTTGAGAATTATAACTGTATAGTTTTGGATACAAGCATATTAAATAAATAAAGATGGATTAAGGTTTGGCGTAAAATTATAGAAAGTAAATATTGGGTATTATAATGACATGGGAGAGATAGGAAGTGGTATCAAAGGTTATGGTAAATAGTTAAGAGTGTGATTAGCTGGGATAGAGTCATGCACACAATCAAGACTACCTATTGCCTTTTGACCATGTTGTTGAGGATTCATACTTAATTGGGATATAACTTCAATAATTATAGAAGATGAAGATGTATGTTCAAAAGATGTGTAGCGAAAAAAGATATTGCTAGGAAGCATAGTTGAGACTTTGTAGAATAAAGGGGAAGAGTAGTTGACTTCATCGACTATAACCAAGCTCCTAGATTTATTGAATATTGATAATAAAATACAAAAATTGGGTGTTAATATAGATAAATTAGATTATGCAAGTTGAACGTATACTTGACATAACAAATGTGTTTTAATGTGTTTCCTTCATTCTCATATAGATGCTATTTATATAATTTCATGTGTTTGAATGAACTAAGGTGATACTTTTAAAAACAAGCCCTAGAAACATAATTTGAAACCTTTACCACAATAACCAATGGGTAATGATAAAATTTTGGAAGGCATGGTGTTGAAAATGGCTAACATTAGAATTTAAAATGTAAGGGTAAGGACATAATCATAGTTTAGCCTTGGGGATAGAATTATAAGTTTTATCTAGTCCAAGATGACAATACTCTACAAAATAGATAAAAGAATTCTAAAATAAGTGATATAGTGTTGTGGGGTATTTGTTTATTTTTAAGGTCATAGAGTGCAATAAAAGAAATTAATCAATTGCTAAGAATGTGGATTGAAGGCATCCACAAAATGTGTTGTAAAACAAGTATGAAAATGTCTAAGGATATGTGATTTTCTCTTCTACATTTTTACCTTAAGTGTGCATAATAAGAATGCATGCAAAGTAAAAATAGATAAAATAACAATGATATAGTGATTCTAGAATTTAATTTATTTGAACTATATGTTCCCAACCTATGAAAATTGTTCATAAGATGAGATTAAAATATATGTTAATAAATTCTCTCTCCAATTGTGTGTACTAAAAACCTTTGTGCATATAATTGATACAAAGGAGAAAATGCAAAATTAAACTTAATCATAATATAAACTTGAGTGTCAAATTTTTAAATTTTGTATCTTTCATAATTATGTCACTCATATGACTTAAACATGTTGATGACAAGATACCCCAATATTTTCCCCTAATCATAAAACATGAATAGATACATGTATCAGGAAACCATACTTTCCCTCATGTGGCAAGATCAAGAAAAAAATATGAAAATGTCTACATAATATACAAATAACTAAAAAAAAAGGGGGGGCCAAAAAGTGGTAAGAACATATTTAGAGTCGAAACTATGATTAAGGTGCTCATATTATAGAAAACAAAATGCACTTAAATTATAATGTATTTTTAATGGTTTGGTAGAGCTAAACCTAAGGTTTTGTTAATAGTGAGTCTAAATGTGTTCATGTTCTAAATACCATAAAAGAAGGAAAAAATGCAACAAAGTTTGTAATTTTTTTTCTCTTTTTTGAATATTTGAGTGACATGTTGTTGATATCCTTGAAATTTTTTAGAATGTTCATGTCTAATAGGTCTAAAAAATTTCTAATTTTTCATAATCACTAGACCCTTGTGTTTTAAAATCTTTCCCTACGTTTTATTTTGTCATTTACTTGTTATAGAAGGTCATCAATATATTAAGTTATGACTTAAGTCTATCTTGTCATTAAGATAATTGGCCCCATTCACTAGTGTATTAGCTTTTAACCGGTTGATTTATCTAATATGTCCATAAGTCCTAGCCTTTATAAACTTAAGTATTTTAATTTCCATGTGCAAACAAGATCCCTTAAGTTATCTATCTAATGGAATTGTAGGAGAGTGCCACATGGAGGTGGGACTGCAATATGACTAAGCTTATTACCAACTAAAGAACTAATGGCACAAATTATCGCATTTCAATTCAACAAATCCCATATCCATGTGGTCCACGAAGAATACATAATAGTTAGCTTGGTGGAATGGTGGAAAGATATGTGTCACGTGTTGATGTAGCCTCCCTTAAAACCAAGTTTACTAAAGAATTTTAATCTAATAGTGTCAAATATTGAGATTGTGATGTAATGATCCATGCATTTCCATGGAATAAATGGGCTCATTTTGATCTTATATAATTGCACTTTTTTTTGGCTCATTGATATGGATCCATGTGTACTACACAATGTACCTTTTTTGATGAATATAAATAGTTTGGCATGGAGATCAAGGTTGAATTGTTTTATTTTTATTGGTCTGGCCACTTTTTGAATCTAGTCAATAGTAGTCAATAGATTGGGGCCTATTAGAGGATATTAGAGTGAAATTTGCAAAAAACCAATATCTTCAGATAACAAATTAGTTCAAACTAGTGGACACACAAATTGATACCTTACACTAATGAATTTTCATATTTTATCACAAATTCCTACTTATATATCATTATTGTTTATCTAAATTCATAGTAATTTGATTAAAGCATTTAATTCCTTCCTTGAAAGAAAGTCATAAAAAATTGTAACCTAATCACAACAACACTACAGAGTTAAATCCAACATATCATTGATATATAAACTTTGATGTACAATTTGGAGAAGACTTTAAATTAATTTTAATTATTGTTCAAAACCATGTTGACATTTGGTAGAAGAATTTAAATCTTTAGAGTCTACAATATCTTCTATACTCTAGAGTCAACACTACTCTATATTGCCCATGCCCAAGACATAAATTTAGAACCCTTCAAATGGCCTTGAAATCCCTTCTATAGAACAAGGGGGCAACAAGAATCAATCCATGTACAAGTGTCACATATTCATTTGACAACCATTCAAAATATAAGAATATAAAAAAGGCATTTTTGTAAAACAAGTTAAAATTTTCCCACTGAAATGAGGAATATTTTCTTTGCAAGCTTGTAGGTGAAAAGGCTCATAGATTAATCATGTAAATTAGATCATGTAAATTTTAGATCATGTAAATTTAAGGAAATTGACATCCCAATGGTTATGGGAGTAAAATTCTAGATGAAAAAGTTATTTAAAAAAAATTGAGTGATTTGTACCATTACCATGAAGGAAAAACAAATTAAGAGGAAGGAGTAGTTTTATGTTTTACCAAAAAAATGGATACAATAGTGTAGCATCATAAATTTTATGTCTTGTCCTCACTTAGTCCTCACCTTGGTGTTTTATCTTTTGATGCCTGATGTCCACTTTGATTCTACTAAATACCTTCCAAAAAACTACATTTCACTTCCCCGTTTGTCTCTTGTCCAAAATACAGTCTTGATTCTCAAGACTGGGGCACTAAGGCACCATGGTCCATGGTCTTAGCTCAGGACCTGGCACCAAACTATCTTAGTCTTCCCATTTAGGACCCAAATTTGGTCCCAGCATTGGTCACATCAAGTGGACAAAAAATCTAGGTCTCGTGTCGGCCTGCTCCAAAAAATAAAATAATTTTTAGATGTTTAAGTATAAAAGGAGGCCTACCCCTCCCATGTGAAACCTAACAAATTTGGATCTCTCTCTCAATTACACTCTAGAGAATTCAATTAAAGAGACCAAGCAATCAAGCTTTTTTCAAGCATTGAAGGAGAGGTTTAGTTAAGTTCAAGCATTCAAGATGGCATCCATGATCAAACTTCCATGAAGACATTCTACATGACATCTTAAAACCCTCGTGTGGGGATTCAACAAAGATTCATCAAGTTATCAACTTCAATTGCAAGCATTCAATTTCAAATCTAGTCTTTCCCTTAAAAGGAAAGCATCTTGTTGTAATTCAATTCTACTTCCATTTCAATTATCATTTTAATTTCAAGGCTAATTCATAAACTAGGGTTTTAACCATGACAACCCTTATCCATGACACCTTTTCTCTCTCTTTGTGTGCAGGAAATTGATTCAAGAGTTGTGATCAAAGATTTCAATAGAATTGATGATGGACAAGTTAAGATTTTGAAGGAGAAAAAAGTGAAGGACTATGGTGACCTACCACTAGAGTACCGATAAATTTTCTCGATCTTCTAATAGTGGATCCAGTGCATCTTCCTAATCAAAAAAGGATCCCACTTGCCCATGAGGAAGTTACAAGACTAGGATTAGCTACCACCCTGGTCCCAAAAATTCATCCCTAATTTCTAGCAGCAGGTTCTAATCCTATTATTTTTCTTTGATCATTATCTATAGATTTGTCTAACATCTATAGCATTCTATTATGTCTGTTTTATTTCAGTTCTCCATTGTTTCACCCTAAACTTCACAATTCAAATCAAATTTCAACTAAAAAGGGACAAACAACAAATAGGTAAATTTAATTAGTATTTTAGTCATTTTCCTAATTCAATTATGGCTAGATCTATTGAATTTACCTCATATTTTTAATATTTTGGTTAATTAGGTAATATTGGTCCAATTTTATCATCTCAATTGGTGAAACCCTAATTTTACTACCTTTACAAATAGTTACCAATAAACAATGAGAGAAAATTAAAGTAGTGATAGATTCCTAAGTGATCAGGAGGATTGAGAGAAAATAATATAAAGAATACTTAGTGAAATATAGAAAATAGAACAAAGGATGAAGCAACTTGAATTAATGCATTTAAAGTTAATAAGTATGGAATCATTATTTTTAATTTTATAAAATTTTCATGGTCCTTAATCTCATAGTGAATTTCTCTTCTCTAATGTCTTTCATATAGGACCATCTTAGTTCATGAGTAATCGTGTATAACAAAAATGCTCGCATTTATATTTTTCATTGTTTTACTTTAACTTTGTGTGTTTTTGTCCAATGTTCTTGTTAGATTACTTTCTTTGAGAATTTTAGGAGTTTGGTCCATATATTTTTTAGATCATTTGTAGCAATGTTATAGATCAACTTCAACTTGCTTTATTTCTAAACTATATTACTACAAGATTCTTTCTTAGATATATGGGTTGCTACCAATGATGTGATTGGAGCTACATATGATGTTATATGAAGTGTGTTATAAAATATAATGTTTTGGTGTTATGTTATTATATCTCATAGTTGTGACAAGAAATATGATGCATGCAAGTCTAGTTTTTCTATTAATGATAACATAGACATTGGTCAGGTTGGTAATGTATGTTATATTTTACACAAATTCAATTCTATATTGACGATAGTTGTCAGATAAAAAATTATCATTCTAATTAAATCAAGTCTTTAGTTACATTATTTTACAACTTGAATTCATTGTGTTTCAAGTGGAATGAACAATTATTATTTGTCTCCACAATTTTTTGGATATGTAAATAATTATTCACATTATTTCTATTATATATATAAATATACTTAATCTTTCCTCTAAACATTTACATTTTGACATATGCATCTTTAGCATAAGAGAGTGTATAATTGAAATCAAGAACTTTTAGAGGAACAATTTCCTATCATCTAAGTTGAAAATATTTAGATGGCAACATTAAAATTTGAATAAGATTAAATAATTATAAGAATTACTACAAATGTGAGAAAAAAAATTCAAATAGGTAAGGTTTTAAGTTCTTACCAATCTTTGAATAAAACACTATTTAACAAAGTTATAGATTGACATATTAAGAAAATATTTGAAAACAATGTGTTTCACATTAAAACTAAAACCATAGTAGTTGTAACTATAAAAAAACCAACAAAATAATTATATTTTAATGTCAAACCTATAGATGCTAATAATAACTATTTTGAAAATGATATCATTTTGTTTTTTATTAAAATAAATGGGTATTTGACAAGGCCCAAACCCTAGTACAAAGCATACGGTTACCAAAGGAGTAACTAGAAGAAGCAAAGGATGAATACAAATAAACTAACAAAAAGTAGAGTAGAAATTAAATAAAACAATCCATAATGTAGGACAAAACACTAAACTAGGCCTTACTACAAGTTAGAGTTGGGACCCATTTATGGTCCCAAGGAGACAATCTATGCATTCATAATAATAAGAGACTAGCTCTTTTTTCTTATGGTGAAAAATAGTCTAAGAAGAAACATCTTAGATAGAATAACTCAATGGAGTAGGGTTGGGAGTACTAACATACAAAGTAGATGAATTGCTTAGACGAACCACCAAATTTGGAGAGGGAACAAGACAGTACAACGATAGTGAGTCAATAATCCTAGAAGGGATAAGACTAGAACTCAAAAATCATGTAGGAGCCACATGATTAGGAAGAGGGGCCCGAGCCACCAAATTAGCCAACTTATAAGAGAAGGAGATGTTAATTTTGTAGATGAATTTGACCCAACATCCAAAGAAGTAGGAAGGACAGTGAAATGGTAGCAGTTAACATCCTTCCATCAGGTGGGGAAGTATGTATATGAGAATTAAGGGGACCAGAAGAAGCTAAATGACTCGTATAAAAATTCTTTTTGCATCGAAAAAATATCCCTTCATAGTCTGCAATCTATCAATAAAGCCCATCTCTCATCTTAAGGGAAATCTCAATAGGTAGCAGCATTGAGGGGTCCAAATCTACAAAAATTAAAGCTTAGGAAGTATGGGAGAAAAAACTAGTGTTAGGATCCACCTTGAGGAATCGACCTAGCTTATTAACAATAGCTTCATGGATAGGGGAAATAGTAGTATATATAGTTAGGGGATTGAAGGATGTCCACGAATCAAGGGACAATGCATGAGGCCAACATTTCCAGTCACCAATTTAGAACAATGTCATGATCCTATGTAGAATCAAAATAGGTAATAGAAAAACCATGGGCATATGGGTAAATCACCTCTTTACCTATGACCACCGAGTTCTAGTGCTCCAAAATCTAGTAATGTAGCTCAAGAAGTGAGGGCCACACGCAATTAAACATATCACTTCTTTTCGAAGTAGGTTATATTTTCCAACACCTCCTCACCAAGCACCACCTCTAGAATAGATGAGACAGAAGGGATGAACTTCTTAGCCATGCCAAAAGAACCCTTTAAGGGTTTGCGTAGTAAATCTACAAAGGAAATTTTTAGCAGAAAGATCATTGAAGCTTAGGGATAACAAAATCAACAAAGGCAACAAGTAGGCCATTCCGGGATTTGTTTTAAATGATATCAATGTTGATAACTTGAAGTTCTAGACTATATGTTATAAAGAAATAGAATGAAAAGTATTATAGAAAAATAACAAAACAAATAAAAGAATATGAATACTAACTTAATCTTAAAAAGAATGTTTTCATAGATCACAATAGCTTAGTTTAAATTGTATTATAATATAAAGAAAACAAAATAGTAGAAAACATGTATCTAGAAGAAATTTATCTATTAAGCTTACTTCAATTGATTTGTGGATTTGTATTTGATATCAATATTTTTTTAAAAAAATTTACATTCTTTTGTGTTTGATTGGAAGCTTTATAATGCATATGCTATGCTTAGAAACATTTGAAAATGGAGGAGTGCTTTTGACTTGAAGTTGATGAAATCATGTTAATAATAAAAAAAATAGATATACTTTATAATATGATTTATATAAATATTTTTAATAAATGATTTATAACTTACTATATAAATCATATTTTACTCTTAATTACTATATGTCAGAACATTAATTTGTATACACTTAAACATGTATAATTTTAACCTCATATTAAAATTGAATGTCTTTTTGTCTTATATCAATTATGAATTTTTTCTACTATAATATGATCTAAATCACATAATAACACCTAAAACATTTAATGAAACAAAACATATAATTAAATTTAAAAACAACATATTATTTAAATTTTTTATATAATTAAAAAAATACAATTTATATCCTATTAGAAAATTATTTTTTGTTTACTAAACATTTTAAAACAAAACAATGATCAAGTTACATTGTCATGAACATCTGTATCATGGATGCCAGATTATAATAATATAAACAAAAGGTAAACTATACTTTTACTATATTTAATCATTGCGTCAAATGATAAGACCCACACATTCTAGTTAGTATAACAACCATTGGAGATGCACAACCATGGGGCTCTCTGCCCTATAAATGCCCACGGCTATCGAGCTGTACCTAACCTCGAGCCCCATGCCTGTTTTAAATATTACAATCTCCATGTGGGAAAATACTTAACAAATTGTCCTGGACACGTGCCCGCACAACATAGTACAGGTTAATAATACAGATCAGATTTTCAAGGAATGTGCAGGCACCTGGGCTGGTTTCCGGGCCAAACGGAGACCAAATACCTAGACAACAAAACTCAATTTCTTCAAGGGTGCTAACAATCATTGGATCACGTCAATACTAAATTACCTATGATTATCATCGAAATAATACAGATGGGATTTTCAAGGAATGAACAGCCAGCCTTGGAAGCTGGTTTCCCGGCAAAAAGGAGATCAAATAGGGGAGAGGATTCAGTAGTTGTACACCTTAACTTCGTGCTTCTCAAAATCTTACGTGGAAATTTCAAATCACTCCGAATTTTTTACAGCAGCTTACTTGACAAGTCCCCTGCTTATAACTAAGGTTTTAGGGCCACATCATCAAATATGATGCCACATCAGCATGCTTTTTGCCAAGTTGTCTAAAAGAGCCCCCCAAAAAAGTGAGACCAATAGGTGTGCAAAAAGACCCCAATACTTGTGCAGCTGATGTGGCATCACATGATTGGTTTACTTTTCACAACAAATGGTATATTTCATTCAATGATTTTTTTGTGGTTTGTACTTTAATTCCAAGAAAGTTATATAGTTCTTAAGGACTACATTTGACCTACAATTAAACTGCTTCACAATCAGTCATGCATTATCTCTTGTTAAAGAATCTGTTGTTAACTTTGTGCATCTTAAGTTTCTAAACAGTACATTTACAATTTTTTTGGGTTGTTTTTGGATGCAACTTAATCATTTAGAACTATTGTTAGACTTTTGTGTGGAAGGGTGGCCACTAGATTATTGTTAGTGGGCTTCTAATTAATAAATTCAAATGAACAACAATTGAAACATGGGCAGCTGTATCTCGTCCTCTAAGATCAAGATTGAGAATTAGCCATGATTTTAATTTTTTTATTTCATTAGTAGATGTAGATTGATGTGTGTCAATTTTGTCTGAATTTTAATTTTAAATTTTAAATTTATAATTCAAAAATAATCTGTGATGATATTTATGCTAGTTATTGTGATTGCAAGTGCATATTATATTGTTGTATTTAAAAACATAAATTATTCATTTTCAAATTAATGAAGAATTATTGAGAGTATATATAATATATTAATAGTAGCATTATTCTAGTGGACATTATCAAACACCATTTTAGGCATTCTTGTGTTGTGTCTTCAATCCGTTTGCAAAGTCACTCAACCCATCTATCTAGGAGCTTGACTTAATAGATATTTGTTTAGAAACTACCTAAACAATATTGTTTATAAACATCGTCCCACTTCAAACATAGGTACAATGTGATGAAGCACATTACTCATTAACTTCTTCAATCATCTACCAAGTGACTTTCATCATAGACTCGAAATTAGAAATTGAGGTGAAAACACAAATCCATGTCTATCTTTTAAGTATGTCATATTTGAATTAACCAAACTTAACCAAATAGATGTTTTTCCAATGTGATGCCTACCCAGTAGACTTAGATCCAATCTACTAAACCTAACAAGGCTTAGCCAACAATAATTAATTATTTTGAAATGATAACTTTGTCTCCACTTTTTCTCTTCCCTACCTTATTGTCGAGACATAGAGAATATAATAGTTTGATTAATATGTACACAAATAATCCATATTATTCTTCATCACTTTCTCATGATAATTCCTTATATATATATATATATATATATATATATATATATATATATTATAGAAAATAACTAATTTTTTAGATATTGTTGAGTTGATTGAATGTATGTATGACATTTATATGAAGAAAAAATATATTAATGCAATTAAATTAAAATGTACAATTAAATTTAGATATAATATTTACATAAAATTGATCTAAAGGTTGATAAAATATTATTTGAATTTATATCAATCATTTTTTTTTTTCATGTATAAAACCCAAATAAATTGATAACAATTTATATATAAGAATATTAATTATATTAATTTTTTTACTAAAAATTAAAAAATTCTATAAATTTATTATAAATTTTAATAAAATTAATAAAAAATAGACACAATTTAAAAAGGAAGATGAAATTATATAATAATAATTTTATAAACAAAAAAAATGGCTCTACGATATCCTTCGCGAAAACATCCAGACATCGAACAACATAAATGGTTTTTCGAGAAAACGAAATATGCGATTTTGGCTTGCAATTCGGGGAACTGGGCTCCCCTACCTCAAGCAAAATCGGAATGGCAGATGGTGGAACCAAGGAGATATCAGAGGGCTGCTATGAAAGGTTTACCTTTTTTTAGAAATGGAGGTCATGGCAAGCAGAATACCCTTTGCCAAGAAGGCTCTATCAGGTCGACTATCTCCAACAGGTTCACCCATTTGTGGAATCTTGAGGAAGGTTTTTTAAAACTAGTTCCCTGGAACAAGCCAAATAAAAATAAATATAATGGGATTCAGATAATTGGAGGTTGAGAGGTAATTATGCCAAACCTAAGATTTATGTGGAGGAAGGCAAGAAATCTTTGCCTCCTCCCAAACCCATGAAGGTTAGGCCGAACATGATGGCAAACCCTAAATCAAAACAAAAAAATGTGTTGGAAATCAATGACAGTTTGGTTGAAAGGATTAAACAATATTGCAAAACATTTGGGGTTTTTCCTAGATGGTGCAGACTTGGAGTCTCATCAGTGGTAATTACAGATTGGTTCAAATCTTCCTTCAATTGGATAGTGAGTATTTCTATCTTGTCTAAGGGTTTTCTTTATATTGACTATCGAAATGCAAGACATAAGAATGGATTCTTAACAAGTAAATCTTTAATTTTTAAAGGCTTTGATTTTAAATTTTTAGAATGGCAACCTACTTTCAATCCCACAAAATTAAACCCTAGAGAAATCCCTAAGTTGGATATTTATTTCAATTTGGATAAGGGAGGGTTTTTGATTAACGATAACCCTCCGGCGAAAGGGTAGGATGATGGGGTAGAAGAAGGGGAAACTATAGGAGACCAGAGTATGGATGAGGGGATGAATCCCTCTCCCTTGCTATCCCATAAGGATATTTTGAAGAATAAGCAGGGGAGGGTTTCAAACTCTAACAAAATGGAGAATTGTTGTGCCCTTGAAGTGGTCGTAAGGGAAGAATTTAAAAACTTATCTCAAGATAGCAAGGGTGAAATCAATCTTGATACTGATTATCGGGTACTTGGGGAGGAGGATGATATGACTCTTATCCCTAAACATGATGATGGTTTGAAATTCAGGAGAAATCTGGGAGATAATGGTTCCTCCCAATCATTGGAAGCTCCCAATAGTCTGGATAAGGTTGAAAAAGAGGAAGATGTGGTTCGTAAAGAGGAAGAGGTAAACTGCATTATCAATTATTAATGTGATTTAGTCACTGAGAACATCCTGGAGAATTTATTGGATGAATTAGTAGACAAAAATGAGCTAGAACTATAGAAAAGGTTGTTGAGGAAAGGGATTATGAATTTTACCCATCCCCCTAAGGTCACAGACATGGAAGCCCTCATAATAGAGTTAGATGAGAAAGAAAATGGTGCGACTTTTGAAGTATTAGGCATTGAACAATGGAATGGGGAAAAGGCCACTCCGGATTGTGCCAAACTTTGTAAAAAGAGAAGTAGGAAATCCCTATCGAAGCTGAGAACTAATGATGGTATAGTTGAAGGCTAGGTCAAACTCACATATATGTGTCATGGAGGGAAGGGGAAGGTCTTTCCCACAACACCATGAAAGTATTATCATGGAATGTTAGGGGTTTAAATGCCCCTAACAAGAAGCAGATATTTAAATGCTGCCTGTCTAACTATACTCCTGATCTAGTTATGTTACATGAAACCAAATTAGAGAAAATATACTTAGCCTCCTTTGGTAAAAAACTAGGCTTTAGACATATTATAGGTGTTCCAACTATTGGAGCCTCTGGAAGTTTGGTCGTTATTTGGGACCCATATGGTATTGAGTTTTCATTATTAGAGTCTCACGACAATTGGTTCAGTGACAGAGTTACCAGTTATAAACATAAACTATATTTTCTCATTATTAATATGTATGGGCCAACCCTAAATGAGGACAAAAGAAGAGTTTGGAAGGAAATTGAGGAATTCACAAACTCCCAGGATCAGTTTTGCATTTTAGGAGGTGACTTCAATGCTATCATGAATCAATGTGAGAAACGAGGAGGCATAGGTAAAATCTCTAGAGATACTTTAGACTTTGTAGATTAGGTCCACCGTAGTGGCTTGATAGAGATTAACATGGTTAAGGATGCCTTTACCTGGAACAATAGAAGGTTAGGTTTTAGTAATATAGCAGAAAAACTAGATAGGTTCTTTGTATCGGGTAGTCTCACCAAGTTTTCATATACCTTAGAATCCTCAATTTTACCTTTCTTGGGCTCGGATCATTTTTTGATCCAACTTAGCATTCTTGGTGACTCAGGACCAAGAAGATTACCTTTTAAATTTGAACAAATGTGGCTAAAAGACGATAATATTCTTAAGCTTTTAAAGGAAAGATGGAAAGAGGCAGAGGTTTCTAGGTCTGGGATCTATAAGGTAGTCAATAAGCTTAAGATAATTAAGCAGAAGCTCATTCTATGGAATAAGGAGCATTTTTGGTAATATTTTTAACAAGAAGGCTCAGGTGGAAGAAAAGTTTATGGAGGTAAACAAAGTAGTGATGAGGAATGGGATGCATGAAACTTTGTTTCTCAGAGAAAATAAACTCCTTCTTGAACAAGAAGATGTTCTTGCAAAAGAGGAGGTCTTTTGGAAACAAAAATACAGGGAGTCGTGGTTGGATGAGGGAGATAAGAACACTAAATTATTTCACAATAGTGTGAAACTTAGAAGAGTCATTAACTGAATTTCCAAGTTAAAGATAGGTAATGGCTCTGAGGTGGAAGATCCTAAGATCATCTCGAGGGAGGCAATAGATATTTTTTCCAATATTCTCAACTCTGATTGGAGTTCTCTCTGCTCAGACCAAGGCAAGTTTCTAAAATGCATCCCAAAACTACTTAGTAAGGATCAAACTAATAATCTGACTGCAAAATTCTCTTTAGCGGAAGTAGAAGCAGCTTTAATGCAGATGAACCTAGACAAATCCCCCAGTTCGGATGGCTTCCCAACAAGTTTTTTTCAGAAATGTTGGTCCTTCATAGGGGAGGAGGTGACGGGTGCTCTTGAGGGCATGAGGAACTCAGGTAATATCCTCAAAGAAATTAATAATACTTTTTTGGCCCTCATCCCGAAGAAGGAAAAGCTTGAGTATTTTAATGAGTTTAGACCCATTGCTTTGTGTAACACCATCTATAAGCTTTTTACTAAAACTTTAGCTAATAGGCTTCAGAAACTCCTTCCTCTTTTGATTAGCGAAGAACAAATGAGTTTTATTTCTGGGAGGTCTATTTATGATGGGGTTATTATCACCTAGGAGGCCATTCACTATGTTCAGAAGAATGGAAACCCTAGCATGCTCTTAATACTAGACATTAGGAAAGCCTACGACAAGGTGGAATAGAGATTTTTGTGCAAATGCCTAGAAGCCTTTGGATTCCCCTCTGCATGGATTAGCTTGATATTTGAATGCATCTGAACTCCAAAATTCTCAGTGCTAGTCAATGGAACTCCTGGAGGATTTTTTATCTCTTCTAGGGGTCTAAGACAAAGAGATCCCTTATCCCCTTTTCTCTTCATCAATATGGTAGAATCATTGGGTAGAGCGATCTCTAGGGCAAGGGAAAGTAGTCAGATTTCAGGAATTCAAATTACTAGCACCCTAGATCCTACTACGCATCAACAATTTGTGGCTAATACTATGTTATAGCTCAACGATTTAGGAGAAGCGAAGGCATTTAACCAGATCCTAGACTCTTACTCCAAGGCTTTTGGACAAGAAATTAATCCATCTAAATTTGAAGTCTTCTTTTTTAATACTAAGGTCTTCTTACAAAATGACATCTGTAAAGTTTTGAATTTTAATATGGGTAGGCTTCCCTGCAATTATCTAGGTCTACCCCTAGATAAGGGAAATGGTTCGTCAAATATATGGGATTCAGTGATAGATAGGATTAGGAATAAGGTAGCAACCTAGAAAGGCAAGTGGCTATCCTTTGCTAGGAGAGCTACCATGGTTAAATTAGTTTTGGAAGCGATGCCAATCTATTAGCTATCATGTATTAACCTCTCTCAGTCAAAAAATAAAGTATTGAATAGACATCTTAGGTCTTTTTTCTGGCAGGGTACTGAGGAGAAGAAGAAGATCTCCCTTATGACTTGAGATAAGATTTGTAGGCCAAAGTCAGAAGGGGGTATTGGGATTAAGAATATTAAGGTCTAGAGTAGAGGGCTAGGGGCTAAATTACTTTAGAGAATGATTAGATCCCCCCACCTCAAGTTGACTCAAATTTTATGCCACAAATATCTTAGAGGTAGTGACCAGTCTAGCCTCTTTAGGGAATCTTTGTTAGATACTTGATCAGTCCCAAAGAAACCAAGAGGAGGGGGTGAATCAGTGTCTAACCAGTATATGAAATATTTAAACTTGTTTGAAACTTTACAACCCAAATTAATGTACCAGTAAATAAGTAATAAAGCAATAAAGAGAAATAATAGTATAACCATCAAGGCACACCATAACACAAATATTTTGGTGAGGAAACCTAGTAGGGGAAATGTGAGGCCCTACCCCGACCCGTCCTAGCATTTCAGTGATATTCATGTTGGAACTATTATGGATGCTTCATTTCTATGCATTATGGATATAGAACTTTATATGATCCCAAGATTGGATAACATTGATATATTGATGCTTCATTTCTATGGATTATAAATATAGAATTTTAAATGACTCTAGGATAGGATAACATTGAGAGGGTGTATGTCATTTATTTGATTTGCAGGACTTTGTTATGATGTTAGAAATATGATGCATATCTTATGGATGGATGAAATTTATGAGGATTATGATAATTGCTTATGTGGATTGCTTTGATATATGGTAAATTGATTTGTATGATGTCAATTGTATGCAGAGTGATTGATTTGTATTCTTATTTATGTGTTTAATATTATATGAGGCTATTTGGGAATTACTAATGTGTAATTAAGATGCGCAGGAAAATTATCCATGTGACCATGGAAATAATATGGAGAATCAAGCCTCAGCCTATGTGTGATTGTGAAGCCAGGGGTTGTCTATTTGTAGAGACAATCCCTCGTTTGTAAATGTATTTAACTTGTAAATGTTATGCTTGGTTGAGTATTTATTTTGGAATTTGTTTAAATTATAAATTTTGAAAGAGACAATTGCCATGTATGTTTTGGTGATGTGTAATTCTTTTGTAGTGTCACTTGACACGTGTTGTATGTTGAGTTGGCATTGTCATGTCTCTTTTTGAGGATTTTTTTTTTTATGTTTATATTTTCAATTATCCTTGAAGGTCCCCAGTAAACCCAGGATAGTGAAGCATTAGGAGGGTTAGGTAGGTAAAATTTGGGTGGACTTTCAAAGGGTTAAACCAACTCCTAGAGTCAATTTAGGAGCATTTTTAGTGGGCCATATGGTGTACCTATGGATGAAGGCCAAATTTGGCCATGTGTCCACTCCCTAGGACTTGTTTAACGTCCCCAAAAAATGAGTTTCCCAATTTGGGCGAATTTCATCTTTAGGAGAGCCTTCCTTGGTTAGATAACCTTCTTGGTATGTGTCATTCCTTTTCCCCATTCCATTTCCCTTTTTGAGGTGCCTTGGTTACGGAGTGTATAAGG
Source organism: Cryptomeria japonica (assembly GCF_030272615.1). Taxonomy (NCBI): domain Eukaryota; kingdom Viridiplantae; phylum Streptophyta; class Pinopsida; order Cupressales; family Cupressaceae; genus Cryptomeria; species Cryptomeria japonica. Next base: position 437,607,566 of record NC_081412.1, on the reverse strand, counting down.
CTTTGGGAAGACCAACCAATGTGAGCTCTCACTCTATCCAAGAGGTTGTAAAGAGCGAGAGAAGCCTTCTGAGGCAATGGATTGAGACTTAGGAAGTTAATCACCCACTCTTCATCTTTGGAGACTAGTTCTTGAAATTATTGAAGGAAGTTTAGGATAGAATTCTGGCTAAGTATTGAAGGAAAGAAGTGTGGATTTGGGCTTCTCTTCTCCAAGCTATCCCTTGTAAACCCTGGGCAGATTCAAGGTTGGTTAATCTCTTTCTTTGTATGTTGTAATTTTGCTTTGAAAGATTGCTTGAATTTAGTTGTTTTCTTCCTTTGTGTTTTATTTGTGAAGAAATATATATGATCTTTTACTTATTTTGGTTAAGCATTTTATTTGTGTTTTGGAAGTATTCAAGACCATCTCACCCTTGGGAGGGTAGAGTGGCCTTGGGGTGGAGGGTTGTATGACAGCCTTAGAGTGAGAGGCTCTCTTTGGAAGAGAGTGATCTCAAGGGATTTCTTTTGTGACCCTTGCTGCATAGTTATTGTTTATGCATTTGGGGGTCATAAGGGGTGATTTTATGGCTTGTATGCCTTGGGGGTCATAAGGATGTTGGGACAAGTTTGGAACTTGTGATGGCCTTGTGTTCTACTATTTTGCAGTTCTCCTCAAGGTACTTAGTCCACTTCCACCCATGTAAAAATCACATTATGTGATGGTGTTAAGCCTTGGGATGGGAATGTGTTTGTTGTGAGTTTTCCATGCTTGTTTGTGTATTGCTTGAGTGTAACCCATCTAGGTCTTGGTTATCCAAGCTTGGGGGTGGATTCTAGTAAGCCTAGGTTGGGAGGTAAGCCTCCATGATCACAACCCAAAAACCTTTTATTGCAGGTTGCTTTGGAAAAGACTTGGAGGGGAAAGCTTGGATATGGTCTTACTGATTTTATTTTAGTTGCAGAAAAAAAAGAATGTAATATTGTATTTTAGTTGTAGAGAAAAGAAGGAAAAGGAAAGAGTTTTCTATTGTAATTATATTGTAAAAGAATAAGAAACTGTATTATTGACTAAGTTTTAAGTTGTACTTTATTCGATGTATGGATCATTTAAATAAAAAGAGTGCATTTGATTAATTCTATTTTGTATAAGTTGTAAAGAAAAAGAAATGTATTATGTTGTTCAAATATTATTGCAGAAGGGAATGATATGTTTTATTCTGTTTTAAAATATTAATGTTTTTTTTTTTATCTTGTTGTTGTTACTCATGGATTCTTAGAAAATATATATATATATATATTTTAAAAGGGGTAAAGATTTATTCAGAAATCATAGAATTACAAAGAAGAGGCCTCAGTCCCACCAAGACAACAACAAAAACTAAAAGGAACCACCAACACCACCACTACAAATTCCAATGACCACAGAAATAGATCGGACCATCGAATTTCCAAAGATAATACCTTTTTCGGAAAGCCCTCAGAAAGATGATGTGCCACAAAGTAGGGCCAAAGGCTAGCTACTTTGGAATTACACAAAAAACCAGGCTCATCCGGAGCCTCGAAGGGCCTCAAAAATGACAACGAAAATGAAACAAACATAAAAGGGAAATAGATCCTACACCACAGGGTGCTCTTGCAACATCCTGTCTTCTAGCATTAACCTGTCTAAAGTTTCCAAATAATCTTGAGGTATACCATCCCTTCCACTAAAATCCCAACCATCAACATGCTTTGAAGCTCACTTGGCCAAACAATCAGCCACTCTATTCCACTCCCGAAAAATATGACAAAAGGAGACAAATTCCAATGTGTTACACATTTGCAAAATCTGTCTAACCACAGAAGCTAATTGCCAACTCACATCATTCAAATTTTGTTTGTTCAACATGTCCACAACAATCTGAGAGTTTGACTCACAAATAATCTTCCTTCATCCTAAATAATAGCCTCGTTCAATAGTAATCTTAATAGCTAGGGCCTCCATAAGATTGTTGGTGTGCTGCCCTGTATAAATAGAGAAGAAAAAAACTGCACAACCATCCTCACCTCTACCTATACCTCCAATACCTGCATGTCCAGGATTCCCATGAGAAGAGCCATCAGTATTAATTTTTAAGATTCCCACAAGAGGGGGAATCCACCTTCTGACTCTACTTATCCGTTGCTTTGCATGATGAGATCTATTTCCAGCAGCACAGTCAATTTTAATGTTTTCCAATTGCAGATTCCTTACAATAGCATAATCACCTGGATCAACATTTATAGACAAATTGCATTTAGCCGAGATTATCTCTTAAAGCCTATTAACTATCTTCTGCCACAACTAAGAACTCCCTATATGTGAATCACAAAAGACCCTCTGATTCCTTTCTAGCCATAAATTCTAGATAATAAGAGCTAGCCCAATAGCCCAAGCCACTTGAAGAAAAAAGGTCTTTGTTGGGGGTCTGCCCAAGCTATCCCAAAATTCAATTAAGGAGGTAGCATGAAAACAAGCATGTTGCCAAGCCTCCCACCACTTGTGCCAAATATCCCTAGAGAAAGGGCATAGAAAAAACAAGTGGGAGTAGTCTTCCTCATTATGCATACAAAGATAGCAGATAGATGGTCCCTGGAAGCCTCTCTTACGAAGATTCTCCCACGTGAGGCATTTCCTCTGAGCAACCAGCCATATGGAGAAATTACATTTCGGCCAAGAAAAGCTATTCCATACCTTCTTCCACCAGGGAACATCCATCAGGCCATGCAATTGCCTATCAAGCTGAGCATAACCTTCAACAATAGAAAACTTGCCTTTTGGACTAGGACCCCAAGCCAAAATATCTCTCTCCTTGAGGGAACTACATAACCTACCCTCCAAGAAATTAAACAACACTGCATGATCTTCATCTGAACCACCCAAGGGCCATTCAAGAGCATCTTTCCAACAAGTCATCTCAACCTGTGCAATGCGCCTAACCATTTTGAAATTTTCCACCTTAACCCATCCAGCATTAGTGAAAATGTTGGAAAGAGGCTGAAGCTGTGGATAACTAGACAAAATAGGAGGGTGACCATCCTAGGAGTCCTGCCAAAAAAGAGCTTCAGAGCCTCTATTACAAATCTAGAAAAAAACCATCTTTAATAAGTTGGGCACCTTTTTTAAGAGTATCCCAGATACAAGAGCCCCTACCCACTAAACTAAGACAAGGCACCTCATAATCATTAGCACTAGGGAGATACTTGTGGGTTAAAATTTTGGCCCAGTCCTGATCCTGACTGTTACACCACCTCCAATACAGCTTAGCCACCAAGGCCTTGCTAACCAATGCAATAGATCTGAGGCCAAGACCCCCAACATGTCTCGGTCTTCAAATAGAGTCCCATTTAACTAAACTCCACTTAGAAGAAAGAAAACTACCAGACCAAAGAAATTGATGAGAAAGAGCATCAAACTCTCTCACAAAGCTAGAGGGGGGAGCCTACACAAAACACCTATAAATGGGAAGTGATTGCACCATAGTCTTCAGAAGAATCACTCTTCCAGTAGAGGATAACCACCTGTAGGTCCAATGATTAACCTTACAAAGAAATTTATCCAAAATTCCTTGCCAAAAATCTCCACACTGACCCCCCAAATCTAAAGGAATCCCAAGGTACAACAAAGGAAGAGACCTTGTCTGAAATCTGAGGATCCTGGCAATCCTATTTTGAATAAGATGAGGTGTATTAAAGAAATATATGGATGATTTATCTTCATTAATTTTTTGACCTGAGGCTTTACAATAGATATCCAAAGCTCTCCTGAAATTCACCACCTCAGTGATTCTGGCCCTGCCCATCAAACCCATGTCATCCACAAATTGAAGATGGGAGTAGGGAGGTAAAGCATTATTCCAACTCTAGCCCTGAATAAGACCATGTCTCACTTGGGAAGTGAGAAATCTGCCAAAACCTTCAGCCATGAGAATAAATAAATAGGGAGATAAAGGGTCCCCTTGTTGAAGCCCCTGCGAAGCACTAAACAATTTTGAGGGTTCCCCATTAATAAGAATAGAGAAAGAGGAAGAAGTCACACAACTAAGAACCCAATTCACCCATTCTTCTCCAAAACCAAAAGCCAAAAGGATCTTCTGTAAGAAATCCCAACTTACCCTATCATAAGCTTTGGCCATGTCAAGTTTAATAAACATAGCCTTCTCCTTAGAGGAAGCCATCGAATGAATAGCCTCCATTTCTATCACAACTCCATCAAGGATTTGTCTTCTGTTAATGAAACCACCTTGATCCTTAGAAACCAAAGTGCAGAGGAGAGGTTTGAGTCGTTCAGCAATCAATTTAGTGATTATCTTGTAGACAACATTACATAGAGAAATAGGCCTATACTGATCCAAGTTATTAGCCCCCTCGTTCTTAGGAATGAGAGCCAAGAAGGTAGAATTCATAAATTTGAGCATTTGTTTATTCCTATGAGAATGTTGAACCACATCTAGAAGATCATACTTTATAATCTCCCAAAATTCTTGAAAAAACTCAATAGGAAACTGGTCAGGGCCAGGAGCCTTGCCTTTTTTCATTTGAAACACAACCCCCTCAAGTTTAGACAACAAAATGGGGTGCAAGAGAGCATCATTCATTTCAATAGAGACAAGAGGGGGAATAAAATTTAGGATGGCCCTCTCTTCCACCATAGCTTCAAGATCCTCTTTGGTAAACAAATTAGAAAAAAAACTGACAACTTTCATAGCAATTTCTTCTTTAGATGAAAGATAAACCCCTTCTGAAGAAATGAGAGAGGTAATAGAGTTACCATACCTACGAGCCTTAACAAAATTATGAAAAAAGTAGTGTTTCTATCACCTTCTTGGAGCCAATCCACATGAGACTTTTGTTTCCAGAAAATCTCCTCATGCAACTCCCACTCTTCTAAGTCCTTTAGAGCAAGGGACTTGGCCATAATGAACTCCACAGTCATCCCTTGATCCCTTATTTGACACATAGCCTCATCTAGCTTAGATTGAGCTTCCATCTTGTGTCTATGCAGGTTCCCAAAACATTTTTTATTCCACCTTTTCAGCCTATATTTTAAATGTTGTAATATCTTCCCAAAGGAGTACATAGCCCGCCCATGGGCAGGCACCCCTTCATACCACCAATCAACCATAAGCTCCCTCAATGACTGATCACGAAGCCACATTAATTGAAATTTGAAAGAGGGATTTTTGGAGGTTCTAAAAGATGTAATAGAAAGCTTAATAGGCCAATGATCAGAACCCCTCCAATCAAGAATTTCTGAACTGGTGGACCACCTATCATGCACCCAAAAGCAAGAAACCAAAAATCTATCAAGCCTTTCAGAGATAGCCTCAACACAACTCCTCCTATTATTCCAAGTAAAGATACCATTAATTGGCTTCACATCAATGAGATTCAAGAGACCAATATTATCTCTGAGTAAATTTGAGGAAGGATCAAGCCTGAATAACCCACCTCGCTTTTCCTCCAAACTAGTAATGACATTAAAATCTCCAACCAAAATCCAGGGTAGAAAAGGATCCTGAGCCCAAAAAAAATTGATGTGAGCCCAAAGATTAGACTTACCCACAAGATCTGTAGGAGCATAAATATTAGAGAAGAGGCATCTTTCTCCTGTGTCAAAGCTAGAAGCGACCATAGAAATGGAAGACCTGCTAGAAAACCACCACAAAGGGGAAACTTTCCTCGGGTTCTAGAAGCAAGCAACCCCCCCTGAACTACCATGAGAGCTCACTCCCTACCAAAGGCCCTGCGGCTAGACACAACAAGCAAAACTGGCCAAACCATCCATTGAAAGCTTGATTTCCTGAATAAAAACAACATCAGGAGACTCGGAGTCAATTAATCTACGAACAACCTTTTGTCTAGGGATGTTGTTCAACCCCCTTACATTCCATGAGAGCACAATCATTTATGCGGTTGAGAGAAGTGAGAATCAATGGGCTTTATTGACCCCAACTCAACCAAAGTATCACCAATAAGCTTAACCTTTTCCTGATCCATCTTTCATCCACTCCTTAAAGGTTTGTCTAAAGAACCCTTTTTGAGGATCTTCTGCTGCAAACCTAAAATAGGTGGGGTTTTGTTACTCTTCACTGAACTTGAGGCCACAATAGTGGAAGGAGGAGTAGACGCCATGACCACTGCATCTTCAAGGACCTGTGACTCCCTAAGATCTCTGTTGTCTTGAACATGGGAAGGCAAATCCGTAACCATTTGAACATCCTGTTGATTCTCCAAAGATAGGGCCTGACCCTCTTTCCTAGAATCCCCATCCAACACCTCATGCTGAAACTGGGCACCCACGGATATTTCAACTGGAACTCCTTCCTCTTGGACCAAATCCTCTAGAACTTCAAACCTATTTAGGGTGACATCATTTTGCCTATCCAACCAGGTTCTCTTCTTTCCCTTGTCTTTATTTCGAGGTTTCACAGGAATGAAGCCATCTTTATCAGTAGAACCATTAGGCATATGGGCTTTCCCCTTATCTTCCCCTAGAACAGAGTGAGGAGGATCAGAAACAGTCAGTTTAGAAGATTTATTTCTGGGGCATCTCCACTGTAAATGACCATATTCATGACAAATTCTGCATCTAAATGGTAGGGTTTCATAGTCCAACTGTTGGATCCAAGAAGATATCCCCTAACAGATTTCCATAGAGTCTGGCAAAGGATTATTTAAATCAACTTCTACAAATATGCAAGCATAGGAGATTACCTTTCGATCTTGAGTTTGTGAAGCCAAACCCACATGTTTACTAATAAGCAGTGAGATTGAGTGAAGAATATCTTCTCTCCAAAACTCCAACAGAAGCCTCGACAATCGAATCCACACGGGCACACGAGAGGGAAGCTCCTCAGCAGAAATAAAGCCAATATGCCAAGGTTTGATAAAGAGTCCCACATAGTTGAAAAAATAAGGGCCACCTTCAAAAGCCTTGTTCCTGTCTGCCAGGTTGGAAAAAATAACCAGAAAATAGTTATTGGCTACCATAAGTAGCTCCATGTCTCCTTCAGGATTCCAGACATGACGTACCCAAGACTCTAAAATAGGTATAGAGAGGTGAAGACCGATGAATTTGCATATGAGAGCATGGTTGCACCAATATTCAACATCCTCTGAAATTTTCTCAGGTTGAATAACCAGAACTAGATGATCTTGGGATCTCTCCAAACAACCATTCACCTTTTTCATGCGAAAAGGCTCTTTCAAAGAAGAAGCACCTACCCCTGATTGGGAATGACCAATGTGTTCCTTTCCACATGCATGCATCAAATGAGATGGATCTGCCATATCCAGATCACCAAAGACCATCTGAGAAGAGGATACTCCTCTATTCTCCATGGATCTAGAGAAAATACCAAAAGAAGAAAAATAAAAGGGGCAGAAAACCCAACCCCAAAACCCCACAAACCCCAACGACAACCCAGAGCAAAAGAAACAGAAGAGGGTTGCAGAAAAACCCTACGATAGCCCAAAAAACTCGACCACGGGTAAGCAAAAGTCAAGCCCCAACAAGCAAGAACTCCCCCCCCCTGGAACGAAGCAAGCAGAGCACAAATCACAGGCTACGGCACTTCGGCCCTAGCAGGACATCCACGCACATGCAGAGCCATCTCCAATAATAGTCAATTTGTCTCCATCTTCTTGTTCATACGAATCTTTGATTCTTAGAAAATATTAGTTGCAGTTGTCTAGAAGATTATTTCTACTACTTTTTACATATTCTATAATTGCATGTTAAGTAGAAAGCCATTAAACTAGAAAGGATAATTTGCAAATGTAAAAATTAGTCATTTGGCTTAAGTTATAAATCTGGAAAATGCATGCTAGTAGGAAACAAAAAGAAATTTTTTAATTTTAATTTTGTCATTGTTATTCATTTTGTAAAAAAAACAGTAAAGTAACTCATTCTATAGACAAATAAACTGTCATATCTTTACATTCTATAAAATCTAAAAATAGATATAGATTATGCCCTAAGTGAAAATAAAATAAATGATCTACTCCTATTTTTGTTAATGGAAAATAGTTTGCTAAAACTATTGAAGTCCAGGTTTTACCTTAGAAAGTTATATATATATATATAAAATTACATGCTACATTTAAATCAGAATGTATGCTTTAAAAAAAAGAGTAAACTGGAAATTTAGGAAAAAAGAAGATCTTATATTGTATTCTGGTTATTTTTCTAAAACCATGATGTGTTTTTAAGATATATATATATATATATATATATATATATATATATATATATATATTTTATAAAAAAAAAAATTAACAAAAAAAATTTGCAAATGCTAGCAAGTTTTTGGGGGGATCATACCCCACAGCCTTGCGAGCACGTAGGGGTGACTCGGGTCCCCCACTGTGGGCCGAAGCCCACAGGGGCGCCCGTGGCACCATTGCAAGCCATGACCCGTAGGGGCGGCCTTGACCGCCACTGCGAGCTGAGACCCGCAGGGATGCTGTGGCTCCATTGTGGGCTGAGACCTGCAAGGGCACCCGCAGCACCATTGTGGGTGGCCACCATAGCCACCACTCCCTACGGACCTCCCTTTGCCCTTCTCTGCCACCGCCTCCATTGCACCCTGCACACACACAAAAAAACACACACACACAACCAAAAACCCTAGCAAGAAAAAAAAAGAGATAAGAAAAAAAAAATTAAGTTAGATAAAATATGCAACCCTAACCCAATTTCGGGTTAGGGTTAGCATTTAAATAAAAGAAAAGAAATATTAGATGTGCAACCCTAGCCCACATTTGGGTTAGGGTTAACATTTAAAAATTATAAAAATATTAGGGTTGATATTCAAAATAAAATAAAATAAAGATATCACTCAACCCTAATCAGGGTTTGAAATTAAATATAATTAAAAATAAGAAGAGGGGGAATTCTTTTTAAAATTTGAAAAAGAATTCCCCCCCTCATTTAATTATAGCTATATGTGAAATTAATTTATAACTCCTTATTTGATTAGGGAGAAAATTAATTTTAATATAGTCCTTTTTTTTCAGGGTATGATTTAAAATGGAGATTAATGTTATATAGTTATATTAATCACATAATTGATTAAATTTAATTAACTAGGGTTACTATATAGTTATTTTTTTATATTTAATTGAATATGGATGTTAGATTAAATTTAATTTGGGGGAATTTATTAATGAAATTTATTAATTATTTTATGCGAATTCTAGCCTATGTCATCATATTTGCCAATTATTTAATAATTGAAATTTAAATGTCTTAGGGGTTTTTAAATTGACTTTAATATAAATTATATCTATTTGGCAATTATCATCATTGAGTTAGTTAACCTTAATGGCTACATTTAAAAGGGTGGATTTGTGTGCACACAAATAATTGATCTTAATATGGGATAATGTTATCATCATTTTATTTAGCCTTGAGTATTTTAACATTTTTGAGATAAATAATATCTCTCGAGTTTGATTAGAGAAAATTAATTAGATTAATTAACTAAGTTGCGATGACTCTCTTAGGGAATAATTAGCCTCCTCTAATAATTGTCGCTATTTTGATTTAGTTAATTAAATATACTTTGATAAACGATTTTATTACCCTTAGTTAAGACTAAACTTATTGGATTTCTTTTAATGTAGATTATTTTAATGAATTCATGTTGTTTTTATTAAAAAATAAATAAATAAATTATTGTTCCGTTTTTTGCCCAAAAGTTTGGGCATGACAGGAAAAACCTCGGTGGGATTTGTGACCCACAATATTTACTCACTGACCAATATGAATAAATATTATTGATACAATAGGGGCCTGCACATGCAGGAAGGCCAACAGCCTAGAGCTCACTGCTCAATCACAAAATGGAGTCACACTAACTACAAAATTGGATGATTAAATCCAATGACAATGTACTACTAAAAATAGCATCTACAATGCTTGATTCAATACCGGTTTAAGCTCTGTCAAATACCTCTACCATAAACCTTTCTTTGCTCTGCTCTGCTCTTATTCGCTCATCAAAATCATTACATCAGAATGCATATATAGATATTCACTCTCATATTCCACTTGCATTAATTACCTATACATATTTCACATACCTACCACTTACGAAATGACCTATAAGATCTCATTCATATATGAGTCTTTACAATACATCATGTCGGCTATGCAATATAATTACAATACAAAACAATATAATTTCCATGTCGACTCGAGTGCTGGTAAGATCTTCTACTAGTGTAGACTACGTGTTAGTGAGAATAATATAGTTGCGCCTACTGGTGCTTGTAGATGATGTTTGTTGCTGGTGTAAGATGTGAATTGTATTACCAGTTGGTTGCCATCAATGACAACATCAACTATTCTCATCTAAATGTAGAATTCCAACAATCTCCCCCTTTGGCATTGATGGCAACACTCACAAGAAAAATCCAAAAAGCTGATATCCAAAAATGAAGTCCAAAATTGATCCAAAAATAGGAGTGCTCCCCCTGAGCAAATGATTTCTTCTGTACATTTTTCTCCATACTACTACTCCCCCTTTGACATCAATGACAAAGAATGTCAAAAAGAATCAAAAAATTCAAAATTCTACCTCATAGCTTGTATCTAGTTATGTACAATTTGAAAAATATCCGCCAAAATTAGATTAAGAATCTGCATGAATTTGGTGTTGTCAGAGATAATGGTTTCAGTCTATTGGATCATACCAGTCAGATAATGCATCTGCTGCTCCGATGATCTTTCTCCTTGAATTGTTTCTTTAGACAACTCAATCCGCTGAGTTATAAAGTTGTCCAATCTAGGACCAAGTTTGTTTTTTATCTCACGTGCCTTCATTCTTATCCTTGCTTTTTCTTTTTCTAGTTTCTCAATCTTTTCCTCAAAAACTACCATTTCTTGATCAAAAAATGAGGTGAGTTCCAAAGAACCTATCATATTGTCTGCTATATCATCAATCTCTTTTTGTGTTTTCTTTATCTCTTCCTCAATGTCTTCTATCAGGTTGTGAGGCTTGCATGCTTCCTTATACAATTCTTTATATTCCAGAATAGTGGAATTAAGTACTAGTAATAAGGAGTCAATATGCTTAGTGCAATCCTTGATAGTTTTATCAAAAAATTCACTTTTCTCCTTATTCACCCTTTCCTTAATAGTCTCCTCATTTATTTTATCTACAGTTAGCATATTTGAAGCAATGAATTTGGACAATGTGTCCAATTTACCTAAAGATCCATCAATATGATCTATCTTACAAGCCGATGCAATCATTTTCAATATAAGTAATGTATCATCAATGGCCTTAAATGCTAAGGCATTGCAATCTGTGATCATCTTTATTGAATCCAAAAGTACATCAGTCACATTTGTATGCCTATAATCCATGGTGGAAGTGCTGGGTTTAGCAATAACTTCTTTTCTTCAGATACTTGTCCAATTGCCTTAACCACTTCTTCCTTGTTTCCATCATTGACCTCTTCTTAATTCACTGTTTCTACCTTTTGTTCACTCTATGTTTCAATTTTGTTTTCAACATTATTGTCATCCTTACTCCATGCCTTGCTGACTATTGGTTCAGCTATACTCTGTACAGGTTCTTTCTCTGCCAGTGTAGTACCCCTCCTCGATCAGACTATTTTTGTATGTTTTTGATTGACTTCAGTGGAACATTATTGTATATGTATTTAAATTTTTATGCGATGTTATTTCATGCTTTATCTAGATTTGTGGTGTATGATTTTATGTAGTATCTTAGTGCTTATGATTAATGTTATTTTATGGATCATTATCATGGACTGACACTCTTACCTTATATGTGCGATGCGTTATTTATATGTTGCGTGTTTGCAAGTGTATTGGGATGTGAGGGGATGATTTTCCTTCACTCAATCCGACGATACAAGGAACGACATGATTCTCCTTCATCGGTGTGCACACCATGTCTATATATATATTTGTCTATATGTACATGTGGTTCTTTGGTGCAGGATATTGCAGGTACTAGTACCGGGTAGGTACGTGGTATCAACTCCACCTGGTTTTACAGGTCTGAGCATGCCTTATATGTATGATGGGAGTGGAGGAGATACTTGTTGGACCCTAACTTGACCCACAATTACACTTGTGTGAGTATTGTCAGTCGGTTATCTTTCCCGTTTGGCTAGTGTAGCGTTGTAAATTGTACGCACTTGCTAGGGTGGTACAATTTCACACCTAGTTTAGCACCCGCCTTGGCGCATTTTGCATTTTGCATTGCATTTCCCCTTTAGCACTTAATTAATCAAATTAATTAGGTCTAAGGTCTTATTTCATCATCTTCCACATCATAAAGTTGGGCCCTTTCATTAAAGTGTGCCCCTTTCATTTTATTCTTCCAATACATCATTTAATCAAAAACCCTAATTAGGTCCTATTTTGAACTTGGGGGCTTGATTTCGGGGGTCAAAACATCTTGAAATCACCTGTAACTTCAGGATTCTCTCTAAAATCATCATATCCGACAGTCCTGAAAATTTGGTGAAAAGTTGTCGGGACCATGGCGCCCGGAGTGCAACATGGTCCCAGACATTTTTCACGAAATTTTAGGAGCGCGATCCAATCATAAAATAAAGCTTAACCCCAAGAAATTGGTGGGATATTCAATCTCTAGATCGGCCAAAAGTTGAAATTAAGACCTAGGGTTTCATACATAAGAGCTCTCTTTCTTCATTTGAAGGGATCCGATTTTTGGCTTTGAGGGACCTTCTATGCAGCGAAAGAGCAGATCTTTGAAGACTTCAACAACATTCAACATCCTTCTATCAAGCATTTATCAATTTCATTCATCCATTTAGGGCTTGGAAGACATTGAAGAACAATAGGAGATTACCGACTGAAGATTGGCTTGTACTCCTCCCTTGAGGGTTGGGTATGATTTCATGTTGTTTTCATGTCTTTGCATAAGCTTCAACATATCCTTTATTCATGCTTTAGATCACTTTGCATCTTGATTTAGAGCATTTACATTATCATTTACAAGCAATTAGGGTTTACTTTCTAGGTTGCTCTAGTTTGCTTTCTTGCATTTAAGGACCTTGCACACACACTAGGTCTACACACACAATACATTTTACAATACAACTTGGCTATTTGTGGAGGTGGAAATCACCAAAGTGGGGGTTTGACTAAGGCAAAACCCTATATAGCCGCCCACCACACCTTTTCAGATATAAGTGCAGGTTTTGGAATTCGGACGATGCTGCAAGTTACAGATCTAGAAGAAGCAGACGGAGACTGAACTTCACACCAAATCTTAGAGAAAAAGACCAGAACAGGGGCGTGGGGTGCCCTGGTCCTGCCAGGACAGGGGCGCTGGGCGCCCTGGTCCTTCTGACAGCAATTTTTAGCATTTTTGACAGCTTTGCAAAACAGCAGTTTTCGGAGCAGTTTCAGGGGCAGAATCAGGACAGTGGCGCCCGCGCCCCTGTCCCGAACATTTTTAGTCAGATTTTAACTCCGGGTACGCATTTGCATTCTTGTCTTGTCCTTGTGTTTACAACTTTCCATTGTTTAAGTTCAATTCTGCAATCTTTTTATTAGTTCATACTTGCACTTTGGGGTTAGGGATTGAACTTGCATCATTCTATCTATCATTTACAACAAAGGAATAGAAATCCTAATAGGTAGCCCATGGCTCTTTCTTCCACAAGGAGAAGTAGCCAATTGTGTGATACCTCTAGGCTCTTTCGTATTCCACAAGTGTGTGGTTGAAAGTGGGATTAGGGCATGCTTGCTTAGTGTCACTTTTTCTCCCACACATTTTGGTGAACCTGACGTGAATCTATCATTGCTTCCTCTTGCATTGCATTTGTTAGATCTAGATCTAGATTTAGTGTGTTTTCATTTCATTTTCATTAAAAAGAAAAAAAAAAAAGAAAAAAAAAGTGTGTTTCTTTGCATTGTGTGTTTAAAATTTTATGCAATTTCAAAATGTCAGATTTTTATTCGCAAGATGTTCATATTTGTGATGATTATGAGTTAGATGAAGCTTTAGATGAATTTTTGAAACCTAAACATACCAAACCTTCATTTTACCAAAAACTCATAAACATTGTTACTATGCCATTTCGTTGTGATGAGAAAGATAAGTCGAATGATTCCTCTCAAGGGTACATTCCTATCAGCTCTTCCACTAAATCTAGTAACATGGTTGTTTTCAATGATCCCCTCTATGAAGAGATATCTCCTTTTGAATCAAAAGATAAACCTTTTAATAGATATGATCATGCTTTGTTGGATGATGCCCTTGATGCCTTTGTGTCTCCTAAAAAACACTCCCTTCATGAGGATCCTTTTGTGCAAGAAGATGACATTATCCCTACATTTCCTAGTGATGGCCTTTCCTTTTCCAACAAAATTCCCACTAGAGATGATGAATTAATGATAAATGCTTACCCTTCTCCTAAAGTTGGTCTTACCCATAAGCATCCCTTAGAGAAAGAAGATGAAATAATAAGCAATTTCCTTAATTCTCTCTCCCCTAAAGATCATATTGAACATATTTTGAGGAAAGAGGATGAGTTTAACACATCTATTGATGCTCTCCCTCCTAAGGATGAGGAATTAATAAACAATTTTATCTCCTCTCCCGAAATTGACAATACTTCAAACATTCCTTTCAACAACTTCACTATTTGGGATGAACCATTAGAAGAAGGTGTAGATTATTCTCTACCCTGTGAGAGAACCCTAGCCAAAGGGGATGAAATAAATATTGAAAACTCCCTTGATAGTTTCTCACCTTCCCTGAATCTCAATCATTCTCCCTCTAAAAATAAAGCATCTCCCTCTCCTCAACTTGGTTCTACTCATAAGGAAACCCTAGTTCAAAGCAAAATGGTTAACATCTCTTTCAAAGATCTCCCTCTCAAAAGTGAGACTTTAGAGAGTAATGTTGATCCTTCTCCTAGAGAGTTTATTCCCCATGTAGATCCTTTGATGATAGAGGATGATATGACCTTTCCTAGTATTACTCTTCCTACTAGAACATCAATGCCTACCCCTTGTCTCTCTCCTAAAATTGATTTAATCTGTGATAAGATTTTAGTGCAAGAGAAGACTATCAATAATTCTTCCAACACTTTTGTTCATTCCTCTAAACCATCCTCAATCAATTTGATACATGTGAATGAAACACCTAACAAACCTCTCTTCACTGTCCAAGGTGCTTGTCCTCCTCAAAATTTTCAACCTTTAAATAAGCCTATCTTAGTGGTTCAAGGTGGTTATGCTAATGATTCTTTTTGCACGCCTAAGACACCTATTATTACTGTGCAAGGAGGTTATTCTACTAAGAGCCCTTATGAGTATGCTAAGCAACTGACTAGAGAGAGTTATCATGCGGTTGCCCATACCTAAAACACAAGAAACAATACGCAACCTAATCCTCCTCCAGTTATCCCCACTTCGCTTCCTCCTTCCCAACCTATTCTTCCTCAAGCTCCTCATATTTCACAAATGCTTAGTAAGGACTATGATCTCATAGAACAACTTAAAACTACCCCTGCTAAGATATCCCTTTGGGATTTGATCCAAACTTCTTCTGCTCATCGTGGAATGTTACAAGATGCCTTGAAAGATTTGAATGTTCCTCCACCTAATACATCTAGTAATATAGTGTCTTTGGTCAACTCTGTGATGAATCCTAAAGCTCAAATTGTGTTTACCCAAGATGAGTTGCCTACTAGTGAAATTCAACAACAATATGATCCCTTGATGATTGTGGTTATCATAAATGACACTGCTATAAGATGAACACTGGTAGATAATGGCTCCGGCCTTAATGTGTGTAGCATTAATCTATTGCATAAGATGAATGTGGATACATCCCTTATTGAGGCTGACTCTCGTCCCATTCGAGGCTTTGATAATGTGGCTAAGTCTTCATTAGGTATTATCACCTTACCCATCACAGTGGGACCTGTTACTTTGCCTACTCCTATCCATGTTATGTTGGGAAATCTAACATACAACTTGTTATTAGGGAGACCTTGGATTCACGGTATGCAAGCTGTCCCCTCTACATTGCATAGACAAGTTAAATTCATTTATAACAATAAGACATATACCTTGATAGGTGATACTAATTTTCAAGCTTGTTTGCAAACATCTAAGCCTTCCTCTCCTAGTAATGACTCTTTGAACAAGATACCTATGGATGAATCCTTACCCTCTGATAATCAAAATTCTTTGGATGAGTCTGAAGCTCCTGAAGAAGATCCTTCTCGACTTGAATATACGCATAAAAAGGCTTTTGATCCTGAGAAGGTTCTCGCAGATGACGATTGGGGATCTCTTGACTTTAATCCCACCTTTGTAGGTGAGTATAGGGTTCCTCCTAGAGAGTTTAAAGTTAAAAAGAAGGAAGAAACTAAAAATCAATCAATCTTACCTGAACCTATGAGCAATAATTTTGTGGCTGCTTCTCAAACTTCTTCTCCTCACACTTCTAATTCTGAAGGATTTGATTCTTTGTCTTATGAAAAACCACCTTCTCTTCCTGAAATGGCTGATCGTTATGGTCATGGTTTTCGCATTTTTGCTAAGCATGGGTATCATGGAAATGGTTGTGGCACTCATGAACAAGGGATAAAAGTTCCTCTAGAGACTAATTTTCACAATTATGCCTTTGGACTCGGCTATAATCCCTGCAAACGTACCAAAGCATCTAAAAGACCATCTCTCAATGTGAATGCTATATTTAGTAGTGATGATGATCTCACTTCAACTAAATCATCTTCTACTTCTATCAACTCTCATTCCCCTCATAAGGAAATCTTGGCAATGAACAAATCTCTTTATGAATCCCCTCAAATTTCTAAATCCACTTATGAATCTTTATCTCCTATTCATCATAAAGTCCTTTCCTCTAGGGATAAGGCTCTAATAAATTACACTCATCCCTCTTCTAAGATTTCATGTGACTTTTCTTCTTCAATTTTTATCATTTTATACATGTTTTTGATCTCACTTATAGTTGAGCATTTAACATGTCATATTCAAATACCTCATTTAGTCTATCATGTCTTTAAATAACATTAATGGCTATTATGTTGCTCATCATTATGTGACATTGGTAGCTCATTTACTGGGGGCTTATTGTCATTCATGATGGTACAATTTCAAGTGCAATCATATTTTTTGAAGCAACATAATAGCCTAAATTTCTTGTTCCTATGGGGACAAGAGTGATTTCATACATCTCTTCTTTTGCTTATGTCCAAATCTCTCCCTAGAAGATTGTGTAAGTCCTTCTCATTGTTCTTATCCTTGGGAGGCAATGATCTTTCCTTATTTTTATCTAAGGATCCACTTTTTCCTATTTTGTGGATGGTGTGGACTTTATTACTTGATGTTATGCCTTGTATGCATTTGTTGTTGTTTGTTCAAGGATTCTCTCTTACAAGAGGTGTAAGTCCTTGACTACAACCTCTTTTGCACTTGGTAAAATACATCCATAATGAATTCACTCTCCCGATTGGGTTAAAAAGAGCGTCATCCTTCATTAAGAATCACTTTCACCTCGCAAAAGAAGGAAGTATTGCATTCTTATTCTCTTCTTTGTCTTATTCTAGAAGATGTTATATTTGTCTAAGACAATTCCTCTCGAGGATAGGTGTCTTTTGTACAAAGATCTCTTCTCCTCTAAGGATCTCCTTACACATACTACAAGATATCCCTTTTCAACTATCTTATCCTTGCTTAAAGAGTGCAAAACTCTCTTGCTTGGATCTATGACATTGTTGCATTTTTGGGGTATCTTCTTTTGTGATGGAGGTAGGTATCCTTGTTCTACTTTTCTTATGACATAAACATTACACTTTTTGAGAAATGGGTCATTCTTGGAACCAGAGCACAGACTCTTAGAGCGAGATGTCTCCATTTTTCTTTTATGCAAGGTGATTATTCTCGGAACAAGAGCACAGACTCTTAGAGTGAGATGTCACACTTTTGTACTATACATATACAGGTTGTAGCATACTCGGGCATAGACTCCTATGAGGTGCTTCTAACCTCCCTTACACACACATGCACGAGGTCGAGTGGAACTAGCGGCATAAGGCTAGACTTTCTCACTCTCCTCCCTTACATGGATCACCTAGACAGACTCTAGGGGCTAGTTTTCCATGTCCTTTTCCCATGGATCACCTTGACAAGATCTAGGGGTGAGAAGTCCATGTTTTCTCTCTCACTATTCTTCTCATGGATCACCAATGTGTGTATTCATGCTTTTCTCCTTTCTTTTCTTCTCTTTGCATTTTGTTTCCATTTACATCCTTCATCTTGTGTTAGAGAACTCTCAAATCCTCACACTCTTTGTTGTGTTGGAATTGAGATTTAGTCCTCTTTCTTACCAAATGATTCTCCATTAGTTTTTGATCTCATATCAAACCTTCTTGTGAGCATTTGTCATCAATTTTCTTTAACAATTCGAAGTGGTAAACATGATACCCTGTTTCAACTCACTAAAATTAGCAAGCCGAAACAGGGGGGGGCATATAGCTACCCTCGAATTTTCATCACCTTCCTTAGTAAGCATTAGGTGATTTTGTGATCTAACGTGTGTTTTGTAGGGTGCGGTTCCTAACTGTGTACTGCAGATACCGCTGGGGGCTTCATTCGACAGACTTATGGATATATCCTTTTTCAAATAATGTTTACTTTTCTGTACTTTAGCTTGCATATGTACGTAGTGTTCATATGACCGCTAAAGTGGGGGCTAAATGTAGTGTCGTAAATTGTACGCACTTGCTAGGATGGTACAATTTCACACCTAGTTTAGCACCCGCCTTGGCGCATTTTGCATTTTGCATTGCATTTCCCCTTTAGCACTTAATTAATCAAATTAATTAGGTCTAAGGTCTTATTTCATCATCTTCCACATCATAAAGTTGGGCCCTTTCATTAAAGTGTGCCCCTTTCATTTTATTCTTCTAATACATCATTTAATCAAAAACCCTAATTAGGTCCTATTTTGAACTTGGGGGCTTGATTTCGGGGGTCAAAACATCTCGAAATCACTTGTAACTTCGGGATTCTCTCTAAAATCATCATATCCGACAGTCCTGAAAATTTGGTGAAAAGTTGTTGGGACCATGGTGCCCGGAGTGCAACATGGTCTCGGACATTTTTCCTGAAATTTTAGGAGCGCGATCCAATCATAAAATAAAGCTTAACCCTAAGAAATTGGCGGGATATTCAATCTCTAGGTTGGCCAAAAGTCGAAATTAAGACCTAGGGTCTCATACATAAGAGCTCTCTTTCTTCATTTGAAGGGATCCGATTTTTGGCTTTGAGGGACCTTCTATGCAGCGAAAGAGCAGATCTTTGAAGACTTCAACAACATTCAACATCCTTCTATCAAGCATTTATCAATTTCATTCATCCATTTAGGGCTTGGAAGACATTGAAGAACAATAGGAGATTACCGACTGAAGATTGGCTTGTACTCCTCCCTTGAGGGTTGGGTATGATTTCATGTTGTTTTCATGTCTTTGCATAAGCTTCAACATATCCTTTATTCATGCTTTAGATCACTTTGCATCTTGATTTAGAGCATTTACATTATCATTTACAAGCAATTAGGGTTTACTTTCTAGGTTGCTCTAGTTTGCTTTCTTGCATTTAAGGACCTTGCACACACACTAGGTCTCCACACACAATACATTTTACAATACAACTTGGCTATCCGTGGAGGTGGAAATCACCGAAGTGGGGGTTTGACTAAGGCAAAACCCTATATAGCCGCCCACGACACATTTTCAGATATAAGTGCAGGTTTCAGAATTCGGACGACGCCGCAAGTTACAGATCTGGAAGAAGCAGACGGAGACCGAACTTCACACCAAATCTCAGAGCAAAAGACCAAGACAGGGGCATGGGGTGCCCTGGTCCTGCCAGGATAGGGGCGCTGGGTGCCTTGGTCCCTGGGATAGGGGCGCTGGGCACCCTGGTCCTTCTGACAGCAGTTTTCAGCATTTTTGACAGCTTTGCAAAACAGCAGTTTCCGGAGCGGTTTCAGGGGCAGAATCAGGACAGTGGCGGCCGCGCCCCCGTCCTGAACTTTTTCAGTCAGATTTTAACTCCGGGTACGTATTTGAATTCTTGTCTTGTCCTTGTGTTTACAACTTTCCATTGTTTAAGTTCAATTCTGCAATCTTGTTATTAGTTCATACTTGCACTTTGGGGTTAGGGATTGAACTTGCATCATTCTATCTATCATTTACAACAAAGGAATAGAAATTTTAATAGGTAGCCCGTGGCTCTTTCTTCCACAAGGAGAAGTAGCCAATTGTGTGATACCTCTAGGCTCTTTCGTATTCCACAAGTGTGTGGTTGAAAGTGGGATTAAGGCATGCTTGCTTAGTGTCACTTTTTCTCCCACACAGCTAGTATGAGAGTCATAGTGCTTTGGTTTGGTCATTAGTGAGTAGTCATTTGATCATTCTTTGTTTTGCATGCTTTTGTTCATCTGAATGGTTATTTAATTAAATGGATGATGCTATCTTATGTTGGCGTAATTAGTTAATTA
Organism: Cryptomeria japonica; assembly: GCF_030272615.1. Taxonomy (NCBI): domain Eukaryota; kingdom Viridiplantae; phylum Streptophyta; class Pinopsida; order Cupressales; family Cupressaceae; genus Cryptomeria; species Cryptomeria japonica. The sequence goes on along the minus strand of NC_081412.1, from coordinate 437,587,003 downwards.
TTATTATTTGAGATTATTGATTTAATTGAATTAATGATTTGCTAGATTAAATTGTTAAATGGCTTATTTCATTGTGTAGAGTTGCATAATATATTTTGTGGAAGGAAATAAATAATTGCCTAGCCATTTAAATGCTAAATGATTATGTTGAAGGAAAGTATTATGGAAAATAGAAAATAAAATAAAAATCTTTTCTTTTTACCTTTCCATTTGACTTTTTCATTTTAATTGTGGGAAAAGAATTGTTTTTGGAAAACAGAAAAATCTAATTACTTTTTATTTTTTAAATAAAATTAATCTAATTGGTGGAGAAAACTTTCAACCTAGAAAGTTTAGGTTGAAATTATTTGCCGATATAATTCTGGAAATTCACGAGAATGAGAGAGTAGCAAAATTTGAAAGAGAAATTGGGAAAACCAATCTGAAGTAGGAGCTAGAATTTGATTTGGTTTGCAAGGACTAGGATTCTTCCATCATTTTGCTTCTAGTTTACTTCAAGGTTGGATAATCTCTTCTTGTTTTGAAATTTAAATTTGATTTTTCAGTTGCTTCATGTGTATGAAAGAAAATATAAATCTTCTTGTAGAATCTTGTGGAATGATTGGAATGGAAGAAGAAATGCCTGTTATTGTTGATTTTGTGAAACTCATATCCTATGTTTGCATATAGGAAAGAAATGGATCATTTCTCTATTTGTTGTTGTTATTTTTTTTAGAAATCAACTTCTTGGTTTACCTCTTCTATTTGGATTATAATGAATTGGATTTAGTTGCTCTGTGCTTCCTATTATCTTATTGACCAAGATTCGGGGTTCTTGTATGATTGTATTTCACCATTTACCATATTGGTAAATATCCATTTGAAATTTGGATCTTTGCATTGTATGTGTGTGCCCGTGAAACGATCTAGAAATGAATCATTTTTATGTTTAAACGATTAGTATCTTTTTTATTTTTAAATTCTTAAGAAGTATGAATTTTTATTAATCTGGACCTTACCTTACCCAGTGGTGGTCGTCCCACCATGTGGGTTGGTAGTGTCTGCTGCCCGCATGTAGCAGTACTACCGGTCCGTATGATCCATAGTAGTACTACCGGTCGATACGATTGTTACTGATAGGTAGCAGTACTACTGGTCGGTAGGACTGCTACCGATTGGTATAAGTGCTACCGGTAGTAGCAGGACTACCAGTCGATAGGACTTCTACCGGTTGGTAGCAGCACTACCGGTCGGTAGGCCTGCCACCAGTTGGTAGCAGTACTACCGGCAGGTAGTGTTTGTGGCCTCGGCAACAAGACTACTACAGGTTGACCTTGACTCCCACTTGACCTTGTAAGCATACCAGTACAAACCGGTATGTGCTATGAATTTAATTTTTATTAAATAAATTGTTTTTAAAGTGGTTTTTTTTATGTTAAATAAAATTGTGATTTTCAAGTGATTTTTATTAACTAGATTAATAAATTTATCAATGGAAATCAAGGCATGAATTAGTAATTCAAATTGGTTAATTTGGATATATTCTGGAAATGAATTAAAATACCTATTAGGAGTTCATGTTTTATTCATTTGAATATTTAATGTTAATTTTATCCTTGATGGAATATTGATTTGGAAATTGAATAGAAGTGAATGGTAGAAGAGTGTTTTTATTTAATTTTCAATCAATGATGTTGCAAGTGCTTATGATGTTGATTTTCTCAAAGAATGTTTGAGTGCAGACTTAGTGAAATTAGCCTTCCTTGCAAGATTTATATTGTGTTATTTCTTGTTTGTGGTTCAGTCGTCGTGTGGTGGCGTATTTGGTATCTTGACCAAGTGATATATGATGGCTTCGTTGTCTTAACCATGTAGTGTCTTTCCTTATGGTTAACCAAGAGTCAATATGTCCTTGTTTTGACCACTTGTTTTTGAATAGTGGTGTTATGGTTGTCTGGTTCGCCATAGGGTCCTCGTGAAGTGACCATGTTTGTTTAGTGTCCTTGGAGAGAGTGGCTTTCGAAAGGGGGTTGCACCCAAAGAGGTTGGCAAGATGACCCTTCGAAATTAAGATAATAAGTGATAATCTAATTAATTGATTAGGTGGGTAGTTCTCAAACATTAATAAAGATATTGTACCTCACGCATAGGTGAGTGCTTGTACTAAGGCTCATAATTTAGTGAGAAGGCCTGGAATGGCAAACCGACCACCTTGTCTTCAAGAAAGGCTGGTAGGGTCTGCATGAGACTTAGTTGGAGCTGGAGGTTCAGGAAAGGCTACTAGGATAGTGAGTCGAGACCTATGGAGGACGACCATGGTAACCATCGTAAGCTATGTAATGACACACTCTCTTTAGGGTCACTAGTATTTTGTGATGTCAATCCACTTGTGTGTGTGAGGTTGTTTCACTTGTATTTTGTGATGTCAATCCACTTGTGTGTGTGAGGTTGTTTCACTTGTATTTTGTGATGTCAATCCACTTGTGTGTGTGAGGTCATTTCACTTGTGTATTTGTGATGTTGAGTCACCTAGATTATTGTGGAGTCGTATTGTTCTGTCGACCATGTAATACTTTTGCTTGCTTGAGGGTCCTCTGGTATTCCTAGCATGGTGGGTTGATTCAATTTTTGGAATTACATGGTCAGGTGGTAGTACCACTTCCCATTGAATGTTCTTGTTTGTACCTTCATGTGAGGATTAGCTTCGTAGGTGTTTTTGTGGTTCGTGGCTCATGCTTATCTCATGTTTGGAGATTATTGTTATTTGGAGACCTATGTGGTTATTGTATCATGATCTTTTGTAACCTTGTATTTGGTTAAGTTGTATCTTTATATGTATATTGAGAAGCCATGTATTGGAAGAGCAATGTAATCCTAGATTGGGATGTTATTTATCAGTTTCCTTTATATTGTGTGTACATGCTTATTGAAGAGAAATTATATTATATCAATTCAATCTTTCAATGGTGTAATCTGTTATTGCTTATGGCTTCTTGTGATCATGGAGTTAATGATGGATTATTGGATTAACCTTAATTGTGAAATTTATCTTTTGGTTTTAATTCTTCGCTGGTAACCCTTAAGGAATTCTGGTGTAACTCTTTCAGTTGTGTTATTGTACATATTGTGTGTTATATACCTATTATGTTTACACTTTAAAAATAAAAATAAAAATTATTTCACCCTTGTTGCGGGTTTTCGTTTGTGGTTCATAGCGGGGCATTACATTTGGTATTAGAGCCCATGTTTCAACACTAGGTACTTTGGGTTTGTAGTGAGCCCATTCGCCTTGACCTTTTGTGTAGGTCTTGTGGTGTGACTTCCTTGCTTCTCCCCTTGCCTTTGATCTGAACTTTTCTCTCTTGTGTAGTGATAGGTCATGGCTAGGAAGGCCAATGGAGGTGGCCGTGTTGGTGGCTGCACCAGAGGTAGAGGAGGAGGACGGGGTCGAGGTTCTGACTGCCATAGTCCTTCGCCACCACCCACTCATGCGAGTGTGGATCAGGATCAGTCAGTTCATCAAGAGGGAATGCATTCAGGAGAGCAGGCTCCCAAAAGGGAAGAGCTATGACAGATGTTTCAGGAGGTGCTAGGTAGACTAGGCCCTAGACCTGAGGTGGATCAACCCATCCATGCCTAGGTAGTGGAGTCCCATCAGTAGATTCCAGAGGGAGAGAGAGATATATATCCTAGAGGGAGAGAGGTCCCAGTGGACCAGGATCCAATTAACATGGGGCACATGAGGGACTTGATGAGGTCCAATCCTCCTTTCTTTGACGGTAAAGGTACCAGTCTCAAGGCAGAGACTTGGCTTATCAGTTTAGATTGGTGTTTCACCATGTATCCATATGGTAGCAACACCAAGGTGAGATGTACTATCATGCGTCTCAAGAGTTTCACATCTATCTAGTGGTGGTTAGAGGAGGAGAGGATCGGTGTGAGCATTAATATCGTGTCATGGGAGATCTTTTTGGAGAGATTTAGGGCATGATTTCTCTCACCCCAGTGGAGGCAGTCACATGCAAATGAGTTCTATGCTCTGCACTAGTTTGGGTTGTTAGTAGATCAGTTTGAGCACAGGTTCTATGAACTCAAATAGTATGTTGGGATCGACAATGATGAGGCTATTCTCATTTAGCACTTCTTGAGGGGTCTTAATGACCGCATCAGTGGAGGAGTGAGATTTTTTCAGCCTGATTCAATAAAGGTAGCCATGGAAAAAGCCAGGCTGGTGGAGCAAAACCTTAGCCGTGCTCATGGCTGCCAGTCTGGAGTTCAGTCTGGGAGTGATCCTTTCAGTGGGTCTAGAGGGAGAGGGAATGAGTCCTAGACTGCTGCACCTCTTAGGGGTCCTTAGGCACCTGCTAAGGGTGGTCAGCAGTAGCAGTAGTCACCAAGATTGAAGCAATCTTAGGGCCAACAGGGTGGCAACTCTTAGTTTCAGAAGAGCAGGAACTGGCAGAAGAGTAGGCAGAATTTTCTAGGGTAGTTCTCTCAGGGTGCATCTCAAGCCCCTAGTGAGGAGAGCTTTCAGTAGTCCACTGGGCTATCGAGTAGTAGAGGACTTGTTAGATGAGCTTGCTTCACCTGTGGTCAGTCTGGCCACAAAGTTGCTCAATGTCCTCAGCATCCTCACTAGATGAGTAGCCAGAGGCCAGCCACATCAGAGATGATAGTGGGGGATGTAGGTAGATCCCATAGAGTATTTGCAGTGGTGGATGACCACCAGGCTGAGCATCAGAGTACCATGATTGAGACTACAGGTGTGTTGTGTGATATTCCTATCGTTGTACTTTTTGATTCTAGTGCTTCAGATTCTTTTATTTCTTCATCCATTGTGGAGCGGTGTGGGCTCATGTCTTTTAAGCAGGTGGATAGGTGGCAAGTAGAGTTGGCTATCAGTGTGTGTGTGTGTTTGTAGATGCCTTCATTCCTAGTTATGAGTTGGACCTAGGACCCTTTGTCACTTCAGTTGACCTTCGAGTCATTCCTTTGGGCTCCTATGGAGTTGTGTTGGGGATGGATTGGTTACCATCTCACAACGCTCATGTATAATGTTGTCTAAACACAGTAGAGTGTTTAGATGATCATGGCAGGAGATTGGAGATCGTTGGAATTCAGCGATCGATATCCTTACGTATGATTTCCACTATGCAACTTAGGCGGTGCATGCATCAGGGGTGTCAGCTTCTTGTAGTTTCTCTTGAGGATGTGGATGAGGAAGAGAGTAGATAAATTGCTCTTGATGGTCACCTTATTCTTTGAGAGTATGCTTATGTGTTTCCTTTGGATATTCCTGGTATGCCTCCGAAGTGGGACATAGATTTTTGCATTGACTTGGTTCCTAGTGCGGAACTTATTTTGAGAGCACCATATCGGATGACTACTCATGAATTGAGTGAGTTGAAGTTGCAGGTTGAGGAGTTGTTGGCCAAGGGGTTTATTTGTCCTAGTGTTTCTCCTTGGGGTGCGTCGGTTATCTTTGTTAAGAAAAAGGATGGTTCTCTTTGGCTATGCATTGATTACCGACAGTTGAATAAGGTAACCATCCATAATCGATATCCATTGCCTTGGATAGATGATCTTTTTGATCAGGTAAAGGGAGCCAAGGTGTTCTCTAAGATAGATCTAAAATCTAGGTATCATCAATTGCGTATTCATGAAGCAGACATTCATAGGACGATGTTTCATACTCGTTATGGTCATTATGAGTTCATAGTGGTGCCATTTGGGTTGACGAATGCGCCTTCAGTGTTCATGAGTCTTATGAATGGGGTTTTTTGCAGCTACCTTGACCACTTTGTCCTTGTGTTCTTGTATGATATATTGATTTATTCTAGATCTATGGAAGAGCATGAGGGTCACTTGCATCAAGTATTGTAGTGCTTGAGAGAGAATCATCCTTTTGCAAATTTGGCGAAGTGTGATTTCTTCCAGTCAAATGTGAGCTATCTTGGTCATATAGTTTTGGGAGAAGGTGTATCTATGGATCCTTCTAAGATCCAAGCCATTGTTGATTGGCTAGTGCTGATCAATATTTCTGAGGTTCGAAGTTTCATGGGTTTGGCTAGATATTACCGTTGCTTTATGCAGAACTTTTCTCGGATAGGCCACCCAATTGCTTGTCTTAAGAGGGAAGGGAAGAAGTTTGTTTGGTCAGAGCAGTGCAGATTTTCTTTTTGTACCTTGAAGGAACTCCTTGTTAGTGCTCTGATTTTCCAGTTCCTAATCCATCCAGAGATTTCATGGTATGCACAGATGCCTCTCTAGAAGGTATAGGTGCAGTGCTTCTGCAGGATGGATGTGTGGTTGCCTATGAGTCTTGCAAACTCGAGGATCATGAGTTGAACTATCCAGTTCATGACTTGGAGTTGGCAGCTATAGTGCATGCGCTGGTTCGATAGAGACATTTCCTGTTGGGCCGTCAGTTTGAGTTGCATAGAGATCATTGCAGTTTGTAGTATATTCTCACACAGCCAAACTTGAATGCTCGACAACTGTAGCGTCCTAAAATTGAGACACTTGCAATTTTGACCGCATTTGGGTCTTCACAATGGTGATGCAACACGAAACCTGAATGGAGACCTCGAAACTTGTTCATGACACCAAAAACTGCATTTTTCAGCACCCTGGCCTGATCCTCCTTGCACCCTGTCGTCCCTGGAGGTGGGACCATGGCACCCAGTGCCCTGGTCCTTCAGGACTAGGGCGCCCAGCGCCCTGGTCCCCCAGGACCATGGCGCCCAGCGCCCTGGTCCCTGGCCCTATTTTGGGCCCGGTCTCTTTTGGGTCTCGGGTCTTTATGTTTGCAAATTGGAAAATAATATTTCCTAGTTGGCCTAAGGTCAGGAAAATTAGTCTATCAACCCTAATTGACAAGTATAAAAACTACATTTCCTCTCCCATTTTAAGGAGAGGAAAAAAAGGCGAAAATGATATTCAAGCATTCAAGCATTCAAGCATTCTTTCAAGCAATTGAGCATTCTAAGTCTCCATTCAAGGCTAGGTGTTGCATTCAAGACAAGGATTCAACCATTGAAGAGGAGATCACATACAAACATACAACATACTACATACATTACACCTTCGCATGTAAGAATACAAACATTCTTACAACAAGTTATCAGTACTTGTTTACATTACAAACATTTACATTTACAACATTCTCATTTCTTGGTTAATTCCAAAACCGGGGTTTGACCTAAAGGCAAACCCCTCATCCCTAACCCCCCAATCATCCTCTCTTTTTTGTGTGTAGGTTGCAGGTACGCAGCTGTAATTGAAGATCTGGAATCCTTGTGCAGAGACGAACAGATCCCCCTTCGTTTCGCGGATTTTTCGGAGGACCGTGTGCACGCCGAGCGCCATCGTCCCGTCAACTTTTGCTCAAATTTGCAGGACAACACCGTCCCAACATTTTACTGCTAATTCCAGGTCAGCAGCTTCATTCCATATCCCTATCTCTATTTATAAGCGAATCTTTCCTACTTTACATGCATTCCTAGTTCAATCTTTCTATCTACATTCTTTACGAAAGAGGGTATCCTTGATGTCTTAACCCTTGTAACTCATATAGAATCCAATCTTGCATTGTGTGGGATTGGATCTTGTGGGTTTCAACCCCTCTTTTGAATGTAAAGTCTCTCCTAAGTGAAAACCATCAACCCTAGTGACTCTCCCTTCTCTCTCCTTGGAGTTGGGGAGGGGAGAACAACTAGGGTTTGATTTTTCCGCTTTACATTTTGGTGAACCCGACGTGAACATCCTAATTCTGATTATTCATGGTTAGATCTGAAAATTTTGCTTCCTTAATTACATTTTCATGTTTGATCTTTTGCAAATTTTAGAGGTTGATTGCATAAAAACCCTAAAATTTTCTTTTTAAGTAATTAAACTTGTGAAATGTTTAATTGTTAATGCTTGTTTCAGATCTACCCTTCTATTGCAAATTGTCAATTCATATTTGTGCTTTAATTCTAAAAATTAAGTGGTTAAATGTCAAAACCCTAATTTTTAAAACCCTCTTGATTCAACCTTTGACTGATAATTTCACTAATCAAAACACTTCCAAATCGGCTATAACTTTGGATTCCACAATAAAATCACAATATCTTTCATCCCTGAAAATTTGGAAAAAAGTTGCGAGGACCGTGTGCATCCCGAGCGCCATCGTCCTTGACATTTTTTCCGAAATTTCGGGAGCTAGATCTTATTGTATTTTTCTGCTAAAATCCAGAATTTTGGCTGATTTTATCAATTTTAACACTTTCAAAATTAAAGTCAAAGTTGCTCTAGCGATTACTTGGATTGAGGCTTCTAATCATTCAAAAATTGTTGAAATTGAAATTTGTATCAAAATTGTGTTTCTTACTGTCCTAAATCTGAAAAGTGTGTTGGCATTCATTCGAAATTTCAGTACTTTATTCAAATCTTTACAATTTGTGACTTTTGAAATCAAGTGTTTAATTGCAACAACTTTGATTTCCACTTTCAAATTCGAATTTTGCATGAAATCGAGTCAACTTTTAAATTTCAAAGCTTGCATTGCTTTCAGTATTCCCTCTAAAATCATAAAATTCAAAATTTCAGTTTCCCTCTCTTTTTCAAAATTCAAATTTTACATTTTTCAACAATCTTGGAAGGGTTCAATTTTGAGATTGCAACTTTAATTTGGCCTATCTACAGATCGTAAAATCACTCAATTTTTTCAGATTAGCTTTAAAATCATCATAACTTTCATCCCTGAAAATTTTGAAAAAGTTGCGAGGACCGTGTGCACTCCGTTCGCCACGGTCTCGGACATTTTTTTCAAAATTTCGGGAGATTGTCCTGATTGCATTTAAAAGCTTAAATCTAGGAGATTGGCTGATTTTATTGAAATTTGCTGCTTCTAAAATTCAAAATCTTCTCTCTCTCTTTAGTGCATGAGTTTTACAACAATAAGCCCTACTTACACTATTCTCATTAGTCGAAGCCTTAGAATTAAGTCTTTCCAAGGTGTAATTACCGAGGAGATGGAACCTAATTTGAATGGCCTTTTTAACAAGGACATGGGTAATTCCTCTAATCCTCTTAATGATGAAGAAGCTCTCCATGAGGTTTCTGTAGAACAACTTTCAAAATTGGATAACCAATTTGATGATTTTCGACAATGGATGTCTCAAGAATACCCTGATAGTCAAACTCTTTCATTAATTGAGGGTCTAAAACGTATGGTTCAAAGTGATAAGAATGGAATTGATATTTTGCATGGTATTGCACACATTGTGGATTTGAATGTGATGCCTATGAAAAGTTGTGCCGAAACCTTAGGTTATACACAACCTCCTACTCAAGTTAATCATTCTGTTCCTTTGACAACTCCTATTGCTAGTATACCTACTTTTACATCAAACATAATGACTACTTCAATACAAGACATTCCTCCTATGATCACCAGTCATGGGGGCAATCCTTCTTCTTCAATCAACCCTCTTCCTTCATTCAATCCAACTTCTTCATTCATTCCTTCAATGAGTGTTCCTATTATATCACCACAAATGAACATGACGCAAGGGGGTAATTCATTTAACCATTCCATTCCTCCTTGTAGTGTTCCTCCTTTCCAATCATATCCTATGACTAACTATCATAGTGTCCCACCACCTTACTCTCTACCTTCTTTCAATAACATAACACATCCATCACAATCTAACACGTCTAATATGAACTCTTCGACTGAAGCGACCATTAACAATCTTACACAAACTGTCTCTTCTTTACAGCAACAAATTGCCTCTATGAATCAATCTAAGTTTAGTGTGCCCACATTTGATGTTGCGAGCCCACTTTCTCTTGACATTGTTCGAGCTATTCCCCCTAAACATGTTGAAATTCCACATTTGGAGCTTTATAATGGTAAGGGTGATCCTCTAACACATGTTAAGACCTTTCAAACAATATGTACTAATTTTGCTTATGACCAAAGGTTGCTTGCAAAACTATTTACTAGAACATTAAGAGATAAAGCCCTACAATGGTATTGCCCATTGCCTTCTTATTCTATTTCTTCTTTCAAACAACCTGCAAATGCTTTCATTCAACAATTTCAAAACAATATAAGTCCTAACGTTTCTTTGATTGATTTAATGCATTGTAAACAAGGTGTTAAAGAAAAAGTGACTGATTTCATTGGTAGATATAAGCATTTGTATGCTCAGATTTCTTTTCTAGTACCTGACAATGACATTCAAAGAATCTTTATTTCTAATTTACAAAAAGATATTAGAGAAAAACTCCTGTTTTCTGAGTTTACTTCTTTCCAACAGTTGTGCGCAACTCTTCACAATTATCAACTGATTGTGAGTCAAATGGAACAAGCAAATCCTATGGCTCCGAGTGATAAGGGTGATAGTAGTCAACAACCATTTGGGAAGTTTAAACCGAACAGAGAGTCCATTAAATTCAATGAAAACATCATCAACAACAATGTGAATGTGGCATCAGGTGTGCCTCCTATTTCTAAGTTTTTCAAGAAAGAAAGAAAGTTTACTCCTTTGAATGAATCAGTGCATAGTATTATGAATAAGTTATTGGAACAAAATGTGCTTACTCTTCCTCCTATAAGGCAAATAGATCCTGCAAAGATTAACTCACCCTATTTTGATAACAAATCTTTTTGTCAATTTCATCGTCATCCTGGGCATGATACTGAAAAATGTTTTGCTTTAAAGGGTAAAATTCAAGATTTGATTGATAATAATACTATCTCTGTTTCTGGTGTGAATGATAAAGGCAACACATCTGTAGCTCCTCCTAACCAAAATCTTCAGATTTTCACTGATCCATTGCCTTCTCATACCTCTAATGCAATTGATACTAATGATTCCTTTGTCTCACCTAATGATCTTGTGTCCATGACTCCGAATGTGATTAACTTTGTAGAGCAACAGAAAATCCCTAAAGAACCTTTCATCACATTTGATTCCAGTGAAACTATCAGGGCACCTGATGGTCCTTTATATATAGTTGCAAAAGTCAAGAATACACCTTACCATGGAGTGCTTATTGATCCTTCTTGCATGGTTAATATCATTACTGAAGAATTTCTTTTTACTTTGCAATTGAATCAAGTGATCTATGATGAAACAAATGTGGTTGTGAAACTATTTGATGCATTTTCTTTTCCTGCAATTGGTTCTATTACATTACCTATTGAGGTCCATAACAAATCCCTTGATGTGGACTTTGCTATTATTCCATCATCTGAACAATTTCGTGTGAAGCTAGGCTATCCTTGGCTATCTTCCATGAAAGCTATTGCTTCTCCTATTCACAAGTGTTTGAAATTTCTCCATAATGGTGAAGTTGTTACTGTCAATCATAGTCTCTTTAAACCAGCTGAAAGAACTTCTAGCATTCCTATTGATTACTTTTGGCCTAAACAATTCCAATCTCTTCCTCCGCGGAGTGATCATCTTTTCAAATCTTATCAAAAGTGGAAAAAAGATATGATCCTATCTCTAAGTGAACCTAGAACACCTAAACTTGACATTCCTATCGTTCTTGAGAAGGAAGTTCTTCCTTTGAAAGATAAAACTAATGTCTTTCCTCAAGAAGATTCCCAACCCATTCCTATGAATGTGACTATGCCTATATCTAATAAACTTCCTAAAAGTAGACCTATACCTCCTCGTCATAATGGACTTGGTCTCCTTCCTAAACCGAATATTCCTCCCTTATATGGAGCAATTCCTCCTCCTTCCTCTTATGGAGAGAAGAGACCTTCCTCTTCTCCTATTGTTCAACCTAAGAGACCACAACCTAAACACCCAAGTGAAAAGGATGAGAACATTCCTCCTCCTCAATTTCCTCAACTTCCTACTAAGACTAGACGAAATCATTCTGCACGTGAACGCCGACGAAACCGTCGTCTTAGAGCTTAGGCAGCTGCTTCTCAAACTTTGCAATCCCCAAAAACACCTTCAGCCAACATTATCCCATTTTCTCCTCAGCCGACGATTGAGCCGAAATCTCCTAAACATAAGATGCATGATGGCCTTGATCCTGTGCGAGTTAAAGATCCTATTTTTATAAATCTTGATGATGATATAGATGAAAATGTTATTCATGATGAAAATGTTACTCCTATTCATTCTAATAGTGAGTATGAATATGTTGATGTTGATAACCATTTATCTAACGAATTTTCTAAAGCACTTATCCTAGCTCCTAGACAAAAACAACGTGGCTCGGAACATGAACATAGCCCTTGTTTGGATCTTGTGATAGCTCCATCTGCTGTGTTGGATGTTCCTCCTCTAGCGTGTTTCCTACCTTCCCAAAATATCGATCAGCAAGATCGGGGGGTAGATGACGTGCTAGACTAGTTCATTAGCATAGCAGACTCTCTCCTCCTCTCTTTTGTTACTTCTTCTATGTGTTACTCTCATTCTTCTATTTGTTGTCCTTGGTGTTGTCTACTTGAGGATGATGCAAAACATTGAGATCTCTTTTGGTCTCTCTCATGTTGACTCAAAAGACACATGTGTTCCCTTCTTCTAGGTGACCTTCCTTGATTGGCGAATGAAGAACAATTATGCATACATACATATGATATACATGAATTATCATACAGCATACTGACCCCGAGGAAAGCGAAGTCACCTTGTGCTTTGTGTTTTGTGTCTATTATCCTTGGGCTTATCTCACACTTGGGGGCTAAATCCTTGTGATAACGTGCTCCTTTCTCATCTCTTATATGTATCACTACCTTAAAGAAATCACCCCCGGTGAGGCGTGTGCGATTGCTTTAACATAGGGGGGCATACATCCCGTTCATATCTTTTCAAGATACTTGAAAATTTCTTGACAAATTTAGCTTTGCCTTGAAAATTTTTGATATCTTTCTTGCATGACTCATAGTGAGGGAACCTTACTACTGACAGTCATGGTTCTCCCTCATGATCTTCCCTTTTACTTTGTCAATCAAAGTCGTAAGATCCTTAGTCCACTGGGGGCTTGGTGTATCTTGCCTCCTTGACGTGTTGAAAGTCTTTCAATGTTGATTCCTTGTACTTTACCAAAAGTATGAGTGTACGCTTATACTCCCGCTAAAGTGGGGGCTAAATGTAGCGTCCTAAAATTGCGACACTTGCAATTTTGACTGCATTTGGGTCTTCACGATGGCGATGCAACACGGAACCTGAATGGAGACCCCGAAACTTGTTCATGACACCAAAAACTGCATTTTTCAGCACCCTGGCCTGATCCTCCTTGCACCCTGCCGTCCCTAGAGGTGGGACCATGGCACCCAGCACCCTAGTCCTTCAGGACTAGGGCGCCCAGCGCCCTGGTCCCCCAGGACCATGGCGCCTAGCGCCCTGGTCCCTGGCCCTATTTTGGGCCCGGTCTCTTTTGGGTCTCGGGTCTTTATGTTTGCAAATTGGAAACTAATATTTCCTAGTCGGCCTAAGGTTGGGAAAATCAGTCTATCAACCCTAATTGACAAGTATAAAAACTACATTTCCTCTCCCATTTTAAGGAGAGGAAAAAAAGGCGAAAATGATATTCAAGCATTCAAGCATTCTTTCAAGCAATTGAGCATTCTAAGTCTCCATTCAAGGCTAGGTGTTGCATTCAAGACAAGGATTCAACCATTGAAGAGGAGATCACATACAAACATACAACATACTACATACATTACACCTTCACATGTAAGAATACAAACATTCTTACAACAAGGTATCAGTACTTGTTTACATTACAAACATTTACATTTACAACATTCTCATTTCTTGGTTAATTCCAAAACCGGGGTTTGACCTAAAGGCAAACCCCTCATCCCTAACCCCCCAATTGTCCTCTCTTTTCTGTGTGTAGGTTGCAGATACGCGGCTGTAATTGAAGATCTAGAATCCTTGTGCAGAGACGAACAGATCCCCCTTCGTTTCGCGGATTTTTTGGAGGACCGTGTGCACGCCGGGCGCCATCGTCCCGTCAACTTTCGCTCAAATTTGCAGGACAACACCGTCTTGACATTTTACTGCTAATTCTAGGTCAGCAGCTTCATCCCATATCCCTATCTCTGTTTATAAGCGAATCTTTCCTACTTTACATGCATTCCTAGTTCAATCTTTCTATCTACATTCTTTACGAAAGAGGGTATCCTTGATGTCTTAACCCTTGAAACTCATATAGAATCCAATCTTGCATTGCGTGGGATTGGATCTTGTGGGTTTCAACCCCTCTTTTGAATGTAAAGTCTCTCCTAAGTGAAAACCATCAACCCTAGTGACTCTCCCTTCTCTCTCCTTGGAGTTGGGGAGGGGAGGACAACTAGGGTTCGATGGAGACATTTCCTGTTGGGGCGTCAGTTTGAGTTGCATAGAGATCATTGCAGTTTGCAGTATATTTTCACACAGCCAAACTTGAATGCTCGACAACAAAGATGGATGGAATTCCTCTGCGAGTATGATTTTGAGGTTCATTATATTTAGGGGAAAGAGAATTTAGTGGCAGATTCTTTGAGCTATAGGCAGCATGAGGTTGTAGCATTGTCCCTTGGTGTGGACTTGAGTGAGAGAATTCTTGGAGTTCTTCCTTAGGACACCTGGTATCAAGATGTTAGAGTCATGACGGAGTCTAGAAGACCATTGGAGGTTAGATATTCTGGATATCCTCTTGAGGTAGATGGTCTTCTTTGACATCTTGGATGGATCTATGTACCTCCTTTGGAGGGTCTTCACATTTTGATCATGACTAAGGCCCATCATGCACCTTATTCGACACACCCTGGTGTGAAGAAGATGCACACAGATCTTAGACAGATATATCATTGGGCTAGTATAAAATGTGATATTGCTTATTTCATGTCAAAGTGCTTAGAATTTCAGCAGGTGAAGGTAGAGCATCAGCACCCTGCAGGGCTTTTATAGCCTAATTTGATACCGGATTGGAAATGGGATATCATTTCCATGGATTTCATTGTAGGGTTGCCTATTTCTTTATGTCATCATGATGCCATCATGGTTATTGTTGATAGATTGACCAAAGTTGTTCATTTTGTTCCTATTCGATCTTCTTATACAACAACAGTGGTGGCACGAGTCTTCTTGGAAGATGTGGTGAGGTTGCATGGGATCCCAAGGCGGATCATTTCTGATAGAGACCCTGTCTTTACTTCAGCCTTATGGACCTCACTTCAACATGCTTTGGGAACCCAATTGAACTTTAGTTCAACTTATCATCCAGAGACCGACGGTCAGACTGAGCATGTGAATCAAGTTTTGGAGGACATGCTTCACATGTATGTTATAGAACAACAGTCACGCTGGGAGGAATATCTTTGCCTTGTGGAGTTTTCTTATAACAACGGATATCATACATCTATAGGCATGTCTCCCTTCTAGGATATGTATGGTCATCCTTTTCGTACTCCTTTGAGTTGGGATCGGTTGGAGGATAGGATGTGTTTAGGACTGGATTTGCTTCATGAGATGGAGTAGCAGGTTGAGCAGATTCGTGGGCATTTAGTTGCTGCTCAAGATAGGAAGAAGAAGTATGTTGATGCCCATAGAGTAGATCATTAGTTTTTTGTTGGGGACCGTGTGTTTTTGAGAGTGCATCCACAAAGAGTTTGATCTGTTATGGAAAGGGTTCTAAGTTGGCGCCTCATTTTGTAGGCCCTTTTGAGATCCTTGAGAGGATAGGACATGTTGCCTACCATCTTGCCTTGTCGCTAAGTCTATCTTGCATCCACGATGTCTTTCATGTTTTTTTTCTTTGACCATATCATCCTGATGTGACCCATGTTCTTGATTGGAATGCTTTGCAAGTCAAGGATAGGCAACTTTCCATGGAGCCCATGTGCATTCTTTAGTGTCGAGATTTGACCCTCAAGGGTCGTACCATCCAGTAGGTAAGGGTCCTATGGGACTCAAGTGATGAGACCTCAGCGACATGGGAAGATGTAGTGAAGATGAGAGAGCTTTATTCTTATATGTTTTAGGCTTCCAGGAGTAAGCCTAGGCTTGGGGGGGAGGATGTAGTACCCCTCCTCGATCATACTCTTTTTGTATGTTTTTGATTGACTTCAGTGGAACATTATTGTATATGGATTCATATTTTTATGCGATGTTATTTCATTCTTTTTCTAGATTTGTGGTGTATGATTTTATGCAGTATCTCAATGCTTATGATTAATGTTATTTTATGGATCATTATCATGGACTGACACTCTTACATTATATGTGTGATGAATTATTTATATGTTGCACGTTTGCAAGTGTATTGGGATGTGAGGGGATGATTTTCCTTCACTCACTCCGGTGAGATAGGGAGCGTCACAATTCTCTTTCATCGGTGTGTGTACCATGTTTGTATATATATTTGTCTATATGCACATGTGTTTCTTTGGTGCAGGCCATTGCAGGTACTAGTACCAAGTAGGTACGAGGTATCGACTCTACCTGGTTTCGTAGGTCTGAGCATGCCTTATATATATGATGGGAGTGGAGGAGATAGTTGTTGGATCCTAACTTGATCCGTAGTTACACTCGTGTGAGTGTTGTTAGTCGGTTATCTTTCCCATTTGGTTGGTATGCCAGTCATAGTGCTTTGGTTTGGTAATTGGTGAGTCATTATTTGATCATTATTCGGTTTGCGTGCTTTCATTCATATGAATGGTTATTTAATTAAATAGATGGTTCTATCTAATGTTGGCGTAATTAGTTAATTATCATGCTCTGAGATTATTGATTTAATTGAATTAATGATTTGCTAGATTAAATGGTTAAATGGCTTATTTCATTGTGCAGAGTTGCATTAATATATTTTTTCGAAGGAAATAAATAATTGCCTAGCCATTTAAATGTTAAATGATTGTGTTGAAGGAAAGTATTATGGAAAATAGAAAATAAAATAAAAAGCTTTTCTTTTTACCTTTCCATTTGACTTTTTCATTTTAATTGTGGGAAAAGAATTGTTTTTGGAAAACAGGAAAATCTAATTGCTTTTATTTTTTAAATAAAATTAATCTGATTGGTGGAGAAAACTTTCAACCTAGAAAGTTTAGGCTGAAATTATTTGCCCATATAATTCTAAAAATTCACGAGAATAAGAGAGAAAAAAATTTGAAAGAGAAATTGGGAAAACCAATCTAAAGGAGGAGCTGGAATTTGATTTGGTTTGCAAAGACTAGGATTCTTCCATCATTTTGCTTCTAGTTTGCTTCAAGGTTGGATAATCTCTTCTTGTTTTGAAATTTAAATTTCATTTTTTAGTTGCTTCCTGTGTATGAAAGTAAATGCAAATCTTCTTGTAGAATCTTGTGGAATGATTGGAATGGAAGAAGAAATGCTTGTTATTGTTGATTTTGTGATACTCATATCCTATGTTTGCATATAGGAAAGAAATGGATCTTTTCTCTATTTGTTGTTGTTATTTGTTCTAGAAATCAACTTCTTGGTTTACCTCTTCTATTTGGAATAGAATGAATTGGATTTAGTTGTTGTGTTCTTCCTATTATCTTATTGCCCAATATTTGGGATTCTTGTGTGATTATATTTCACCATTTACCATATTGGTAAATATCCATTTGAATTTTGGATCTTGGCACTGTATGTGTGTACCTGTGAAACGATCTGGAAATGAATCATTTTTATGTTTAAACTATTAGTATCTTTTTTATTTTTAAATTCTTAAGAATTATGAATTTTTATTAATTTGGACCTTACCTTACCCAGTGGCAGGCTAGTCTCAACACACGGGTTGGTAGTGTTTGTTGCCCGCACGTAGCAGTACTACCGGTCGGTATGATTGTTACCGATTGGTAGTAGTACTATCGGTCAGTAGGACTGCTACCGATTGGTATAAGTGCTATAGATCGGTAGCAGCAGCTACCGGTGGTAGTAGCACTACCGGTCAGTAGGACTTCTATCGGTTGGTAGCAGCACTACCGGTCTGAAGGTCTGCCACCGGTTGGTAGTAGTACTACCGGCAGGTAGTGTCCGTGGCCTCGACAACAACACTATTATAGGTTGGCCTTGACCCCCACTTGACCTTGTAACCATACCGGTACAAACCGGTATGTGCTATGAATTTAATTTTTATTAAATAAATTGTTTTTAAAGTGGTTTTTTTTATGTTAAATAAAATTGTGATTTTCAAGTGATTTTTATTAACTAGATTAATAAATTTATCAATGGAAATCAAGGCATGAATTAGTAATTCAAATTGGTTAATTTGGATATATTCTGGAAATGAATTAAAATACCTATTAGGAGTTCATGTTTTATTCGCTTGAATATTTAATGTTAATTTTATCCTTGATGGAATATTGATTTGGAAATTGAATAGATGTGAATCGTAAAAGAGTGTTTTTATTTAATTTTCAATCAATGATGTTGCAAGTGCTTATGATGTCGATTTTCTCAAAGAATGTTTGAGTGCGGACTTAGTTAAATTAGCCTTCCTTGCAAGAGTTATATTGTGTTATTTCTGGTCAGTGGTTCAGTCATCATGTGGTGGCATATTTGGTACCTTGACCAAATGATATATGATGGCTTCATTGTCTTAACCATGTAGTGTCTTGCCTTATGGTTAACCAAGAGTCAGTATGTCCTTGTTTTGACCACTTGTTTCTGAATAGTGGTGTTATAGTTGTCTGGTTCACCATAGGGTCCTTGTGAAGTGACCATGTTTGTTTAGTGTCCTTGGAGAGAGTATCTTTTGAAAGGGGGTTGTGCCCAAAGAGGTTGGCAAGATGACCCTTCAAAAGTAAGATAATAAGTGATAATCTAATTAATTGATTAGGTGGGTAGTTCTCAAACATTAATAAAGATATTGTACCTCGCACATATGTGAGTGCTTGTATTGAGGCTCATAATGTAGTGAGAAGGCTTGGATTGGCAAACCGACCATGTTGTTTTCACGAAAGGCTAGTAGGGTCTGCATGAGACTTAGTTGGAGCCAAAGGTTTGGGAAAGGTTACCAGGACAGTGAGTCGGGACCTATGGAGGCCGACCATGGTAACCATCATAAGCTATGTGATGACACTCTCTCTTTAGGGTCACTTGTATTTTGTGATGTCGATCCACTTGTGTCTATGAGGTTGTTTCACTTGTGTATTTGTGATGTTGAGTCACTTGGATTATTGTGGAATCGTATAGTTCTGTTGACCATGTCATTATTTTGCTTGCTTGAGGGTACTCTTCTATCTCCTAGCACGATGGGGTGATTCCATTTTTGGAATTACATGTTTTGGTGGTAGTGCCACTTCCCATCAGATGTTCTTGTTCATACCTTCATGCGAGGATTGGCTTCGCAGGTGGTTCTGTGGTTCGTGGCTCATGCTTATCTCATGTTTGGAGATTATAGTTATTTGGAGACCTATGTGGTCATTGTATCATGATCTTTTGCAACCTTGTATTTGGTTAAGTTGTATCTTTATACGTATATTGAGAAGCCATGTATTGGAAGAGCAATGTAATCCTAGATTGGGATGTTATTTATTAGTTTCCTTTATGTTGTGTGTACATGCTTATTGAAGAGAAATTATATTGTATCCTTTCAATCTTTCAATGGTGTAATTTGTTGGATATTATTTGCATATGATGAACCAACATGTTGATATGATGATAATATATGTTGTGATTGATGTCAATAGGTTCAATTGAACTAGTATGAAGAGGTATGAGGAGATGCAGTGAACCGGTATTAGGGTTTCACTAAATGTGACTACCAGTTGGTAGTCTCGGCTCTAGGATTATCGGTTTGGTGATCCAGCTTGTGAGATGCAATTGGTGATACTATGTGATGAGTTAGCTAAGAGATATGAGTGATATTGATGTGCCACATCATCCTTGTGCGCATGTAGGATTTCCTTGAGGATCTTGCATGAGGAGATCAACTACATTTGATGTCTACCTTGGGAATGATCACTCTTCTTGGCAGTGTAAGAAGAGAGTGTGATGGGTTACTGGTTCCCATGTGCAGTGAAGAATGAACGATGTAGATTGTCTTGTGATCTGTTTGAAATCGTAATAATCTACTCAATATGTTTGGATGGTCAGGATTGGACCGCCCGTGTTGTAAACCTAAGATGCTTAGGGTTTAGGGCTTATGCTACCAACCTAACTGATGTCTATAAGGTTGATGATGTTTGTTATTGTAAAGTTGTTGGCAAATGTTGTGTGTGTATCTGAGTGATAAGATAATTGCCAGACGAGTAAGAGGAAAACTACAGAGTGTGATTGCAGAGTAGAGGAACTGTAGAGTGTGATTGCAGAGTAGAGGAAATGAAAAGGATCTACCTTGGCATGTAGTGTTGTTATCAGATCAGAAGTTTTACTTGTTGTCTTCTAATCATTTCAATAGTTGTAAAATCCCTTTACCGGGTAGCTTAAACAAGCTTATTGTAAAACCTTTAACCAGGTGACTCAAGATTGTTGAGTTCTTCAAATCCTCTAGTGAGGTAACCTTTAACAAGGTATATAGTCGTCCCTTAACCGGGTGATCTCTAACAGGATCGGTTCCTAACAAAACCTTATTGTATAGTCTTTAACCGAACTATTCTCTTAACAGGGCGAGCTTCAAAAGAGTTCAAAAACAAGCTTGTGGGTATTCATCCCCACCGTGGTTTTTCCCATTTGGGTTTCCACATTAAAAATTTGTGTGTTATGTGTTATGCATTTTTCATGTGATGATTATGTATTATTTGGTTGAATGATTATGCATGTAGAGTTATTAGGCTATGGTATTACTAATATACCACATGCATATGTTTATGGGTGAAGTTGATATCAAGTATTGATCATATTTGAAGTGTTTAGACTTATCAGTTTATGGTGTCTGATGTCTTACTATGTTTAACTGGTATTGTCGTGGTTAAGTACAGTGATGGTGACAACCAGTTGGTATTGATTTAACCGGATAAGTTGTTGAGAAAGTTTTTACATATACTGATTCACCCCCCTTCTCAGCACCGGTTGGGGTATCTGTTGTTCATCATTATTCATCAATTGGTATCAGAGCACCTCCAGGTCCTCGGTGATATAATCTTAATTGCTTGAGGTAAGAGATCTTGTTGTAATGATGAAGAGGGAAGGTCTTAAGTTCAATAGAGATAACTTAAGATATGGAAGGATAGAATGAATATTTACATCAAGAGTATGGGTGCTCAACATTGGAGCTATGTTGAGAATGCCCATGTGACTGCCACTAGCACTCTGATTGATGATCAGAAGACAAAGATCCAAGAAAATGGGCAAGTCATGGAAGCCCTTATCAGTAACCTGTCAGATATTGAGTTTATTGATGTACAAGACAAGGACACACCTAAGGATGTATGGGATACACTAGAAAACATCTATGGTGGCAATGAGCATGTAAAGAAAGCTAAGGAAGAGAGCCTTAGAGGTAAATTTGAGGATATGAGGATGGTTGAAGGTGAGACCATTTAGCAGTATGGCATTAGGATTAAGACTGTGGTTGGTGATATCAAAAGCGCTGGTGGAATTATTGATGATACCATTGTTGTTAGTAAAGTCCTTAAATCATTGATACCAATCTATGCAATCAGAGTTGCTACTATCCAGGAACTAAGGTCTATTGATAAAACCAAAGTATCCTTAGATTCTATCATTGCAAATTGAACTGCATATGATTTGAATAGCTATGATATCAATATTTGGAAGACTGAGTCAGCCTTTAAAGCATCTACTGTACCATCCAGAAAAGGAAAAGAAACTAGTACTAGTTATGAATCTAGACAATGCAGAGATATGGATGATGAAGAGATTCTAATGGAGTTTGAAGCTCTTCTTGCTAAAAGAACTCCGAAGGGAACTGGAAAATATAGAGGTAAACTTCCTTTGAAATGTTTTTTCTGCATCAAGATAGGACATATAGTTATTAATTGTCCTAACAATGACAATAAGGATAAACCAGGGAGGTTTAGAAATTATAAAGGAGGGAATAGAAGAAATTGTCTAGTTGCTATGGATGAAGGTGTCACTAATGAAGAATCAGAAGATGAAGAAAATGAAGACATAGTGTTTGTAGTAGTAAAGGAAGAAGTGTCTAACAAGAAAGCTCTTGTCTCTTGCATTGATAACTCCAATGAGTGGATTATAGATAGTGGGTGTTCTCACCACATGACTGGTGACCGGAGAAAGTTTCTATCTCTAGAGGAATATGATGGAGGTGTTGTCATATTTGGCAACGATGCACCATGTTTGGTAAAAGATAAAGGATCCATCTCACTGAATGGAAAGAGCACTGCAGATGATGTCTACTGGTTAGAAGGTCTTAAGCATAACCTATTGA
The DNA here is from genome assembly GCF_030272615.1 of Cryptomeria japonica. Taxonomy (NCBI): domain Eukaryota; kingdom Viridiplantae; phylum Streptophyta; class Pinopsida; order Cupressales; family Cupressaceae; genus Cryptomeria; species Cryptomeria japonica. The sequence continues at coordinate 437,564,719 of NC_081412.1, read as the reverse complement.
GTGTTGCTTGACTGAATGACAAAGGACTAGTTCTAGAATTTAAAGGCAGTGTCTGCAATATAATTAGGAAGAATGGTGAACTTATTGCCACCGATAAGAAGACCAGAGGTAACCTATTTCAGTTGAATGCCAAGATAAGTCGGTGTCTAATGGCTAAGTTTGATGATAGTTGGATATGGCATAGGAGACTCTGTCATATGAACTTTGACAACATTATTAAAGCTGGTAAGATTAAGGCAGTAAGAGGATTACCTTTGTTGAACAAACTTGAGAATTCTTTGTATAGAGAATGTCAACTTGGGAAGATGTCTTTCTTAACTTTTAAAGGTAAGTCTTTTTCAGTAGAAAATTTACTTGATCTTGTGCATACTGATTTGTGTGGTCCTATGAAAACTAGAAGTATTCAGGGAGATAGGTATTTTATGATTCTTACTAATGACTGCTCAAGTATGATGTGGGTCACATTCTTGAAAGACAAGTCTGAAGCATTTGGAAAGTTCAAAGCCTTCAGAGCATTAGTAGAGAAAGAAAGTGGTAAAAAGATAAAATGCTTGAGAAATGATCGAGGAGAATTCACTTCTGATGAATTCAATAAGTACTGTGAAGATAATGGTATCAAGAGGTAGTTGTCTCCCCCAAGGACACCACAACAGAATGGCATAGTAGAAAGAAATAACAAGACTATAGTTGAAGTAGCTAGAACAATTCTAATCCAAGGAAAGGTTGCTCACACTTTTTGGAGAGAAGTGGTGAGCATTGCAGTCTATACTATGAACTGGGTACTCATCAAGAAAGGAAAAGATAAAACCCCTTATGAGTATTGGACTAGGAAAACTCCCACTGTGAGTTACTTTAAAGTGTTTGGTAGTAAGTGCTATATCAAGAGAGGTGAGCATTTGAGCAAATTTGATATAAAATATGATGAAGGAATATTTCTAGGATATTCCACTAAGAGCAAAGCTCTCAAGTGCTACAACAATAGAACTCAAAAAATTGTTGAAAGTATCAACATCAAGGTTGATGAATCCCTTGAGGAACCTAAGGAAACATGCAGCGAAGAAGTGGAAGATGAACTGAGTATAGCCTTTTGTGAACCAGATAAGAAAGAAACTTGTAAAGATCTCAGTGTTCCTATACTGGTAGAAGCTATAGTAAGAGAAGAAGAAGAATTAAGTGAAGAAGAAGAAGAAAAGCTAGCAGATCAAGCAAGAGTCATTCCTAGATATGTAAAGCTACATCATGATCTGAAGCAAATCATAGGAGATAAAGATGTAGGGATACTCACAAGAAGAAAAGTGAAGGAGAACTCTTGCATGATTTCTGAATTTGAACCCAAGACTTCTAGAGAATATCTTATAGATGAAGATTGGATTAAAGCAATGGGATAGGAGCTAAACTAGATAGAAAAGAATGCAACATGGTCCTTGGTGCCTAGACCATAACATAAAAATGTCATAGGTACCAAATGGGTATTCAGAAATAAGCTGAATGAAGAAGGCACAGTTGTAAGGAACAAGGCCAGGTTTATCTGCAAGGGATATGCTGAAGAGGAGGGAGAAGACTATGGAGAAACTTTTTCTCTTGTGGCTAGACTAGAAGGTGTTCGAATGCTACTTGCATTTGCAGCGTTTAAGGGATTTAAGGTTTATCATATGGATGTGAAGTCTTCTTTTCTGAATGGAATCCTTGAAGAGGAAGAGTATATAGAGCAACCAGAAGGGTTTGCCTTATCAAAAGATAGTAACATGGTGTGTAGATTACACAAAGCCCTGTATGGATTGAAACAAGCACCTAGGGCATGCTATGAAAGATTACACTCTCATCTTGTGAAGATTGGATTTCAAAGAACAAGTGAAGATAGCAACATCTACTTGAAATCAGAAGGTGATCAGATTTTGATCTGTGAAGTGTTTGTGGATGACATAATCTTTGGAGGAGATGATAAAATGAGTCATGTGTTTGTAGATGAAATGAAGAAAGAGTTTGAGATATTGTTGATAGGAGAAATAAAGTTATTCATTGGTTTATAGATTCAACAAATGAAAGAGGGTATCTTTATTACCCAGTCCAAGTATGTCAAAGAGGTATTGAAGACTTTTGGCATGGAGGAAAGCAAACTGGTTGGTACACTGATGGTGACTGGCTGTAAACTAACTAAGGAAGATGATTCAACGTTGGTAAATGAGAAGAAGTACTAGTCAATGATCGGTAAGATACACTATGTGGTGCACAACAGACTAGATATTGCTCATGCAGTAGGCATAGTAGCTCATTTTCAGAAATGTCCAAGAGAATCCCACTTGGTAGCTGTCAAAAGGATTCTTAGATATTTGAAAGGAATAGTTGATTATGGATTGTGGTATCCATATAATGGTGACTATAATCTTAGGGTATATACTGATGTCAATTGGGGAGGTAATGTGGATGACCGAAAAAGAAGAACCGATGGAGCGGTCTTTCTCAGAGGAAGATTAGTATTATGGACAAGTAAGAGGCAGAGCTGTATTTTCCAATCTACAGTTGAAGTAGAATATGTGGCAGCATTTATGAACTGCACTCAAGCAATTTGGATGAATCATGTATTGGAAGGTTTCAAAGAACCTGTATCTGAACTAGTGAATATATTTTGTGATAACACAAGTGCAATAAATATTTCCAAGAATTTGGTATTGCATGCTATAACTAAGCACATTGAGCTTAAATATCACTTCTTGAGAGAGAAAGTTTAGAAGAAGGAGGTTGTACTACAACATGTTTCCAGTAAGGATCAGCTAGCAGATATATTCACTAAGCCCTTACCGAAGACTACATTTACCTATTTGAGAGGTGAATTAGGGTTTATGCCCCTTCATGAAGTGAACTAAAGTTGTGTGCTCCACATCAGTCAAGTACTACAATGACAAATTCTTCAGGATTGATGTGTTGAAGGATGCTAATCCTTAGGGGGAGCATCATAGTAAATTTTGGAAGCTTGTGCCTCCACTTTGGCATTGTTGTCAAAGAGGGAGAAGATATCTGATCTATGGGGAGAAGATATTTGATGTTGAAGATACACTAGTCTATGATGTTTTCAGTTACAATGCTACATTGAGTATTGCCATCAATGTCAAAGGGGGAGATTGTTGGATAGTATTGGCATATCATGAACCGACATGTTGATATGATGATAATATATGTTGTCATTGATGTCATTAGGTTCAAGTGAACTGGTATGAAGAGGTATGAGGAGATGCAGTGAACCGGTGTTAGGGTTTCACTAAGTGTGACTACCAGTTGGTAGTCTCGGCTCTAAGATTATCAATTTGGTAATCCAACTTGTGTGATACAACCAGTGATACTCTATGATGAGTTAGCTAAGAGATATGAGTGAGATCGAGGTGCCACATTAGCCTTGTGCACATGTAGGATTTCCTTAAGGATCTTGCATGAGGAGATCGACTGCGTTTGATGTCTACCTCAGGAATGATCACTCTTCTTGGCGGTATGAGAAGAGAGAATGATGGGTTACTGATTCCTATGTGTGGTGAAGAATGAATGATATAGATTGTCTTGTGATCTGTTTGAAATCGTAAAACTCTATGCAATGTGTTTGGACGGTCAGGATTGGACCACCTGTGTTGTAAACCTAAGATGCTTAGGGTTTAGGGTTTATGCTACCGGCCTAACTAATGTCTATAAGGTTGATGATGTTTGTTATGTAAAGTTGTTGGCAAATATTGTGTGTATATCTGAGTGATGAGATACTTGCCAGACTAGTAAGAGGAAAACTACAGAGTGTAATTGCAGAGTAGAGGAAATGAAAAGAATCTGCCTTGGCATGTAGTGTTGTTATCAGATCAGAAGGTTTACATGTTGTCTTCTAATAATTTCAATAGTTGGAAAATCCCTTTACCGGGTAGCTTTAACAGGCTTATTGTAAAACCTTTAACCAGACTACTCAAGATCATTGAGTTCTTCAAATCCTCTATCGAGGAAACCTTTAACAGGGTTTCAACCTTTAACAGGGTATATAGCCATCCCTTAACCAAGTGATCTCTAAGAGGATCAGTTCCTAACATAACCTTATTGTATAGTCTTTAACTAGACTAGGCTCTTAACATGGCAAGCTTCAAAAGAGTTCAAAAACAAGCTTGTGGGTATTCATCCCCACTGTGTTTTTTCCCATTTGGGTTTCCACGTGAAAAATCTGTGTGTTATATGTTATGTATTTTTCATGTGATGATTATTTATTATTTGGTTGAATGATTTTGCATGCAGAGTTATTAGGTTATGGTATTACTAGTATACCACATGCATATGTTTATGGGTGAAGTTGATATCAAGTATTGATCGTATTTGAAGTGTTCAAACTTATCAGTTTATGGTGTCTGATGTCTTACTGTGTTTAATCGATATTGCCGTGGTTAAGTTCAATGATGTTGACAACCAGTTGGTATTGCTTTAACGAGATAAGTTGTTGAGAAATTTTTTGCCTGTACTCTTTCGCCCCCCCTCTCAATACCAATTGGGGTATCTGTTGTTCATAATTATTCATCATAATCTATTATTGCTTATGGCTTTTTGTGATCATGGAGTTAATAGTGGATTATTAGATCAACCTTAATTGTGAAATTTATCTTTTGGTTTTAATTCTTCGTTGGTAATCCCTAAGGAATTATGGTGTAAGTCTTCCGCTTGTGTTATCGTGCATGTTGTGTGTTATGCACCTATTATGTTTATACTTTAAAAAAAATAAAATAAAATTCACCCTTCTTGTGGGTTTTCCTTTGGGGTTCCTGGCAGGGCATTACAATCAGTTTCTCTACCTTATGTTGATTATCAACATTTATAGGTTCAATTTGTGCTCTTACCTCTGCTTCTTCTTGTGCTTTTGTTGGTTTCTCAATGTTAGGTTGAGTAGCATCGGGGATGATATCAAGTTTCTCAACTTTTGTTGGTATCTCAATGTTTTGAGAGTCAACAATGTTGACCAGTGACTGAGAGATCTCAATATTTATAGCTTCAGTTGCCTTAACCTCTGTAGTCTCTTTTTCCATGACAATGTTGAAGTCCTGTGTGTGCACATTCATGGTAAAAAGAGCTTCAGATTCCAAATTAGTGTCATCTCTTGTTATTTCCTCTATCTTCTCTTCTGGTTGATTATCAGTTTGTATCGGTGCCTCCACAGTTATTGGTGGGGTGTCCTATGTTGGTGGAGGAAGGTTATCCTTGACCTTTATATTAGGTACACTACCAATTTTACTTTTATCTTTATCCTTCTTATATACCTTTGCAAAAGACATCCATTTTCTATCTATCATTTTCTTCTTTCTTCTCTCTTTCCACAAAGAATATGTCGCATTTGTTTGTTGTTTCATCTGCAATTTCCTTAGCTCGGTTTGGCATAAGGCTAACCTGCCAGTGATCACTTAGAAAAATTGTTCTATTTGCCTCTAAAATTAAGTCATTAATTTCTTGTTTGGAATTAACGGGATGCACAACAAGTAGAGCCTCTACTTTAAATTTCTTATTTAATTTCAGAACTGACATTCTTTTATCTTCTAACCTCAAATACAAATCATTGGGTAGATCATCTACAACCTCAATAAGGACTTTCTTGTAGATATATAGGTGCAAAATAATGCTTTCCTCTATAGTGTTTTTATCTGAATCTTTGAAAGAATGATAAATTTTATTTACATTGCTAAGGTTTCCTTCTTGTGTGATTTCATTTATCAATTCTTCTGATGTAAGAGTATCTGGCGCCTTAGGTTCTTATTTCTTCTTAGGAGTTACCTTCTTCTTCAAAACACTAAGCTCTCTTATAGATTGTTGCTTCTTTCTTTATGTCCTTGACTTCTTTAGAGATGGGGCAGGTGCCGGTGAAGGTTTCCTTTTCTTCCTTTCAACTCTTTTAAATTCAGCTGCTTTATCACTTTCTGTCTCAGAAGAAGTAACAACCGGGGAAACGTGAGCTACCGGTGTTTGCTCTGATTGATTTTCTTTCATACTAGTAGAAATACCACCAAGACTCATCAAACCTTTTGTAACTTCTTTTACCATTTTAGAAGCATCTTTCATGAATTTGTCTCTTTTCTTTCTCTGCTTCATCATGGCTACATCACTTTCAATTGTTTCAGCACTACCAAATATTTTCTCTGATCATTCTGATGGAGCATCTAAGAGTATTTTTTCATATGATTCCAAGATGTGAGAGTCCACCTCATATCCCATTTTAGTAATCCATACTGTTTTGTGTCTAACTACTTCCATCAATATTTCATCTCTCTTTACTAAAAAGCATATATGTTTATCATATTTGTCTACAATGCTTTTGGAAATCCTTTCTCTCTATTTCATTTTGGTTTGAAAATTCTTGAAGTAATCTTTAACCAACACATCACTGTTAGATCCCATACGGGTGATTGCCTCCTTTATTTGTTTTCCAACAGAAATATCATAGGAAAAATACTTATGACCTATGTTGAGGATCTCCTTTGAAAAGTAAAGCATTAAACATACTAACAAATTTCCAAACTTGAATGTTCCTTTCTTGTCACCTTTTATTTTATCCAATTTTTCTAGAAATTCATCCTTCAACCATTCACAAATGTCAATCTTTGCATTGTTTACAATCATCTCATGTGCATTGTGAATCCATTAACTAGACACAAAATTCAATCTATTTGTGTGACCACCTTTATATCCAATTATCATGCTAGCAAATTTAACATTTTTATCCTTTATGTCATTAACCCTAAGTGACCAATTGTCATATGTAGCTTCGGTTAATTTAATAACTTCCTTGTTAGGGATTTTCTTCTTCTTGTCAGGTCTATAATTGGTGGAGGGTAAACTAGTAACATCTTTGATAGCTTCCTTGGTAATCTTGAATACTGAGTCCAACCACATAATTTCTCTGTGAACCCTACTAAGTACATAGCAGATGGCTTCATCTGAGAATTTTGGCATATGGAGGATGTCTATGAAACCTAAACCCTCAACTACCTTATGTTCTGGTTTCACTATCCCATCCTTGTCAGTAATTTCATTCATGTACATGTTCATCAAATCTTCAGATCCTAAACTTTCTATGTTGCAATGTATGTATGCCCTAGGGTCTTCAATGAACATGACTCCCTTCTGGATTTTGGAAAATGCACCAATTGAATCATCCTATTTTTCTATACTAGGAATGATCTTAAAAATGGGATTAGGTCACTTAATGTTTTCCACAATGGTAGGGTTTGCTACAAATTCAAGAATAGAAGATGAAGATGCCATTACGAAAGATAAATACCTCTTAACTGTGAAATCCTTGAATTCTCTAAAAAGACCTTTGTTGCTTTGCCTTTAGAATGCCTTTTCTCAATTTCACTCTCTTTGAATGCTTGGATGCTTGGTGAATTGAAATGAGAGGTTACAATGACTTTATAACCAAAATTTGACTTACAACTGCAATAAATGCTCACCGGTGAAGTGAAAAAACTCCACATATCTACCAATAAAGAATAAATATAACTTCTAACCATCAACCAAGGGTAAATGCATGATTTTCATTTTTTTGCCTTACCCCTAAGGATTATTCCTTAGTTGGATGAAGAATCTACTGTCGGTGCAGAATTACCATGTTTTGCCGGTGTAGTGACAGATTCATCACCTCTCTGATCTCTCTTCCTAATCCATTGTTTTGAAAATTCTTGCTTGATTTTAGTCACCTTCTCTTTGCCTTTGTTATTAGATCCTTTATTGTTCGCCGGTATAGTCTTGCTTCTACAAAATTTTGCAATATGCCCAATCTTGTTACATGCGTAACAAGTTACATTATTTCTCTGAATAGCCTTTCCATAACCTTGACTGGTTTGAGTTATGCATTGACTAGATAAATGTCCAAATTTACCACAAACATAGCATTTCACATTCATTCTACAATTGTCTGAGTTATGACCATTTTTATTGCATTTGGAACATTGACCGGTGGGTAAGTTTGTATTCTGATTATTCCTAAATTTGCACTGATTTTCTCTATGACCAAATTTGTTGCAATTAAAACATTTCCCATTAAATTTATAAGCATTAGGTTACCTTACCGGTTTGCTATGATCATGGTTGTTTGCAGTCCTTGAGATTTCTCCATGTTCAAATCCAAGTCCAATTGTTTCTCCATCAGGTTTCTGACTTTTTTGTTAGGTCCTAGAGACAACTGAGAGGGGGGGGGGGAGTGAATTAGTTGTCTAATAAATTCAAACCAAACTTTATGCCGGTAGACAATTTTATTAGTTAATTGTAGTACCGGTAAAGATTAATGCATGAAACAGAAAGAGAATAACATCCACAACACATAACACAGATATTTGTACGTGGAAACCTTGTAAGGGGAAAAACCACGGTGGGGCCTTACCCACAATTAGATGATACTACCGTAGATAGTATGTGTGTACAATATGGAGTCTGCACATGCAGAAAGGCCAACTGCCTAGATCTCATTGTTCAATCACAAAATGGGAGTCACACCGACTACAATTGGATGGTTAAATCCAATGATAATGTACTACTCAAAATAACATCTCCATATGTTGGATTCAGTACCAGTTTAACTCTGATATGCCTTCTTCAAACCTTCCTTCAAGCTTGAATGATATCTGCGTGTATAGCTCTACTTATATTCACATATACCTTATTGCAATCCTTTTTCCAATCCCATATCAATCTCACAAATGAGATCTTACATTTATTCCATAACCTAAGACCAATGGAGTAGGTCGTCTCACTAAATATATTACAATAAAATCATTTACAAATGAATCAATATCTGATGCATCATGTCGGCTCAATGCATTTACAATAATAACAAATCATCTTCATAACATGTTGTGCTGATCTGGAATAGATATGCTTGTCGGTGCATAACCTGGACCTATTTGCCGGTAATGACAAATATGCAAACCCAAATAGACCAATGAACAAATCACCATAACAAAGTGTCCAAACAATTTCTTCAACATAACCAAGTAGTCTCCAAGTCATTTCCAAGTGTTGGTGAACAATATAACGTGTTGGTGAACCAAATACTAGTGACTATGCATAAGTCACTGACTTGCCGGTGAACATAATCAAGAGTCTCCAACTACTGATAAATGTTGACAAGTGTTGACATCAATGACAAAACCATATCAACATATCCAAAATAATAACAATCTCCTCCTTTGGCATTGATGGCAACACAAGATGGAAAAACCATACACTAGTACATTCGGGTCAAAATTTTGACAGCAAATCATCGATATTCCGATGCAATTTCGTCGCACTACCAACAAAAAAAGCCGTCAAAAACTTTTTGTCAGAAGTTCCGACTATCCTTGTGGTCATCGCAATTCCGACATCAGCTCCAACCTTTCCGACAACCATCATGGATGCTCATACCTAGAAAGAATACCGTCGCGATCTCAACCTATCATCGGAATTCCAACATCAAAGGGTAAAAATTCCGAGAAAGGAGTGCCGTCGGATGCACAACATCCTTGTTGGAACTCTCCTGGAGGCCATCGTAATTTTAATCCTTTTGTGTCGAAATTACAATGGCCTCTAGGAGAGTTTTGACAAGGATGTTGTGCATCCGACGACACTCCTCTGTCGGAATTTTTACCCTTTGATGTCAAAGTTCCGACGATAGGCCGATTTTTTGGAAAAAAAATTTTTATAGAAAAAGATTGACATTGGTATCTCTCTTCTATCTCTCTTCTCTATCCCTCTCTACTATCTCTCTTCTCTCTCCCCTCTCTAGGTCTCTTTCTCCATCCCTCTCTTCTTCTCTCCCTCTCTACTTCTCTTTCTCTACCCTCTCCAGGTCATTATCTCTTCCTCTCACCCTCTCTCTCTCTCTCTCACCTCTATAGGTCTCACCTTCCATTCCTCCATCATTACCCATGTTGTCAAGTTGCAAGATATTTCCCAAAGTACTTGGTTGCTAGGGTTGATTTGCGTAAGTGTTGGAGTTGGAGTTAGATGAAACCTGCATGATTAAGCTATATTAAGTGATCAAGTCACCAAGATCTCAATTGTAAACATGACTAGGTTGTAGGGTTTTATGGTAGCATAGGTCAAGATTGAGGTATGGTGGTCAAGAATTACCTTCCAATGTACAAAAGACATGAAAATGATGAAGAATGAAGGTGATGAACTCATAGAAGTTTGGAGGAGATAATTTGACTAAGTTAAAATTTTGTTTAAGTCATGGTCATGATACTAGCTTGCTCATCAAGAGAAATTTGTGCGAATGAACCCTAGAAATGTGCCCATGCTAGAGAAGCAAGAATTCCAATAAAACCTAAGGCAATGCTAGTAAGGGGTCAAAATTAAAGAATTAGGGTACAAAAAACAAAATTTGGCTAAGTTGAGATGTTGCTCAAGGATGACCTAAATCATGGAGTGTAAATTAGTCATGAAACATGAGAATGGATAGGTCTTGACCCAAGCAACGTAAGTCCCCCTTGTGATTCTAGCAGATATCACATCACAATCATTGAGTCTATCTACAATATAAAGTCAAAACCTAACTATTGGAATCTTGGAGTCATCCCATTTGATCACGTAGTTTAGCACTTGGGAGAGTTTTGTTCAAGAGGATAGAATACTTAGTATTTTATTTTGTGTTGCATAGTGCATTAAAAACACATCAACAAAAACCATTGAAAGGTTTGGTTAAAGCCTTCGAATCACAATCTCTATGAGAAGCTATCAAGAGTGCCTAGAATTTGGAAACTTTAGTATCCAAGAACATAATTCATAAGGCACCACTTTTAGAGCAACCAAAGAAGCCTATCAATGTAATATTTTATTTACCTTGGATATGTTTTATCCTAAGTGTGATATTCCACTATTAAAAAGCTTAATTAGGTAATATTTTTACTTAAGTAGAATAAGATAATGAGTTGCACATTCTCCTTCTTTGATTGAAACTCTACTTTTTCCTTGTCACAAATTTGGAAACTTGGATAAGCAATTTCTTTTTTTGGTTTTCTACCTCTTCATGATCCTCATGGATTTGGAATCTTGGAAGCTATATATTGTAGGTTTTTCCTCGATTAACATATCAAATGAAACTATTGTGAGCTTTCATATCTTAACATACCAAGGGCTTAAGTTTGGGGATGACAGGGGGATGACGAAGGGGTTGGGGTGGGATGCAAATATATATACAACTTAAAAAATTAATTATAAAAGGATGTGTATAGAATAAGTATAACAACTGTAAATAAAACTTTGCCACACTATGTAAATTTTACAATAAACATTAAAAATATGTCAATGATTATAGAAAGAAGGTTTTGTAGAAAAGTGGCTAATAATTAAAGCCTGATGAAAGCATAAATCCATTATTGTACATTATGAAATGTCATCATGCAAACAAACGATTATTTGATATGAGACAACGAGTTAATTTTGCATATAGTGTATATGATAGAAAGAAAGCTAATACAAGTGCAATGCTTATGCTATACAAAAACTAGTTGAAGAAATTTGATATCAGCTTTCTCTCTTTTCCATCATTCTCATCGAATTGTTCTACCCCATGAACAGGCAAAGAGCCCTTAATGCCTCCAACACCAAGAGCCATGACATACAAACCAGTGTAGAGTATTATAGTTTGTCCACCTTCCACCTGCTTGCAAATCCCAGCTTTGTATGCACTTCCCATGTCACATGTCGGAGGCTTTAGTGAAGGAAAATGTGCTTGTACTATTAATAAAACCCAACCCTGCATATTTCATGAACATCAGAATCTAAACAAGTCAGGAAGAATTTTTGTAAACATTGGAAATAATGGTATTGCAAGTTGAATTCCACTGTCATTTCTGAGCATAAAACAATAGGTTCTATGTTATCACATTCTTTTATTTGTTCAGGGCTGATTAATTAGAACAAAAACATAGGCTCTATATGATCCTAGTTTTCTATTGTACAGAACAAATTGCTTATAGTTGTTTATTTTCCTGGTCCTTAGAGCTTAGTTTACATATTTGCATGCTAGCGGGAAAGGTTTAAACATGGGATGTCAGACGGTTGTTCGCTCAAATTATTGAAATTATTCATCTTATAAGTGAAATCCAGTGTTTTCTTTTGGATAGTTCTGTAATGATGTTAGTAAATTATATGATTGCTTTGAAGGGTTCCTCTGGAGACGAGGAGTTCCATTGGTTTGTTTGCCAACTTTGCCTATTCATAACAATGTGCAAAAGTTATGTCTGTGCTTAGCACTGATATTGTTCTAATATTATATAACCTCCTGCTGGTCACTCCCTTCTTTTGCATTCCTTTGATCATAAGGAGTGAGCGTTAATCTATCTCTAGTCCCCTAATGCCAAAGTGGAGGGCTAAAGCTTAATAATGTGAAGGGCTTTGCATTCACTATCCATAATGAGTCCTCCACTTCCTGCAATACTTGGGTTGTCCTTTGGAGAAATGTCAAAATTGAATTTGAATCTACCTTTCTATTGTGGAACACATTTTCTATAGGCTTCTACCATGGATCCATTTATTAGGGGAATTAATGATCTCAAGATTTGAATGTCTATCCTATGATTTGGATAGGATTTAAGACTTTTAAATATCGAATGCTTGGCAAGAGGTCAAGGCATTTTAGTTATAGTGTTTCTTAGGCTTCTCTGGAGAGAGTTTTACCTTACATGTTTGTGTTCTTTTGTTAAGATATCAATAGTAGTAAGTAGCGTAGTATAAGAATTTGTAGGTCAATGAGATTTCTTGAGATAAGAAAGAATTGACCTCGTAAGAACACACTAACATAGAAGGACAAGCAAATGTCTACATCTAATCTTTGTTATTAAAAAGGCATAATAGAAAGCACCATTAAACTTGACTAAAAGATTGAATCAAACTAAAATGAATTAAAATGGAAAAGGTGGGGTAAGATAATAATCTAAAGAGAAAAGTATGCATAGTTAAGGCTTTGACCATGTCAATGTTTAAAAAAAAAATTCATAAAATTCATAATAATGGTTTCAACTAAAAAAACAACCACGAACCATAATCTTCTTCAATATGTCTCTGTATTTTGTTGACAACTAGACATAACAAACAAAGTCACAAAAGCAAAACTGAGCTTCTTCTATTTGCAAGGAACTTCGCTATCTACAACCATTCCTTTTTTTAAAGAACATTAAAAGGTAAGTATAATAACACACAATACTAAAAATAAGTTTTTGAGTCTATTTTGAAGATGTCAACCAAATTGAGAAACATGTAAATTATAGATCACAAATTCAACATTTTTCTGAATGCTTACAGAGAACAAAAGTTGTAGCAAGGATTCCGCCATGTTTGGATTTATCCACAGGTTTGTTTCTTCAGTCCACATATTCCTCTAGCTAGTGTGCTTCACCTCGTTCAAATTTTTATCAATAAAACATTTTCATCAAGATAAAACCTGCAATCATGTTAGACAAGTATTGAAAGTATAATTCATAGAGAAACCATTTCAACCAGGTTTAGATAGCATATATTCATAACTATTTCAATTTTATGTGAACTACACAATATCTATAATGCATAATTGGAGTTAAACCATAATAGGGCTTGGATGAGAAACATGATAGGGCACCCGAAGCTGTCCACATGCTAAGCCCAAGAGTGGATATACCATCCCTCTTGGCCCCATGTGGCAGTCCGCCATCCATATGAGGTGGTGTGCTTAGTGGGTAAACTTATACCTGCCCTCCCTAGCCATGCTACCTTATCCACCCTTCTATGATTGAGACCCCTTTAATCACAATGGTAGAGGTTGATGGGGAAACCACAATAGGGTATCCTGAGCATCCCTCCCTTCTAAGCCCAAGGGCACGATACACCTTTGCCCCCCTTGGCCCACATGTGGCAGACACATCAGTCATCCACCATGGGGTAGTGTACTTAGAAGAGGATCTCGTCACAGTTTCCCCTCCTTGTATTCCCCTATTAACCCCCTCATGATTTATTGCAACAATTTAAGAATCAAATATTCAATATTATTTCTCATATCCAATGTAGGGGAGGTTATGTATCAAGTATAATATTGCATTGCATATTATTATCTATGTCTATATGAGAATAATTAATCATAAGAGTACTATTATGCTACATAACACAAATGGAGTAAGATTACTATTGCCTGCAGTAAACAATAATTTCATATTTGATCTATTTGCCTGATTGCTGATATATATATTAGGAGTTGATATGCTCTTATGAGTGTTGATGCTGATTGAACTACTTTCCTTGATGCAGATGTAATTTTCAGGTCTAAAGAACCTACCATTGTGTCAAAAAGGCCCATAAGACCCCATTTTCACCTAAAACTTGTCACTTTTGGTCGTAGAAGCATTTAAGGAAAAAAAAAATCACACAACCAATGATATGCCTATACCATACATATTTGAGTTAAAATAAAAATAAAAACTCACAAGGTTTGGAGACCATTAACAATTTGGGAGATTGCTAATACACACACTCAATTTATAAAGTCTCAATTTGATGTACTTAATCTTCGAGAGGCCTATACAAAAGCATTTTGTAATTGCAAACTAAGATAAATTTCCATTTTTGGCAGTTTTCATCATGGATTATGGTATTAAATTCCGACATTCTATTGTCAAGATAAATTCAGAGAACCATTTGTACTCGAAACAAGGGATAGTGAAAAATTACATTATGCAGGATCTCCTACCCTATCTCGTTGAATTCATTCCTACACCAAGTGACTATGAACAAAAGTGTAGGTATTTAACAACAATGACATGGTCCATGGACTAGTGATCCTCCTCTTGATACTCCATCTACAAATGAGAACATCTCTTGTACACGTTGCTACTTCAGAATTAAAAGTTGCTTCTTCTAGAACTTTCCATGATTCTTTGCAATAGGATTATATGTCTTCTAGATTCCCCCCACTAGGACACATTCATATCAAGCATCTTTACTTTTTTGAAAAGTAGACCACATTTCAGATCTAGATGACACCATAATGACTTTGATTTCCTCTTGCAAGATATTCCTCCATCATGTATTGCTTCATCAAAGTTCAAATTTGCTTCTTCAAGGGCTCTCAATGATTCTCTATATAGGATTCTTCGTGTCTATGAGATCCACTTCATTGGGAGGCCTACTTAAACATTTCACATCTGTTTGTGGACTCTCACCTTTCAAACATTTCACATCTTATTGAGCTTCACTTTGTTTCAAGAATAGTTTAATATTCTCTACTTAACAGGGACAACCACGTGAAGGTGGAAGCTCATTTGGCCCCTCCCCCCCCGCAACATCACTCTAAATTCCCCATTAACATCTAACATTCATTCATTATTTCATTCATTCTTTCATCCATTATTAAAATATAACATTCATTAATTATCACATAACGTTCATTAACACATAAAATTCATTAACTTTCATTAAAACGCAACATTCATCAATAATCATCAACACATATCATTCATGAACATTCATTAGCACATAATTACATTCATTAACACATAAAAATCAGTCATTATCAAATAAGGTAGATTACAATCATTTATTTATTTCTTTGTTTTTTCTTTGAAGCTATGAAAAGACTAAGTGGAACATCAGTTTCTTCATCATTTCCCCCATCTTCAAATGTTCTGCCCTCTTCTCGTGCTCTTGATGTATGCCTAGTCCTATACAAAGGATGAGGATGCTGAACCAAAGGGGGGTCCTCTGCAATAACAAAGAATTGGGTTAAATTCAAAACATTTTTTTATTATTGTTACAAGTATTTCATTAATTTAAAGGACACAACCATTACTACACAATACAAAAAACTAACAATAGTGATTAAACTAATTCAAACAAGATAAAATAAAATTGTTGGCCCATGCAACAAAGATGAGAGATAATCAATAATTGAAGGAAACTTCACAATCATATTTGCATAATGTCAAAACACATGCAAACATGAAAATCATAACATGACAAAAATCAATCTCCACATGTTGGAACAAAGATATAAATAAGATAATAGGGTAAGAGGAAACCCGTACCAAGAACCACATACCAACTATCGGCAATTCCATCAAGATAAATGTAGGATAGGATACCACTATGAGCCATCCAATGGTCCATTCTATGAGGAGAACTAAGGGATACTATCTTTGAAAGGTGTGGTCAATAGAGATAATCCCTACTAATGCCATAATATGTCACCATAGCTTCTTGAGTTTTCCATTCTTTTGATGAAAATCTCTCAATATAATGTCACTTTGTCGAGGGTGCCTAACCTTCTCTTTCGTTTATGAGATGCTTTCTATTATAAAGATATCAACAATGTTATTGGTTATTTTCTGAAGGTAGATTCCACAACCTTTGATACCAACCACTCTACTTATGCCTATATCTTGGTGGACATTGACATTTCCAAGACTCTAATTGATGCAAAGCCCCAGGCAAGGTGTGGAATAGGTTCTTCTACTCAAACCTCCAACAAATGACCCTAGAACTTAAAAATAACTTCATGGGGTGTTCAAGACTTGGATATATAGGTTCCATATCACTTCCAACTTGTTTGCTTCTATGCAGGGTTCTATCCCCCCAACGCTCCTAATGGCTGCAGGAGACTCACTGGGCCAAATTGGTCCAACTATGGTTGGAACTCTTCCCAATGAAAATGTGACTAAAAATGGTATGATTTGAAGGTTTCAAGGTCAGAGAGACCTTATCCCAGGCTTGGATTGATTCCCTTAAGGTAATTTTGCAAAGTTGCTGTTTTAGAGGCTTACAAGCCCTTGTAGCCCTACCAGACCAAAATTGTTGTTTTCTCCCAATCATGCCAAAGGAAACCTAAGGATTAAAATTTATTTAGACCCCTACTATGGATTACTAACACATATCCCAAGGGTTCAGGCTGATCAATTATGCAAAGGACCTAACCCTACCCTTGGCTAGTAGGCCTAATAGCCCCAATTAGGTCTATTTTACAAAGAAAGTACCCTTCAAAAGTGCTTCCAAAGAAAATTAATGGTATGTAACTCTTAATTACATGTAAAAACTAAAAACTACCAGGTTTTAGACCTTGGTGACACCCGAAACTCTAGATATGGAACCTTCTTGTATGCCTTCACTAGGTGGCCACATGGAGTTGCCCACCTTAGTGCATCAAACCATTGCTCATTTCCACTCCAAACCTGAAAAATTATTTCAAAATATTAAATTAAATTGTTAAACCTTGATTCTCCTCCAGGTCCATTGAGTGACTAAGAAGGATTAGCAAGTTTTCACCATTTTAATGCCAAAACCTAGGGAACATTGTCCTAACCTAGCAACTTCTAGTAAATTGCAGATATCCCCACTTCAAGAATGAATAAAGACCTCATAATAGTCTCATTTGAAAGGTGATTCACTCTTATAACACATAACATCATTTTTATGCTTCTATCAAGTCCGTACAGTATGGTACAATGATTATAGCAGCAAAATTGCAGGAAAATCATAGAATTTTATTGCTTTTTTTATGCCAAATCATTACAAACGAGTCAACAACCACCAAATAATGGTTGGAATAATTATTTATATCATTCCCATTAGTTATCAACCACTTTTTGAACTATCGGAACCATTTGGAAAGAAGTTGCACTTTTTAACCAAAAACGGTTATTAGCAACTTTGACAATTTTTACAATTTTGACATATTTTAACCAAATTTGACACCTATTGAATCCAATGGTATTAGTGTCATTAAAACATGTCTAAAACATCCTAAGACACATAAAAACACCTACAATACTCAATTCAATACCCCTAGGCCCATATGCCTATGGTGGCTTATCATCCTGCCAAATCCATGGCATTGGGTAACAAGGTGGGGTTTATTACTAAAATCAACAAAATAACCTATCTTATTGCAAATATGGATGAATCAAATCATTATTCCTTTAAAAATTCATGGTCTTTGTCAAGATTTCCTTGGTCATGAGGTACCCCTGCACCACTAATGAGGATGTTGTCTTGATGGTTGAGGATGGGTAGTGGACTTAAACGAAGAGCTATTACCATGGTAGAAGAGTGTGCAAGGAGTCATGCAATCACCTAGTCTATGAAATTGATACAACATACAACATCTTTGGTTAGGAATTCTTCCTCATTGCATGAAGTGACTTTGGTTGAGGATTCCCTCCAGTCTCCTTGATCAAAGGAACTTGAAAATGGTGTCTTGGATGGTTGTTCAAAGAGTTGTTTCAAAATCCCATTGTCAAGCTAAGGGTGTGCATATTGAAAAAAATGAAATGACATTTTTTAGGTTGGAAATAACATTGGCAAGACTCTAGGCCCTTTCAAATCATCTAGTTTGATCTTTTGCTACTGGTTAGTGGCTATTTTATTGATATTTTGATTAAATTGGGTTTTAGGAGTCTATAACCTAAAACCTATTTACCTTTAATAAAAATCATGAGATCCTAAACACAAATACTT
This sequence comes from Cryptomeria japonica, assembly GCF_030272615.1. Classification (NCBI taxonomy): domain Eukaryota; kingdom Viridiplantae; phylum Streptophyta; class Pinopsida; order Cupressales; family Cupressaceae; genus Cryptomeria; species Cryptomeria japonica. Next base: position 437,546,263 of record NC_081412.1, on the reverse strand, counting down.
TTCACTTCCCTTCTCTTTCCTAAGCCCCACAATATATAACAATCAAATAGCTAACACTACCATTACCACTTCCCCCACACATGGGATACACAGTTTTAATCTAATTTGCTAGTGGCATGACTTACAAAGCATAATAATATAACTACCTTGGGGGATGTGTACCAAATGTTAGCATATATATCAACCTTTATACATTATAATTGTAACACCCTATTTCTATTGTTGAGATGTAGATCTCAACATCACTAGACTTCAACTATGTATTAGGGGATGCATATGTTGTTCTTGTGTTTTTTGTCTTGGGTGTTGAATGATGTTTTAGCTTCATTGGTTTTTGTGAGTTTTAGTTGTGGTTGTTGTCCTTGCTTTGAATGGTGTGTTCGGACCATCCCCATGTTTCAAGATGAGGTTCCTCAACATGTCAATTGTTGGTGTTCAATATGATTTGAGGTGGCTATGTTATGTTTATATGCCTCGTTTATTTGAATGCTTTAGTTCATAAATGTGCATAAAATTATTTATGTTTTACTAAATGTGTTCGTTGAATATATGATATCTTGATGCATTGAATTATATTTTTATGATGTTGGTCTTGTTGGGTGTTTATGATGTGCTTCAACTATATATGTATTGAATAGGTATTCTTGACATGTGCATTGAGTAGTTATAGGTACATGGTTATTTCTCCACTTGGCTATAGAGGTTTTAAAGAAAAATGCTCTTCAAAAGCGTTCTTTTGAAAATTTAAAATTTTGAGAGATTTGACTCAATTCAATTGTAAAAGCTTGGGAGTGAATTGGATTTAGGATGACAAAGGATTGCTTGATATGTGCATGGATTCAACTTCATCCATTTTGAGGAAATTACAAGAAAGCCATTTTTTCAAATTTGAAAATGAAGGTAATTGTATTCTTTATCTTTGTATTTGAGTCCTTTTGCATAATGGATGCCATGCTCACCCTTAAGGAAACATTGGAATTCTTTCTTAGAATGAAATTTGAAGCAAATAGAGTAGGATTTAATTTATTTAAAATTTAAAAAAATGACATTTTGTGCCCTCACCATGGCAAGTTTTTAAAAAATGATTGAAATTCAAAGTTTATTGCTTGAATTAGATGTTCACATTTTAACCAAAGGGACACTTTGTATTTCGAATTTTAAAATTTGAGAAAATTTTACCTTCATTAATAAAGTTTGCATAAAATTTTTGGTTTTTACGTTTGGAAAAAATCTAAGAAAATCTGAATTTTCCAATTGAATTTGAATGTTTTAGAATGGAAGATTTGAAGACTCCATTATTTTTCATAATATGCCTTTTAAGACTATTGAAAAAATTATTGATCCAAATTTGTGCCACACTTGATGTATTTTAATTCTTGCCTTGTTTTTTGTGCCACACTTGATGTTGTGAGTATGAAGTAAGGACATAGGTGTTAGAGAGAAGTATGTAATAGCTTCCTACATTTGCTAGGGCACAAAGTGGCCTAAGGATATCTTGTACAGAAATCTCTTAACTAAGTGATAACTAAAGAAAGACATGAGAAATTAAAATGAACCAAGATAACAGTGCACTATTATATTTGGAGTGCTCATATGGACTTGGTATGAGTGTGGAAGACATGCTCATTCTTGGAGTGCTAAGACTTGTATGGTTGAGTAACCTCATCTTCTGTGAGGGGTGTAATTGATTCATCTTGGACAATACTTTAGGCCATTGCAATAAAACTCTTTACCATCTCTTTGGAATCTAGTCCTCTTTCCCATTGAGTTGCATTTGATGAGATATGGTACTCCATCCTTTTTGAGTGACCTTTACATGTAGTGTATGTTGCATGTTTACTCTGTGAAAGATGTGCATATAAGCACTTCAAGACGCAACTTTAATCAAAATTAAGCTGAAACCAGAGTATTATACCCCAATGCAGGAGAATGAGGAGATCGTAGAAGTTCATGATATGATCAAAGATAAAAGGACAAAATGCCTTTAATGGCCTTTATCCTTCGAAGACCCTGCTTGATGAAATCAACATTTAATGATACATTGCTGTCAGTTTAACTACCTCTACTCCTTTGTGTTCTTTATGTTCTAGGAAAGTGGACCATTGAGTATCAAAGCCGAAAGATGTCCATTTTAAATGTTACTCAAGTCTAAATGATAGGACACAAGGAAACTTGTGATGGATTGAAATATGTAGAGGAGTTCTTAATATAGATAGCTTCACTGCAGAAACTTCAATACAAGCACAAAAATCATCTACAGATAGAGAGGAAGAAACTCAGGAAGAAACAAAGGCTTCATACAAGTTTCTACAACCTCCATTACAGCTTATACAAGTATTCAATGCGCCCTTTGCATGCAAGTCGAAGATAATTTACCAAACAAAATTGAGAATTGATCGCTCTACTGCGGCCAAAAACATTCTAAACCCTTGATAGAAAATTCACCTGGACAAAAGTGAGCCAAAAACCTTACCTTGCTTGTGCAGAGATTGCTCCAGTGGGGGGGGCGGGGAGGCAAGACGGTCACCGCTTGCTTCAGTTTTCTTTCAAAATGAAAATGCGTTGTGTTTTTTTTTTTAATAAAATGCCCGTGGTCGTCGGAATTCCAACAAACACAGACATTAAAAAAAAAAAAATCAAATTTTCACACAATGTTCCTTGTCCGTCGAAAACCTCCATCGGAATTTGACCCCAAATGTATTAGTGATAAGAGTGCCAAAATAGAAATACCAAAAATCAAAAACCAAGAATCACCCAAAGAGATCATTAACTAGAAACCAAAATACAAATACATAGAGTAATAATCTCTCCAACAATTTCTCCCCAAAGTAATAATCTCTCCCCAAAGGGATAATGTGTTTCTCCATAGATATCTCTCCCCCTTTGACATCAAATGTCAAAGCAATACAAAAACCAGATTCAAATACAAAATACCAACTCATTACAAATACCACCTACTCCCCCTGAGAAGTAGCTCTCTGCATCAAAGTCAAAATAAAATATTTATTTGTTAATTTTGTCGGTTGATGACAAACATCAACTATCTAAGTCTCTACCAGCGGGGGTAGAACTCCATGCTACTCTCTAAGATATTAAAAAGTCTCCTTAGGTAAAGGCTTCATAAAAATATCTGCAATCTACTCTTTAGTATTCACATAAACCAATTTCACTTCTTTTGCTTCAATATTCTCTTTCAAAAAATTAAATTTGATAAAACATGTTTAGTCTTTGAGTGCAATACCGGGTGCTTAGATATATCAGTTGCTGCCATATTATCACAGTAAATAGTTATAGGTTCCTTGCATTTTACCTTTATGTCCTTCAACATTTGCTTAATCCATAATACCTATGTACAATTAGTTGTTGTTGCAACATATTTTGATTCTGCTGTTGATAAACATGTGCAACTTTGTTTCTTGCTCAACCAAGAAATTAATCTACTACCAAGAAAAAATGCTCACCAGTGGTTTTTTTCTGTCATCTACATCTCCTACCCAATTTACATATGTGTATGCACATAAATCAAAGTTTTCATCTCTAGGATACCATAAGCCAAGATTTGTAGTGCCTTGTACGTACCGGAAAATCCTTTTTACTATAGATTCATGATTTTCTTTAGGATTACTCTAAAATCTTAAGACAATACATACTGAATTCATAATATCAGGTCTTATTTATGTCAAATACAGTAAACCTCCTATCATAGACTTGTATCTAGTCGGATTAACAAGTGCTAATTCATCCTTCAATGATAATTTATCAGTTGGAGTCATAGGTGTGCTTACCGGTTTAGAGTGTTCCATTCCAAATTTCTTTAGTAATTCCTTCAAGTAGTTAGATTGACATAAGAATATACCTTTATCAGTCTGTGAAATCTGCAATCCTAAAAAGAATTTTATCTCCCCAATCATAGACATTTCAAATTCTTGCTGTATTTTATTAGAAAAGTCTTTACATAATCCATCTTCTCCTCCAAAGATTATATCATCAACAAAAACTTCAATAACCAAGATGTCATCATTAGTCACTTGGTAGTATAGATTGTTGTCTACATTACCTTTAGTGTATCCAATCTTCAAAAGATATTTTTCCAATCTAGCATACCAAGTTGTAAGAGCTTGCTTTAGTCCATACAAAGCTTTCCTTAACCTGCAAACCATATCTTTGTCATCTGTCAATGAAAATACATTAGGTTGTTCAATATAAACTTCTTCTTCAAGATCTCCATTTAGAAATGCACATTTAACATCCATTTGATATAATTTATAGTTCTTGTGGGTTGCAAAAGCCAAGAATAATATGACTGCCTCAATTCTAGCTACCGGTGCAAAGGTTTCATTATAATCAACTCCTTCTTTCTGTGAATATCCCTTACATGCTAATCTTGCTTTGTTTCTTAGTATCTTTCCATCTTCATTAAGTTTATTTTTGAATACCCATTTAGTTCCAATTACATTTTTGTCTTTAGGTCAGGGAACTAATGTCCATGTATTGTTCTTTTCAATTTTTTCCAATTCATCTTCCATAGCTTTAATCCAATATTTATCTTCACATGCCTCATTAATTGATGCTGGTTCAATTTGAGAAATAAGACATACCTCTTCATTTGCCAATCTTCCTCTAGTCATAACTCCTTGATACTTGTTTCCAATTATCTGATCTCCAGAGTGATTCAATCTTACATACTAGGGTGTTTTTACTTGTTGTTGTTCTTCAGTGACTGTTGAATCCTCAGATGATGTCGGTATAACTGGATCAACATTCTATACCGATGTACTCATTGTAGGTTCATTTTTTATTATCTCTATTGTCGGTTCAGAGTCCATGTACCTTGAATTTTCTCTAAACTGTTCATCAATCTTCACATTTGGACTCTCAACATTTTTCTGCAGTCTCTTGTTAAAACATGTATATGCCTTGCTCTTAGATGAATAACCAATAAATATTCCTTCATCACTTCTAGGATCAAATTTGCCAATATACTCATCTCTTCTAATATAGCATTTACTTCCAAATATTCTGAAATATTTAAGAGTAGGAGTATTACCAAACCATAATTCATGAGGGGTCTTACCAATTTCACCTTTGATGTGAACTTTGTTGAATGTGTAAACTGTTGTATTAACTACTTCTCTCCAATATATATGAGGTAGGTTTGCTTCTGATATCATGCTTCTAGCTGCATCCAAGATAGTTCCATTTTTCCTTTCCATAACTCCATTCTGTTGGGGTGTCCAAGGTGCTGATAATAGTTCCATTTTTCCTTTCCATAACTCCATTCTGTTGGGGTGTCCAGGGTGCTGATAACTATCTTTTGATCCCATGCACTTCACAGAATGTATTAAATTCCTTAGATGTGAATTCACCTCCTTGATCCGATCTCAAACATTTGATTTTCTTACTGATTTCATTCGCTACCATCACCTTGAATAGTTTGAATTTCCCAAAAGCTTTTGATTTCTCCCTGAGAAAAGTAACCCAATACATTCTAGAATAGTCATCAATGATTAGCATAAAATACCTCTCTCCTTGTAAACTTCTAGTTCTTGGTAGACCACATAAATCAGTATGAATTAATTCAAGAGCATTATTGGATTTATCTGGTATACTCTTAAAATATGCTCTAACTTTCTTTCCAAATTGACATTCCTTACATATCTGATTGTGAGGTTTAACAATCTTAGGTAAATCTCTTACTACCTTAGTTGTATTGATTTTCACAATGCAATCAAAATCTGCATGACAAAGTCTCTTATGCCATAACCAACTTTCATCAATATGAGCAATCAAACATGCCTTCTCATAGTTATTCAAATGAAATATATTACCTCTAGTCTGATTAGTGGTTGCAATTTCTAAGCCACTTCTATTCATGATTGTGCATTTATCATTCTAGAATTGTAATTGAAATCCTTTTTCAACTAATTGACCAACACTCAAAAGATTATGCTTCAAACCTTCAACATAGTAAAATTTATCAGTATTGTGCTTACCATCAAAAGATATAGTGCATTTTCCTTTGATCAAACAAGCTTTATCATCTCCAAATCTCACTAGACCTCCATTGTATTCCTAAAAGGTTAAGAATTTACTTCTATCACCAGTTATATGATGTGAACATCCTAAGTCAGTGATCCATTCATCCTTATCATCAATTTTAGCTATCAGGGCCTTCTCTACCGGTTGAATAGTAGGTGCCGATTGATCTTCTGTTATAGCAAAAAATCCCATCCATTGTCTGTTGGATCCTCATCAGAATCATTAGTAACTAATTCATCAGCATAGTAACAAGATTTGTCTCTATTCTTCTTAAACTTGTATCTCTGATATTCAGTGTTAGGCTTATATGTTCTTTTAACTTCTTCTTTCAATCTTGCATGTCTATCAGGACACCTAGATGCCATGTGACCAATCTTATTATAGTTAAAACATTTAAAGGGTCCTTTACCTTCATACTTACTTCTAACTAGACCTTTAGGCATTTTCCTTGCAAATAGTGCTTCAAGTTCTTCCAATTCTTCACTTTCTCTCCTGCTTTCTTCAAGTTCTCTTGCATAAAAGGCTTTCCAATCAGATTTGTCAAATGATGATGATGATGATGCAGATGATGTTGATGCTTTAAAAACTAGATTTGTCTTTATTGTAGCAATAGGACCAAATTCCTCAAGTTCAAAAGATGAAAGTTTTCCAATTAGAGTGTCTCTAGATACTGATGTATTAGGCATTGTTCTCAATTCATTTATAGTAGTAACTTTCATTTTATATGTCGATGGAAATGCTCTCAAAACTTTAGAAATAATTTCATCTTCACTTAAGGTTCCTTCACAAAATTGTATACCCAAAACAATTTCATTTACTCTTTCCATACAAGCAGAAATTCTTTCATCTTCTTCCATTTTCAGATTTTCATACCTGACCCAGAAGCATTCAAGTTTTGCAATTTTGACTGTGGAAACTCCTTCATTCAATGTTTCCAATTTCTCCCAAATAGCTTTAGCATTAGATCTATCTGATAATCCCATGATTTGTTGATCTGACAATGTGCTCAAAAGCACTTCTCTTGCTTTGCAATCATTTTCCTCATCTTTAGCCAAGGTTGGTGGATTAGGTTGACCTTGAGTAGGAGCAGTATAACCATTCTTTGTAACATCCCATATTTCCTTTCCAATGCAATTCAAATGTGTCTCCATTTTGATCTTCCATATGTCATAGTTGGTTCCATCAAGTTTAGGACTGTCCTTCTTGAAATAGTTAGAAGACATTGGATCTCCTTAAGCTGTTAAACTTTTGCAAAAAAAGGACTAGGCTCTGATACCGATTGTTAGGTCTCGAAGACAACTGAGAGGGAGGGGGGGAGGGTGAATCTATTTTCCATAAATTCAAAGCAAAATTAACTTAACCAAAACTTAATGCTTGACACCGGTAAACCAAACTTTATGTCGGTAGACAGTTTTAACAGTTAATTACAGTACCAATAAACATTAATGCATGAAACAGAAAGATAATAACATCCACAACACATAACATAGATAATTGTAATTGGAAACCCTCAAAGGGGAAAAACCACGGTGGGAAGCTTTACCCACAATCAGATGATACTACCGTAGATAGTATGTGTGTACAATATGGAGTCTGCACATGCAGAAAGCCCAGCTCCCTACAACTCACTGTTTAATCACAAAATGGGAGTCACACTAACTACAATTGGATGGTTAAATCCAATGATAATGTATTGCTCAAAATAGCATCTTCATATGCTAGATTCAGTACCAGTTTAGCTCTGATTTACCTGTATGCGGGAAAAGTGGGCTGATAGAACTTAATATGTGAAAATATTGCAAAATGACTTGCCCACACACACACACAGGACCTCTTGGTGCAAGCTATGGAGTAACGTAGTATTACTCAGCTTCCCAAGGTGGGTCCCATGGTTCTCTATCTCACAATGTCCCTTAAACCAATGTTTTGCTCTCAGATCACTGAGCAAAATGGTTCAGGGATGGTAAATGCAAGAATGAGAGATGCTCTGATAGATTTTTAGAATGAAATGTGTTATAAGCTATGTATGATTTTAAAATGCAATAAACTAAATGATAAGATGACAAGATTAGTATGAACACTATCCTAGCATACTATATTTAGTCTATGATTGAACTAAAATGATAAAGAAATTATTCTAAACATGCATATTTAGTCTAATTCCTTATTTAAGAGAGACTAAATGATGAGCATATATGAAATGAGAAAGCTTGAATGTATTTGAGCATAAGTGTGATGCTACAAATTTGAAGGATGATTGTTATGGAGGAATGAGAGCTCTATTTATAGCAAAAACAGGGCAATGGATGGTCATGATTGAATGGTTTAATCAAGGGTTGAGTTTGAAAGTTGGGGATCCATGTTTGTAATTGGCACCAATGAAATGGTGACAAGTGTCAACATAGGGTTGGGTTGAGAGAAGGGGTTGGAGATATTGAATGCCTAAGAAGACCTCATGGTTATCTAGAGGGTAAGGGTCAAGCTTAAGTTAGGATTACCCACTGGATTAAGAGTTAATCCAAGGATAAACCTTTGTGCAAATGATTAAGAGATAATCATAGTCAAAGCATTAAAGGCCTGATGAAACCCTTGGGTTGGATGAAGGTTGAGTCAAAACAAATGTTTTAACCATGTAGGAGGGTTTGAGTTAACCATTAATGGTTATTGGAGACTTTGGGGGATTAAGTGGTTGAAAGTTGAAAGCCTTTAATGGTTATCAAAGACTTTGAGGAATTAAGTGGTTGAAGGTTGAAAGCCTTTAATGGTTATCAAAGACTTTGAGGGTTTGAGAAGTGACTTTCTTTTGCTTAGGGATGTGACAAAGTTTAGAGAAGGGGTTAGGTTAATTAGAAGCAATTAGAAGATTCTAGAAGGGATTAGAAAGGGGTTTGGGATTTTGCAAGTGGATGGAGGGATAATAGGATTTAATTGAAATAAAGTATTTCATTCAATTTGGTTGCAATTAAATAAATTAGATTTATTCAATTTAGGATAACTATTTAATTAAATTTGAATTTAATTAAAAGTGGATAGGGGGGATTTAATTGAATAAAATGATTTATTCATTAAATGGGTATAGTGAATTTAATTGAGCAATTTACTTAATTAAATAGAGGAATGCAGGTAATTTAATTAAATTAGATTTAATCAAATAGAGAAATGAACATAAAATATTCATTTAGGAATATGGTCATTTTTATACGTCTACATTTTGCCCCTCTTTGAAGTGACGTGTGTGCACATGTTATTTCAAAGAAAATGATGTGTTTTTGTGATTTATGATCAAATGCAATTTTTGTGTTGCTCTTATGATTTGCCAGTCGTGCCCCAGATTTGATTTGATGTGTGATGCCCCCTCGAGAGATGAATCAATATTTGAAAAATTTTTGATTTAATTTGATGAGTTGCGTATGATGTGTATGATTTCGTGTATGTGAAATGTGGGCAAATTGATTCATCTCCCAATAAATTACAAATGTTATGTTATAGGGGAGACCGCGACCATATTACAGGTCCATTTGGCTAACCCTAATTTCATTTTCCTCCTATAAAAGGGGAAAAGGGCTTGAATTAGAGTCATTTGTGCTTTATTGACTTTGGAGAAAGAGAATTTGGTCTGCAAAGAAAATGTCTATTTCTTATCATAGACACTGTTTCGAGCGCGTTCGGAGGTATTGGAGACCTGCAGTGCGTGGACCACCAGTAAGTCAACATTTTTGACTCCCTTTTGACTTTTCATTTTGTCGTTTTTAGTCATTTTTTGAATTTCAAAGTTCGGGTTTAACAGTTTAGCGCGTCTAGGGCGTAGATTAGCGCATACGAAGTTTAGAGTAGTGCATCGAGTCAAATTTTAGGGGTCGCGTCCGAAATAGATAGGATAGCACATAAAAGAAATAGGCTAGCGCATGTAGGTAGAATAGCCCATGACAGTCGTCGGGTAGCGCGTAGGGTAGACCTAGTGCATAGGGGTCGTAGGGGTTCACATAGGTAAGGGGGTTTAGCGCGTAGGGTTAATCTAGCACATAGGGCCAAATGGGTAGCACCTAGGAGGTGTAGATTAGCGCCTAGACAGAGTCTAGCGCATAGGGTGGGTTAGGTAGCGCATGGGGGGAAAATTTTAGCGCGTAGAGTCAGTCTAGCGCATAGGGTAAATAGATTAGCACGTAGGAAAGACAGCCTAGCGCGTGGGGGTTTTTAGCGCATCGGGAAAAATTTTGCGAGATGAGTTGATTTGAAAATTTGTTTTGGTCTGTCTGTCATGATTTTATGCTTTTGTCCAATATGAGTGTTGATATATCTTGTTTTGATTGGCGATTTTCCAAGTTATGTATAGATATCAATTTGTTGTGTTGATCAAAATATGATTTGTTTGCGTGTTCTGTTTCAAGTTCAATGTGTGAAGCCTGAGTTGTGTTACAAGCTGATATGGGTTGGAAACTTGAGTTGTGTTACAAGCTGATATGGGTGGGAAACTTGAGTTGTTTTACAAGTTTATGTGATTTCGGAGACTTGAGTTGTGTTTCAAGTTTTGATATGGTTTTTGAGAACTTGAGTTGTGTTACAAGTTGATATGAAATGATAGGCTTTTGAACTTTGATATAGATGAGCAAATTGTTTCATGTTGTTGATGTAAGTTTGATTTTGATATCTTTGTTTTGTTGTAGAAACTGATATTGGATTTTTTTTGCTTGTTGACAGGAGCGATTGGGCGTGGTTCAGTCGTGGGAGAGATTTCCCAGACCGTGGACATTGATACTGCGATTGTCGCAGGCTGATCTTGATATTATCGAGAGATGTGGATTGACTTCTCTCTTGGATATGCCTCGGTTCACTGTGAACCGAGGGCTACTGACAGCACTTGCGGAGAGGTGGCACAGTGATACGAACACCTTCCACTTTGCCACAGGAGAGATTACAGTCACACCAGAAGACTGTTACAGGATCCTGTGCATCCCGGTAGTAGGGGCACTACTACCCTACGAGCAGTCAGAGGAGGGTGGTACAGAGGCACTACGCCGTATTTTTCAAGATGATATCGTCTGTGGCTATGAGATCCCATGGCAGGAGTTTTTGGACTTAGATTATGCACCGCTGCCATCCGTACTAGCAGGGTTTATTGGTGGATTCCTTTGTCCTGATCGCAGGTCAAAGGGATTCTCGGTGGGATGGGGGCTAGTTTTGGAGGAGATGGTTACATAGGGGTACAGATTTGCATGGGGGTCAGCGATGCTGGCCCATTTATACAAGGGTCTGCATGAGGTAGTATACCTCGATTACGACAGTTTGTCAACTGGCATGACATTATTACAGGTATGGTGCTGGGAGCACATTCCAGTAGCGAGGCCACTAGCAGACAGGGATAGGTCCATAGGATGTGCATATGCCTATGGATACAGGGGTCTAGTTGTCTAGCGTAAGCTAGGCAAACTAGAACACTGGAGGAGAGTACTGGATGACATAGATACGGTTACCTGGCGACCATATACAGGATGTGAGGTGTGGGCAGAGGATGGGCTGGAGATGCCCTTTGTATTTATGACTAGGTACCTAATTGGGAGGACTCCATTCGTGATTGAGCGGTTTGTGGTGACCCGAGTTTTGAGGCAGTTTGGGTGCCAGTAGGGTATTCCTCAAGGAGCATGCCTATATGCACAGCGGCAGCAGGATGTGGCTGATTGGGGGCCGACCATTGATAGTGTCATGGTGGTGGAGGAGTTTGTGGGGTTGGCCAAGCAGATATGGGACTATGCCCCGAAGATTCAGGATACGGGTATGACAGATGAGTTTGCCCGATTGTTTTCTACGTGGGCAGTGGCCAGGATATCTGATCCTTAGGAGATGAGGCCATCGTTTGATTCAGATGAGGAGGAGGGAGATGAGGGAGATGATGGAGATGATGGGGATGATGGAGGAGATGGATGAGGGAGAGGAGCTAGAGGGAGGCAGGGAGGTAGAGTGAGGAGAGGAGATAGGGGTGTGGAGAGAGCAGTACGATAGGGGAGGATAGATAGAGGGAGAGGTGGATTGGCTATCGGAGCCAGTGGAGATGGGAGAGTGGGGGAGGTGCTAGCTGCAGTGGGTGGTACAGAGGAGGCTATGCGACCAGCGTAGAGGAGGAGGACAGATGTGCTCCCACCTCCAGCACCGAGGATAGGCCGAGTGGGAGGGGTTCCTCCAGCACAAGTACCACTACGGGTTTGGGTCCTTGGTCATATGGAGGATGCTCAGATCCGGACCTTGCAGATTATTGTTCAGCAGCTGCAGGCACAGATTTTGACCTATCAGTGACAGATTTCTCAGTTGACCACTGAGCGAGATACTGAGATAGAGCGGCGGGGATGAGCGGAGGAGGTGGTGGCGAGCATGAAGAGAGCAGTGGCGGGTGGTCCGATGAGAGACACCCTGAGAGAGTTGGCGCTAAGAGCCCAGGAGGCAGAGTATTACAAGCGGCACTATGAGGTGGTAGTACCCAGGGACCGGCGAGTACAGAGCTTTGCGCAGTCGAGATCCAGCCGATCTCGAGCTACTGGGTCACGGTCCGAGAACCGAGGTGTTATGGGGCCATCGAGATAGGACTCTCCTGGAGATCCAGGGGTGGGTACATCTGGAGCGAGACCATCTCCGTCAGGGGATAGTCATACTTGAGAGACATGGTCTCTGTTGTAGTTGTGGATCATTGTTATTCTTTTGTACTGGACACAGTTTTGACACATTTTGTACATTTGGATCATTTTTGAGATATATATATATATATATATATATATGGCACCATTTTTGATCATGTGATGTGTTTATATGGATGCATTTATTTGGGTTATTTTGTTTATGTGATGCAATGCTTTAAATAGATGATATAATGTATGATGCAGGATGTATGTTTTTTTGTTTATTTTTATATGTTGTGAGATGTATCTTGAAAATGAGATGTATGATTTGATATGCAACTATGGTTTAAATGATATGCAACTAATTGTAAAATGATATGCAAACATGTTAAAATGATATGAAAACATGCGTTAATGATACGCAACTAATTGTAAAATGATATGCAACTAATTGTAAAATGATATGCATCTAATGTTTGTGGAGCATCCCTCATTCTGTATTTGCCATCTAATACAACCATGTGTTTGCTTTCTTTGTAGGTTTCATCATTGAGCATTGATTTGTTTAGGATATGTTGAAAATTTATACAAGCATAATGGTATAATTGAACCATAATGACCTGAGAAAAATTTACATGATTTTTGATTTTACAAGATAGCACAAGCATCAAGGTATAATTGAACCAGGATGACCTGAGTGTGTATTGCGTAAATAGACAAGATTTGATCATTTGTATACGTGAAGTGGAATCGTGCCTTCAGTGATATTCGATATATCATGTCTTGAGACGTGTATTCACACAGTACAAATGATCGCCTCCCAGATAGAAGACTAAGAAAATATTGGAAGTTCCCCTTGACCTCTAGCTGTGAAGCATTGAGTGAGACAAGGAAAAGAATCCAAAAATTCAAAAAGTTCAAAATGCAAAACTAGTCAAGACTTTACGCAAGAATGCAATATTTAGTACTTCAAAAAATCATCCATCCTTGGTATTTTTGTGAATTGTTTTGTTTTGGTTTTTTGCGATGAAGCGTAGTTTTGGTTGTTGGATGTCATGCTTCTGAGCTTTTGCAATAGTTGTGATGTCTTGAATGTTTGCAAGTTTTTGAACAAGTTAATGCCCCTAGCTGAGTGTGCCTCTTGATATGATTATGTACAGTGATTTCCAAGCCATGGTCGGATGTGGTAAGAGGATATATATAGACAAATCAGGATAGTGACTATGCTAAGTATGTCTTGAATGGATAGGTGCTAAGTGTCGGTCGATGGCCGATAGTGTTTGTATGGATAAAATGGGATTGAGATAGATAGAGGAGCTGTTCTTTCACAAGAGCTCCTATTTACTAGGTTTTCACCATTTATTTTTATTTGTACTTTATGTTTTTTCTTTTTCTGGACTTTTTTAATTTTTTTTATTTTTTTGCGTATTTTGGCTTTTTTCCGTGCACTAGGCCACTTAAGTGTAGTACCTCTTTAGATGGATGCTATTAGTTGGTTCATCCAGCATATCTCCTTTAGAATTTGTTAGTTGATAGGCACCTGATCCATAGACTGATATGATAACATAGGGACCCAACCAGTTAGGTTCAAATTTCCCTTTCTTTTCTCGATCTTGCTGATTTCTTGGATTTTCTTTGAGGACTAGGTCACCAACTTTGAAGTTGCGAGGAATGACCTTGTGATTGTAGCTCCTGCACATGCATTGTTGATATGCTTTGAGATGGGTATAAGCATGTTGGCGTCTTTCATCTAATAGTTCAAGTTCTTATAATCGGTTAACTCGATACTCTTCATCCGAGATTAAGCCTTTCAAAGAGACTCTAAGAGAGGGGATTTCTACCTCCAGGGGTAAAATAGCTTCTGATCCATATACCAATGAGTATGGTGTTTCTCCTGTAGGTGTGCGGATGCTGGTTCTGTATGCCCAAAGTGCTGGATTGAGTTGTACGTGCCAATCTTTGCCTGCATCATTCACTATTTTCTTGAGGATTTTCAGTATTGTCTTGTTAGATGCTTCTGCTTGACCATTTCCCTACGAGTAGTATGATGTAGAAAACCTATGTTAGATTTTGAATCTTTCACATAGTTCCTGTACATCTTGGTTTTTGAAAGGTCGTCCATTATCTGTGATGATTGAACTTGGAATACCATATCGACAGATCAGATAATTTAGGATAAAAGAGGCAATTTGTTTCCCTAGCACTGTGGTCATAGGAACTACTTCTATCCATTTGGTAAAGTATTCTGTTGCTGTTATAATGAACTTGTGTCCATTTTAAGACGAAGGATGAATTTTGCCAACCAAGTCTAGTCCCCACTGACAAAAGGGCCAGGATGTTGTAAATGGCTGTAGTTCCTGTGCTGGTGCATGTATGAGATTACCATGGATTTGGCATTTAGGACATTTCTTAGCGAAGTGATAGGAGTCTTTCTCCATTGTAGGCCAGTAGTATCCCATTCATAGAAGCTTTTTAGCAAGAGTAGTGCCACTAGAATGTGTGCCACAAATACCTTCATGAAGCTCATGTAAAGTAGAATCAGAATCATTACGATCAAGGCAACGAAGAAGAGTACCATCAAGACCTCGATGATATACAGTATCGGTGGTAAGGGTGTAACGGGCAGCTTGTTGGATAAAGTTATGATTTTGGTTATGGGATTGGTCAATAGGTAAGATATTATGCTTGAGGTAGTCATATATTGGTCCATATAATGGAGAATCTGAACCAGTCAAGGCATAAATAACCTAAGATTCAGAGTGGTCATAGGCGGGGGAGAACAATTGCTCTACCAGGAACTTGTAATGACTCTGTTGCTCTGGAATTTGTAGTAGTGAAGCGATAGTAGCCATTGCATCAGCTGCTTTGTTGTTCAACCTTGGTATTTGCTTGAAGGAAATGTGTACAAAATACTGTTTGAAATCATCCACCATTCGTTTGTAGGGTAGTAGCTTGTCATCCTTTGTTTGATAGTCATTGTTGATTTGATGGACAACCAGTTGTGAGTCCCCATAGACCTTTAACTCTGTGATTTTCCATTCTATGGCCATTTTGATGCCTATGACCAGTGCCTCATATTCAGCCACATTATTTGTGCATGGAAACATAAGCCTATATGATCTTGGTATAGTGTGTCCTTTAGGAGTGATGAACAGAATGCCAACACCGAAACCATGTTGTGTATAGGATTCGTCAAAGTATAGGGTCCATTGTTTAGTAGAAAGAGTAAGAACGTCTCTGTCCAGAAATTCAATCTCCATGGTGTGTTTGCCGGGGAGTGGTGCTTCAGCCAACTGATCTACAATTGCTTGTCCCTTGATGGCTCGTCTTTCTGTGTATTGGATGTCAAATTCACTGAGAATTATGACCCATTTAGCCAATCAACCTGTAAGAGTTGCCTTGCTGAGTAGATATTTGAGAGGATCAATTTTTGCGACTAGCTTGATGGCATGTGCTAGCATATAATGTCAAAACTTCTGAGATGCGAAGACCACTGTTAGGCAAGCCTTTTCAATGAATGTATAGTTGAGTTCATAGCCATTCAATGTTTGACTGATGTAATATATGGCGCATTCCTTTCCTTGTTGATCTTCTTGTGCCAATAGTGCCCCCAGTGATATATTTGTTGTTGAGATATATAAGATAAGAGGCTTTCCTGTGATTGGTAGGACCAGAACTGGTGGATTCATCAGGTACTGTTTGATTTGGTAAAAAGATTCTGCACACTTGGCCTCCCATTTGAATGGTACATTTTTGTGTAGTAAATGGTTAAATGGGAGACTTTTATCTGCTAGCTGAGCGATGAATCGCCTGATTGATTGAATTCATCCTTGTAGAGATCTGAGTTGACTAATATTCTTTGGTGGTGGCATGTCCATAATGGCTTGTACCTTTGTTGGATCTACTTCAATACCTTTAGCTGAGACAATGTAGCCTAGTAACTTCCCTGATGTAACCCCGAAGACACACTTCTTAGGGTTGAGCCTGACCTGGAATTTCTCTAAGTGATCAAAAATATTTGTTAGGATGCCAAGATGTTTAGCTCTAGTGAAGGATTTAGCTAATAAATCATCCACATAGTCTTCCATAAATTTGTGCATCATGTCATGGAAGATTGTTGTCATTGCTCTTTGATAAGTGGCCCCTGCATTCTTTAAGCCAAAAGGCATAACATTCTAGCAATACATTTCCCAAGGACAAGTGAATGCGGTTTTATCTTGATCTTCGGGGGCTATTTTGATTTGATTATAGCCTAAGAAACCGTCCATTAGTGAGAGCATGGCATGGCCTGCTGTGAGATCTACAATTATGTCTATACTGGGCAGAGGAAAGTCATCCTTTGGACAAGCTTTGTTGACATCTCTGAAGTCAGTGCAAATTCTGATACTACCATCTGGTTTTGATACTGGAACGATGTTGGAAATCCATTCTGCATAGTCAATGGGTCGGATGAATCTGACGTCTAATAGTTTCTTTAGTTCAGTTTTGACCATGAGTGCCACCTGTGGATTCATCTTGTGTAGCTTTTGCTTGACTGGTTTAACTCCTGTAGAAATGGACAAGTGATGCATGATTAAGTGTGGATCTACTCCGAGCATATCAGCATATGACCAAGAAAAGTTAATTTGTTGTCTTTTAAAGAAGATGATGAATGCTGATCTTTCTTCCTCTATCAGAGATTCTGCAAGGTGTATGTTTCTAGCTACTTCTATGGTACCAATGTTGATTGATTGAGTGGGCTCAATCAAAATGGGTGATCACTCATGAAAGTGTTCAGGAAGAGTGTCAAGTCTCCCATCGTTAGGTGCCTTAAAAAGGTTTTCACCCTCAGATGCGTCCTTTATTTTTACTTTTTTGTGATCTAGAGCTACCATTGACTGGTTTTCAGCATCAAATCCTTTATTTAGTTCATTTTTGCAACTGAGAGACTTCGTACTCCCTGATTGATAGACATCGTTACTTTGTTCATTGGTAGAGCCTGTTTCCGGATTTATGGTACATAGGTAATGGATAATAGATTCATCATCTGGGAAAAATGGTATATCATGGATTTCAAGTTCATCCCAGTCAATGAGGTCAGGAAAGACAAGTGGTAAGGAATTGTTAGGTGGATCAAGTTCAGCTACTGTGAGTGTTAGGATGGAGTTTTCGTTGTGATGGGCCTTGGTTGTAAAGAAGTCCAGGATTTTGTCGAGGTCCTCGATGGTATTATCTTCCACATAGACTTGTTCATAATGTTTCTGTTCGCTTTCCTTGGCATCATAGATATTTTGTGGTCCAAATTCAAGAGGTCTATCTTCTGCATTATGTTCTTCTTGAGAAAGGGATATAGAATCAGTATCATCGGGGATATCTATAGTAGCATTGGAGCAGGTACCCCATTCATATTCATTGGAATCCGTCTCATAGGCATCGTCCCAGATTCTATTGGTGCTGCAAATAGGTATGTTGTATGGTGAAAACAAATCTTTGATAATGGATACCATTTTGATGGTTTTTGTTGATTCTGTATTAGATCCGTCTTCTACTTACTGGATTTGTTCATAAACTGTACTTCCTCGGGGAGGAATAATGGTATCTAGAGATGACATGATTTGTTTTTGAGACATTGGTGTTTGAATATGAGCTACCACTGCAGATAGGGCCTTCTTATGACTTAGAAGCTTTCCCTGATGCAACTTCTGATCTTGACGTTCCCGTGCCTTGCGGATTGTTTCTGCTGATTCAAAGAGTGCTTCCTGCCAGGATTCTTTTTTGTACTTCTTCTTCACCTTCCATTGAGCTTTTGTAGTTGTGTGTGGCAGCTGTTTCAAGAGGAATGTGAGTTTAGAACCCAATCCCGCTTTGTTTCTACTAGGTTGTGAAGGAAGATCTATAGGTTCAGTGACTCCTTCTTTGCATTTTCCAATAGGTCCTTTACCGCCATATCCCATTTGCTTCATGATTAAGTAGCCTTTTCCATATAGATGTGTTGGTAGAACAATGTCTAGAGTGGCTGCTCTACGATCTTCTTCCTCATCTTTGTATAACTAGCTAAGAACGTCTTTGTCTTCCAATTCATGTGCTAGAGTACCCAATTGGATGAAGGTACCATCAAATTTAGTGACGGGCTGGGTGGCCAGATGTGTTGATGTAGTAGGCAAACCATGCAATCTAGGTGATGTTGGCAATTTGGCCAAACACAAAGGCTCCAAAGAGTATTCTCCCATGCCCTGGTCTTTGATTTGCATCTTTTGCTTAAAGTCTCCCCATAAGGAGTTTGATTTTGCTGTTTGTGGATCTGATGTTGAAGATCACTGCATTTCTCTATTATGAGGAACCAAACTGTCTTGGGCTGCCCCCATTGCGTTGCAATGTTGGAATGGATTATGATCAGTTGATATGGATATTTCTTGTCCATCATAAGGAAACTTGACACACTGGTGATATATGGAAGGTACAACTTGCATTTCATGTATCCAGGGTCGTCCTAACAAGATATTGTAGGTTAGATCAATATCTAAGACCTGACATATAGTATCCTTTTGTACTGGTCCTACTTGATTAGGTAATATCACTGTTCCTTTAGAGGACCTTTCCTCATCATCATATGATTTTATGGTAATCTTCTTGCAAGGATCAATAGATTCTTCTGAGAAGCCTAATGCACGGATAAGCTTTAAAGTACATATATTAAGTTCGGCTCCTCCATCTATTAAGACTCTTTTTACTCGATGTTTGCAAACAATGACTTCAATGTGGAGAGGAGTATTATGTGGATGACTCAAGGAAGTATTATCATGCTCTGAGAAGGTGAGGTTATGAGGTCCTATCATATGGGCTACCATGGCTTGAAATCTGTCTGTATCCAGATTTTGGGGTACATTTGTTTCTAATAGCGCTTGCTCCAATATGTCTTTGTGTTTTGGTGATAATTTCAATAATTCTAGGATAGATATCTGAGCTGGAGTCTTGCATAGTTGGCTAACCAAGTCATATTGGATTTTTGGTGTGGTAGGTGTAGGTGTAGTATTTCCCTTCAAGACATATTTCTGAGTTCGGGTTGTTACATTGACAAATTCATGATCATGCCGATCTCGAATGGTGATGACATTGACTTGATGATCTTCAGCTGATATGTGGTTGATTGTGTTGTTGTAGATGTGATTAATACGAGCTCCGCGTGTATCATTTGAAGTTGATGCTCCATCTTTGTTGTAATTTGGGAGAGGATTTTTGAAGGCGCCATGATCACCATTTGTTTTAAGACCATCCACCGTTAAGTCACCTCGATCAATCATGTCTTGTACTATATGTTTCAATCTCATGCACTTGTTTGTTCTATGACCCTTGTTGCGATGGAAATCACAATAGTGTGAATCATTCCACCAAGGTGGTTTGATTGGGGGTTCATAGTTGCTGATGGGAGGCAAAGAAAGAATCTTGTTTGCCAAAAGTTCTCTGAATGTGGATTCTAATGATTGTCCCAGTGGTGTGAAGATACACTTTTGGAAATTGTTCGTGTTGTTGCGTGAATTGTTGTTAGGTCCTGGATTCATGTTTTTGCTTTGAGTATCATTGTCCTTGATCTATATTTGGTGCATATGTGTTAGCACTGGGAGTAGCATTTTTAGGATTTTTCATATTTTGAGGATTTTCGAATAATGTAAGCACTGGTTGCTTAGATTTGGGATCATATGATTCATTGTTGCCTTCGTTTTTGTTTCGGGTCCAAAATCGAGATTTGTCAAGATTGGTGTTGTTCTGGTTATTGTAGTTTGATGAGTTTGTTCCTTCCTTGTAGAATTTGAGTGTTCCCTTTTTGACATAGGCTTCTTCTACTTGAATGCCATTTTCAATCAATTTAGCGAAAGATGGTATGCATTGAAGTTTTAGTCTATAACTCATTTCGCCATTCAAGTTATCAATGAAGATTTCCATTTTCTCCTTTTCAGGAATATCTCGAGGATATCGTGATACCATGCGTCGCCAGCGTTGAAGGAACACCATGAATGTTTCGTTGTTCTTTTTTTTGGTGTTGCAAACATCTAACATGGTTATGGCATGTTGGATGTTGTAGGAATAGTGGGTTATGAATTTGTTAACCAATTCATCAAATGATCTGACAGGTGGCGAAATTTTGGATAACCATTCCATAGTTTGCCCTTCCAAGCTTCTGGGGAATAACCTCATCAAATAGGTGTCATCATGAGCAAATTCAAGGCTTAGTGTGCAAAATTCTCAAACATGATCTCGGGGATCACTTTTTCCATCATATTTATCAAATTTGGGAACGTCTGAGTTTGGAGGAAAAAGCACCATGTTCAATCTTCTGTCAAATGGGTAAGGACAGATTTCATTTAAAGAGTACCACACTGTTGTCCCTTGTTGCATATCCTGTATTTGCCTTTGCAACATTTGTATTTGTTGAGTAAGGGCTGCCAAAGGTATATTGTCTTGTCGAGGGAAAATTTCTTGCCTTGTATTGGTTCTCAGCTGAAAAGGTGTAGTAAATGGTATATTTTGCTCTGGTGTTTCTAGCTCAGGTACACGCATTCTAGTATGCGTTATTCTGGAATGTGTTGCTCTGGAATATGTTGTTCAGGTATGTGAGTTTCTTCTTCTCTGTGTTGTTCTTGATATGCATATTGTCGAGATCCGGTTTGAAAAATGTTTGGGTCTAAATCTTCGGGAAGTTTAATGCCTTTGCTTGTAAGCATCAATAGATATTTTTCTTTGTCATTTTCCATGAGTTTTTCTACAAGTTTTTGGAAGAAAGGGTTTTCTTGACATTCCCGAAGAAGTGCTTCAGTAATTTCAGGTTCTTCTATGGGTGGAACTTCAAAAGGATTTGATAATCTTTGATTCATACTGGACTCAGCGTGTGCCTCGCTTTGTTTGTCTCTTTGAGAGCAAATAACAGGCATTTTAGTAGAAACTTTCAGTGATGAAGGGGACAAAAGCCTCATTGATATGTTGCTCAGGCATTGGTGGTTTTGGCCGAGATGTGTTATACGTGATGCACTCGTCGGGCAAGAATGTTGGATTGATCTTTCCTCCACGGTTTATGGTTTGATTAAAAGCAGACTTTTGGCAGTATGCTCTTGTTTTCAAAGGTTCTTTGTCAAATTTGCTAGATTTGTTTTGAATATAACGTTTGACGTGATGAAGGAATACTTGATGAGATTTGAAGAGTTGATGATTGATGTATAAAAACTTATTTCTCTTGATGAATTTGGAAAAACTAGGTTGTTGTTTCTTCAACGTGATGTTACGATAGAGGTTCTTTCTTCTCAGAATAAGGGGATTAATCATGCATGAGTGATCAATGGTTTCCTTTGATTGGTTTGGATTCAGTTGATTCTTGTTTTTGAAAATTTCAAATCTTACTCTATCAGAGTGAAGGTTTTTAGATGCCCCTTCACGACAAAGCGTGTCAAATGATATGGATAAAAGTCTCCCAATCTGGAAACTTGATTTGACAATTTGAAAATTTTAAATGAGTGTTTGTGAGATAAAAATCCGTAAGATGGTAAAGGATTCTATTTAACACTGATGATGAGATTTTTGGATTATGATAGGAGAGACATCCTCGATTGCGCGATTTGTTTAAGATTCTGACAACGTTCATTTTGATACAAATTTTGCTTGAGAAATAGTTTTAATGGTTTGTTTGCCACTCTGGTTTGATGAAAAATGATGTTGATGAAAAATGCTTCTAAAAATGTTTTTGAAAATTTCAAAAATTTTCTCGATTTTGCTCTCTGTTTTTTTCTGTTTTTGATCACGCGCTAGAACAGAGTCTACATGCGCTACTGAAATTCCCTGATGCACTAAAATAATAACCACACGCACTAGGCTGCCCCCAGACACGCGCTAAAGTTTTTGGACTGTTAAAATTGTTTTTCCAACTGTTGAAAAATCTATGCGCTATCCTGGGTCTGTGACGCGCTAACTGTTGGACTCTATGCGCTAATATTTAGTCTCTACGTGCTAAGCTGTTGCTTCCACGCGCTAGATTGTTTCTTTGATGCGCTAAAGGATGTTGCACTATTTTTGCTTTAAGATGGAACGCTACTATTTTGAACCAACGCGCTAACTGGCGGTTTGGATGCGCTAACAGAATTATTCCACGCGCTAAGAAGTTGCTCTTATGCACTAAACTGCCCTGATTTATTTTTTTTTATTTTTTGGTTTGGTTTCTGTGAATTTTGAATTTTTGTTGCGAATTTTTCAAGCTTGATGGATGATTTTCTGAAGTAATAAATGCAAGCACGGTAGAAAAAGTACAACCATTTTGCCTAATCTAACAAAAAGTGTATGTTCTGCGAGGATGTGTTCAAATCCCCAATGTTTTAACAAGTTTGGATACAAATAACACACTTCAGAAAGACTCTTTAATCAAGGGTCATAAATAACATCATAGCTCACTAGTCTCGATACTCCGTCAGCTCAAACAGCCGTGTCACCCCCTAGAGGGCGCCCATTTTTTTGCCTTTTGCTAGAAATTAACTCAAAGTGAATCGCTTCATAGTTGAGTAGTTATCTTGGGAGATATATGGTGAGTAATCTTGAGGGCGAATTCTTCCCCACCCTTGCACTATGATGTTATAAATGTCTGGTTACTGACTCGGTTCAAAGCTTCTATTTCTATGGTTCATAATCAGGCTTCCAGTTCAACCGTCAGTGATAAACTCCCTCAGGAGGCTTCCCAACCTTTAGAACAAAGGCTTTACGTATCTCAAGGATACTGGGGGAAGGCTAATCACTGCGCGCAACCATTGAAAAGGACTTTCATCACTTTCCACATTTGATTATAGTGGGTTGGAATTCTTGGCATCAAAGTTGTTCCCCACTTAGGTTGTTCCCTTCACATGGGCCATAAACAACTTTAAGAGTTGATTCCGACTCCTCGGGAAGGTAGACCTGGTAAAGGTTTTATTGCATGAAGTAAAGAAAGCGGTAAGAGTGGTCTGAATTTTTGATCACCTAGTTAAGGGGAGAGTATATTCCTTCCACTTTCGAGACAAAGCAATCAAGTTGGTTTATTTTATCCTTTCAACTCAGTGATTTTCTAAAATCCATGTGGAGATGTTGCTCCACCAAACATGATGTTTATTTTATCCCTTTTAAAGCAATGATTTTCTGATCTATGAAAAGAAATTTGGTCAGCAAAGTAAATTCGATGTTTTGGTCAGCAAAATAAAATCGCTTTATAAGAAAATGACCCACTCCACCTGCAAGAAAATTGTTAGAGCCCTACAAAATTCCAATAAAATAGTTAGATAAATCTGGAGGTTGGTGGACTTCTACAAGTCTAAATTTTATTCCGGTTACAATTTTAATTTTAGTCTTCCATCTGTGATGTGCTACAGAACAGACTGTATGCGCTACAATATATTCTTGATGCACTAAAATTGAGGATCAATGCACTACACTGTTGTTTGGATGCGCTACCCTGTACGTTGGATGCACTGTTCTGGTTCTCTTCCGAAAATTAGTGTTTTGAAACACTAATTTATTCACTGCACGCGCTAGATGATTGACTTTACGTGCTAAATAGTGGGCCAGATGCACTATGATGTTTACTGGATGTGCTGCTCTGGTATTCTTCCGCGCTGAGACCTACAGGAAAATATTAGATGGATTCATGCACTGAGGAAAGGTCCTTACGCACTATAATATAGACTTCACACGCTAAACAGTAAGCGAAATGTGCTAGACTGTTAGCCGGATGCACTAGGGAATTTTTCCCACGCGCTGATTCCTGATTCCCACAGACCTGCAAAAGTGATTAGTTTCAAAAACTGATTTGATATTTGGGGTCAGGCCCCACGGTGGGCACCAGAAATGTATGCAGGAAAAGTGGGCTGATAGAACTTAATATGTGAAAATATTGCAAAATGACTTGTCCACACACACACACAGGACTTCTTGGTGCAAGCTATGGAGTAACATAGTATTACTCAGCTTCCCAAGGTGGGTCCCATGGTTCTCTATCTCACAATGTCCCTTAAACCAATGTTTTGCTCTCAGATCACTGAGCAAAATGGTTCAAGGATGGCAAATGTAAGAACGAGGGATGCTCTGATAGATTTTTAGAATGAAATGTGTTATAAGCTATGTATGATTTTAAAATGCAATAAACTAAATGATAAGATGACAAGATTAGTATGAATACTATCCTAGCATACTATATTTAGTCTATGATTGAACTAAAATGATAAAGAAATTATTCTAAACATGCATATTTAGTCTAATTCCTGATTTAAGAGAGACTAAATGATGAGCATATATGAAATGAGAAAGCTTGAATGTATTTGAGCATAAGTGTGATGCTACAAATTTGAAGGATGATTGTTATGGAGGAATGAGAGCTCTATTTATAGCAAAAACAGGGCAATGGATGGTCAGGATTGAATGGTTTAATCAAGGGTTGAGTTTGAAAGTTGGGGATCCATGTTTGTAATTGGCACCAATGAAATGGTGACAAGTGTCAACATAGGGTTGGGTTGAGAGAAGGGGTTGGAGATATTGAATGCTTGAGAAGACCTCATGGTTATCTAGAGGGTAAGGGTCAAGCTTAAGTTAGGATTACCCACTAGATTAAGAGTTAATCCAAGGATAAACCTTTGTGCAAATGATTAAGAGATAATCATGGTCAAAGCATTAAAGGCCTGATGAGACCCTTGGGTTGGATGAAGGTTGAGTCAAAACAAATGTTTTAACCATGTAGGAGGGTTTGAGTTAACCATTAATGGTTATTGGAGACTTTGGGAGATTAAGTGGTTGAAAGTTGAAAGCCTTTAATGGTTATCAAAGACTTTGAGGAATTAAGTGGTTGAAGGTTGAAAGCCTTTAATGGTTATCAAAGACTTTGAGGGTTTGAGAAGTGACTTTCCTTTGCTTAGGGATGTGACAAAGTTTAGAGAAGGGGTTAGGTTAATTAGAAGCGATTAGAAGATTCTAGAAGGGATTAGAAAGGGGTTTGGGATTTTGCAAGTGGATGGAGGGATAATAGGATTTAATTGAAATAAAATATTTCATTCAATTTGGTTGCAATTAAATAAATTAGATTTATTCAATTTAGGATAACTATTTAATTAAATTTGAATTTAATTAAAAGTGTATAGGGGGGATTTAATTGAATAAAATGATTTATTCATTAAATGGGTATAGTGAATTTAATTGAGCAATTTACTTAATTAAATAAAGGAATGCGGGTAATTTAATTAAATTAGATTTAATCAAATAGAGAAATGAACATAAAATATTCATTTAGGAATATGGTCATTTTTATACGTCTACAATACCTTCTTCAAACATTCCTTCTATCTTGAATGATATCTGCATGTATAGATCTACTTATATTCACATATACCTATTGCAATCCTCTTTCCAATCCCATATCAATCTCACAAATGAGATCTTACATTTATGCCATAACCTAAGACCAATTGAGTAGGTCAGCTCACTAAAGATATTACAAAAAAATCATTTACAAAGGAATCAATATCTGATTCATCATGTCAGATCAATGCATTTACAATAATAACAAATCATCTTCATAACGTGTTGTGCTGATCTGGAATAGATCTGCTTGTCGGTGCATAACCTGGACCTATTTGCTGGTAATGGCAAATATGCAAACCCGAATAGACCAATGAACAAATCACCATAACAAAGTGTCCAAACAATGTCTTCGACATAACCAAGTAGTCTCCAAGTCATTTCCAAGTGCCGGTGAACAATATAACTACCGGTGAACCAAATACCGTTGACTATGCATAAGTCACTGACTTGCCAATGAACA
This sequence comes from Cryptomeria japonica, assembly GCF_030272615.1. Classification (NCBI taxonomy): domain Eukaryota; kingdom Viridiplantae; phylum Streptophyta; class Pinopsida; order Cupressales; family Cupressaceae; genus Cryptomeria; species Cryptomeria japonica. The sequence continues at coordinate 437,519,827 of NC_081412.1, read as the reverse complement.
TAATCAAAAGTCTCCAACTACTGATAATTGTTGACAAGTGTTGACATCAATGACAAAACTATATCAACATATCCAAAATACCAACATTTTCAGCATATCATCAAGATTATCTGAACTCTTCTTGAAATTGTCTTTGTATTCTTTTGCAGTGACCAACTCACTTTCCAAAGTGCTAACTTGTCTCAAAAGTTCCTCTTTGTCATGTTGCATGTGAATCAAATTAGTTTTAAGCATATCATTTTCATAACTAAGCCTTTGAGATTCATCCAATCTTTTATTTAGTCTTCTGGCCAAATCTTCCTCATTCCTCTTTCTATCTTCAATATCCTTGCATAGTCTCATGGTTAAATCTTGCATCTCATTCTTCATGTTATTGTTCTCTTGTCTTCATTTGTCTACAATATCTCTAAGAGTTTCTTTTTCTTCATCATCTTGATTTTGTAATTGCACATGTAATTTTTTTCTCTTATTTTTTGCTTTGATAAACTCCCAAGCAGTTATAAGTTCATCTTCCAGTTTGATATTCTTCAATTTTTCTGCATCAAAATCTTCAAGAGCTCCTTCCAATTGTTATCTCAAGCTTTCCATTGATATTGGTTTTAGAATCTTTCTCAAGTTGTTAGGCTTCTACAAATACAAGACTAGGCTCTGATACCAATTGTTAGATACTTGATCAGTCCCGAAGACACTGAGAGGGGGGGTGAATTAGTGTCTAATAGGTATATTAAATTTTTTATTTTGTTTGCAACTTTACAACCCAAATTAATGTAGTGGTAAACAAGAAATAAATAAATAAAGAGAAATAATAGTATAACCATCAATTCACACCATAACACAGATATTTTGGTGAGGAAAGCCGGTAGGGGAAAAACCTCAGTGGGATTTGTGACCCACAATGTTTACTCACTAGCTAATATGAATAAATATTACTGATACAATAGGGGCTTGCACATGCAGGAAGGCCAACAACCTAGAGCTCACTGCTCAATCACAAAATGGAGTCACACTAACTACAAAATTGGATTATTAAATCCAATGACAATGTACTGCTCAAAATAGAATCTACAATGCTTGATTCAGTACCAGTTTAAGCTCTGTCAAATACCTCTGCATAAACCTTTCTTCGCTCTGCTCTTCTCTTATTCGCTCATCAAAATTATTACATTAGAATGCATATAAATATATTGTCTCGCATATTCCGCTTGCATTAATTACCTATACATATTTCACATACATATCACTTAGAAAATGACCTCTAAGATCTCATACATATATGAGTCTTTACAATACATCATATCAGCTATACAATATAATTTCCATGTCAGCTAGGGCACCGATAAGATCTTCTGTTGGTGTAGACTAGGTGCCGGTGAGAATAATCTCGTTGTGCCTATTGGTGTCGGTACATGATATTTGTTGCCGGTGTAAGCTGTGAACTGTATTACTAGTTGGTTGTCATCAATGAAAATATCAACTATTCTCATTTGAGCCAACAATCTTCTCCCCTGAAAGGCTCTCTCATTTGGAATTTTATGTTGGACTGTAGGAAAATAATTTTAGACAAATTATCTTGGAATTTGGGCAATGGCAAAGAAGTCCTTTTTTGGACAGATTCTCGGGGAGGTTTCAAGGCCCTTCATAAGAGTGCAAACCTGGAATTGTCCAGAGTAGTGTTGGAATCTGCATGGGGCAAGTATGTCAAGGATTACATATCGCCAATCAACAAGGACCTAGTTAAGGGTTGGAAATGGAAATATCTAGAGCATGTGGATATCCCAGTTTTGGAAAATAGATGCTCCAAGATATCCTTAATAAGAGAATGGTCACTTTCGACATGGGGTCTGATACTCTTATCTGGGATGGATCAAAATCGAGAGAGTACACTTCAAAATATGGTTATAATATTCTCCTTAGTCAAGAACTTTCCTCAAGCACTTATGTCCCCTCAGTCCTGTGTTGGGATAAGATGTGTTTGCCAAAGGCAAGACTATTTTCATGGTTTTCTCTCCAAAATAAGATTCTAACGGCAGACAGATTTAGGAAAATGGGCTTTGAGGGACCTAGTAGATGCTCTTTATGTGAAAAGGCAGAAAAGGATAAGGATCATATCCTCCTCAATTGCAATTATGCCTCCAATTGCTGGCTCTAGTTATGTAACAAATTAGGATGGAGTTCAACTCTCCCTAACTCCATTCTTGGAATGTTTCAGGCATGGCCTATTCTTCATCAAAGCTCCCTCTTTGGAGGACTATGGAAATTGGCCCCATCTTTGGTTATTTGGGAAATTTGGAATGAACGCAATAGGAGACTCTTTAAGGATAAGAAAATGGATTGGCTCCAACTTGTGAATAAAATTGAAGCCTCAGTAGTAGAGACCCTTAATAGAAGGACTTCTAAATTTCCTAGAAAACTTTCTGAGATGACTTACTAGGATGAGAAAATGAGAGGCATATGGTTAGGTCTGAATATCCCTCCCTTTGTAGGAGTAAGAAATTCTAATAAAAAAGAGTTAAGGGAAGCCTACAAATGGAAGGCCCCAAAAAAGGGTGGCCTAAGCTTAACTTCAATGGCGCTTCCTGTGGGAACCCAGGTCTAGCAAGGATCGGATGTTGTCTGCATGATGATGCTGGAAGGGAATTAGCTATGATAGCCAAACCTATAGGAATTGAATCGAATAATAAAGCAAAAATTTTAGCCTTAGTTGAAGGCCTCCTCTTATGCCAAAGCAAGGGCATTAGAAAGCTTTCCATTGAAGGAGATTTGACTATTATTATCAATGGCCTTAGAAAAGGTTTTCTTCCTAACTGGAAGTTTAATGTGATCCTATCAAGAGCTCTAAGCCTCCTCAAGAATTTCAAGAAAATAACCTTCAATCATATTTATAGAGAAGGTAACTCTAGGGTGGATGAATTAGCCATTGCAGGGGCCGATGGTCGATTCATAAGTTAAGATAGAGCCCTTCCTCTTGTCCTAAGAATCTGCTGCAAGGTTTAGACTCTTATGGTATCCCCCAAGGATTCATCTCTTGACCCAACCTCCCCTTTAAGTCGGAGAATGTTTCCTCAGTGACTTATGGTTAAGGCTAGGTAGAAGGATGTAGAGTAATTTTATCTTGCATTTCTTAAATCCTGAATATACAAAGATATGTTGGATGTCAGAGTTATTCGGGATAAACATTCAGTGAAACATTTGTATATGTGATGATATTTATTTTATACATATATATACATTCTTATATAGAGAAATATTTATATATATACACATATATTTACATATTCAATTTTTAATATACTACGAGCCATCTATTGCAAGAATTTATGTATATAGTTATATATATGTATATATGGATATGAATATATATATGGACATACATATATATAAATATATATATATACATATATATGTATGGATGTATATATATTAATACACATATATAAATATTATATACAAGATACACATAAATGATATTGTTGTTGTTAGATCCGTATATATATATTAATAGGTGTATATGTAAATATATGGATGTGTTTATATAGTATTTCATGTAAAGGGTTATACATATGGTATCGATCATCTATAGACATATTAACAAGTTTAAAGGGACAATTAAATGCCTTTAGACATATTATTATGTCATCATCTTGTCAGCACATTATCTCTAGTATTGCCTTCTCTAGCGACACACTTAGAATTGATGAGGTGACTTCCCTTGCTGTATGATCCAGCTAATACTAAGGAGCTTGCTCAACTAGCGATGGTGGTATTTATTACCTTGATCTTGGAGATTTTTTAACCTGCATTGTGACCCTTCATCCTTTCTCCTCTGACACTCTTTAGCGATCAAATCAGTCCTTTACTGAGATAGATGAGTTGTATTTGGTGCCTGTTAAAACTCAATTAATATAAATAAAGTCTTTTCTTTGATCAGATGGTTATCTAAGAAACTCGAAGCTCATTATGGATACTTTGCTAAGGCTTATAGGGCTCAAGCATCAAATGGCTTTTATAGGTAGATTATGGAAGAAAGATTGAAAGACATACTGGTCCTACCAAAGGTCCTGGTTATTAGGGCAGTCATGAAAATTCTTGGGGAGGAATATATCAAGAATGAAGACCGCACTAGGGATAATTCTGATATTGTGGCTATGTTCTTAGCGGTGGCTATGCATTATGAGAAGGATAGGGATGTGGTGATAAATTTTTTGCAGAAATGTCTTCAAGAAAGAGTTGTTGGGCAAACTAGAAAGGGTGGTTGTCAACATTGATGAGGCGTTAACTACACCAAAGCCTCGCAGTAATTATATACTCATACAGATGAATAACCCGGTACCTAGATTTCCAATCCTGGAAATTGAAGATATGGCTACCTTTGTCGCCTATAATCCGACTAGGCAAAGGAATTTTTTCTTTCTTATGTGGCTTTTGCATGTTAGAAAACTATCATGTAATAGGTGGTTGGCCAACTATCTTGAAGCTAAAAAACATTGAAGTTGTCATGGATGACACAGACATCCCTACCATCCCTGCCATTACCCCAAATAATTCTCTGGCTAGCTCGGGGAAGAAGGAAACATAGGTATTGGCGAGAAAGTATCGGGCAGGATAGTCGGTTTGTTGTCCCAGGTTTATCTTATCGTTACTTTTTTATTCTTAAGGGTTTACCATAATACTTTTACTTTATTTCAGACTTAACTCTCAAGGACTTATGGATGTTAAGGTTAATATCTACTCTAGATTTAGATATGCTTTTCTCTTTCTTTAGTGTGATGGATTTCCTTTCACAATTTGCCATATAATGAATCTTCTGAATTTTTGTGTGATTTTATGGGTCTTGTTTGTGGATTAAGCAGATTATGTCTGAAAACTAAGCTTCCTATAGTATTTCTCAATTCTTGACTCTGTGTGGAGAACCAGTTCTCTCATATTTTTATATATATAAATACATGCATATATATAAATACATGCATATATATATATATACATAAATATATATATATATACATATATATATGTATATACATACATATACATATACATATACATATACATATATATATATATATACATATATATATGTATATATATATACACATGTATGTATATGTATATGTATATGTATATGTATATGTATGTATATATATATATATGTATATATATATATATATATGTGTATATATATATATATATATATATGTATGTATGTATGTATGTATGTATATATCTATATGTATGCATAAATTTATATATAGATAGGCATATATATTCATAGGCATAAATGATATATTCATACGTAGCTTTATGTTTTAGCAGAGGTGTGGAGGTTGATCGCTTCTATTTTTTATTTTTCTGAAAGTGAACTAAGAAGCATGGAAAGGATATGGAAAGTCTAGTTTCCCCTCATATTTTTTCTTCTTGCTTTTGGTTATGCTTGGTTCTGGTTTATAGGTGGATAACTATTTTTTTTTTAAAACTCTTTGGTTACTCAAATAAGTTGACTTTCTGAAAGGAATAGGTTTCTGAAAATAAATATGATTAAGACTTTCTGAAAGGATTAGGTTTCTGAATATCAAATATGATTTAGGTTTTCTGATAGGAGTGATGTGTCTTTAAGATCTTTTTCGACGACAGATTCCCTTTCTCCCAGATCCATGCTATGCTATTTCTCTGTCTGACTTAATTATGATCAAGATGTATACTAAATTTTGATGTTTGTAGTAGCAGCTGGGGAATATGCTTGGCAACCTGGATATGGGATTATATATTGGTTAACATTTCATGAAGTGGTCTGCTCTAGGGTAGGTTTGAAGGTCTTTTGCATGTATCTCAATTTTCAGTTAGTCCGAGTGTCTTGATAGCAGTCAAAAGGCATTTTCAATCTATTGATGAGAAGTGGTTCCCCATAGGTAGACCTTGGCTACAATTTGAGAGAAGGGATAGAAAATCTTTTGGGTCTATAGGTGAAGGTTCAGTTTAGGATGATAGATTATATTGATTATGATATAATCTCAAAATGTTGTAATCATAATTGGTCTTTTTAATTTCTTGACTTAACGTCCCAAGCAAGGCCAGAGGTTTTCTTCTCTCCACTCTTTCCTACCAGTTCTCACACTAAGTGGAGATTGTAATGCAATGTAATGAATTTTTAATCTAATAAAATTTTATGGCTTTGGCCTTTTACCGATCAAAAAAAAAAAAAGGAAAATGAAATTTATTAGAAAGTTAATTTAATATATTATATAACACCAATATAATATTAGGTTATCCATATTAATATAATCTAGTTGATATTTAAATGATAAATTCAATACATTTAAAATTAAAAATTATTTTTATGTTTTATGTATGTAGAAATTTTTAAATTTTTATGTAGATATGGTTACTAAGACTAGAGATTATACTGTTTAGTGACTAAGAGTTCATTACCACATTTAAATGAAAGAAAAAATAGCATCCATATTCTTTCTAATGGAGATGGTGTTTATTCATTAGAATAAAATTCCATTATATAGTTGATATCAATTAATCATACAATCTATAAAGAGATTGTATACATAATAGACACCACAACATATCTTAAAATTCATGAGATATCTACTTAAGTTAATTTTATAATTTTCTCTAGATTTTCTATACATAAAGGAATGTTAGGGCCTATCACTTCACTAGGTGGAATGAATGTATTATAGTAAAACTTTAATTTACCATCATTGGTATGAAGTTCATCATATGTTTTCTTAATTAGTTTATATTATATTATATTACTGAAAGAAATATGTGTAGTGGTACAGTTAGTAAATAGTGTGCAATACATTTTTTCCCTCTTTTATTAGACAAGTAAAAGAAAGAAATTTAAAAATTGTCTAATAATATCTATAACTAAAACCACCAACTTGGTCCAAATACAATGGAATTTTTAGGTTCCAAACTTTGTGTGCTCTTATAGAGAAATTTCATCAAGGATGCAAGGCTAATTATTTAGCATTCAATGGATTTTCTATATTATAACATGGCATTCAACATCCATTCCACATTAATTAAATTGCATCTACTTATTTTGGTGTTGATACAATCATCACTTATGATGCATATTATTCTATGAAACTTTACTCTCCAATCAATACGAGCTCCCATATGTAATCACAACTTCATCTTTCAATTTATCTCTTAAATATCAAGGAGAAAGTAATATGTCATGAGAACCTTTGGTTCTTAACTAATTAACAAACTTGTGCTCTATTTTTTTTATTAAATGGTAAAATAGGTTTTGAAGGGTCCTATTAGCCTATTAAATAATTCTACTAAAAAGAATACATAGAAAACTACTAGCCAAACTATAGATAATAAAAAGAAACTAAATAGGTAAGATAAAAAACAAGAAGAAGCACTTTTACATCTCCTTCAAGGTTTTTGCCGTATTCAGCTCTTTCTTGTAGAATTTCTTGTGCAAATTCACCAAGCACAACAAGTCAATCTTATCCCAATCAAACATTTTCTTCATATTGCCTCTAGTTCAAGAGCTCAAACCCTTATGATCACTTTCCATTACCTATTTACTCTTATCTTTGTTATCCTAATCCTCATTCTTTTTTCTCATAGACATAAACTCAACATAATTCTCCTCTTTTAGCTCCTTTAACTTCTCATTGAGGATACAAATGACCTCAACACTATTTTGAATGGTGCAATGGCTGATTTTTTCCATTCTTTCCAATTTTTGATTAATGTCAAGGATCTTTTCTTGCAAGATTGAAATCCTTTTGTGATTTTATTTTTTTATATCTAGGATAGCCTTATCCATTTCCTTCATCATGGAATTAACCTCCAAATTACTACATATGTTCTTACCCCTTTCCTCAATCAAACCTCTCCTTCCATCTATATTTTACTGCAACTAGTTGATCAAACCACTTAATCAATTTGAGTTGAAATGTAATCTCCTCTCTATCAAAAACAAAAACATTCAAAACTTCCTCTCTATTTACATGACAATTTGTATTTAATCATTAGATAAAATAGGGCTCATATTAATTCCTTGGTCCTTCTTACCATGTCCCACATCTAGCATACAAATATTACTAGTTTGCTTTTCCACAACCTTCTCCTTCCCTTTGTATTTGTCTCTTTCTTTTTCCACCTCACCACTAGCCTTTATATTTTGACTCTGCAAATTAGCCTCCCCATTGTTATCACCAATTTGGGAGTCTTTAGACAAATCTATTTTCCATTTGTATTTATTATTATGGATTTTATTTTTACCAAGGCTCTTCCTTTTTTTGGGATTATCCTCCTCATCTATGGGGATTGAGATTATATTTCCACAAAGGCCTCCCTCTCATCCTATTCTATCCAATCATTATTAATTTCCATTCCTCGAGCAGAGAACAACAAATGGGTTTATTTATTTCAAACAAGAAGTTTACTCTTTGATTTAGGGGTTTGGGCTTTTATAAACTCTATAATTAATCAAATCAATCCTTTATGCAACACATGTATCTTAGGGTTCTTATAGTCATCCTTAATATCACAATCCATAGAAGCCAACAAAAAATATAAGATAAAATTGAACATGGTGGAAGTCATTCAACAAATTAAAATGCACACTATAAATTACAATGAATTTACCATCGAAAGTTAAGTTCTTCATAATTACTTCTTCAGCCTCTATCCAAAATCGCTTGATGGAGAGACAATCCTAACCCCAATATGATATCTTAACTAGCTTATTTCTTTCCTTCCCCTTGAATAACTAATTTATAGAATCATCACTTGCCTTCTATCTCTAATGAACTTTATCCCTTGTACTAAAAGGATAGCAATTTGAGAAATAAAATGTTTATTTATCACCATCTTGTAACCATACACATGCAAAGTCCTATTCTTCCACCATTTAAGGACAAAAATTCCCTTCTTAGGATTGAGAGAAATACCATTCCCCACATCTCTCAAAGATTTACCTCAAGTTATTGAAATGATCTTTTGCATCTTTTGGAAAAATAGTAATATCATCAAGGTCAACCAATATACTTTCTAGGTTGTGGGACAAAATATCCTTCCTCGACTAACTTCCTTACCTGGCTATTTTGATGGACCCAATCATGTGATAGGAGCTCCACTAGATCCTTTACTAGCCCATATCAAACACCTTCTTGTTAATGTGACTATACAAGAAAAAATAAACAATCAAACAAAACTACATCTAGTTAGTCAGTGTTAATTAGAGTAAATGAATAAGACGCTAGAAATGGCCAAAAAGTATGTAAGGTTAATTTTACTCATAATGTAAAAGTCCTCTCACCATTAATATCCCTCGTGGCATGTGTGGTTAATTATGGTTTAGGATTTAATGTGAGAGATGTCATGCCTATCCCAAATTATTTGATTGAGTGACAATCACCCACACGATAGCAAATTAATCAACCAGTTTATTTCCCTTGTGAAATATAAGAGATACAATAATCTCATCAAAGGAATTTATGAAGAAATGAGAGACTCTAATGGAAGTTTCGATAGTCTAACTAGGACTTTACTATTTAACACATTGAATTATATTAAGGGAATCCTCTTTTAGCCAAAATGTTTTTATAGCACTAAGAATGAGCAAAATGTAGTCATAATAAGCCATCACAACTTCATCATAGTGGTTGGTCTAGGTAATCAAAGGGAGAGCCACCAATTTAATAATCCTAACTTTATCATATCTTTACACTCCCTCACTTCCAATTAGCCCCCCATGGTTTCCCTTTATTTTCTCATTAAAATTGACTGCAATCTAACCCATGAATGAAGTAGGATTCATCCCCATTAGTTATAGTAACTTTATAATTTGTCCAAATGTAGCACGTTAATAAACCTCCTAAATTTATATTACTTACTAAATAAATGCCATGATAGCTAAATTTATCAAGGTCTCTTTTATTTAATTCAATGAAAAAATATATAAACTTACTATTCCCTATAATACCCCAAAAGTGATTCCTCTATTAATTGGCATAAATTGCATAATAGAGTACACTCTAAGATCAAGTGTCTAACATATTTTCTAACTAACTAAACTTAGAAATAGAGAGATATCATTAGTAAAAAGAAGTCATGGGATTATGGTTTTGTCATATATCATCATGAAAGAATCTTCCCATTGTAGAACTAAGCTAGATACTATTGGTAATATGCTGAAATTATTTATGTGTTGGCATTGATGTCCATACTAACATGCTCCGGTTGCATATGGTTCTTTACCGGTTGGTTAGTGTTATCCCAATTAGACCTGTTATGGTTGGACTTGGTAATTAGTGATTCTGATCTGGTATGATCAGATTGGTTGTTTTGGTTTCAAATGGTTATTCAGGATGGTTATATTCTTGTCACATTTAGTTGGTTAATGATTTGTTGCTCCGGAAGCTATCGCTTATGTTCTGAATTACCGGTTGATATTTCTTGGTACCGATTAATGATATTCAATGATTTGGTTAAGTGATTTTGATATGACTTATAGAAATGGTTCCTAACATGCTAAAGGCATTCTTGATCATTTCCTAATTGTTTGGTGGCTTTGCATTGGTTGGCATGATAATTTGGTGATCCTATTTGGATCTGGTTGGTTATTCTGTGTTATTTAAACTGAGGGTTTCTATTGGTTGGTGAAACATGTTGATATAGGTCTTAGCAGAATTTTTGGTAGATATAATTGTTTGGGAATTTGAATTAGGTCCATGCTATGTAATATAAATCATAATATTGGTCCAGTGGTATCGTGTGATGAATTTTTTGTAATTATGGTTTATGGATTTAGGGTTTAGCCAACCTCGTTATCAAGGTTGATGATCTATATTTATAGGAGATATATTCATGTAATTTGGAGAAGATGGTATGGTATGGTTATGTCTACATTATCTAAGGGTGGTTTATGTGCAAACAAGGTTATATCATTTAACGAAGGGTTCTAAAGGTTTTGGTATTACAGGGCAGACATCTGTGCTTAACCAAAATTGTATCAAGCATTAGGAGATATTATTCTCATAGTTCATTTTTTATGTTTACGTAAGTCAGTGAGACTTCCCTTTTGTGATGAGCAATGAGCTCTAGGCGGTTGGCTTGATTGTAAGTGCAATCACCATTGTAATTATTTCACATACTATTCCAGAATTATTATCTGATTGCGGGTAGGGTTTCCCACCATGGTTTTTCCCTTTATTGGGTTTTCCACGTCAAAATATTGGTGTTGTGTGTTTTGTACTTTCATAGCTTTATCTTTCACTATGTTGTTTAAATTGTGCTCCAGTAAATGGTTTATAAACTCCATTAATTATTTAACTTGTGGAAAATTGATTCACCCCCCTCTCAATTTTCCTCTGCTATCAGAGATTCTAGCAATTGGTATCAAGTCAAGGTCCTCACTTTAAAGGCTTAACCACTTGAGGAGATCTGATGGCATCAACTTCTACATTTAATCCCTAGCGGAAGGAGAGTCCTAGATTTAATGGTACAAATTATTAGGACCCAGAGGCAACTGAGAGGGGGGGGTGAATCATTTGTCTATTAATTTCAACCCAAATATAACTTAACCAAACTTAATGCATAATACCGGTAAACCAAACTTAATGTAAATTGACAGTTTAACAGTTAATAATAGTACCAATAAAGTTTAATGCATGAAATAGAAAGACAAATAACATCCACAACACATGACACAAATGTTTGTACATGGAAACCCTGTAAGGAGAAAAACCACAGTGGGAAACCTTACCCACAATCAGATGATACTACTGCAGATAGTATGTGTGTACAAATGGGGTCTGCACATGCAGAAAGGCCAACTGCCTAGAGCTCACTGCTCAATCACAAGATTGGAGTCACACTGACTACAATTGGATGGTTAGATCCAATGATAATGTACTGCTCAAAATAGCATCTTCATATGCTGGTTTCAGTCCCAGTTAAGCTTTGATTGTCTTCTTCATACCTTCCTTGAATCTTTAAATAATGTTTGCATGTATAGCTCTTCTTATATTCACATATACCTTATTTCATTCCCTTTCTCACCTTCTTCTTAATCTCATAAATGAGATCTTACATATATACCAAAACCTAAGACCAAATGTGTAGGTCGGCTCACTAAGAATATTATAATTAAATCAATTACAAATGAATCAATATGCAATGCATCATGTCGGCTCAATGCATTTACACTAATAACCAATCAATAAATCATCTCCATAACATGTCATGCTGATCTAGAATAGATAACGCTTGTCAGTCCATAACCTAGACCTATTTGTCGGTAACAACAAATATGCAAGCTCGATTAGACCAATAACCAAATCACCAAAACCAAGTATCCAAACAATGTCTTTGACATAGCCAAGTAATCTCTAGATGATAATAGTTCATCCTCAGTGTCGGTGAACAATATAACATGTTGGTGAACCAGATACCGATGACTGTGCATAAGTCACTAAACATGTCAGTGAACATAACCAAAGATCTATAGTGTTGATAAGTGTTCACAAGTGTTGATAAGTGTTGACATCAATGAAAAAACCAATGCAACACATCCATAATACCAACAATCTCCCCCTTTGGAATTGATGGCAACACAAGATGGAAAAATCATCTAAGTGCCAAAGCAGAAATGCCAAAAACCAAAAATCAACAATCTCCCAAAGAGATCAATTACTAGAAATCAAAATACATAATATTTCTCCCCTAGGAATAATCTCTCCCCAAAAGATAATGTGTTTTTCCATAGATATCTCTCTCCCTTTGACATCAAATGCCAAAGCAATACAAAACCAAATACAATCAGTTCATAGAACTTATTACAAATAATAATTATTATAACCAAATTTATCCAATCTACTCCCCTTGAGAAGTAGCTCTCCTTCATTAAAGCCAGAAAAATATTTCTCTATTAATTCTGACGGTCTGATGCCATGCTCCAACTGTCTAAGTTTCTACTGGTGAGGGTATAACTCCAAGTTGCTCTCTGAGATATTCAAAAGTTTCCTTAGGCAAAGGCTTCGTAAAGATATCTACAATCTACTCTTTAGTATTCACATAAACCAATTTCACTTCTTTTGCTTCAACATTCTCTTTCAAAAAATTGAATTTGATAGAAACATGTTTAGTTTAAGAGTGAAATACTAGATTCTTAGATATATCAATTGCTACCATATTATCACAGTAAATGATTATAGGTTCTTTGCATTTTACCTTTTATGTCCTTCAACATTTTCTTAATCCATAATACCTGTGTACAATTAGTTGTTGTTGCAACATATTCTGATTCTATTGTTGATAGTGATGTACAACTTTTTTTCTTTCTCAGCCATGAAATTAATCTGCTACCAAGAAAAAAATGCTCCACCGGTGGTGCTTTTTCTATCATCTACATCTCCTGCCAAAATTGCACCTATGTATGCACATAAATCAAAATTTTCATCTTTAGGATACCATAAACCAAGCTTTATTGTGCCTTGTAGATATCGGAAAATCCTTTTCACTACTAATTCATGATTTTTTTTTAGGATTACTCTGAAATCTTGAAACAATACATACTGCATTCATATTATCAGGTCTTATTTGTGTCAAATATAGTAAACCTCCAATCATAGATTTATATCTTATCGAATTAATAGCTGTTGATTCATCCTTCAATGATAGTTTATTAGTTGTAGTCATAGGAGTACTTATCGGTTTAGAGTTTTACATACCAAATTTCTTTAGTAGTTCTTTCAAGTACTTTGATTGATTTATGAATATACCTTTGTCAGTCTATGAAGTATGCAATCCTATAAAGAATTTTATCTCCCCAATCATAGACAATTCAAATTCTTTCTAGAACTTTTTAGAAAAGTCTTTACACAATCCTTCTTCTCCTCCAAAAATGATATCATCAACAAAAACTTCAATAACCAAGATGTCATCATTAGTCACTTTGTAATATAAGTTGATGTTAGCATTACCTTAAGTGTAACCAAGCTTCAAAAGATATTTGTCCAATCTAGCATACCAAGCTCTAGGAGCTTGCTTTAATCCATATAAAGCTTTCCTTAAACTACAGACCATATCTTTGTCATCTGACAAAGAAAATCCATTAGGTTGTTCAAAGTAAACTTTCTCTTCAATATCACCATTTAGAAATGCAAATTTAACATCTATTTGATATACTTTATAGTTCTTGTGTTCTACAAAAGCTAAGAATAGTCCGTCTGCCTCAATTCTAGCTACCGGTGCAAAGGTTTTATTGTAATCAATTCCTTCTTTCTGTGAATATCCCTTACACACTAATCTTTCTTTGTTTCTAATTACCTTACCATCTTCATTAAGTTTATTTCTGAATACCCATTTAGTTCCAATTACATTTTTGTTTTTAGGCCGAGGAACCAATGTCCATGTGTTATTCTTTTCAATTTGTTCCAATTCATCTTCCATAGCATTAATCCAATGTTTATCTTCACATGCCTCATTAATAGTTGCTGGTTCAATTTGAGAAATTAAACATACCTCTTCATTTGTCAATCTTCCTCTAGTCATTACACCTTGATACTTATTTCCAATTATCTAATTTTCAGAGTGATTCAATCTTACATACCTAGGTGTATTCACTTTTTGTTTTTCTTTAGTCACTGTGGAATTCTGAGATGATGCTCGTGTGACAGGATCAACATTCTGTACTAGTGTACTCATTGTAGGTTCATTTGTGATTATCTCAATTGCTGATTCAAAGTCCATGTACCTTGAATTACCTCTAAGTTGTTCATTAATCTTCACATTTGTACTCTCAATGATTTTCTGCAATCTCTTGTTAAAACATCTATATGCCTTGCTCTTAGATGAATAACCAAGAAATATTCCTTCATCACTTCTAGGATCAAATTTGCCAATATAATCATCTCTCCTAATATAACATTTGCTTCCAAATATTATGAAATATTTAAGAGTAGGAGTATTACCAAACCATAGTTCATGAGGGGTCTTACCGGTTTCACCTTTGATGTGAACTCTGTTGAAAGTGTAAACAGTTGTATTGACTGCTTCTCTCCAATACACATGAGGTATGTTTTCTTCTCATATCATGCTTCTAGCTACATCAAAAATAGTTATGTTCTTCCTTTCCACAACTCCATTCTACTGTGGTGTCCAAGGTGCTAATAATTGTCTTCTGATTCCATTCACTTCACAAAATGTATTAAATTCCTTAGATGTGAATTGACCTCCTTGATCTGATCTCAAACATTTGATTTTCTTACCAGTTTCATTCTCTACCATTACCTTGAATAGTTTGAATTTCCCAAAAGCTTCTGATTTCTCCTTGAGAAAAGTAACCCAACACATTCTAGAATAATCATCAATGATTAACATAAAATATCTATCTCCTTGTAAACTTCTAGTTCTTGTTGGACCACATAAATCAGTATGAATTAAGTCAAGAACATCATTAGATTTCTCTAGAATACTCTTGAAAGTTGCTCTAACTTGCTTTCTAAATTGACATTCCTTACATACCAGATTATGAGGTTTAACAATCTTTCGTAAATCCCTTACTACCTTAGTAGTAATGATTTTCACAATGCAATCAAATTTACATGACAAAGTCTTTTATGACATAACCAACTTTCATCAATATGTACAATCAAGCATGTCTTCTCATTGTTATTCAAGTGAAAGATATTACCTCTAGTTTGAGTACCAGTTGCAATTTCCAAACTAGTTCTATTCATGATTTTGAATTTACCATTCTTGAATTGTAACTGAAATCCCTTTTCAATTAATTGACCAACTCTCAAAATATTATGCTTCAAACCTTCAACATAATAAACATTGTCAGTATTGTGCTTACCATCAAAAGATATAGTGCCTTTTCCTTTGATCAAACAAGCTTTATCATCCCCAAATCTTACTAGACCCCCATTGTATTCTAGAAAGGTTAAGAATTTACTTTTATTACCAATCATATGATGTGAACATCCAGAATCAATGATCCATTCATCCTTTTATTCAATTTTAGCTGCTAGGGCCTTCTTTACCAGCTGAATAGTAGGTGCATGTTGATCTTTTGTTATTGCAACAAAAACCCATCCATTGTCTATCGGTTCCTCATCAGAATCATCAGTAACTCCTTCATCAACATAGTAACATGATTTGTCTCTATTCTTCTTAAATCTATATCTCTGATATTCAGGGTTAGGCTTATATGTTCCTTTATCTTCTTCCTTCAGTATTGCATGTCTATCAAGACACCTAGATGCCATATGATGAAATTTATTGCAGTTAAAAACAATTAAATGGTGCTTTACCTTCATACTTACTTCCAACTGAACCTTTAGGCATTTTCCTTGCAAATAGTGCTTCAAGCTCTTCAAGTTCTTCATTCTCTCTTCTGATTTCTTCAAGTTCTCTAGCATAGAGTGCTTTCCAATCAGATTTTTCAGATGATGATGATGATGTTGCAGATGATGATGCTTTGAAAGCCAAATCTGTCTTAATTGTAGCAACAGGACCAAATTCCTCAAGTTCAAAAGTTGAAAGTTTTCCAACCAAGGTATCTCTAGATATTGATGTATTAGGCATTGTTCTCAATTCATTAATAGCAGTTACTTTCATTTTGTATGCCGGTGGCAATGCTCTTAAAAATTTAGAAACAATTTCATCTTCACTTAAGGATCCTCCACAACATTGTATACCCAAAACAATTTCATTAACTCTTTCCATAAAAGCAGAAACCCTTTCATCTTCTTCCATTTTTAGAATTTCATACCTGACTCGGAAGCATTCCAGTTTTGCAATTTTGATAGTGGTATCACCTTCATTCAATGTCTCCAATTTATCCCAAATATCTTTAGTAGTAGATCGATCTGATAATCCCATGATTTGTTGATTTGACAATGCGCTCAAAAGTACTTCTCTTTCTTTGCAATCATTCTCTTGATCTTTAGCAAAGGTTGGTGGATTAGGTTGACTCTATGTAGGACCAACATACCCATTCTTTGTAACATCCCATATGTATTTCGAATGCAATTCAAATGTGTTTCCATTCTGATCTTCCATATACCATAGTTAGTTCCATCAAGCTTCAGACTATCCTTCCTGAAATAGTTAGTTGCCATAGAATCTCCTCAAGCTATTAAACTTCTGCAAAAAGAGGACTTTGCTCTCATACCAATTGTTAGCACCCGGAGGCAACTAAGAGGGGGGGTGAATTAGTTGTCTATTAATTTCAACCCAAATATAACTTAAACCAAACTTAATGCCAATTGACAATTTAACAGTTAATAACAGTATGGTAAAGTTTAATGCATGAAACATAAAGACAAATAACATCCACAACACATGACACAAATGTTTGTATGTTGAAACCTTGTAAGGGGGAAAAACATGGTTGGAAACCTTACCTACAATCAGATGATACTACTGCAGATAGTATGTGTGTACAAATGGGGTCTGCATATGTAGAAAGGCCAACTGCCCAGAGCTCACTGCTCAATCACAAGATGGGAGTCACATGTACTACAATTGGATGGTTAGATCCAATGATAATGTACTTCTCAAAATAGCATCTTCATATGCTGGATTCAGTACCGGTTAATCTCTGATTGTCTTCTTCATACCTTCCTTGAATCTTCAAATGATGTCTATGTATAGCTCTGCTTATATTCACATATACCTTATTACATTCCCTTTCTCACCTTCTTCTTAATCTCACAAATGAGATCTTACATATATACCAAAACCTAAGACCAAATGTGTAGGTCGGCTCACTAAGAATATTACAATTAAATCAATTACAAATGAATCAATATGTGATGCATCATGTTGGCTCAATGCATTTACAATAATAACCACTCAATAAATCATCTCCATAAGGTGTCATGCTGATCTGGAATAGATAACGCTTGTTGGTCCACAACCTAGACCTATTTGTTGGTAACAACAAATATGCAAACTTGATTAGACCAATAACCAAATCACCAAAACCAAGTGTCCAAACAATGTCTTCGACATAGCCAAGTAATCTCTAGATGATAAAAGATCATCCTTAGTGCCGGTGAACAATATAACCTATCGGTGAACTAGATACTGGTGACTGTGCATAAGTCACTAAACATGCTGGTGAACATAACCAAAGATCTCTAGTGCTAATAAGTGGTCACAATTGTTGATAAGTGTTGACATCAATGACAAAACCAATGCAACACATCCATAATACCAACACAAATTGAAAAATAGGGAAGGAGTGAATGAAGATTCATCTGAGATGTGTTGCAGGTGAAGTTTAGGAGATAACAGAGAAAGGGTATACACCTCATGATCCTAATTCTAGAACTCTGGCACCTCCCAATGAGCAAAAGAATGCTGATAATGATGTCAGATCAAATGAATCACTTTTAAGTGCCATATCAGATGAGAAGTTGTTGAATGTCATAGAGCTAGAAAATGCAAAGCAGAACTAGTTGAAGCTTGAAACTCTTTATGAAGGTGACTGATGTAGTCAAGGTAGGGAGATATAAAGAAGGACATACCATCCTTGCAGCCTAACACAAACACCATGCAAGATATATTGGTAACCGATAACACAAGACCAGTTGATAAGAACACAAAGTACATAATCGATAAATAGTATGAACAATTCTTATAATAGTTTGATGGATTACATATGCCACATGCTGGACCATAGCCCAAGATTACAAACAATGCTTACAACACAGATATAATATTTGCAGATCATCTACACATCAAATTAGCCTTCGATAATAGTCTATTGGTTCAACCCTAATCCGGACCTCAGCCCTTTCGACTTCAGTCCATTGAACCAGAATCTCTTCGGTTCTACATCTTCACTTAATCTCGAACTTCTGTTCTCTATATTTTTTCTCGTGTCCTCTCAAATGATTCACAAAAATTCTCTTTATACCATCCACAAATAATAATAAGTTGATCAAGTTGGCTTAAAGACCAACCAGTTCATAATGAAACGTGCTAACGGTAACATGTTAGCTCAAATCACTAAGAACATCACAAAAAGTATAAAACAATGTGTAGACCTCCAGAAATACTAGCCAAGGCCCAAAGTAACATCTCCAATGATCCGCAAGTCACAGGAATCAACCACAACTTGATTCAACTTTTCTCAACACTGTGCAAGACCAATCGGTAAGAACACATCAACCGGGCCAACACTGGAATCAACATCTCACCAGAATTAAATCTAAATGCCATGAATCTCAAACATGATAAAGACAATGAACTCAAGGTGATAAATCCAAATCTACAACACTAAACTCTCAAACATGAATAAATGGCACGATCTCCAAGCAACCACTGCTAACTTCTCAAACTAGTAAGAACTACACCAGTGCTCCTGCATCAGACTCTCAGGGTTAATTGAAAAGTGAGTCCCATCACTTGATCTAGTTCAATGATTTGTCAGTAGGTGCTTGCAACTTCCTCAGGGGTTCGACAATCTAACTTCAGGTACTGGTTGCCTCTCCTTGGCGATCTATCGGTCCAACCTGCAACCTGCCTCAATCAATGATATGTTCAAGTCTTCACCCACTAACTGCCTCAAGCTCAATCTCTAGGATTGGTGGTCTACCTGCAAACCTTTCTCTACCTCATGTTCGAAGATCTCAACAAGTTCAAAAGTTGCCTCAACTTCCTTTCCAACCAATTGGTGCATAACCAGGTCTTCCTCCAACAATGGGATCACAAACCAGCTCTAATACCATTTGATGCAATCAAGGTAGGGAGATCTAATGAAAGACATCCCATCCTTGCAGCCTAGTACAAACACCATGCAAGATATATCGGTAACTAGTAACACAAGACCAGATAAAACAGAAAGAGCAACCCATAACAACACAAAATACATAGCCGATAAACAGTATGAAAAATTCTCATAAAGTTTGATGAATTACATATGCCACATGTTGGACCACATCCGAGGATTACACATAATGCTTACAACACAAATATAAGATCCATAGATCATCTACACATCAAGTCAGCCTTCGGTAACAGTTTGTCGGTTCAACCCTAATCTGGACCTCAACCTTTCTGGCTTTAGTCCACTAGACCAAAATCTCGTTGGTTCTATGTCTCCACTCAATCTCAAACTTCTGTCCTCTATCTTTTGTCTTGTGTCCTCTCAAATGATTCACAAAACTTCTCTTTATACCATCCACAAATAATAATAGCTTGATCAAGTTGTCCCAAAGACCAATCGGTTCATAATGAAACGTGTTAATAGTAACATGTCGGCTCAAATCACTAAGAACATCACAAAAAGCATAAAATGATGTGTGGCTCCGAAAATACCGGCCAAGGCCCAAAGCAACATCTCCAACAATTTGCAAGTCATAGGAATCAACCGCAACTCAATTCAACTTTGCTCAACACTCTAAAAGACTAATCGGTAAGAACACATCAACCAGGCCAACACCAAAATCGATATCACTAAAATTAAATCCAAATGCCATGAATCTCAAACACTATAAAGACAATGAACTCAAGGAGATAAATCCAAATCCACAATACTAGAATCTAAAACATGAAGAAATGCCATGATCTCCAAGCAATTCCATTGCTAACTGCTCAAACTAGTGAGAACTACACATGTGCTCCTGCATAAGCGACCAAGCAATAGAGATTGAAAAACTTGAAGGTTACTGGGTGAGATATGAAACTTTGAAAATGAAAGAAGATGAGAAGATAAGTTCTTTCATGGATAGAATGAATGAGATTGTCATGGGAATCAAATGCTGTGGTAGAAATGTTAATGAGGATGAGGTTGTGTTAAAGATTCTAAGAATTCTACCTCTGGCTTACAAGATTAAGGCTAGTGCAATAAATGAACTTTGGACAATGTCAAATACCCCTATTACCATAGACATTACTTGGGAAATTGATTGCTTTTGAACTTGAAGAACTTGGAGATCAGAGTGCTACTAAAATTGAGACTGGATTTAGAGCATTTGCCTCTAGTAAGCAGAAGATAGACTGGTAGGAGTTATATGCTAAACATTTGGAAGATATTGAGAGAGAAGATAGAGAACTTGAAGAGTTGGAAGCCCTAATTGCCAGAAGAATCCCTAAAGGACTAGTTGGAAGTAAGTATGAAGGAAAGGCTCCTTTTAAATGTTTTTCATGCAATAAGATTGGTCATTTTGCTTCTACATATCCTGAAAGAGCTACTAGGAATCATGAAAGATTTATAAGGAATTATAAACCTAATCCAAAATATCAAAGCAGACCTAGATTTAGAAGGAATTAGGATAAATCATGTTACTATGCTGGTGGTGATGATTTTGGTATTACTGATGATGATGATGATGTTGAACCTATGGGTGGATCTAGTAATGGAAGCTCCGACAAAGATTGGGTCTTTATTGCTATTAAGGATGATTCTCTAGAACCTGTCCTTGATACAAATAATACTAAGGAGAAAGCCCTAGCTGCAAAAATTGAATAGAAGGATGAATGGGTTATAGACAGTGGTTGCTCACATCACATGACTGGTGACAAGAGGAAATTCTTGACTCTGCAAGACTTTGATGGTGGACTAGTCAGATTTTGAGACAACAAGGCATGTAGGATCAAAGGAAAAGGAACACTATCCTTGGATGGAAAGACTAATACTAACAATGTTTATTATGTTAAAGGTTTGAAGCATAATCTTTTGAGTGTAGGTCAGATGGTGGATAGAGGATTTCATTTACAATTCAAAGATGGAAAGTACAAAATTATCAATAGATCTAGATTGGAAATTTCCTCCAGAACTCAGACCAAAGGAAACATCTTTCATTTGAACTCCAGTGAGAAGGCTTTCTTGATTGCTCAGATTGATGAAAGTTGGCTATGGCATAAGAGGATGTGTCACGTGAATTTTGATTGCATAGTGAAGACCAGTTCAATACAGGTTGTTAGAGATTTGCCCAAGATTATCAAGCCTCATAATTTGGTATGTAGAGAATGTCAAATGGATAAGAAAGTTAGAACTTCTTTCAGAAGCATACATGATAGATCTAATGAAATTCTTGATATTATTCATACTGATCTGTGTGGACTAGCAAGGACTAAAATTTTTCAAGGTGATAGATACTTTATGTTGCTTATTGATGATTATTCTAGAATGATGTGGGTTGTATTTTTGAAAGAAATATTAGAAGCTCTTGAGAAATTCAAAATTTTCAAAGCTATGGTTGAGACAGAAATAGAACTGAAGACAAAATGCTTAAGACTAGATCAAGGTGGTGAAATTACATCTAGTGAGTTCAACAATTTTTGTGAGAAGCATGGAATCAGAAGATAATTTTCCGCACCTAGAACTCCACAGCAGAATGGAATAGTGGAAAGGAAGAACAAAACTATCTTAGATGTTGCAAGGTCAATGATGATGGAAGCCAAATTGTCTAATATTTATTAGAGAGAAGCTATCAATATTGCGGTATACACTTCAACATAGTACACATAAAAGGTGATATCGGTAAGACTCCTTATGAATTATGGTTCGATCATACTCCTACTATTAGATATTTCAAAATTTTTGGAAGTAAATGCTATATTAGAAGAGTGATGCATTATAGAAATTTGATCCTAGATGCAATGAAGGAATATTTTTGGGTTATTCTACTAAGAGAAACACATATAGATGTTATAAAAAAAAATTGAATAGGATAATGGAAAGCATAAATGTCAAAGTGGATGAGCAAGGTAATGATCAAATTAGAGCATATGACTATGGACCAAAAGATAAAATTATTAGATCAGAACTGGTTGTGCAAGAATCTATTTAGAGCATTGATCCAGTTGCTCTGGTAACATCAAAAAATTCCACAGTGACTGCTGATGAGCAGAAAGAGTCAAAAAGTCAAAATAATTGAAAGACTCGCATGTACCTAAAGTTGAATCATTTTGAAGATTAGATCATTGGAGACAAAAGGAAAGATATGATGACAAGAAGAAGGTTAGCTACTAAAGAGGTATGTTTAATTTCTCAAATTAAACTGGAATCATTTATTGAAGCAAGTAAAGATGAGAATTGGATGAGAGCTATGGAAGAATAATTGAATCGGATAGGAAAGAATAAAACATGGGAATTGGTTTCTAGCCTAAAGATAAAAATGTTATTGGAACCAAATGGGTTTTTAGGAATAAATTAAATGAAGAAGGTTTGGTTGTAAGAAACAAGGCTAGCTTGGTTTGCAAAGGATATTCACAGGAAGGAGTTCATTATGATGAAACTTATGCTCTGGTTGCAAGGATTGAAGTGGTAAGACTATTTCTTGCCTATGCTACACACAAGAACTACAAGGTATATTAGATGGATGTTAAATATGCATTTCTGAATGGAGATCTTGAAGAAGAATTCTACATTGAGCAGCCTGATGGATTTTCATTATCAGAGGACAAGGACATGGTTTGCAGATTGAAGAAAGCTTTATATGGATTGAAACAAGCCCCTAGAGCATGGTATGCTAGATTAGATAAATATCTTTCAAACCTCGGTTTTAGCAAAGGTAATGCTGATAGTAACTTATATTATAAGATTGAGCATGATGACATACAAATCATTGAAGTCTTTGTTGATGATATCATTTTTGGAGGAGAAGAAAGTTTATGCATGAAATCTGTTGATGACATGAAGAATGAATTTTAAATGTCTATGATTGGAGAGATGAAATTTTTCTTAGGTTTGTAGATTACTCAAATTGATAAAGGTATTTTCATTTTTCAAACTAAATATGTGAAGAAATTGCTTAAGAAATTTGGTCTTGAAAATTCAAAACCTGTTGGTACTCCTATGATAACTGGTTGCAAATTGTCCAAGGAAGATGAATCTCCGAGAGTGAACCCATCTAGATACAAATCAATGATTGGTGGATTGTTGTACTTAACTCAGACTAGACCAAATATAATGAATTTTGTCTGCATTGCTTCTGGATTTCAGTCTAATTCGAGAGGAAGTCATGATATTGTTGTTAAAAGAATATTCAGATATTTGGTAGGAACAACAGAGTATGGGTTATGGTATCCAAAGGGTGATGATTTCAGATTATGTGCCTATATAGACTCATATTGGGCAAGAGATGTTGATGATTGGAAGAGAACTATAGGTGGTGCATTCTTTCTTGGGAAGAAATTGATTTCATGGATTAGCAAGAAATAATCATGCACTTCATTATCTACTATTGTAGTTGAATATGTAGTTGCAACAACTAACTACACTTAGATCTTATGGATGAAGAAAATGTTGAAGGATATAAGGGTAAGTTATGATGAGCCTATTGTTATTCATTGTGATAATATTATTTCTATTGATATGTCAAAGATGTAAAATAGAAGATACCACTAAGAGGGGGGTGAATCAATGGTTATCAACAACCTTAAGCCTTTTAAACCTAAATAGGTGTACTAGTTAGCATTTCAAACACTAAGTGAATATACCAGTTAGATAAAGGAAGAGATCAAGATGCAAGCACACAAAGACACATCACATAACACCGGATATATGAGGAAAACCCAATATGGGAAAAACCTCGATGAGAAATGTTGTTGGAGTCTACTGCTCCAATCTAGCCACACAATAAACAACTGTATTACAATGATTTAGGGAACCAACCCCTAAATCGAACACCAACTCAGTGAAATAAAATGAGTGTTATCAAAACAATACAATGGTAATAACATTGTTACAAATGAGTTTTGTAACTCTCACAAATATCTCTTTACCAGTTTCACTCTTCCCAGTCTTACTGCTTCTATTCTCTACCAGTTCTCTAATCACTCTGACCCACTGCTACTTGTCACCACTGGAACTCTTATCACCCTCTTTGAATCTTCTGCTACTTAGCCTTTGTCATTTCAGACCTCTTCTCACTCTCTCTTTGCTCTCCTTTCCTCACTATTGTTGCCTTACTGGTTCAGACTCTAGTGGTTAGATGAACTGTCCGACCATGCACCTAGTTACTGGTTACTCTATGCCTTACCTATTAAACCCTTCTTACTGGTTCTCTCAAGCACTCAGTCGCTTCAATATTCTTTGATGAACTCTCTAACTGATTAACTCTTTGTTGCACACTCACACTATGTTCTTCAATATCCGACACCACAACACCATCAAATTTAATCTTCTGTCTACATATTTATCTTTGAGTTTTCCCAACAAAACATAAATTCAACCTTGGCAAGATAGGGTTTCCTTCACCAACTCCATCTGTATCTGATCATATTTGATCTCATTTCATCTCCATAATTTTCAACCTGCATCTAAATAGATAGTACTGCCATATTTTATTCTTCCAAAATACTTTTACTATATTTAGCAAAATGCAACTTGTTTGTCAACCTTGTTCTTATCAATCACAATGAATGATCTCGTTGTTTCTTACTCCAAATTAGATCTGCAACTGGACATGCTTCATCGATCATTGCATCACAAATATGTGCCTTTCAGTCTGCATTGAGTTGCAAACCTCTGCTATCAGCCTATGAATTTCACCTACTACATTAAACACAAACTTAGTCGACAACTACCTCACCCATGCACAACCATTGTACGTTCACCACCTGAAGTCCACACATTATCACCATTGACATACACCTTAGTTAACTATGTTGGTTCATTCTTAGCCACCAACCAAAAACACTCTACCGGTATTCACCTTATACTACCAGTTCATCTTGCCCTACCAGTTATATAATAACTGGTTAATCTTTATGCCATGCACTTCACTGTTGTACCAGTTGGAACATGTTATCCTAGTCACCAACCTTGCTAACCCTTAGTAGGTATCCAAGAGTGAGTCATCATTCTCATCTCCATCCAGCAAGAGTCCTTTACTTTGTCTCTTGTTGGCTTAATGGTTGCCTTACCTACATGCATGCTAGTTTGGTATTCATTCTTATTCACACAGCACATATCAACCAATTATAAACATGCTCTTTGGTTCACCAAACTTGATGTGGTTTCAATCACATACACATGTCGATGTTACAAATATATGTTCTGAACCGCGACACCTGAATCCTCTCCCATCGTCTGTACTAGTTTCTCGAGCACCACTTTTTTCCTATTTATCAGTTGATAATACTCCTTCCTACATACCCATAACATACATGAGAGCACCATGAAAATAATCTTCAACTATCACCAATTGTGGGAAAACCAATCTCCATCTACAACCCGGTTGACATCAGCATCCCAAAATGAAACCATGTCTACAATGCTATAACTTCCCTTCTCCTTTATTATCCAAGTTCTCATCTCATCTAGTTTTTCAAAGTGACAAACTCATCACAACTTATTCTTCCTCTTCCGTCTCGGTAGCTCATCATACCTTCTCATGTTGATTTGGTGCATATCCCTCTTTTCACACACCTGAGGCATCTTTATGTTTCACTTTGGTCATCCAATATAATCCTTCAACCACCTAGCTTTAACTTCTTTAATTGTCTTATCCCCGAGGGTTATGATGTATTCCATACATGTTGTGAGATAAGAAAATCATTTCCACTAACTAGTGGAAGTAGATGGACTAATGTACTTAACGTTCCAACACCCGGTGGGAGTGTAGCATTGTCACCTGCTAGCCAATAATTGGTGGGAACAATTGTCATCACATTGTTTATTGGATCAACCTTGCTTTCTTATTGGTCACATGCTTATCCATTGGCAACAAGACACTGCCAACACATCACTTACCGGATGACATTGCCATAATGCTAACTGTCTCCAATGCCAACTTATATATTGGGTACCGGTTTCTTTTTCCCAACACTAACATGTATATGTGTGACTCTAACTTGCACACCAGTTGACTCCAATGACCGTAAAGCCAGTTAACATCAATGACAATAATACCGATTGACATCAATGACAATAATACTGGTTGACATCAATAACAACACAATGCCAACAATCTCCCCCTTTGGTATTGATGTCAACACATGTAGTATCTAGTATACTACTAGTTCCATCTCCCCCTTTGACAACAATGACAAAGGGGACTGGAAGAACTTTCTACCACTTTCTTCTCCCCTAATGACCATTATACTCTGCATCGTCATATCTAGAAACACTTGAGATAGAGGGCTCGAACACCAACCTGATACCAATTGCATGTACCAATCTGATACCAGCTTTATCTTCTCCCCCTATGTAGGTAACTCTCCCTTTTTGGCAAACATATGGTTCAAAAATCAAGGGATGTAAAGCTATGAACTCCCCCTAAACCATATATCTCAGTTCTTCTTTTCCCACCAGGTCCTAAAACAAGGCTCCAATCTGTACCTTATAGAACTAAGCATACATGATGTACTATTTGTCTTCCACTTCCATGATATCAATCACAACTTGTGACATGATCTTACATGACCACAATGCCAAACCACATCACCATCATTTCAACTATCAAACTGGTTAAATCAAAATGATGCATGCATATAAGGTCAACTACTAGACCAACACATTTTTAAACAATACTTCTCCAATATCGCCTAAGGCATAATTTCCTCAATCCAAGCCATGGGAGTCACTGCAATGATCCCGAAATACATTAACTCACATAATCTACAATTCTGGTCAATATCCATACTGCTAACATACTATACATACCGGTTTACTTTACCGGACCAATATCTGTTGGCATATGCACACTCCAATGAGACATTGTAGGTGATTGAAGGTTTTGTCATTGATGGCGACCTTACAATCCTATGACACCAGCAAGGCATTCCATCAACACTAGCAAGATCAAACTCTACACCGACACACAGGTCATCGGCACCGGTAGTAAAAAGTAGCATACCGACATAGAGGCCGACAAGATTTTTATTGTAATATATTTTGTTTATTATTTGTAAAATCATTGTAAGAAGACTTGGCAAGTTGTAAAATGACTCTTATATAAGAGAGATCATTGTAGAACATTTGTAAGTAAGGAAGACGAATGTAATTAGGCGAAATAAGGAAGACCTATTATGCAAATTATAGGTTAAGGGTTTATGTTAGAAGCAAAGCAGAAACTGGTACTAGATCTATCATTATAGATGCTATTTGAAGCAGTACAAGACATTGGATTTATATAATTCATTTTGTAAGTCAATAAGACTTCCTATTTTGTATTTGAGCAGTGAGCTCTAGGCAGTTGGCCTTCCTACATGTGTAGGCCCCTCTTGTAGCAGTAATATTCTCTTATTGGCCAGTAAGTGAATATTGTGGGTCACAAATCCCACCGAGGTTTTTCCCACACTACGTTTCCTCGTTAAATCCTTGCGTTATGGTGTGTTTTTCATGTGGTTGTTTTTATCTCTATTTATTGCATTACTTTCTCTTACCGGTACACAGTATTAATATGTTCTCATTGTTTTAAGTTAAGAAAATCTATTAACCGGTTAGATATTGATTCACCCCCCCCCAGTATCTATGGGAATCCTAACAATTGGTATCAAAGCTTGGTCCTCTATTTTCAGAAGCCTAACAGCTCGAGGAAGATCTTGACACCGGTAGAGATGGAAAATTTGATGAAGCAACTTGAAGGAGCTCTCTTAGACTATGATGTAGAAAAATTGAAAAATATCAAACTTGAAGATGATCTAAAGGCTGCTCAAGATATTATTCAAGCACTTCAAGAAAATCTTACTATTTCAAGAAACAAGAGAAGAGAACTTTGTGAAAAGATGCAAAATGAGAATGATGAAAAAGAAACTCTTAATGATATGATAAACAAGCTGAAACAAGGAACATGACAACAAAGAATGAGATGCAAGATATGACTATGAGATTTTGTAAAGAAATTGAAGATAGAAATAACAATGAAGAAAATCTGACTAGAAGATTAAGTGATGCTGCAAATGAAAAGATGAGACTCAATTATGAAAATGATTTGCTGAAGACAGATCTGATGCACACTCAGAATGACTCTAATGAACTGATGAGACAAAAAGAAGTCTTAGAAAGAGAACTAGATACTACAAATCAACATAAAGAGAAATTCAAGAAAAGCTCAGAAGAACTTGGTAACTTGTTGAAGAATCAAAAACCTAAAGGTAACACTTGTGGAATTGGCTTTGAAGCTAGTGAAAGCTCCACTACTGCAAACACGTGGGATCATAGAAAACTGGTAAGACGACCTACTGTTTCCTACTGCTTATAAATTTAATGGAAAATGCTTTAATTGTAACAAGTATGGTCATAGAGCAAATCAATGTAGATCTAGAAATTATCAGAATATCAACACCCCCACTGGTCAATGTTCAAAATGCAACAAAGTTGGTCATAACTCTGAGAATTGCAGAATGAATGTGAGATGTTATGTTTGTGGAAGATTTGGACACCTATTTAATCAATGTAGAACACAAACCGGCATAGGTTATGGGAAAGCTATTCAAAAGAATAATGTGACTTGCTATGCATGTAACAAAATTGGGCATATTGCTAAATTTTGTAGAAGTAAAGGATCATCAGCAGACAACAAAGGTCCTAGTTTGAAAGGAAAAGAAAAGGTTGAAGAAGTTAAGCAAGAATTTTCAAAACAATGGATTAGGAAATCAGAACAGAGCAACACTCCACCAGTAGAATAGAGTAGCACTCCATCGGCATGAGTCTCTTCATCAAATTGAAGAAATTTCCTTGAGGGTTTGGCAATCAATGAGACATATGCTATTATTCCCTCGGTTGATGGTGAGAAGTTGAAATTACTTCTATACCGACAGACAGAGTTAAGTAATTACTTAACCGACAAGCATTAAATGTGGTAGTTAGAAAATTGACATTATAAATTAATGTTTTTGGCTCCATTTCACTTCACTGAGCATTCAAACATTCGAAGAGTGTGAAATCTCCAGAGCTAAGGCATTTCAAGCAAAGAGGCAAGGTACTTCAGCAATCAATCCTTCCCAAGGCAGAAAAAGGTATTTATAATCATGGCATCCTCCTCTGCACCTGAATTCATAGCAAACCCTACTATAGTCGAGGTAATCAAACACCCTAGGCCTGTATTTTAGCTACTTCCTGAGATAGCTAAAAAGGATGACAATGTAGGTGCTTTTTCCCGAATTCCCAAAGGAGTTGTTTATGCAGAAGACCCTAGAATCTATATCCATTGCCATATAGAAGAATTAGGAGATGAAGAAATCAAGAACATGTACAAATCAGTTATCTGTGATGATTCCAGTAAAGTAAAACCTGAACACCAAATTATTGAAACCCTAGGATTCACAAAAATTCTTAACATTCCGGATTTCCTAAAGGAAGTTACTAGGATAGTATTGAGCAGAGTACATGGTGCATTATTTTGGTTGGATTCAATCCATAAAATTACCAAGGAAGCGGTGAAAGCTGTAACATGGTTACCCTCCACCGATAGTAGACCAGACAAAACAAAGGTGGTCTCAAATGACCTGGTAATGAACCTAACTAGTGCAACATCCGATAGAAGGTCTCTAAGGGTTAATGATGTGACTGATATAAATGTGAGATTTGTTAGCATGATTTTAGGATACAAAGCAACACATGCAAATAGGCTTAACTTAGTTTCTAGTTTATGCATAAAAAGTGCACATGATATGGTAAAAGAAAATGTGAAAATTGATGTATGTGAATGGCTAAAGGATGAATTGATTGACAATTTAGGGAAGATCAAGAAGGATAAGAAAGAAACTTTTAGATTTGGTAATTTACTTGTATGCTTAATGCTACATATAACCAAATAGGTGCCTGGTATAGGCAACAAGAATCTTGGATTTGACATATCGATAGGAAAACAATTATCAGACTTATTTAACAACATGGGTGAAAACAAGGAAAAGAATATCAATGAGCATTTTCAAGCACTAAAGGCTAGAATGAACAAAAGAATCAGACTATCACAAGAAATTGTTAACAAATACAAGGATGATATATGTTTTGTGATTAAAAAGGATGAGATCTAGATGGAAGCAGTTATCCCAAGAACAATTTGGGTTACTGAAATGAGCTATGAGATTGATGACCACATCATTCAAACATATGCAAAATCTCTTCTAGAAGCACCAAATGAACCTAAGGAAGAAGTATTTGGTAGTGCTAAGACCATTGAAAGCCAAATTCAATCTAAGAAGAGAGTAAAGAAAGTAGAAGCAACTGTGAGAAGAAGTTCAAGGTAGGCTAAGGCTATAAAAGAAGATGTACTGAAACAAACCGGTATTACTGAAGATGAGTTACAGGAACAACAATAGAAGACCAACCGATAGATGAAAGTATGGATGTATCACAAGAGGATACTAATCCTAATCCTGAGGTACTATACATAGTCGATGTTGACACTCAAAAGGTCAACATTGTGATAGACAGGGACACAACTGGTAAAACTAACATGGCTAGTGAGCCACCGGTAGCTGACAACACTGATAACACTGAAGGTAAACCGACAGATGGGAAGATAGAGAAACAGACAAAGAAACAAGCAGAGAAACAGGCTCCAGAACAGGAATAGGTTCATGTGGAAATAGTGCCACCAACAATAGGAGAGAAACAAAAACCCTTTCTTAAGGAAATGGAAACACAGACTGACCTACCAGAGGTCACTACAAGCATGGTTACTTCCTCCACCAGCGGAATTCAGAATGTTGGTTCCTCCTCTACAGGCTACAAATCAACCAATGTAACTGAAGTTCTTTTAGATTCTTTGAAGAAAATAACTGATTATAGTTCACAAGCTTATAAAGCTATAGATGACACAATCCCAATTTTGAGGATGATAGCTCCAAAATGCAACATAGATAATAAGGATTATTTAAGTCAACTTGACACTTTGTCGAAGTACATTACTGACAACACAGTGATAGTTGAACAGATAAAGGAACATGCATTCAAAGACAGGTTGGAAATTGAAAAACAAAAATTCTTTGAGAATCAAATAAAGAAGTGTACTAGGGAATTTGACACACTTCTACCAGAACTATGCAACATATTGAAGGAATGTAAAACTCTGTACAAATATACTTGCAAAACAAACTTTTTAACAGTGGACATAGATAAGAAAATGAGCAAGGTACAAGAAGAAATAAATAAACTTGCAGACAATTTTGTTAATTCACCTGATACATTATCATTTTTTGAGCAAAAGATAACTAGTTTTGAGGTAGAACTACTGAAGCTAAAAAGAGAAAAGGAGAGGATAATAAACAAGGCTAAAAATATGAGACTAAGACTAAGTCCAAGACTGGACTATCTAGCATCCTTGAGAAAGGAAATATCTGCTTGACATTAGTAAAAGGACAGAAAACATCGACAGAGCATATGCAACACCTCACTGGTATAGTTCAAAGAATAGAGGCAACAATAAAAGACAGTAAGAAGTTTATGGAAAGCATAAATTTGGTTTTGGTAGATCTTTTTCAAATTGGAACCACCCAGTTACAAGGTTGAGATAGAAAAACTACAACTCTATTGACACCTTGACAACCTTTTTCATTGATGCCAAAGGGGGAGTAGTAGTATGAGAAAATAATCTGCAAAAGACTTATCTGCTCAAGGGGAGCTCATATATTTTTGGTACACATTTTTGGATACACTTTTGAAATTTTCTCATGAGTGTTGCCATCAATGCCAAAGGGGGAGATTGTTGGCATATGCACACTCCAATGAGACCTTGTAGGTGATTGAAGGTTTTATCATTGATGGCAACCTTACAATCCTATGACACCAACAAGGCATTCCACCAAGACTATCAAGATCAGACTCTACACTGGCACACAGGTCACCGACACCGGCAGTGAAAACTAACATACCGACACAGAGGCCAACAGGATTTTTATTGTAATATATTTTGTTTATTATTTGTAAAATCATTGTAAGCCAACTTGGCAAGTTTTAAAATGACTCTTATATAAGAGAGATCATTATAAAACATTTGTAAGTAAGGAAGAGGAATGTAATTAGGTGAAATAAGGCAAACCTATTATGCGAATTATAGGTTAAGGGTTTATGTTAGAAGCAAAGCAAAAACCGGTATTGGATCTGGCATTATAGATGCTATTTTGAAGTAGTAAAAGACATTGGATTTATATAATCAATTTTGTAAGTCAATGAGTCTTCCTATTTTGTATTTGAGCAATGAGCTCTAGGCAATTGGCCTTCCTGCATGTGCAGGCCCCTCTTGTAGCAGTAATATTCTCTTATTGGCCAGTAAGTGAATATTGTGGGTCACAAATCCCACCGAGGTTTTTCCCACACTGGGTTTCCTCGTTAAATCCTTGTGTTATGGTGTATTTTTCATGTGGTTGTTTTTATCTCTATTTATTGCATTACTTTTTGCTTACCAATACATAGTATTAATATGTTATGCATGTTTTAAGTTAAGAAAATCTATTAACCGGTTAGATACTGATTCACTCCCCCCTCTCAGTATCTGTGGGAATCCTAACAATATCTCTACCAGAAAACTTTATCAACTAAACTTCATCTTCCTGAGAAAATGCATCTACTACAATTTTGTAGTTTAAACGATCCATTGACACTTGTAGTAGTAAACCATATCACAAATGTAGATGTGTAGCTAAGGAATTAACTATACACACTACCATCTCACTTCTCGCTTATACTAGTAGCAACCGGTCCTTTTCAAACTTGGGAGTGAATAATATGATCACTCTTTAGCTCCCCGTAAAGTCTTGCATCTCCTTTAGTCTTTAGGAGATGTCACCTATGCATTGAATGCACAGTGCCTGCCCATGTTTGTATTCTCTGACTTCTTTCTCAACACTTGCTTGATCTCCCTCCTTTTCTCATTTGCAATATTGGGAGCAGTGTTGACCTCCTTTTGTTGATTGGTCCTTTCTCCAAAAACATTGTTGTATGAGCAGACTATGTTCATGCCAGACAAATGATTGGAGGACCTTCTATCAAACCAAATTGATCTTCTTCTCTTGATCATGCTATTGTAGCCAACTACTAGTTTCAATAGAATTCTTGATCTTTCCAAAGTATTTCTCCTTTTGTTCCATCTAGGTCTTTGTCTCCTATACATTTTGTTGTCTCTTCCATGTGGACCATAGTTGTTATATCTTGCAATTTTGTTGGAAGAGAAAGTGGAAGGGTTGCCATATGTCTGAGGCTTCTTCTTTCTGCATTCATGACTTCTATGGCCAAATCCATTGCAGTTATAACAAATAATTTTTTACATTTCTTGAAGAAACAAATGGACTCTTCTTATCATAGATAGGAGCAGATCTATGCATGGATCTATAACATGAACTTTTATTTCCATGTCTATGACATCTATGAGAAAATTCATTCCTATTTCTAGAGAATGCAACTTGACCATTTCCAGACCTTTTCCTACATTCTTTTGCCCTAAAACCATAAACCTTGCATGAAAGAGGCAACCAGAGAAGGAGGGCATATAACTTACAAATTTGTTCTACCACACATGTGGTGATCTTGTAGGCTTGTTGTCTCCATTTCTATTTCTGCGGGAATTGACCTTTAGATGTCTAGTTTCTGCAGTCCTTTCATCTGATCCCTTCTTTTTCCATACTTTTTTTTGTCTTGTGAGTAGCAACATCTTTTTGTCTTCTACTGACAGGTTGTCTTCTAGACCGTCTTCTTATATTATTATCTCTAAGGAAACCATCTACTCTAGCTTATCTTTGCCTTTTGGATCAACATTAATCCTTCTTGGAACAACAGTCTTCATCTTCATGTCTTCACCAGTTGTAGTTAGGTCAATCTTCTTCCTTGGAGAATTTTTGATTGTGAAGGCCTAACTTTTGTCATTTTCACTTTTGGAGACAAACTAGATGTCTTTGTTGGAGATGTCCTCGGTTGTGGAGCACATACCGACATGAAATCCCAATCCTCCAGTATCCTTGGAGTGTTTTTGTTTGTTCAACATTTTTTCCAAGGCATTAGTGTTGCTATCATACCAGATCCTCACCTTGAGCTCATCCTAGAACTTCTCAAGGTCTTTCCTGAGATTATTCATTTCACCTTTTAGACTCTGAAATTCTTTGTCCTTGGCCTCTAGCTCTGATGCTAACTCTTTACACCTGCATTTCTTGCTATCCAAATCTAATTTTGATAATACATTCATCCTTTTAGCATCATCCACTCGTGCTTTCAGATTGGCAATGGTTGACTCTGACTCTTAAATACTTTTGATCAACCGGTCTTGTTCCACAATAGGAACATTCTTGAACATCTTGTATTCTTTTCTTATTGTGCTAAGCTCCTCAAGTGCACTTACAAGTTCTCCTTCAAGATCAACTTCAACTTCATCTTCTTCTTCATCACTACCAAACAAATCTTGTCGGTAGGATTGATCTGAGTTATTACCTTTTGGTGTGTGCACCTCACTATGAGTCTCTTGATCTATGAAGAGATGAGTTTCCTCTTCATCATTGCTGCAGTAGCTGACTAATCTATCTTTATCATCTATATACTCATGTGTTCCATTTCTCTTCTTGCTTTCACAAACCTATTCTATAGTGCTAGGTTCATTTCCATAGAGTTTCTTCAATCTATCCCATATGCTCTTTGTAGATTTACATTTCTTGACCTCTGAAGATACTGTATCAGATAATCCATTGAGGATAGCCTTTATTGCTTCAATATTGCACTCATACTTTCTCATAGCCTTAAGATCGGTTAAAGGACATGCAGGGATAGAGTATCCATTCTTGACAAACATCCAAACATCATAGTCTAAAGAGGATAGGTAGACTTCCATTCTACAACTCCAAATAGAATAGTTTGAACCATCAAACACTGGATTAGGGATTGAATCAAATTTAACCGTTGTGTTTGCACACTAGAATCTACCCAAGCTAGAGAAAGCTTATCTAACAGGGAACCTAGGCTCTAATACCAATTGTAGACCACAAGATACCACTGATAGGGGGGTGAATAAGTGGTTATCATCAACCTTAAGACTTTTAAACCTAAATAGGTGTACTGGTTAGCATTTCAAACACTAAGTGAATATATTGGTCAAATAAGGGAAGAGATCAAGATGCAAGAACACAAAGACACATCACATAACACCAGATATACGAGGAAAACAAAATATGGGAAAAACCTTAGTGAGGAATACTACTGGAGTCTACTGCTCCAATCTAGCCTCACAATAAACAACTGTATTACAAGCACCAACCCAAGGAGCACCAATCGCTACTAATTTGGGGCACCAACCAAAGGAGCACCAACTTAGTGAAATACAATGAGTGTTATCAAAAAAATACAATGGTAATAACCTTGTTACAAATGATTTTTGTAACTCTCACAAATATCTCTTTACCGGTTTCACTCTTCTTAGTCTTACTGCTTCTATTCTCTAATCACTCTGACCCACTGCTACTTGTCACCACCAAAACTCTTTTCACCCTCTTTGAATATTTTTCTACTTAGCCTTTGTCATGTCGGACCTCTTCTCACTCTCTCTCTGCTCTCCTTTGCTCACTATTATTTCCATAAGTGTTCAGACTCTAGTGGTTAGATGAACTGTCTGACCATGCACTTGGTTACTGGTTACTTTGTGTCTTACTGGTTCTCTCAAGAACTCAATAGCTTCAATGTTCTTCAATGAACTCTCTAACTGATTAACTCTCTGTTGCACACTCATACTATGTTCTTCAATATCCGGCACCACAACATCATCAAATTTAATCTTCTGTCTACATATTTATCATTGAGTTTTCCTGTGAAAACATAAATTCAACCTTGGCATGCTAGGGTTTCCTTCACCAACTCCATCTGTATCTGATCATATCTGATATCATCTCATCTCCAGAATTTTCAACCTGCATCTGAACAGACAATACTGCCATATTTTATTCTTCCAAAACATGTTTACTATATTTAACAAACTACAACCTGTTTATTGGCCTTGCTCTTGTCAATCAAAATGAATGATCTCGTTGTTTCTTACTCCAAATTAGATATTCAACTAGACATGCTTCATCGATCATTGTATAAAAAATCTATGCCATTCAGTCTGCATCAAGTCGCAAGCCTCTGCTATCAACCTGTTAATTTCACCAAGTACATTAAACACAAACTTAATCGACAACTACCTCACTGATGCACCAATCACCAACCACTGTACGTTCGCCACCTACAGTCCACATGTTATCACCATCGACATCCACCTTAGTTAACTATGTTGGCTCATGCTTAGCCATTGACCAAAAAGACTCTACCAGTATTTGCCTTATACTACTAGTTCATCTTGCCCTACCGGTTATATAATAACTGGTTAATCTTTATGCCATGCACTTCACTATTCTATCGGTTGGAACGTATTAGGCTAGTCACCAACCTTGCTAACCCTTAGCAGGTATCCAGTAGTGAGTCATCATTCTTATCTCCATCGGAAAAGAGTCCTTCACTTTGTCTCTTGTTGGCTTAATTGTTGCCTTACCTACCTGCATGTTGGAATGGTATTCATTCTTATTCACACAACATATATCAGCCAATTATAAACATGCTCTTTGGTTCACCAAAATTGATGCGGTTTCAATCACATACACATGTCGATGTTACAAATATAGGTTCTGAACCACGACACCTGAATCTTCTCCTATCGTCTGTACTAGTTGCTCGAGCACCACTTTTTTCCTATTTACCAGTTTGCTCCTTCCTGCATACTATAACATACATGAGAGCACCATTGAAATAATCTTCAACTATCACTAGCTATGGTAAAATGAATCTCCATCTGGATCCCTGTTGACATCAACATCTCGGAATGAAACCATGTTTGCAATGCTAAACCTTTCCTTCTCCTTTATCAACCAGGTTCCCATCTCAACCGATTTGTCAAAGTGACAAACTCATCATAAATTACTCTTCCTCTTCTATCCCGGTAGCTCATCATGCCTTCTCATGTTGATCCGATGCATATCTCTCTTTTCACACACCTGAGGCATCTTTATGTTTCACTTTGGTCATTCGGTATAGTCCTTCAACCACTTGCGTTTAACTTGTTTGATTGTCTTATCCCTGAGATTTATGATGTACTCCATACATTTTGTGAGATAAGCAAAGCATTTACACTAACCGATGGAAGTAGATGGACTGGTGCACTTAACCTGCCAACACCTAGTGGGAGTGTATCATTGTCACCTGCTAGCCAATAACTAGTGGGAATAGTTGTCATCACATTGTTTATTGAATCAACCTTTCTTTCTTACTGGTTAAATGCTTACCGGTTGGAAACAAGACACTGCCAACACATTAATCATCGATTGGCATTGCCATTATGCTAACTATCTCCAATACCAACTCATCGGTTAACACTGACTTATATACCAAGTACCGGTTTCTTTTCCCCAACACTAACATAGATACCAGTGACTCTAACTTGCATACCAGTTGACTCCAATGACCATAAAGCCAGTTGAAATCAATGAAAACAATATTGGTTGACATCAATGACAACACAATGCCAACAATCTCCCCCTTTGGTATTGATGTCAACACATGTCATATCCAGTATACTATTGGTTTCCTCTCCCCCTTTGACAACAATGACAAAGGGGACTGATAGAACTTTCTACTGGTTTCTTCTCCCCCTATGACCATTATACTCTGCATCGTCTCATCCAACAAGACTTGAGATACAGGGCTTAGACACCAACCTAATACCAATTGCATGTAAAAATCTGATACCAACTGTATATTCTCCCACTACACAGGTAAGTCTCCCTCTTTGGCTAGCATATGGTTCAAAAATTAAATAAAAAGAAAATTAAGAGTTAATGAGCAAGAACTGGTAGTGGAAATGATCATAATTGAACTAGTAACACTTTTACGAGAACAAAATGTTGAACCAATTACTCTGGTAGTATCAGAAAATTTAATAGGAATTGAAGAACCGGGAAGAGGAATAGAGAATCAGAAGACTCATGGGTATGTAAAGATGAATCATTCAGAAGATCAGATCATTGGGGATAAAAACAATGGAGTGATGACAAGAAGCAGATTGGCATCTAATAGGGTACGTTTAATTTCTCAAGTTGAACCAGTATCAGTAATTGAAGCATGTAAAGATGAATGTTGGATGAAAGCTATAGAAGAATAACACATGGACTTTAGTTCATCGGCCTAAAAATACAAATGTTATTAGAACTAAATGGGTATTTAGAAATAAATTGAATGAATATGGACAATTTGTAAGGAGTAAAATTAGATTGGTTTGTAAAGGATATTCTCAGAAAGAAGGAATTGATTATGGTGAAACTTTTGCGCCTGTAGCTAGGATTGAAGTTGTAAGATTAATTCTTGCCTATGCTGCACATAAGAACTACAAGGTTCATCAGATGGATGTTAAGTGTGCATTTTTGAATGGGGATCTTGATGAGGAAGTTTATATTGAGTAATTTTTTTTCACTTTCAGATGATAAAAACATGGTTTCTAGCTTTAAAAAAGCCTTATATGAATTGAAACAGGCACCTAGAGGCACCTAGAGCTTGGTATACAAGGTTAGATAAATATCTTTTGAAGCTTGGTTTCACTAAAGGTAATGTTGACAGTAATCTATATTATAAAGTCATTGATGATGATATATTCATTATTGAAGTTTTTGTTGATGACATCATTTTTGGAGGTGAAGATAAGTTGTGCATGGAATTTTCTAAGAATATGGATAAAGAATTTGACATATCTATGATTGGGGAAATGAAATTTTTCTTAGGTTTGCAGATTAATCAAACTGATAAAGGCATTTTCATCTGTCAAACTAAGTATGCTAGGGAATTGTTGAAGAAATTTGGTATGGTAGAATCTAAATCGGTAAGTACTCCTATGGTTACAAGTGTGTCAAGGAAAGATGAATCTGCACCAGTAAATCCTAAAAGATACAAATCTATGATTGGAGGTCTGCTATATTTGACTCAGACTAGGCCTGATATAATGAATGTTGTTTGTATTGCATCAAGATATCAAAGTGATCCTAGAGAAAATCATGAGAGTGCGATGAAAAGAATTTTTAGATACTTGGAAGGTACATCTGAATATGGTTTGTGGTACCCTAAGGATGATATGTTTAATTTATGTACATATACAGATGCAGATTGGGGAGGTGATGTTGATGACCGAAAAAGTACTTCTGGTGGAGCTTTCTTTCTTGGAAAGAAGTTGGTTTCATGGATTAGCAAGAAACAATCATGTACTTCTTTATCTACTATTGAAGTTGAGTATGTTGTTGTTGCTACTAACTATACACAAGTTCTATGGATGAAGCAAA
Organism: Cryptomeria japonica; assembly: GCF_030272615.1. Lineage (NCBI taxonomy): Eukaryota > Viridiplantae > Streptophyta > Pinopsida > Cupressales > Cupressaceae > Cryptomeria > Cryptomeria japonica. The sequence continues at coordinate 437,479,606 of NC_081412.1, read as the reverse complement.
TGTTTAATGACATTAAAGTGCATTGCATTAGATCAGTAGTTATTCATTGCGATAACTCTGCTGCTATTGACATATCAAAAAATTTGGTATTTCAGTCTAAGACAAAGCACATATCTATCAAGTATAACTTTTTAAAGGAGAAGGTGGAATAAAATGAGATTAGATTGGTTTATGTGAACACTAAAGAGTAGATTGAAGACATTTTTACTAAACCTTGGCCTAAAGAATCACTTCAGTACCTCAAAGATAGATTAGGGGTTTCTGCCCCTCTAGCAGAGAACTGATTGATGTTATTTGGCATCATTCTGGTATGCATTATCAAAGATATCATTCTTTCTGGATTGATGTGGGGATGCTACTACTCAGGGGGTGTAGTTAGCCTTGTGATTTAGTGGTTTTTGGTTTTTGCTTTGATATTTTTGTTAGATTTATGGCATTGATGTCAAAGGGAGAGAGATATATGTGAAAAATGAATCTTTACAGAGATATCATTCACAGGGGGAGTTTGGTCTTTGTTTGAGAACTTCATTGCTATATCTTTGTATGGGAGATTGTTGGTTGTCTTCCATTGGGAGAGACTTGTTTGGCATTTCTTGGCACTTGGATGTTTTTCACATATAGTGTTGCCATCAATGCCAAAGGGGGAGATTTTTGGCCATTTCGAGGAATTGATTATGTTTTGCATTGATGGTTTGTCATTGATGTCAACACTAGTTATTTTGGTTGCTTTACCGGTATCCTTCTGGTCCTAGTAGGTTGTTTGGTTTCTGGTATGATCCGGTATGCTCTGGTATGTTTTGGTTATGGAATTGTCTTATTCATGCTACTCAGATTCATGTTCAGTCAGTTGGTTTTGATTTGGTGATTGAATGCTATCCTGTTTACTGGTAAGTTTGGTTTGTTGTTTCGGTGAGGGTTTCACCGACAGAGCTTTGTTGAAGATCTTTTATGTTATGCATAAGTGGTGTTGGTGCGGCTTCTAGTGGAGATTTAGGATGCTAATGGTGATCATGTTCAAGACTTGGTTGATTGGGATCAGCGTTTTAGCGTGTGTGGACATATATTGTGTCCTAGTATTATCTAGGTTATGGACCAACTTAATGTAATGTGTGGATTGGACTTCTCGTTGCATTTTTTGGGATGTCTTATGAGTTGGATATTATTTGTTTGGTCTCAGACCGACATGTTTTGTAATTATGTAATTGTTTTATTGTTTGGTGCCTAACCTTATTGTTTGTGGTCTATGGTTTGTATATATATGATGTAAAATCTCATTGTAGATCATGTGTGTAAGGTATATAGATATGTAAGGAGCAAATAATGTAATAATCATTTAGGTAGAGGATTTGGTCGATCATTTGTGACAGTGTGCTCTAGGTTGTTGGCCCTCCTACAAGTGAAGCCCCCTCAATTGTAATCATATATTTACTATAGAAGTATTATCTGACTGTTGGTAGGCTTCCCATCATGGTTTTTCCCTTTACTGGGTTTTCCACATACAAATCTTGGTGTCATGTGGATGGTATTTATTCTTTGATTGTTGTTTATGCTCAATTGGTTTATCTGCTATTTCGGTAATTAATTTATGCATTTCAGTATTGATATTTTGGGTTCCAATATTAAAGTTTTAATTGCTTAAGGTTTTGGTAATCTGGTGACAACTGATTCATCCCCCCCCCCCCCCCGCTCTCATTTGTCTTCTGATTATTTGAACTGCCTAACATTTTTTTGGCAAGAGCAATGGGGGGAAACAATCATAAAAAAAATTACAAGATAAAACCTACAATAGAAAAAAATGAAGCTTATAGAGAAAAAATAGAGGAAGACATAGGAAGAAAAGGCAAGGTATATCAAATATTCATCAAGGTTCTCAATCTTCTTCCTTACCCATAAATTCTATTTCAAATGAATAGGAAACTAGATTTGAAAATGTGGAGCATGGTATTCAAAATGAAAATGGAAATGTTGAAAATGGTTTTGAAAATGTTGATATTGAAAATGAAAATATTGAAAGTGGTAATGAAAATGTTGAAATTGAAAACGAACATGATGAAATTTTGTTGATGAAAATGTTGATATTAAAAATGAAAATGTTGAGATTCATATTGGAAATTTTGATATTGAAAATGAAAATTTTGAAATTGGTTTTGGAAATGTTGATAATGAAAATGAAAATTTTTAACATTATGTATCGCCAAATTACATGAGAAGCTCAAAGATATTCATGTGGAAGAAAGATAAATTAAAAATTGAACACATTCAAGAACCCCAAAATGGCTATTTGAAATTGATGAGAATATAATTCAAAATTTTGAAAGAAAGAGGTCAACTTGAACCATTTGTTTGTGGGCTATTGTTGTTATTTTGGTATGGTTTTGTCATTGATGTCAACACCTACTAAAACACTAGCACTTTGGAGATCCAGCAAGCATTCATCGGCAAGCAAGTAACTATTGCACAGTTACTGGTATATGGTTCACTGGTAGGATATAATGATCACCGGTACTCATAATTATGTGGAAGACACTTGGTAATGTCAAAGACATCTTTTGGACATCTTGTCTTGGAGTTTTGTTCACTGAAATATTCATATTTGCATATTTTCTTTTACCGACAAATAGGTCCAGGGTTACCTAGGGTTACACCGATAGGTTTATCTTTTCCAGATCAGCATGGCACACTAAGGAAATGATTAATTATTGTTGTAAATGCATTAAGCCAACATGTTCAATTGGTTATTGCATCGGATATTATATTATTTGTAAAATGTTTTTATTGTAATATCTTGTAGAACCAACCTAATAAAATTGGTCTTAGGTTATGGTATAAATGCAAGATCTTATTTGTAAGATCAAGTGTGGAATGCGAAAAAGAATTGTGTGAAGGTATATGCGAGATTAAGCAGAGCTATACACAAAGACATCATTTGAAGCTGAAGCTAGGTTTTTGAGAAAGCATATCAGCACTACACCGATACTGAATCCAACATATGAAGATGTTATTTTGTGCAGTACATTCTTATTGGATTTAACCATCCAATTGTAGTCAGTGTGACTCCCATTTTGTGATTGAGTAGTGAGCTCTAGGCTGTTGGCCTTTTTGCATGTGCAGACCCCATTTATGTACACTTACTATCTGCAGTAGTATCATTTGATTGTGGGTAAGTTTTCCCACCATGGTTTTCCCCTTACAGGGTTTCCACGTACAAATATTCGTGTCATGTGTTGTGGATGACTTTCTGTTTATGTTTCATGCATTAATCTTTACTGGTATAGCTATTAATTGTTAACACTGTCTACCGACATACTTAATTGGTTTACCGGTATTAAGCATTAAGGTGGCTAAGTTGTTTTTGGTTTGAAATTAGTTGACAACTGATTCACCCCCCCCCTCTTAGTTGTCTCGGGGACCTAACAACTATAAATTTTTTTGATGAACACTTTAGCAATACGACATTGATCGAAAAATGTCAACTTTTTGTGCAATTGCTAAAGACGCAAAATATAAGACCTTTTCTAGATAAGTTGAAGATTCATAGGAATAATAAATCTGATAAAAATGATATTATTGTCAAAAATATTTTTAATGCACTCTATTGGAAAGACTAATAAGGTAAAAGCTAAGAGAGCTACACAAAGAGTAATCACAACCTTACTAGTAAGCCATCATTTGAGGAGGGTTCATATATTGAGGAAAACTTATCTTGATATGAACCTAAATCATAAAACATTGTTTAGAGAACTTAGAAGAAGAACAAGAATAGATATTCTACTTCAAAATGATACAGGGGCTTTTAGTGGGCTTCCGCATGTTGAAAAGAAGCTAACCAAGAACGTAAAGGATGTAATTCGATAATTTTGGCACTATAATTCAAGAGTATCAGCTAATGCGAAGTATATTTGAAAGTTGAGAACTGGTACAAAATATCATACACCACATCCTAACATTTCTTGGAATGTAGCCAAACAAAAAATTTATACAAACAATTTTGTAAAAAAAATGTAACTTTAAACAAATCTCTCAAAGAGATTTTTAATCTTGTAAGACATTTTATTATAAACCTCTTTAAATTTGTAATCCATGTTTTAAATACCATGTAGAGTTTTCAATGTATCATGATTTTTTATGCTATATATGTTCTACTTTGCATACTAACAAAATGTTGCAGGAGTGTGGTGCAATGCAACTCCCTAAGTCATCTAGGGACTTGTTAGATTTATTTTTATGTGCTAGAGATGATGGGTTTTTTTAAATGATTATTTTAATGAGAAGTGTTTCATGTTTTCATGAGGACAACAAACATGAATTTGGAAATCAAAAGGTTCAAAAAAAGAGGTACGTGATAGTGAAATACGATTTGAAGAGTCAAGGTGAAGGTTATTGATGTGAGTTGGTAACAAGAGAAATCAATGTTGCTGATTTTATATTAAATTTTAAGAAAAATATTTTTTGCAAGTATGCAAGGAATTTCCATAGGTCTCGGTAGTTGGATGTGAGATTGAGGATGTGTACAAGGAATATTTCCCAATTGGTACTATTATATCTGTGGTTGAATTTGGTGAAAACTACACAATGTAGCTACAAAATTAGGTACAGTCTTAATATTATAAGTCTACTTAGGTTGATATTTTTATGCACATCACATATAGACATGTCCATGATAACACATAAGAATATAGGAATATAATCAAGGAGTACCATTTTTACAATAGTGATGATAGGTCTCATTCATCAAAGTATGTCCAATATTTGTTTCAATATTTTTTGTTCTCTCAAACAAAAGATATTGCACCTGGTCAACATCTCATTTGGTTAGATAACTATAGAGCTCAATTAAATAATTATCATATGTTTTATTAGTTGATTAAAATGTTGGAAATATGGAGGAACTGATTATGTGTTGCATTGATGTTTATCATTGATGTCAACACTAGCTTCTTTGGTTGTCTACTAGATTCTGGTAGAGTGGTTGGACTTTCATGATGATCAGGAGATTTGTCTCCGGTATGTTTGGATTGGTATAATTGGTTTGGTTTGGTCATTCATGTGGTTCAAATGTGTGTCACATTCATTTGGTTCAGTATTTGATGATTCGGAAGCTATCATATGTTTTATTAAGCCTTTTGGTTACTAGTAAGGGTTTTACCGACAGAGCTTCATTGAAGATCTTTTGATGGATTCCATAAGTGGTGTTGGTGTGGGTTCTACAAGTTTTTTGGGATGTTTATGGTTATCATGTTTATGTTCTAGTTGTTTGGGGTTGTTAAATTTTGGCTTATGGTGACCTATTTTAGGTCTAATATTATTCTATTAGGTTATGGACCAGTTTATGTAATGTGTTGGTGGATTCTCCCGATGCATTACCAGTTAGATTTATTGTTTGGTTAATGTTGTTTCGGTCTTAGGCCGACTAGGGTTATCGTTGGTTTGTGGGTTTATGTAATGGATTTATTGTATTATCTTTTAGGTGACCAACCTAATTTTTTAGGTCTCGAGTTGGTATAAATATGATATAAGATCTTTTTCTAGATCGTGGTAGTGGGTTTGCGATTATCTATGTGCGAATAAAGTTATAGTCATATGCAGAAGGTTTTTGGCTGATCATAGGTGATTGAATTGGGTTTGTGTAAGAGGTTTAAGACCTCCAGTATTGAGCTTAACCGAAATTGTGTTAGACAGTTCAAATAAATGGAGGACAACTGAGAGGGGGGGTGAATAAGTTGACACCAGACTACTGGAACCTTAAGCAATTAAAATTTTATTACCAAAACACATAAGATCAATATCAGAATACATAAACCAATTACCAAAATAGTTGATATACCAAATAAACATAACCAACAATTAGAGAATAGTTACACTCCACATGACATCAAGATTTGTACGTGGAAAACCTGGTAAAGGGAAAAACCACAGTGGGTAGCCTACCCATAGTCAAATAATACTTCTGCAGTAAGTATGTGATTACAAATTGAGGGGCCTGTACTTGCAGGAAGCCCAATAGCCTAGATCATATTTCTCATTACAAAAGGAGTCTCACTGACTACATAAAAAACTAGACTACAATCTGAAAGCAAGAATAAACTACAATAATAGCATCTCCTATGCCTAAATATAGTTTCGGTTAAGCTCAATACTGGAGGTCTTAAACCTCTTGCATAAACCCAACTCGATCACCTATGATTGACCAAATCCTCTGCATGACTGATTATTACATTATTCACTTGTATACCTTTCATCCATGACCTATAGTGAGATCATACACATATATATACAAACCCCCCACCTTAAACAATTAGGTCAGCCACCCAGACAATAAAATCTATTACATAATTATTAAACATGTTAGCCTGAGTCCAAACAAATATCATCCAACCCATAAGTCATCTCGAAAATAAATCGAGGAGTCCCAATTGTTGGTGTAAATAAATATTCATTTTGGATATTATTACACTTTACTTAAGTTAACTTAGGATAATGCATCTCTTCATAGTTTGGATTTGAGACACTTAGGGAAGTGTGTACATAGGGATAGAGCTTGTAGGAGAAATCCCATCTTTTGTGGTCTTATTTTGCTGTTACACTCCACATTCGGTGGGTCATCCACCTCTTGTGGAATATTATATTATTTCTCCTACCTACCCCTAGTATTTCTTACCTACCCTTGTTTCTCATCGAGCCACATGTCATATTTGTGTGCTCATACATCCACATGGCCTTGCCTATATAAGAAGGCCTATATTCATTGTATTGGTTAATCCAGTTGATCATTTACATATTGATGAGAATATAGTTTGTTCTTGTCATTCTATTGTCTCTCTTTTTTATTCTTTTCATTGTGCCCTTGATCTTGGCAAAATCCTACATGGTATCAGAGCTATTAGGGCTTCATTGATTGGTTTTTGGAGACATCGTGGAAGGCTTCTATTTTTGGATTTGGGGTTCTTCATTTTTTGGGGGCATCATACAACGATTTGGACATTAGAATTCGGGAGGCCGTTTCCATAAATTTTGACTATAAAGTCAACCTATTTTGGTGAGAAATTTTTTTTTCCCATTTTGGCTATTATCGTACAGATTTTGAAAAAAAAATTCAAAATAAAAATTATTTTTCAAAAAAAAAAAATTTGAAAATCGAAAAAAAAGCGATCAAAAAAATTTGAAAAAAAAATTAAAAAAAAATCAAAAAAGTGTTTTTTGGGGGATCCAAAGACCCCCCCTCATTATCCCTGTACTTACAGGTCTACGCAGTCGCTGCCACAGTACCTGCACTGACAGTACTTTTTTTTGGGTGGCCTCTGTCACTGCCACCACCGCAGATTTCCCCCGTGCCACTGAGACCCGGGTACCTCCCGCCGCTACCGCTGCTCTCCAGCCAGCCACCTCGCTCTCACCGCCAGCTTCACTCCCGCCACTGCCACTGCTCTCTAGCTAGCCACGTCGCTCCTGCCGCCGACTTCCCTCTTGCCAGTCGCTTTACCTTCCACCGCCCGCCGCCGCAGAATGTCCCGCCGGCCGCACAGGAACTTCGCCAGCCGCCCTGCTCGCAGCCCGCCAGTAACTACTGCCTCCGGCAATGCTTTCCTCCCACTGGCATCCACTAAACAGGCGGACCCATGCCTGCCACGTGGCAGGCGGCCACTAGCCAGTGGTCGACTTCCGTACGCACTGTCAGACTGCCATGTCATCAGACCATACGCCTAGTCAGCAGGGAGGCGAAGTTTTCATGATGGTCATACGACCATCAAATTTAAGATAGTGAATTGCTGATGTCAGCACCACATCAGCAGCTTTTTAAATTTTTTTTGACTCCTCTCCATTGAGCTTTTCAATTTTGCAGTCCAACTTTGAAAGGCCATATCTTGCTCATTTTTGCTCCTTTTTTGGTGCAATTTTTTTTGAAATGGGCTAAAATTTTGTGATCTTTGCAGTGGTGTGGTTATTTTCTGATTTTGGTGCATAGGTTTTCTAAAATTTTTAGATTCTTTCAGCGGTACCTGTCCAATCCTCAATTCTGCAACTTCAAAGGCCTCGTTTGAGCTCATGCGACCTCCTTTCGAGGTGTTGTTTTTTTTGAAAGTGCATATTTTTTTGTCTACTTTCACAATCTATGATCAGATTTTAGAGATTTTGAGTAGAAATTGTACTTTCAGATATTGGTCTTATTTGGCCTATTAGGTACTTGTAAATTGCTTGGATCTTAGTTAGATCTCTTGCATTATCAGTTTGAGTCTCTTTTGGCCTTATTGAGGCAGTTGTAAAATTGTAATCAGAAGTCCACTTTGCCATTTTTTGCAAGTGGCCCATTGTATATGCACTAATTATAAAGTGCCAAATCATCACTTTTGGGGGGGTTCTTTGATTGAGTGAATTTGGGGGGGTGTCTTATGTGATTGTGCCTCTCTTTGTGCTCTTTCCATTTTTTGTTGCAATGAGTCCTAATAAATTTCCACCTTTAACTCCACATAATTATGCATCATGGAAAATTAAAGTATGGAGTAAATTAATGGAAAAGGGTCTCACACATTACATAGATGGAACAATAACAACACCACCTAATCCTAAGGCTGATCCAAATGCTCAATTAGAATGGCTCACAAAGAATTGCATGGCTCTTGGAACCTTGCGCAAGTATGTATCAGATGACCTCATTTTTCACATTGAGAAGTGTAAAACAATCAAAGAGGCTTGGGATATGTTTCAGAAATTGTATGGTCAAGTTGATGAAATCAGAGGCTATCAGATTGACAATGAGCTCACCAACTTGGATCCCAAGAGTTTTGATACAATCCAAGATTATGTCACCAAAGAAAATGAGCTAAGAGAAAAGCTTAAGGATTGTGGAATTGACAAAAAGGATGCTTAGTTGATATTCAACTTGTTGGACAAGCTTGCACTAGAATATGCAACATTTGTGTCTAGCTTCCAAACTCATCGTTTGATAGTGGGGAGTTCTTATGTTATGCCTTCATTTGATGCTTTCATAGAAATGTTAATATTGGAACAATCTAAGTTGTTGAACATGGGGTTTCTCAAGTCTTCAAAGTCTAAGGCTTTGGTGGCTAATCAAGGGAATCAAGGAAGTCAAGGCAAAGATTCCAACAAGAAGAAGAAGCACTCTAAGTCTAAGCCACACCAGGAAAAAGGACAATCATCCTCTCCATCCCAAGGCAATTTTTCATCCTCTTCCAAGAAGGGGACACCACCTAAGAAGGATAAACCAACTTGTGCATATTGCAAGAAGTATGGTCATGATGAGCATCAATGCCACACAAAGCAAGTTGATGAGTTAACTAATCTTCTTAAGAAAAACAACATCAACTTGCCATCCGCCTACACAAAGAAGGATTCATCTCCTTCTTCTTCCTCACAGTCTAAGGGAAAAGGACAAGCATTTGTGGCTACAATAGGTTCTTCACAGCAATGGATACTTGATTCGGGTGCCTCATATCACATGGGTTCTACAAAGGAGTAGTTTTCTTCATTGGAGCCATCTAAGGTACCTCACATTTACATAGGTGATGATACACAAGTAGAGGTTGAAAGGAAAGGTTCAGTTGACATGGATGATGGAACATTTGAGAATGTTCTCTATGTTCCTAACTTGTCTACCAACCTTCTCTCCATCTACCAAATCACTCACTATGGGAATGGGAAAAAGGTTGAGTTTACACCAGATTCAGTTGTGGTAAAGGAACTTGATGATGATGCCTTGGTAGCAGTGGGACAAGTCAATGACAACTCAAGGCTTTATTCATTCTCCCACTTTGTGCCAATTTCACCTTCTAGGGCCTTGCTTACTCATTCAAATTCAGAAAGTAAGCTATGGCATGAGCGGTTTGGTCACCACAACTACTGCTATCTTCAGTAGCTAAGCACTAAAGACATGGTCATAGGTCTACCTCTAATCATTTTTTCAGAGGGTGTATGTTCAGGTTGTTCCATGGGCAAGCATCCCGAAGAGAAGTTTTATAAAGGGAAAACTTGCAGAGCTTTGGAAGTTCTTCAACTTGTTCACAGCGATGTAGCAGGTCCATTTCCAGCACCTTCATTTAGTAAGGCCCGCTATGTTCTTACCTTCATTGATGACTACTCCCGCTTCACTTTGGTCTACTTTCTCATTCATAAGAGTGAAGTATTTGACAAATTTCAGGACTTCAAGACTTGCGTGGAGAAGCAATCAAGGAAAGTGGTCAAGATTCTTCGCATAGATAATGGAAGGGAATATGTGAACAAAATACTTGAGGATTTTTGTACATTTGAGGGGATTGATCTTCAGCATTTTGTTGCTTACACTCCACAACAGAACAGAGTTGCAAAATGCAAGAATAGAACTCTCAAAGAAATGGCTAGCTGTATGATACATGCACATTCTCTTGATCCCACCTTTTGGGCAGAGGCTATCAGTTGTGCCACACACATCCAGAATCGGGTTCCTCACAAAGATTTGCAAGGTATTACTCCTTTTGAGGCTTGGGCTGGTAGGAAACCAATTGTGAGACATTTCAAAGTCTTTGCGTGTCCAGCATGGGATCGCATACCTCTATAGAAATGCAAGGCATTGGAACCACAGAGTCGACCTTGCATATTTGTTGGATATCCTAAGGGTGTTAAGGCATACAGATTGATGGATCCAGAGACACATGAGGTGTTCATTGAGAGGAGTGTTCGCTTTGAGGAAAGCTCTCCTAGCTTAGCCTCTCTACCTCCTCCACCTTCCTCCATTGTGGATAGTGATGTTAGTGATTCAGATGATGAGACTCCTTCAACTCCGACTCGTAGGGTTACACCTCCGTAGGGTCCACTTGCAGTTGAGGAGCCTCATTCTCCACCTCCACCTAGACCTTGTTGGGCTCGACAGACACTTGAGTCCATGGGTTCTCTTGTTGGGGATCCTTCAGATACATGGCGAACTCATTCACAACATTAGGATCTTCCACATGCATTCATTGCTACTGCTTCCAATCCATAGACATTTAGGGAAGCATCAGGGGTTCCTGAGTGGGACCAAGCTATGGATTAAGAGTATAGTTCCTTGATGAGGAACAACACATGGGATTTAGTCCATCTCCCTAAGGGGAGAAAGATGGTTCAATGTAAGTGGATCTATCGAACCAAGTTTGCAGTGGATGGTAGTGTGGATAAGTATAAGGCTCGGCTTGTTGCGAAAAGTTTCTCATAGGTTGTAGGTGTTGACTATACTGAGACCTTTGCACCCATAGCCAAGATGAACTCCATTTGTTTGACACTTGCTATTGCTGTAGCTCATGGTTGGGCTATACATCAGATGGATGTGAAGAGTGCCTTTCTTCATGGTGATCTTGATGAGGAGATTTATATGGAGCAGCCATAGGGTTTCATCTAGGATACTTCCTTGGTTTTCAAACTAAGGAAATCTCTCTATGGCCTTAAGAAGGCCCCCAGGGCTTGGTACACAAAGATGGATTCCTTTCTTCTCTCCGCAGGGTTCACTAGGTGTCATTCTGATCCGCATGTCTACATTTTGTGATAGGATGACTCTCACTTGATACTTGTGCTCTATGTTGATGACTTGATCATTACAGGGAGTACTTCATCTATCATTAGCAGGGTCAAATCTTCTTTGCATGACAGATTTGCTATGACTGACTTGGGTCTTTTGCACTACTTTCTCGGGATCGAGATTTCATAGTCACCTTCTGGGATTACATTATCGCAACCCAAGTATGCTCTTGATCTACTTGCACGCTTTCATATGGCTGATTGTAAGCCTGCCCCAACTCCCTTTCTTTCAGGAGTCAAGCTTGAGGCTTAGTGTTCTTCTCCACCAGTTGATGCCACTTTGTATCATCAGCTTGTGGGTAGTCTCATCTACTTGACTCATACATGCCCTAATATTTCATTTGCAGTTAACATGGTTTCCCGCTTCATGCAGGCACTACATGAGCTTCATTGGAAAGCCGCCAAATGCATCCTTCATTACATCCAGGGTACACATCACTATGGGATTCAATATGCAGCAAGCACAAGACTTCGCTTGGTTGGTTACATAGACTCCGATTGGGCTGGCGATCTTGATGACCATAAGTCTACCTCTAGTTATATTTTTCACCTTGGTTTGGGCCCCATTTCTTGGCAGAGCAAAAAGAAACATGCTATTGCTCTCTCTTCAACTGAGGCTAAGTATCGAGGCACTATTAACGTAGTGACTGAGACCATTTGGTTCCAGCAGATTCTCACAGTGTTTGGATTCACCACTCCATGGCTGACAATTCTACATTGCGACAATCAGAGTGCTATTGCAATCTCGAAGAACCCAGTCCAGCACCAGTGGACCAAACACATCGAGATTCATATGCACAATATCTAAGAGCTCATCCAGGAGCAGGTCATTGATTTGCAGTATTGTCCTATAGTAGAGTAGGTTGCTGACATATTCACCAAACCTTTCACCGAGAGTAAGTTCCAGCAGTTGCGACCTCTCTTGGGGGTGCGAGATGTGTCATTAGGGGGGGTCAGCTGACTTCTCCTTCCTCTCTTATGGGGGGGACTTTTTCCTCTTTGAGGTTTTGTCCTTCTTCTTTGAGAGTCTTTTGTACATTCATCTCTCTTTTGGGGGGGAGTTTTTTCCCACTGGGTTTTCTCCCTTTCTCCGTTTGTGAGAGATTGCATTGCGTAGTTTTGCTTGCATTTGCATATTGTACATGGGTACCTATCATGGTCTAGTAGCTGGGACCCATCTTGCATTGTTGACTTGAGTCTTCATTCCCCTAAGTTGCACTTAAGGGGGGGTGTTGGTGTAAATAAATATTCATTTTGGATATTATAACACTTTACTTAAGTTAACTTAGGATAATGCATCTCTTCGTAGTTTGGATTTGAGACACTTCGGGAAGTGTGCACATAGGGATAGAGCTTGTAGGAGAAATTCCACCTTTTGTGGTCTTATTTTGCTATTACACTCCACATTCGGTGGGTCATCCACCTCTTGTGGACTATTATATTATTTCTCCTACCTACCCCTAGTATTTCTTACCTACCCTTATTTCTCATCGAGCCACATGTCATATTTGTGTGCTCATACATCCATATGGCCTTGCCTATATAAGCAGGCCTATATTCATTGTATTGGTTAATCCAGTTGATCATTTACATATTGATGAGAATACAATTTGTTCTTGTCATTCTATGGTCTCTCTTTTTTATGCTTTTCATTGTGCCCTTGATCTTGGCAAAATCCTACACCAATAACACGTTACATTAAGTCGGTCCATAACCTAGATAGCACAAAATAGGTCTGCTGGTAAATACAACACCACTAATCAACTGGAACATGAACATGATAACCATCAACATCTTGAATTCTTACTATAAGTCATACCAACACCACTTATGCATAGTATACAAAGATCTTCAACAAAGCTTTGTCGATGAAACCCTCACTGGATCAATAAACCAGGCTTACCAGCATATAAGATAGCATCTGATCACCAAATCAATACCAACTGACTAAACATAAATCTGAGTAAAATGAATAGTAGATCTAAGCCAATTCCATAATCCAAATCATACTGGAGTATACCAAATCAACATGATCATACCAACCAGAAACCAAACATCCTACCGGGACCAACCAAATATTGGTAAATAGCCAAAGAAGCTAGTGTTGACATCAATGAAAAACATCAATGCAACACATAATCAATTCCTCCAAATTGTCAACAATATCCCCCTTTTGCATTGATGGAAATAGTAGATGTGAAAAACATCCAAGTGCGGAGAAATTCCAAACAAATCTCCCACACAAGAATATAGGAATGAAGTTCTGATCCATACTCTCCCTATAGATTGTATCATAGTTAAGTTCTACAAATTTCTCCCCCTAATGTATATAACTCCTTAAGTTTTTCACATGAATATCTCTCCCCCTTTTACATCAATGTCAAATATCTGACATAAATATCAAAGCAAAATCATAAACTACTTAATCACAAGACTAACTACTCCCCCTGAGTAGCAGTATCACCACACCAATCCAGAATGAATAATAGTTTTGATAATGCATATCGGACTGATGCCAAATAGCGTCAATTAGTTTTTTGTCGAAGGGGTAGAAACCCCTAATCTACCTCTGAGGTACTCAAAGATTCTTTAGGCAAAGGTTTAGTGAAGATGTATACAATGTGCTCTTTAGTGTTCACATAAACCAATCTGACTTCATTTTCTTCCACCTTTTCCTTCAAAAAGTTGTACTTGATAGATATGTGCTTTGTCTTAGAGTGAAATACTAGATTCTTTGATATGTCTATAGCAACAGAGTTATCATAGTGAATAACTACTGGCTCATTGCAATGCACTTTTATGTCCTTTAACATTTTCTTCATCCATAGAACTTGTGTACAGTTAGTAGCAACAACAACATACTCAGCTTTAGAAATAGATAAAGAAGTACATCATTGTTTCTTGTTGATCCATGCAATAAGTTTCTTTCCAAGAAAGAAAGCTCCACCAAAAGTACTTTTCTGGTCATCAACATCACCTTCCCAATCTGCATCTGTATATGCACATAAAGTAAAGTCATCATCTTTAGGATACCACAAACCATATTCATATATTCTTTGTAAGTATCTAAAAACCCTTTTCACCACACTCTCATGATTTTCTCTAGGATCACTTTGATATCTTGATGCAATGCAAACTACATTCATTATATCCGGTCTAGTCTGAGTCAAATATAGTAGACCTCTAATCATAGACATATCTTGTAGGATTTAGTGGTGCTAATTCATCTTCCCTTGTCAATTTCTCACTTGTAACCATAGGAGTACTAACTGGTTTAGAATTTTCCATACCAAATTTCTTCAACAACTCTCTAGCATACTTAGTTTGACAGATGGAAATACCTTTATTAGTTTGACTAATCTAGAAACCTAAGAAAATTTCATTTCTACAACCATAGACATGTCAAATTCATTCTCCATATTGTTAGAAAATTTCATGCACAACTTATCTTCACCTACAAAAATGATGTCATCAACAAAGACCTCAAGAATCGATATATCATCATCAGTGACTTTATAATATAGATCATTGTTAGCATTACCTTTAGTGAAACCAAGTTTTAAAAGATATTTGTCCAACCTTGCATACCAAGCTCTAGGTGTTTGTTTCAATCCATATAAGGCTTTCTTTAACCTACAAACCATGTTTTTATCATCTGAAAGTGAAAAGCCACCAAGTTGCTCAATATAAACTTCCTTATCAAGATCCCCATTCAGAAAAGCACACTTAACATCCATCTGATAAACCTTATAGTTTTTATGTGCAACATAGGCAAGAAATAATCGTACAACTTCAATCCTAGCTACAGGTGAAAAGGTTTCACCATAATCAATTCCTTCCTTCTGAGAATATCCTTTACAAACCAATCTATCTTTATTCCTCACAACTTGTCCATCTTCATTTAATTTATTCCTAAAAACCCATTTAGTTCCAATAACATTCTTATTTTTAGGCCGGGGAACTAAAATCCATGTTTAATTCTTTTCTATCTGATCAAATTCTTCTTCTATAGCTTTCATGCAACATTCATCTTTACATGCTTCAGATACTGATACCATTTCAACTTGAGAAAAAACAACATACCTCATCAACTACCAATCTTCTTCTTGTCATCACTCCTTTGTGCTTATCCCCAATGATTTGATATTCTGAATGATTCAACCTTATATACCTAGGACTCTTCTGACTCTTTGTTCCATTTCCCTGATCTTCAGTTACTATAGAATTTTCCAACCCTACCGGAGTAACTGGTTCAACATTTTATTCTAGTAAAGGTGTTACCAGTTCAGTTATGATCATCTCCACTACCAGTTTTTGCTCATAAATTCTGATTTGACTTCTATTCTGCTCATCCACCTTGACATTAGCGCTCTCCACAATTCTCTACAATCTTTTGTTATAACATCTATATGCTTTTCTTTCATTAGAATAACCAAGAAATATTCCTTCATCACATCTAGGATCAAACTTGCTAATGAAATCATCTCTCTTGATATAACATTTACTACCAAAGATTCTGAAGCACTTAACTAGAGGTGTATTGCCAAACCATATCTCATAAGGTGTCTTACCAGTTTCTCCTTTGATATGAACTCTGTTGAATGTATGAATTGTTGTGCTGACTGCTTCTCTCAAGTAGATATGAGGTAGATTAGCTTCCTTCATCATGGTTCTAGTAGTATCCAAGATAGTTATGTTCTTTCTTTCTACAACTCCATTCTGTTGAGGTGTCCAAGGGGCAGAAAATTGTCTCCTTATGCCATGCTTCTCACAAAAGTTATTAAACTCACCGGATGTGAATTCTCCACCATGATCTGATCTTAAGCACTTCATCTTCAATCATGTCTTAGTTTCAACCTTATCTTTAAAGATTTTAAACTTTTCAAATGCCTTAGATCTCTCTCTTAGAAAAGTAACCCACATCATTCTAGAATAATCATCAATGATTAGCATAAAATATCTATCACTTTGAAAACTTTTGATTATAGGAGGACCACACAAATTAGTATGAATAATATCAAGAACATCATTAGATTTGTCTTGTATACTCTTAAAAGAGGTTCTAACCTATTTTCCCATTTGACATTCCTTACATATCGGATTATAGGGCTTTACAAATTTAGGTATATCTCTAACTACCTTAATTGAACTGATCTTTACTATGCAATCAAAATTCACATGATATAGCATTTTATGCCAAATCCAACTCTCATCAATTTGTGTAATCAAACATGTCTTCTCACTAGATTTCAAATGAAATATATTACCTTTTGTCTGAGTACTGGTAGCAATCTCCAATCGAGATCTATTAATGATCTTGCTTTTTCCATCCTTGAATTGTAATTGAAATCCCTTATCCACCAACTATCCTACACTCAAAATATTATGCCTTAAACCTTCAACATAATAAACATGGTCAGTATTGTGCTTACAAATGGTTCCTCTTCCTTTGATCATGTATGCTTTGTCATCTCCAAATCTAACTAGACCGCCATCAAATTCTTGTAATGATATAAACTTCCTTTTATCTCAAGTCATATGATGTGAACATCCATTGTCTATTATCCATTCATTCTTATCTTCAATTTTAGTAGCAAAGGCATTCTCTTTAGGTAGATTCTCTTCTAGTACTAGATCATCTTCCTTGATAGCCAGGAACACCCATTCCTTTCCATTGCTAGAACCACTAGTAGAGTCTTGTGTTGGTTTACCATCAGAATCAGTCACACCTTCCTCATACACAAAGTAACATGATTTATCTCTATTTCTCTTGTACTTATGCTTGTTCTGATATCTAAGGTTAGCCTTAAAAGATTTAAAGGGTGATTTTCCTTCATAATTACTTCCTATCAGTCCTTTAGGTACTCTTCTAGAAAATAGGGCTTCAGGTTGCTCAAATTCTTCATCTTCTCTCTTCATATCATCCAATTCCTTCGCATACAAATCTTTCCAATCTTGCTTGTTGGTTGATGATGTAAATGCATGAAAAGTAGGTTCAGACTTCACAGCTCTAGAAGGTCCAAATTCTTCAAACTCAAAAGCAGATAATTTCCCAACCAAGGTATCCCTATTGACAGAAGTATTTGCCATTGTTCTCAATTCATTAATTATAGTAACCTTCATCTTATAAGCTGATGGTAAAGCTCTTAGAACTTTAGAAACTATTTCATCTTCACTCAGAGATCCACCACAACATTAAATCCCATGAAAATTTCTTTTAGCCTTTCCATAAATGCAGTAATCCTTTCATCTTCTTACATCTTCAAATATTTATATATCACCTGATAACCATCAAGTTTAGCAATCTTAACATTAGGGTCACCTTCATTTAGAGTCTCCAACTTGACCCATATAGCATTTTCTGTTGATTTGTCAGTCAATCCTATTATTTGTTGATCAAAAAGTGCACACAAGAGGGCTTCTCTAGCTCCATAATCATTCTCAAGCTCCTTATCCAATTTTGCTAAAGGAGGATTACCAGATGTGAGATTAAAAGGGGTTACACCATTATCAGTGATCTCCTAGATTTCCTTACCAAGACATCTCAAATGAGTCTCCATCTGAATCTTCCATACTCTAATTTGTTCCATCAATTCTAGGATTTTCTCTCTAAAAGATAGTTGCAGATGAACTAGAACTGTTAGAAGCCATAGGATCTTGTTAAAGTGGTTAAGCTTCTGCAAAGAGGACCAAAGATCTGATACCAATTGTTATACAGTTCAAATGACTAGAGGACAACTGAGAGTGGGGGTGAATCAGTTGTCACCAGATTACCGGAACCTTAAGAAATTAAAACTTTATTACCTAAACACATAAGATCAATACCAGAATATATAAACCAATTACTTAAATAAAAGATATACCAATTAAGAACAACCAACAATTAGAGAATAGTTACATTCCACATGACATCAAGATTTGCACGTGGAAAACCCAATAAAGGAAAAAACCACGGTGGGAAGCCTACCCATAGTTAGATAATACTTCTATAGTAAGTATGTGATTACAAATTGAGGGGACTACACTTGCAAGAAGGCCAACAGCCTGGAGCACATTGCTCATTACAAAATGAGTCTCACTAACTACATAAAAATCCAGACTACAATCCAGAAGGAAGAATGAACTGCAATAATAGCATCTCTTATGGCTATATACAATTTTGGTTAAGCTCAATACTAGAGGTCTTAAACCTCTTACATAAACCCAACTTGATCACCTATGATCGACCAAATCCTCTGCATGAATGATTATTACATTATTCACTTGCATACCTTCCATCCATGATCTACAATGAGATCATACGCATATATATACAAATCCTTGACCTTAAACAATTAGGTTGGCTACCCAGATAATAAAACCTATTACATAATTATTAAACATGTTGGCCTAAGGCCAAACAAATATCATCCAACCCATAAGTCATCCCGAAAATACATCGAGGAGTCCCAACAACACGTTACATTAAGCCGGTCCATAACCTAGATAGCACATAATAGGTCTTGTGCTAAATGCAACACCACCAATCAACTGGAACATGAGCATGATAACCATCAACATCTTGAATCCTTACTAGAAGTTGTACCAACACCACTTATGCATAGTATCAAAATATCTTCAACAAAGCTCTGTCGATGAAACCCTCACTAGATCAATAAACCAAGCTTACCATCATATAAGATAGCATCCGATCACCAAATCAATACCAACTAATTGAACATAAATCTAAGTAGCATAAATATAAGATCTAAGCCAATTCCATAAGCCAAAGCATACCAAACTATATCGGATAAACATGATCTTACCAACCAGAAACCAAACATCCTACTGGGACCAACCAGATACTGGTAAACAACCAAAGCAGCTAGTGTTGATATCAATGACAAAACATCAATGAAACAAATAATCAATTCCTCCAAATTGCCAAAAAACTGTACTTAGGCATAGGAGATGCTATTCTTATAGTTCATTCTTATTTCTAGATTGTAGTTAGGATATCTTTTGTAGTCGATGAGGCTCCTTTGTGATGAGCAATGTGCTCTAGGCTATTGGCCTTCCTGCATGTGCAGGCCCCTTATTGTAATCACATACTTGTTGCAAAAGTATCATTTGACTATGGGTAGGCTTTCCATCATGGTTTTTACTTTTATAAGGTTTTCCACATACAATATTGGTGTTATGGGTTGTCGATGCATGGTATTTGGTTTATGATTTATGTTTGTGCTTAATTGATATATCTGCTATTCTAGTAAAAGGTTTTAAGTGCTTAAAGTTTCATAATTTGTTAACAACTGATTCACCCCCTCTCAGTTGTTCACCAGTTATCCTAACAATTGGTATCAGTGCTTGGTGGTCTTTGTAGAAGCTTAATAGATTGAGGAAGATCCTAATAGGACCTAAAATTATGTCTTGCAAAATTTGGTCATCCTAGTTTTAGTTTGCCCTTGGTCAAGTTATCAGGGTTTAGGGCTATAGGGGTTGTGTCTTTTATGATTAAATCTTGGTTTGAAAGTAAGTCTCCAGTCCCTTTTGTATCCTATCGTTACCTTTTTCTCACTTAAGGCTAAGGGCTCCACTTCCATTCGCGGGGCCATTTTCATTTCCAAATTATTAATTGGTTATTAACCGGTTCATGAAATATGCTATTCATAAGTCATCTACGTGGAATTTCCTATAACCAGTTTTCCTTTTAAATATTTGTTCCCCTAGTTGTATTTTCCTAAGTCCAAAGAATCCTAAATACTCTGACTGTTTGCTAAAGATAGGATGGATCCAATGGCTAGCGCTTCCCCATGATCAAAGTGTTGGCATATGTGTAGAGTTTGATGACATGATGGTGTATGTTGTCATTGATGTCAATATGCTAAAGTATGAACCACTATATTGAAGTAAGAAAATTGGAAAGTGAACCAGTATGATGGTATGAACCGGTATATGCAAAAAGGTAAATCAGAATGTTGGAATGTGAACCGGTTTACGCAAAGTTTGTATCGAGGTTTCATTTGATATGACTACCGACTGGTAGTCTCAGCTTCAGGGTATCTGGTTGATGCATTCCAAGTCTGTGTGATTTGACCGATGACATCCTGTGATGAGTTAGCATTGAAATGAAGATGAAATCATGTTGCCACGTCAGCCTTGTTCATGTGTAGAATCTCCTTGAGGATCTTGCATGAAGAAGATTTATTCTATTCAGCTCGGGAATTAGCAAAATCTTAGTAAATGGTGGAGAGCACGTGAAGAGTTATCAACTTCCAGAAGCGGTGAAGAACGGACGATGGAGAATGTCTTGAGATATG
Organism: Cryptomeria japonica; assembly: GCF_030272615.1. Taxonomy (NCBI): domain Eukaryota; kingdom Viridiplantae; phylum Streptophyta; class Pinopsida; order Cupressales; family Cupressaceae; genus Cryptomeria; species Cryptomeria japonica. The sequence continues at coordinate 437,458,766 of NC_081412.1, read as the reverse complement.
TTCAAGATTGTTTTACTCTATGCAATGTGTTTGAACGATCAAGATTGGACCTATTGTATTGTTAACCTAGATGCTTAGGGTTTTAGGTTTTGGCTACCCACCTAATTGTTTTCTATAAGGTTGATGATGATTTTCATTTGGATTGTTAGCAAAAGTAATGTGTGTATCCAAGTGAAGAGATACTTGATTCTTGCCAGACCAGAGCAATGAGTAGAGATCTGCAGAGTGTGATTGCAGTAGTAAAGGAACTGAAGTGGATTTGCCTTGGCATTAAGTGTTGTTATCATATCAGTGTATTACCTGTTGACTTCTAACCATTTCAACAGTTGGAAAATCCCTTTACTAGGTAGCTTTAACAGGCTTTTTATAAATCCTTTAATAGGGTGACTCAAAATCATTGAGTTCTTCAAATCCTCTTGCGAGATAACCTTTAACAGGTTTTTAACCTTTAACCGGGTATTTAGCCATCCCTTAACCGGGTGATCCCTAGCATGATTGGTTCCTAGCGGAACCTATTGTAAAGTCTTTAATCAGACTAGGCTCCTAACAGAGTGAACTTCAGAAGAGTTCAAGAAAAACTTGTGGGTATTCATCCCTACCGTGGTTTTTCCTAGTTGGGTTTCCATGTGAAAAAATCAGTGTGTCATGTGTGGTGCTTTTTCATGTGATGTTTTAGTGTTTTCTGTTAAGTGGTGATGCATGTTGATCCAGTGGTCATTATATTTCTGATGTATTACTTGTTTAAGCATATGGGTGAAGTGGAAATGAGATATTAGATTTTAAGCATATGGGTGAAGTGGAAATGAGATATTAGGTTTTGTGAATATCTAAGTGTTACCAGTTTATGACTTTTACAGTCACTATGTTTTACCAGTATTGCCTTGATTTACATCGGTGATGTTGTTCACCGGTTAGTGCAATCTTTGTTGTTTAAAGTTGTTAAATAAGCTTTTGTCTATACTAATTCACCCCCCCCCCTCTCAGTATCTGTTGAGTATTTACTATTCATCATTATTAATCAATTGGTATCAGAGCATCCTCCAGGTCCTTTGTGCTATAAGCTTAACCGCTTGAGGAAAAGATCCTATTCTAATGATGAAGAGGGAAGGTCCTAAGTTCAACAGAGATAACTTTAAGATATGGAAGGACACAATGAAGATATACATTAAAAGCATGGGTGCTCAACACTGGAACTATGCTGAGAATACTTATGTTGTCCCTATCAGTACTCTCATCAATGATCAAAGAAGATAAATTTAGGAGAATGGGCAAGTCATGGAAGGTCTTATCAACAGTCTATTTGATATTGAGTTTATAGATGTTCAAGACAAAGACAATCCCAAAGATGTTTGGGATACTTTGGAGTCTATCTATGGTGGTAATGAGAATGTGAAGCAAGATAAGGAAGAGAGCCTTAGGGGAAAGTTTGAAGACATGCGGATGGTTGAAGGAGAGACTATTCAACAATATGGGATAAGAATTATAAATGTTGTTGGAGACATCAAGAGTGAAGGAGGAACAATGGATGATTCCACCATTGTTAGCAAAGTTTTGAGAACCTTATTATTGGTCTATGCAATAAGGGTTGTCGCTATTTAGGAGTTGAGATCTATTGACAAGACAAAGGTATCCCTTGATTCTATTATTGCTAAGTTAACCACATATGAGATAAATAGTTATGATGGTAGTGTTAAGAAGACCGATTCATCCATTAGAGCATCTGATGCACTATCTAGAAAGGGTAAATAAGCTAGTACCAGCTGTGAACCTAGACAAAGCAGTGATATGGATGATGAGGAGATCTTGATGGAATTTGAAGATCTTCTAGCGAAGAGACTTCCTAAGGGAACTGGAAAATGCAGAGGTAAGGTCCCTTTGAAATGATTTTCGTGCAATAGGATAGGACACATTGCTTTCAACTATCCCAACAGTGATAATAAGGACAAACCAAAGAAGTTCAGAAAGTTCAAAGAAGGAAATAGGAGAAACTATCTTGTTGCAGTTGATGAAGGTGTCACTGATGATGAATCAGAAGATGAAGAAAGTGAAGACATAGTGTTTGTAGCCATTAACAAAGATGTGACAGACAAGAAGGCTCTTGTGTCCCGCTTTGATAATTATAATGAATGGATTATTGACAGTGGTTGTTCTCACCATATGACTGGTGACTAGAGAAAGCTTCTATCTCTAGAAGAGTATGATGGAGGTGTAGTCCGATTTGGTAATGATGCACCATGTATGGTAAAAGGAAAAGGGTCCATCTCTCTAAATGGAAAAAGTAGTGCTGATAATGTGTATTGGGTAGAAGGTCTCAGGCATAACCTTTTAGGTGTTGCCCAGGTGAATGATAAAGGACTCACTCTAGAATTCAAAGATGGAGTGTACAAAATAAAAGGAAAGAGTGGTGAATTGATGGCCACCGGTATGCAGACCAAAGGTAACTTATTTCAGTTGAATACAAATATCAGTCAATGTTTAATGGCTAAGTTTGATGACAATTGGATATGGCATAGGAGACTCTGCCATGTAAATTTTGATAATATTGTGAAGGCTAGTAAGATCAAGGAAGTTAGAGGATTGTCAGTGCTGAACAAACTAGAGAATCCTTTGTACAGAGAATGTCAACTAGGGAAAATGTCTTCCTCAATTGTCAAAGGTAAATCTTTCACAACAAATAATTTACTTGATCTTGTGCATACTGATTTGTGTGGTCCTATAAAAACTAGGAATGTTTAGGGAGATAGGTACTTTATGATTCTTACTGATGATTGCTCAAGAATGATGTGGGTCACATTCTGGAAAGACAATTCTAAAGATTTTGGAAAGTTTAAAGCCTTCAGAGCACTATTTGAAAAGGAAAGATGTAAGAGGATTAAATTCCTTAGAACTGACCAAGGAGGTGAGTTCACTTCTGGAGAATTCAATAAGTACTATGAAGAGAACAACATCAAGAGGCAACTGTCTACCCCCCGGACTCCATAGAAGAATAGCGTAGTAGAAAGGAACAACCAGACTATAGTTGAAGTAGCCAGAATGATGCTGATTCAAGGGAAGGTTGCTCACACTTTTTTGAGAGAAGTGGTGGGCACTGCAGTCTACACTATGAACCGGGTACTCATCAAGATAGGTAAGGATAAAACTCCTTATGAGTATTGGACTTGTAAGACTCCTATAGTAAGATACTTTAGAGTGTTTGGTAGCAAGTGTTATATCAAGAGAAGTGAATACCATAGAAAGTTTGATGCAAAATATGATGAGGGAATATTCCTAGGGTATTCCACCAAGAGAAAAGCTCTCAAGTGTTTTAACAATAGGACTTAGAGAATTGTTGAAAGTATCAATGTTAGAGTTGATCAAACCTCTGAGAAACCTGAGGAAATCGACAGTGAGCAAGCGGTAGATGAACCAGTTGTAACCTTCTAGGAACCCATTGCAAATCAACCAAGTACAAGTAACAATGCTCCTACACCAGTAGATGCTGATGTAGATGAAGATGAAGATGAGGATGAAGAGGAAAAGAAAGAGGAATCAGCCAATATCATTCCTAGGTAGGTAAAGCTGCATCATGATCCAAAGCAGATCATAGGAGATAAGGATGCAAGAATTCTTACAAGAAGAAAGGTCATAGAAAATTCTTGCATGATTTCTAAATTTGAGCCCAAAACATTTAAAGAGGCACACAATGATGAAGACTGGATTAAGGCTATGGAAGAGGAACCTGACTAGATAGAAAAGAATGGTACATGGTCTTTGGTACCCAGACCTAAGCATAAAAATGTTATTGGCAACAAATGAGTTCTTAGAAACAAGTTGAATGAAGATGGCACAATGGTGAGAAACAAAGCAAGACTAGTATGTAAGGGATATGCTCAAGAAGAAGGAGAATACTATGGAGAAACCTTTGCTCTAGTAGCTAGATTGGAAGGAGTTTGAATTCTTCTTGCATATGCAGCCTTCAAGGGATTCAAAGTGTATCAAATGGATGTAAAATCTGCATTCCTGAATGGAATACTTGAAGAGGAAGTGTATATAGAGAAACCAGATGGGTTTTCCCTATCAAAAGATAATGATATGGTGTGTAGTCTACATAAAGCCTTGTATGGATTGAAACAAGCACCTAGAGCATGGTATGAACTTTTACACTCCATCTTGTGAAGATTGGATTTAAAAGAACAAGTGAAGACAACAATATCTATCTGAAGTTAGAAGGAGATCAGATTCTAATATGTGAAGTGTTTGTTGATGACATAATTTTTGGTGTAAATGACAAGATGAGCCATGCATTTGTAGATGAAATGAAGAAGGAATTTGAGATGTCACTAATCAGAGAGATTAAGTTCTTCATTGGACTACAAATTCAACAAATGAAAGATGGTATCTTTATCACTCAGTCCAAGTATGTCAAAGAGATGTTAAAGACCTTTGGCATGGAAGACATCAAACCGGTTGGTACACTGATGATGACCAGTTGTAAATTGTCAAAAGAAGATGACTGAGTGTTGGTGAATGAGAAGGAACACCGGTCAATGATTAGTAAGTTGCACTATGTAGTACACAGTAGACCAAACATTGCACATACAGTGGGTATTGTTGCACATTTCCAAAAAAATCCAAGAGAATCCCACTTGGTAGCAGTCAAGCGGATTCTTAGATATCTGAAGGGAACTATAGATTATGGATTGTGGTATCCATACAGTAATGATTTCAATCTCAAAGTATTTACCGATGCCGATTGGGCTGGTAATGTGGACAACCAGAAGAGAACAAGCAGTGGTGAATTCTTTCTCAGTGGTAGACTAGTCCCATGGATGAGCAAAAAGAAGAGTTGTATCTCACAGTCCATAGCAGAAGCAGAATATGTAGCCACATTTATGAACTGGACTCAGACAATTTGGATGAAGCATGTATTAACTGGTTTCAATGTCCCTGTATCTGAACTGGTCAGTATATTTTGTAACAACACAAGTGCAATTAATATTTCTAAGAATCCTGTATTGCATGCTAGAACCAAGCACTTTGAGCTCAAGTATCATTTCTTGAGGGAGAAAGTTTAGAACAAAGAGGTTGTATTGGAATATGTTTCCAGTAAGGAGCAATTAGCAAATATTTTCACCAAGCCTCTACCAAAGGCTACATTTACCTATTTAAGAGGTGAATTAGGGGTGCTGCCCCTTCAAGAGGTGAACTAAAGGTATGTGCTCCACATCAGTTAGGTATTGCATTGTCAAATATTTTCAAGATAGATGTGTTGAAGGAGGCTACTCCTCAGGGGGAGCATCATAGTAGATCATGGATGTGTGTGCCTCCACTTTGGCATTGTTGTCAAAGGGGGAGAAGATGTGAAGCAGAGAAGATAGCTGTAGTATTGAAGACATATAGTATCGAAGAGATTGGGGAGAAGATGTGAAGATGTAGAGATATCTTTATATATTTCTATCAATGCCAAAGGGGGAGATTGTTGGCATATGTGCATAGTTTGCTGACATGATGGTGTATGGTGTCATTGATGTCAATATGCTAAAGTATGAACCGATATATTGAAGTAAGCAAACTGGCAAGTGAACCGGTATGATGGTATGAAGTGAACTGGTATGATGGTATGAACTGGTATATGCAAGAAGGTAAATCAGTATGTTGGAATGTGAACCGGTATATGCAAAGTTCGTATCAGGGTTTCATTTGATATGACTACCGGTTGGTAGTCTCAGCTTCAAGGTTTCTGGTTGATGCATTCCAAGTCTATGTGATTCACCCGATGACATCCTATAATGAGTTAGCATTGAAATGAAGATGAGATCATGTTGCCACATCAGCCTTGTGCGCGTGAAGAATCTCCTTGAGGATCTTGCGTGAAGAAGATTTATTCTATCCACCTCAGGAATGAGCAAAATATTAGTAAATGGTGGAGAGCGTGTGATGAGTTATCAGCTTCTAGAAGCCGAGAAGAACAAACGATGGAGAACCTCTTGAGATCTATTCAAGACTATTTTACTCTATGCAATGTGTTTGAATGGTCAATATTGGACTAACTGTATTGTTAACCTAGATGCTTAGGGTTTTAGGTTTTGGCTGCCACCCTAATTATTGTCTATAAGGTCAATGATGATTTTCGTTTGGATTGTTGGCAAATGTTATGTGTGTATCCAAGTGAAGAGATACCTTATTCTTGCCAGACCAGAGCAGTGAGTAGAGATCTGTAGAGTGTGATTGCAGTAGTAAAGGAACTAAAGTGGATCTGCCTTGGCATTAAGTGTTGTTATCAGATTAGTATATTACCTGTTGACTTCTAACCCTTTACTGGGTAGCTTTAACACGCTTTTGTAAATCCTTTAATAGGGTGACTCAAAACCATTGAGTTCTTCAAATCCTCTTGTGAGGTAACCTTTAACAGGGTTTTAACCTTTAACCGGGTATTTAGCCATCCCTTAACCGAGTTATCCCTAGCAAGATCGGTTCTTAATAGGACCTGTTGTAAAGTCTTTAACTAGACTAGGCTCCTAACAGAGAAAACTTCAGAAGAGTTCAAGAACAACTTGTGGGTATTCATCCCCACCGTGGTTTTTCCCAGTTGGGTTTCCATGTGAAAAAAATAGTGTCATGTGTGATGCTTTTTCATGTGATGTTTTAGTGTTTTCTGTTAAGCGGTGATGGATGTCAATCCAGTGGTCATTATATTTTTGTTGTATTACTTGTTTAAGCATATGGGTAAAGTGGAAATGAGATATTAGATTTCAAGCATATGGGTGAACTAGAAATTAGATATTAGGTTTTGTGAAGATCTAAGTGTTACCGGTTTATGACTTTTACATTCACTATGTTTTACTGGTATTGCCTTGATTTAGATTAGTGATGCTGCTCACCGGTTAATGCAGTCTTTGTTGTTTAAAGTTGTTAAAGAAGATTTTGTCTATACTGATTCACCCCCACCTCTCAGTATCCATTGAGTATTTACTGTTCATCAATATTCATCAAAAAGATGCAAGGATTTTAATGACCGTGGCATCGCAAGATTGTGTCACATGTTATCAGCGGAAATTGGAAAGGTTGGTAGTATAACTAGTCAAAAGCATTGTGTTACTAGTTTGTAGATGGTAAAGGTTGATCTACTAACAGTCCCATCAATTTGCACATGCTCAAAATTAATGGAGATGTTTTATCCTTAGGTAAAAGGTGCTCAATTTTTAAGTTCAGGAAGAGTTAACGGGAAGTATGCTAGGCAATAAAGTTTGAACAGATCAGATGGCCCTCGTGTTCCTGCAATAGAAGTTCCAAGGTGGTTATAGACCGCGACATCATGAGATGATGGCACGTATCTCGGGTTGGCAAGGAAGACCTACAGTGGGGTCGCTGATGGATTTTGACAAAAAGATGAGGTGGTGCTAATTAGTTATGATTTTGTGGGGCTGTTGATACAAATGGAAAGTCAAGTGTTGAGTCGATAAGAGATGATCATTGGATTCGGCAACTTGGAAGATGACCGACGACTAGTTTTCAAACTTTTTAAATACAAAGTTATGAGTCATTGTTTCGCTCGCATGAATATTAATGGTAGATGAGACATTTGCGTTCTTTCCCAGGCAACAATTAAAAGACTCTTAAAAAAAATTTCATTTGCAAAAGATTTCATAGCAATCTTGAAGAATTTCCTGCTGCTAAAGGAAACTGAAATGACTCAAAATTATCATCTCTAGGAAAAATAAAAAGTAGTAAGTTTATCTAAGCTCTCCATATATTCTTGACACAAATTGATATTACAAATTGTGTGTGAGGTTACAAGAAGAAAATTCAATTTGTTCTAGGGTTAAGATACTAGACAAAGAATAGTGAAATTTGTTTCAATTACTCAAGTAATTTAAAAAATCTTGTACTAGCCCTAGTTTTCCTTTCCAAATTTGGAAATATAGTATAAATCCCTAGTTGCAGAAGATGGCTCCCTCATGGAAACATTCAAGGCAAGTGGATTATATAAAAAAAAAATATTTATGATGATTTCTTGGACTAGTTAAAGTCTTCTACAAATGATAAGAAGAAGGGGCAGAAGTTTGTGGATGGAAAAACCCTAGGGGAAGGGTTAATTGACAAATCATTCCACTTGGCGGATGCTAATATACCGGCAATTGGGTTAGAGATTTTCAAATTATGGTATGGACAAAGGAAATTAAATTCCCCATTATCCAGTCCTTGGCAGTACGATTTGGGCAGGTTGGTAGTATCAGGTGTTTTCATGGATGTCAATTTACTCAAGGCTGTTGTAGACATATATGACCTAGTTTCAAGAGTTATTAGGGGAAATGATGGAGAGATTCTATTAACCATTCGAAGGGAGGAGTTTCAAGAGATTTTTGACTTATATGAACCATCCCCTAGCCTCATACCAGTAGATCTAATTGACCAAAAGGCGGAGTATTACAAGATGAAGGAACTCATTAGAAATAATTTCCTTCCACTACATTTAGCCAGAGCAGGAAGTACAACATACCATATCGGCCATAGCAAAGAAGAGTCATTCCCAATTGGTGCTTTCACTCCCTATTTCCATGCTACTTTATTTTCTCTATGCCAAATATTGGGTTTTAATCCCATTACAGTGATGCCACCTGATTTTATGTACATGACTATGCAGAGAAAACATCTAGATTTTATAGTAGTTTTTTTATTTTGTCCCTTACCTTTAAGAAAAAATTAATGAGGGGTTATTAGAAATTAAGAATCAAGTTGCCAATGTTAAGTTCTCCTGGTAGTCTTTACTCATGCATATGCTCCTTTCAAGGAATGCAGATTATTTTGAGGGTACCATGAACCTCAGAAGGACAATAGATAACCAAGAGATTCCAATATAGCTCTGGAGCATAGACATGTCATGGGATAGACAAGAGGCTAGCTATATAAGGTTTGATAACAACTTTTCTTCTAGGTTAAGACAAAGATTGACAATGAATCCACCAAGGATTCCTAAGGAATTACATGATTTTATGAGACCCAAGGAGAGGGTGCCTCTTGCCAGGATTGAACATAGTTGGGGGGATTTTATCTCGTACTCTGTAAGTACTGTAATCAGAAGCTATGGCTTTTCTGAACAGCCTCATGTACTGCCCTTCAATGTTCCTCTGAGAATGGGTTTTGTTGAGGTGATGTGGCAAATTGGATTTATTCAGAATAAATATTTAAAAGGAAAGGAAAAGGGACATTCTTCCCAGATTACACCATTATCCCTTACTTTGTGATTATAAAGGGAGGATATGAGAAATTCATCAAATTCTTTGCTCCATATCATTTGGAGTTAAGTATAGCTAGAAATAGTGATCCTGAGGTTTTTTGCAATGATTTTAGAAGAAGAATAAATGGAGCTCTCTTGTCCCATGTGCCTAATTTTCTTGAGGACTTAATAAGGAATGAATTTTAACCCATGACTCAGGAATGGAGAAAAGAGAAGTAGATAATTTTTAGAAAATTATGGGTTTCTATTCAAAAGATGGATCCGAAATATGATCTATTAAAGGAGTTTTCCCCATTCCATGCCAAGATTGAATTTGTTATAAAAATTTTTGATGAATTGACGAAGGTGTTAAGGGAGAAGCTAGCTGGAGTTGAAGAAGTTCATGACCGACAACAATTAAATTCACAACCATCCTGTATCCTGAAGAGCAAGTGGTGTGATAGAAGGGAGGCCTATTCAGGAATCTCCTCACAAAAGAGTTAGAGAAGAAACAAGTGCGGAAGAGGATAATAGAAATGATAGTGGGAGATTGATAAGGAGAAAGGATAAGAAGATGATGAGTTCAGAGCCTTTCCCCAAGATACAAACTAATCCTCTTCAAGGAGTCAGGATCATTGATCTTGAAGATTCTGATAGAAGTCCTTTACCATCAACTGTATCTTTTTCACCAGTAAGGCAAGATGAGGAACAGGTGGAGGTTGTTGCAAAAACTACAGAAACATAGATTGGTATTCCTGTATTGCCTCCTAATTTAGAGTTGGATCTTACTCCCTTGGATATCTAGGGTAAAGACTTCAAAGATGCAAGAAAGGAGGCATGTGAAAATTTCCTTGAGGATGATTCTTTTGTAAGAATCCCTACCTTTTTGTAGTTAGTATGGAAGACAAAGGTTGAGGAATATAATGGAAGGATTACTAATAGGAAGGCCCAAAGGCTAGATAGATTAGATCAACAAATCCAAGATGAAGTAATGAATGAAATGAAGGAAGAGTTCAAGAAAATCACTACTGATGAGGGTAGGAAAATTGTAAGTTAGGCTGGAGTCTTGATAGTGCCAGAATGGGATATAGTAGATGTAGTGGCATTTGGCGTAATTAGGAAATCAAAGGAAGAAGAAGCATAGTTAGCATTGAGAGGATCAGACTTTGCAGATGATTATGAAACCTTGCCATATGGGCACTAGAGGAAGGACTTAGGAAGCCTAACATCATTTATTTAAACCCCAACTTAAGGGGAAGCTTAATTATAAAGAGAACAGCTGACACATCAAGTGTAGAGGCTACAAATTTGAATGTTGATGTTGCTAAGCTGGCACATGAGAGCACAGAAAAGGAAGCTTCAGAGAAGGCTGAGCTGATAAAGAAGTTTGACAAGATTTTTAATGACTATAATGCATCTCATAAAAGGTGTGTAGAGTTACAAACAAGAGTGCAACTCCTTGAGAAAGGACAAATAAAGGTTTCCTATCTTGCATTTATAGGACCATCTGAGCCATCAACATCCAAGTCACCACCTATGGTCCAAGGAGGAGAAGAAGCTCAACTAAATACAAGTACTAATGTCCTTGGCATGGTATTAGTCCCATATGATGATGATGATAGGCCTAATATTACAAGATCAACTAAACCAAATGAGTCTCTTCTTTTAGAGAAGATTGTTGAATTAGAAAGTAAATTGAAAGAATCAGAAAAATAATCAGCCAAGAAACAAAAGGATATAGTTAGCTCAATTTGAAAGCAGATTAAATAGTATCCATGCCTTATATACTTTACTTTTTGATGCTATTCAAAAGTTTAATGATGACAAAGAAGTGGCAATTACCCTATTTACAAAGTGGTTACAAAGGGGAAATGAGCTTAGAATGATTTCTATGGCCTCTAAATTTCATGTTGAGAGACCACATGCACTAGAACCAACATATTTGTTGGTGAAATCAATGTAGGAAGCCCAAATTTTGCCAGAAAATATAGAAAGAAAGGTAAGGGAATTGATGAAGAATTTTAGTGAATTAGAACAAACTCTTTTGCCAAATATTGAAGATAGAGGAGGGGCAATTGAGCCTTTGCAATTTTGGAAGGAAGAGGCAGAGAGAGTCATCAATACCTAGGTAGAATGATTTGTGATGGGCTAAATATGGATATGTTGGAGGATAGTATGGATAAAATAATTGCTATAGGATTATTTTTTGAAACTTTTGAAAGAGAGGCAAACCAAGTAGTCGTTAAGTATATTCCATATAGAGAAAAAGTTGATAAAGTCTTGAATTTCAATTGGCCATTTGATAAAGACTATAGTGAATGGATTAGCATCTATCTAAATGATGAATAGAAAGTTGTAAACAATTTGCATAACTATTTTTGTCTTCTAGGGGCAGATTTTTTGGAACTCGTAAGATAGGATGGGGGAAATTTTCATCATGAGTTTTGAAGAAGGTGGCTACATATTTTGAACCAGTATAAGCAAGTTTGAGGATGATTGTTTTGTATAACAGAATGCGGTTATGTATAGTTATTCAAATATGACAGGTGTCTACTCTAGCCTGAAAATTGTTTACTCCCTTGTTTTTTATAAAAGGGAATTCAAGGCTATGAGATGAGGTTCGGAATTTTGGTCCCTTAAGTGTTACGAATTTCTGTTTCCAAATAGAAAAATTCTAGGTGAAACAAAAGGATTGTAAAAGGATATTTTACAGAGCAAAAAATAGAAAGAGCCTCATGTCTATAATTTTTGCAAGTTCTTGAAGGATTTATGTATGGATTGTATTCTTACAGAGACAGCATAATTAATAAATAAATATATGACTCAAACCCACTTCTCTCTAGTGTATTGTTCTATCATGTTTTGAATGCATATTATCAAGGATTTTATCATTCATTGCATTGTTTTGGTGTATGTAATTTTTTGTTCATGCTTTGGTCTAAGAGGTCAATTAAATGCTTGAATGAAATTGCAGAGTGATAGGGATATTTACAGGGATTTTGATAAGTAGTTTTGGGTGGGGATTACAAATATGATGTATTGCAAGGCAATATTATCTCAGGTTATATGTTATCAGATAAATTCTTTCAGAAGTACAGTCTAATGCAGTATGAATTCATGTACCCAATGGAATAAGGCACTGATCATAATTAAGCGAATGCCTGGCTATTTATTTACTGTTTGAAATCACCACTCGTTTTCTTATATAACCTATTGAATATCAAAATATTTTCATTTTACATGAATTTTGTCAGGTGTATTAGTCATCTCATGCTCCAAGTTGGTTGAGGATCACTAAGGAATTTTCCTTTCCTGAGCATTCTCCCTTATTGTTGAGTCTTTATATGAGATTATCTACTTTATTTCATGCATGATTTGTGAGTGTGGCATAAAATCACAAATAAGCATGGGGATACCCTCCTTGGTTCTGCAAACCCTAAAGTGAAGAAGGATCTCACATCCTTGTCATTGTTGGTCCAAGTCTGAAGAATATTAAACAATTGTAAGTGGCTTTCCATAGATATTTTTAGGAGAAAACAACTTGGTCTCTACCTTTGAGTCAATGTAAACCCATTTTTGGGCACCAACAAAAATGGCAACTCTGCTAGGGAAATGAATGATAAAGTGTCTCTGGTTAAATAGTTTTGTTTTAAAGTATAATAGAATTTTTCATAATATCTTTGTGATTTGACTATTGAGCCTGCGGTTCTATAATTTTTGTTCATCTTTTCCTATGAAAAAGGCATTCTACATTTTTGTGAGAAAGATATTTTGGTTTATGAACAAGGTTCATAGATTTATTTCAAGAATTATCAAGTAGTATATTATTTGATATCTCAAAGTAATTTGGGTGGCGACTCTAAGGTTTTTACTCCAGTGTGTATATCTTTGAAGAATTCTAACAAATCTTTGAAGGACTCTGCTACTATGAGTAAAGCAAAGAACACCAAAGGTTACATGAGGCTGCACCCTGAAGAGAAGTTGGAAGAACTTCAGGGAGCTTTGCAGAGATAGGGAACAAGAAGAAATGCAGATACAAGCACCACGCCCTCATCAAGGAAGCCCAAGCATAAGAATGCAAGTAAGTCATAGTTAAACTTTGTTCCTAAGGTTCATGCATCATCTTCCAAATGTTCTAAATCAGATAGTTTAGGATTTTTAAATTCTTTATTTGATACACTTATATAAGAAGAAATGCAACCCCAAAGAAAAGAATGCACTCAAGTTAAATATTCAGAGAAGGCAAGAGGTCAAAGTAGAAGCAGAAGTCATCAAAGCAAGAATGCAATTAGTGTACCTCCTCCTTCAGGTCTCATAACAAATTTTTCTCGTAGTTACGAATCAATACAAGAACAAAATGACGTGAACTTGATTGACTTAGATGACACTTCTACATCAGAGATAACTTTGCCAGATCCAGAAGAAGTTTTTGGAGATATAGATACATTGAGAAGAGAACTCCAAGAGTAGATAGATCTTAGAAGTAAGAGAGAAAAGGAAAAAGAATCTGAGGTTATTAGAGTTTTGATAGAAAGAGATGGTCTGATAAGATAGTTAGCAAAACTCAAAGCCTTAGTGCAAGAAAAAGATAAGCCTAGTGTTGAGGGCCTTGTTTTAAGAGAAATTTTAGATAAGAAATCTGAAAATGTCATAAGGGAAAAGGCTAAAAGTAATGTGGATAACCATAGGTTAACTGATCTTAGCCAGCCAAGTATTCAAGTTCCTAAATTAGACTTGGATAAGGGAAAACATAAAGTGTCTGGTGTTAAGATAGATGATAGGAAGTCTTCAACTATCCCAGATTTAAACCTAAAGTTATCCCAAATTGACATTGAGCTAGAAATAGCCAGGATATAAAATGAAACTCTTGCAAAAGAGCTGAAGAGAGTTAAAATGGAAGCCTCAAATGATGAGAAGGAAAATTAATTTCCTTAAGTTGTCAACTTTGAACAGTGCTTCATTTATTGTTGGTCCATCCAAAACTCGAGCTATTTCTAGTGCAACGCAAAATATCATTACTAGTGTTCCATCTCAAAATGACCAAAGTACTCATAACACTAGGATTTCACTTATTGGACAGAAAAGTCAAGTAAATACTCAAAATAATAGTCATCCCCAATGTCCTAAAGATATTAACACAGTTCTGGGGTTAACATTAGAACATACGCTATTGCAAGTAATACTATAACAAGTGTTGCACGACGAGCTGCAAGAGGGTGATTTCAAAGAAGACCTATCCACCTAGAAAGGTATAGGCAATCATATTTTCATGGGATCCCAAGATATCCCAATATTATCCCAAATGACTTAAGGGATAAATTTAGTAAATTTGTAGGTAATGATGCTATAACTGGTGAAGAACACCTAAGGGAATTCACTAACAAGCTGAATGATTATGAGGTGGAGCATGAAGATGTGGTCATGAAATTATTTGTACAGTCTCTAACAGAGGATACCAGGGATTGGTATAGGGGATTTCCAACTGCAAATATTAGTTCCTGGGAGGAATTTGAGAGATTTTTCAAGGAAAAGTATGGTGACAAAACAAACCCCAGTTTCATGTTAAATGATTTCAATAACATCAAATAGTTATTGAACGAGGATGTGTCTGATTTCAATATCAGATTTCAGAAAGCTATGCACAAGTTGTTCAAGTGTTAAGGTTGGATGACAATATTTGTCTAACTACATATATGCATGCATTTGATGTGAAAATGGCATATATACTTAGAGACAAGGATCCTCAAACTCTGAGAGATGCATTTAGAATAGCTATAAATGTGAAAGGAAATAGAAGAGCTTCGGTTAATCTCGGAAGAAGAGAGGATCCTAGACTTTCTAAAAATGCCAAAGATAAAATTGAAAAGTCTTTAGGTACAAAACCTAAAGAAGAAGAAAGATGGGACAAGGTACTTAATACCTTGAAGGACTTGAAATTGATTGTGGCAAAAAATGACAAGAGTTCTATACCAAAAAAACCATAGTTCAATAAATTTAATAGACCACTAAGATTGCAAGATTACCCTTACAATACAAATTGGAAAGATGGAAAGCCTTTCCAATAGCAAAAGGGTAAACAAGAACAACAAACCCTTGACCCATTATAGAAACATACAGTGAACATGGTGGATGATACTCCCTTGTGTTTTGCTTGTAAATCACCCCATTCACCTAGATATTTTGTCATAGCACAATTTATTTTTGCTAAGGATGAGACACATGAAGAAGAGGAAGAAACCTTTGAAGGTGACAATGTTGACTGTCTTATGATTTCTTCCTATCTTGGAGAAGTAGAATATTCTTCTAATATTGAGACTCGAGACTTTGATATAGATAATCAAAAGAAAATAAATGAAACATATCATCAGCAGGTTTTTTCTGATGAGTAATTATCTGTTGATGACCAAATGTACAATATTGAACAAGGTGAGTGTTTTGTATCCTTGAGAAGACCCTCAAATGAAGAGATTGCTAAAATAACAACTACTATGGTAGCTCAGGTAAAAAGCAATTATCAATTGAGAAACATGGTTGTAGGTGAAGACTAGGGTAAGCCTTCAGATCTATTTGTCAAAGAATTAAAAAGTAAAGGAAAAGAGGCAAAGGAGGATAAATTAGGGAAAGAAGCAATCAAAATTAAGGAGGTCAAGAGAAAGGAGTGGGCTAAGAAAGCAGGTGTTGTGAAACCTATTGAAAAAATTTCTCCACTTAAAATGAAAGAAAATATGGTTAAAAAGTCTGCTTTGCCCATTGAAGGAGACTTACAGAAGACTCAAAATATTGAAGGCAACATACCCAAGAAATATGAAGAACAATCAGGCATGTCACTCGAATTACCAAATTACATGCTTGTGGATATGATTTAGTTTCTTTCTTAGATTACAATCAAGGTTCCTTTGCAAGAGATGTTAATAATTGAAGAGCATAGGGAGAAAACCATGGCTTGGGTCAAAGGTATTTCTCATTCTATTGAAATTGAAAATAAGAATGTATCTTATAATAAAAAGGAACGAATGATTAAAAATGAAATAAAGGATAAATAATTAGAGGGAATGGTTTCCCAGATTTCCCAAATTTATCTTGAAGATACAGTAGGGGAGAGCCCTGACAATGTAGATCCTTTCTTTTTAAGTGTTATTATAAATGGAGGAGTATTGAAGAATTGTATGATTATTCTGGGGCCTCAAATAATGTCATGCCAGTAAGGATAATGCAGTCCATTGGTTTGAAGATAGATACTCCTCATGAAAGATGTTGTGCTATGAATTCAAGAGAAGTGTCTATGATAGGAACTATAAAGGCACTACCTTATAAACTTGCTACTTTCCCTCAAAAAGAATTAGTTTTAGTTATGAGTGTCCTAGTTGTGGATATTCCACCTCATTATGGGATGCTATTATCAAGGAAATGGAGTGCTTCTATGGGTGGAAGTTTGCAATGTGACCTATCTTATGCTACTTTTTGCATTGATGGTAAAAATGTAAAGGTCAAGAGAGAATCCAAGGTGCCATATATGATGGTACATAAAGTACAATTTGATGAAGATATGACTTGTTTTGTAGACAAAAAGATAAATGAATTCTTGGTTGAAGACTCTCCACTGAAGAAAAAGGAAGAACCTGCATTATTGGATGAAGAAGTAGAAAAATCATCAAGATATGATGATTTGTGGACCATGTTTTTTGATGGAGCCAATTCTGAGGAGGTCTCAGGAGTAGGTGTGTTATTCATATCACCCCATGGAGAAACTTCTAAGTTTTCTTTTATTCTGTCCTTTGCATGTACAAATAATGTAGCAGAATATGAAGCATTGTTGCTAATCTCCTAGAAAATATAACTTTATGGAAAGAGGACATCACTTTTGCTGGAATCTCAAAGATGAAGATTCAGACAAGGCCTTCAGTGCTTGATAACATTGAAAACTAGCAGGTTTTTAATGATGATGATGATATTTTAAGATTTCTACATTGTTTAGATGAATATAAAAATCAGGAGATTGATTTCAATGCTTTTGTGCAAATAGAGGATGATAAGAAAATGGTCTTTGGGAAGGAAGTGATTCAATTGAAGAAAAATAAAATTCCTAGAGGTTTGGTTGTTTTAGAGAGGGTGTTTGATAGTCAAGCTAAAGCTAAGGTTGTTACTACTGCCCCACACCCTAAAGATCTAGAATAAGTTAACATTGGTATGGAAGAAGATCCAAGGAAGGTATATGTTGGAAAGAAAATGTCACCTAGGGTTAGGAAAATGTTAATTTATTTATTGAGCTAATACAAGCATGTTTTTGCTTGGTTGTATGATGATTTGAAGGCTTATAGGGAAGATTTATTTCAACATGAGATTCCTTTGAAAGAAAATACCGAGCATTTTAGGCAAAAACAAAGGTCTATTAATCCAACATTAGCACCTAAAATGCAAGAGGAGCTAGTCAAGCTAAGAGATGTTGTGATTATAAAACCTATCAAACATTCATCATGGGTGTCTAACTTGGTTCCTGTCAGAAAAAAGAATGGAGATATCAGACTACGTGTTGATTTCAGAAATTTGAATATATCTTCATTAAAAGACAATTATCCATTGCCAAATATGGAAGCAATGTTACAAAGGGTAACAGGTTGTGAGATTTTATCCATGATGGATGGATTTTTTGGTTATAACCAAGTGATGGTTAAAGAGTCAGAAAAATACAAAACAACATTTACTACACCTTGGGGAACCTATGTTTATATAAGAATGCCTTTTAGTTTAACAAATGCAAGAGCAACATTTCAAAGAGCCATGGATGTTGCATTTTTTGATATTATAAATTTGTTCTTAGTGGTATATCAGGATGATCTAATAGCTTATTCAAAGAAGGAAAGTGATCATTGTGGTCACCTTGAAAAAAAAATTAACAAAGCTATTGAATATGGGATATCCGTAAACCCCAAAAAATGTGCTTTTGGGGTAACTAAAGCTAAGTTGTTGGGTCACATTGTTTCAAAAGATGGTGTGACAATTGACCCAGAGAGGGTGATAGCAATAGACAGAGTCCCTCAGCCTAGTATAGTGAAAGGTATCCAATCTTTCTTTGGGCAAATAAATTTTTTAAGAAGGTTTGTCACTAATTTGCTGAAATTAGTAGACCTATATCCAAAATGTTAAAGAAAGGTGCAAAAATAGAATGTAACAAGGATCCATTCAAGGCATTCCAAGAGATTAAACAAGCTATTAAAAATGCACCTGTTCTTAAAACACTTGATTATGGCAAACCTATGTAGCTATTTTCATTTGCATCTTTTCATACTATTGTTGTTGTATTGCTGCAAAAGAATTTAGAAGGTTTTGAACAACCTATAGCATTTTTTAGTAAGTCTTTGCAAGCTGCAGAATTGAAGTATGATTTAAATGAAAAGAAATCTTATGCACTAGTGAAGGTTGTTAAAGCTTTTAAGAGTTACTTGATGGGAGCAATAGTGGTTGCATATGTGTCTAGTGTTGCAATTAAGGATATTTTCACACAACAGGAAGTGTCTGGAAGAAGATGTCGATGGATAAACAAGATCCAAGAATTTAATATTGATATCCAAATCACTAAATTAGTGAGAGGATTAGGATTGGAAAAGTTAATGGCCCAGAGTAATTTCAAGGATGCCAATCAAATAAATATTGTGGAAGAAGAGCTCAGGCCTTGTGTCTGTGATATAGATGGTTGAAAATGGTATGATGATATCATATATTTTTTGCAGAGGATGAAATATCCTGAAGACATGACTGATAATAGAAAGAGGACATTAAAATTACATGCTATTAAATATGCAATTGTAAATGGGAAGCTCCAATGGAGGAACAATGATGGTGTCATGTTAAAATGTGTGAACTAGGATCAAGCTCATAAGTTGTTGTCTGAACTACATAGTGGAGTTTGTGGAGGGCATTATATTGCTAAAACAACTACACACAAAGTATTAAGAGTTGGGTTCTGGTGGCCAACAATTTTCAGAGATGCACATCAACTAGTCAAGAAATCTGACCCATGCCAAAGATTTTTCAGGAAAACTAAAAATTTTCAGGAAATTTGCCATTAAGACCTGTAAATGTGCAAGCTCCATTTCAATAGTGGGGTATAGATTTCATTGGAGAAATAGCTTGCAAATCAAGTAGTGGCCATTATTGGATTTTAGTGGCCATTGATTATTTAACTAAGTGGGTTGAAGTTGTACCCACTAAAAATGCAACAAGTAAGATGGTAATTGATTTCCTTACAGACAATATATTGACCAGATTTGGATGTCCAGAGAGGATAGTCTATGAAAATGCAATGAGTTTTAGGTTAGAAGAATATGAAGACTTCTGCAATAAATATGGTATCCAGATTTCTTATTCATCATGTTACCACCCACAAGGAAAAGGGCAAGTTGAATCTAGTAACAAAAGTTTGATGAAGATTATTAAACGAATCCTTGAAAAGAATAAAAGGGCTTGGGATTCAAAGCTAAGATTAGCTATTTTGGTAGACAATGTAACAATCAAGAAAGCAATTAGATGTGCACCTTTTGATTTTGTGTATGGTATACATGCATGGTTACCCCAAAATAATCTGATGGAGATGTATAAATTTGTCCAAACTTATAATAATAATATTGATGATGATATGCAGTTGAGAATTGAGGCTTTAATGGAATTAGATGAAGCTAGAAGAGAAGCAAGTACTAGAAAAACAAAGTTACAGATGCAGGTTAAAAACCTATATGACAAAAGAACAACTGCAAGGATTTTTCAGGTTAATGATTTGGTTCTGATGTGGAATGGAAGAATAGAAGACAAAGGAAAACATGGAATGTTTGATGCCATTTGGATGGGCCCATATCTAATTCGAATAAAATGGGGAGAAGATTCTTATATTCTCCAGGATATACATGGTGATACTCTTGAATTGCCTATTAATGGACAATTCTTGAAGCTCTACTATTCTTGAAAGTAGTTATTTCCCATGAGCATTAGTTAGATTTTGTATATATTAGTTTAGTTTCATTTCAATTGAGGTTACCTTGTCCAAGTAATTTCTTTTTTGGTCTACTCTATAATTGGTTTGCTTCACCCAAAGATCTTGGTTTCTCATCTCATTCCTGTGAAATGAACGTCCCCAACTAGAGCCACTGATAGGACCTAAAATTATGTCTTGCAAAATTTGGTCATCCTGGTTTTATTTTTTCCCTGTTGGGACTCATAAAATTTGAGTCAATTTGAGAGGCCCATTTCAAACAAGGGTAAAATGAAGCCATCAATACTCCCTTCGTGTGCCTATGAAACATGGGAAGTTAAATAAACTCGGAGGAAATGCAATCGGCCTGTGTAAACTTTTTTGTGTTGGTATTATGGATGTGTTGCATTGGTTTTGTCATTGATGTCAACACTTGTCAACACTTATCCTTCTGTAGATGTTTGGTTATGTTTACCGGCATGTTCAATGACTTATGCACAGTCACCAGTATCTGGTTAACTAGCAGGTTATATTGTTCACCAGCATTGAGGATGATTTGTTATCATCTGGAGATTACTTTGTTATGTCGAAGACATTGTTTGGACACTTGGTTTTGGTGATTTGATTATTGGTAAAATCAAGTTTGCATATTTACTATTACGAGCAAATAGGTCTAGATTATGGACGGGCAATCATTATCTATTCCAGATCAGCATGACATGTTATGGAGATGATTTGTTACTATTATAAATGCATTGAGTCGACATCATGCATCACATATTGATTCATTTGTAATTGATTTTATTGTAATGTCTTAGTGAGTCGACCTACACATTTGGTCTTAGGTTTTGGTATATATGTAAGATCTCATTTGTGAGATTAAATAGAAGAGTGTGAAAAAGGATTTTAATAAGGTATATGCGAATATGAGCAGAGATATACACGCAGACATCATTTGAAGATTCAAGGAAGGTATGAGGAAGACAATCAGAGCTTAACTGGTACTGAATCTAGCATATGAAGATGCTATTTTGAGCAATACATTATCATTGGATTTAACCATCTAATTGTAGTTAGTGTGACTCCCATTTTGTGATTGAGTAGTGAGCTCTAGGCAGTTGGTCTTTCTGCATGTACAAACCCCATTTGTACACACATACTATCTGCAGTAGTATCATCTAATTGTGGGTAAGGTTTCCCACTGTGGTTTTTCCCCTTACAGGGTTTCCACGTACAAATAACTGTGTTATGTGTTGTGTGTGTTATTTGTCTTTTTGTTTAATGCATTAAAATTTACCGGTACTATTATTAACTGTTGAATTGTCTATCAGCATTAAGTTTGGTTAAAGTATATTTGGATTGAAATTAATAGAAAATTGATTCACCCCCCCCCTCTAAGTTACCTCCGGGTCTTGACAATTGGTATCAGAGCCATGTCCTCTTTTTGCAAATTTTTAACAGCTTGAGGAGATTCTATGGAAACTAACTATTTTAGGAAGGACAGTTTGAAGCTTGATGGAAATAACTATGGTATATGGAATATCAGAATGGAGACTCATCTAAATTATATTGGAAAAGACATATGGGATGTTACAAAGAATGGCTATGTTGGTCCTACATAAAGTCAACCTAATCCACCAACCTTGGCTAAAGATCAGGAGAATGATTGCAAAGCAAGAGAAGCACTTTTGAGCATATTATCAGATTAGCAAATCATGGGATTATCAGATCCATCTACTACTAAAGCTATTTGGGATAAATTGGAGACATTAAATGAAGGTGATACCATTGTCAAAATTGCAAAACTAGAATGCTTCCGGGTCAGGTATGAAAATCTGAAAATGGAAGAAGATGAAAGGATTTATGCTTTTATGGAAAGAGTTAATGAAATTGTTTTGGGTATACAATGTTGTGGAGGATCCTTAAGTGAAGATGAAATTGTTTCTAAAGTTTTAAGAGCATTGCCACCAACATACAAAATGAAAGTAACTGCTATTAATGAATTGAGAACAATGCCTAATGCATCAGTATCTAGAGATACTTTGGTTGAAAAACTTTCAGCTTTTGAACTTGAGGAATTTGGTCCTATTGCTACAATTAAGACAGATTTGGCTTTCAAAGCTTCATCATTTGTAGCATCATCATCATCATCTGAAAAATCTAATTGGAAAACACTCTATGCTAGAGAACTTGAAGAAATCAGAAGAGAGAATGAAGAACTCGAAGAGCTTGAAGCACTATTTCCAAGGAAAATGCCTAAAGGTCCAGTTGGAAGTAAGTATGAAGGTAAAGCACCATTTAAATGTTTTAACTACAATAAAATTGGTTATATGGCATCTAGGTGTCCTGATAGACATGCAAGATTGAAAGAAGAAGCTAAAAGAACATATAAGCCTAACCTTGAATATCAAAGATACAGATTTAAGAAGAATAGAGACAAATCATGTTACTATGTTGATGAAGGAGTTACTGATGATTCTGATGAGGAACCGGTAGCCAATGGATGGGCTTTTGTTTCAATAACAAAAGATCAATCGGCGCCTATTATTCAACTAGTAGAGCAGGCCCTGGCAGCTGAAATTGAAGAAAAGGATGAATGGATCATTGATTGTGGATGTTCACATCATATGACTGGTGATAAGAGTGAATTCTTAACCTTTCAGGAATACAATGGAGGTCTAGTAAGATTTGGAGATGACAAAGCTTGCTTGATCAGAGGAAAAGGCACTAGATCTTTTGATGGTAAGCACAATACTGACAATGTTTACTATGTTGAAAGCTTGAAGCATCATCTTTTGAGTTTTAGACAATTAGTTGAAAATGGATTTCAATTACAATTCAAGAATTGTAAATGTAAAATCATGAATAGAACTAGTTTGGAAATAACAACCGGTAATCAGACTATAGGTAATATCTTTCATTTGAATACCAATGAGAAGACATGCTTAATTGCACATATTGATGAAAGTTGGTTATGGCATAAGAGACTGTGTCATGTAAATTTTGATTGCATTGTGAAAATCAGTACAACTAAGGCAGTAAGGGATTTACCTAAGATTGTTAAACCTCACAATCCGATATGTAAGGAATGTCAATTTGGAAAGCAAGTTAGAGCAACTTTTAAGACTATTCCAGAAAAATCCAATAATGTTCTTGACTTAATTCATACTGATTTATGTGGTCCAGCAAGAACTAGAAGTTTACAAGGAGATATATATTTTATGCTAATCATTGATGATTATTCTAGAATGTGTTGGGTTACTTTTCTTAGGGAGAAATCAAACGCTTTTGGGAAATTCAAACTATTCAAAGTGATGGTAGAGAATGAAACCTATAAGAAAATCAAATGTTTGAGATCAGATCAAGGAGGTGAATTTACATCTAAGGAATTTAATACATTCTTTGAAGTGAATGGAATCAGAAGACAATTATTAGCAACTCAGACACCCCAGCAAAATGGAGTTGTGGAAAGGAAGAACAAAACTATTTTGGATGCAGCTAGAAGAAGGATATTAGAAACAAACCTACCTCATGTATATTGGAGAGAAGCAGTCAATATAGTTGTTTATACATTCAACAGAGTTCACATCAAAGGTGAAACTAGTACGACCCCTCATTCAACAGAAGTGATGAAGGAATATTTCTTGGTTATTCATCTAATAGCAAGACATATAGATGTTTTAATAAGAGATTACAGAAAATCATTGAAAGTACAAATGTGAAGATTGATGAACAGTTTAGAAGGTCTATAGACTCTAAACCGACAGTTGACATAATCACAAATGAACCTACAATAAGTGCACCAGTATAGATTGTTGATCCAATCACACTAGCATCATCTGAGAATTTCATAGTGACTGAAGAACAACAACAAGTGAATACACCTAGGTATGTAAGATTGAATCACTATGAAATTTAAATAATTGGAAATAAGTATCAAGGTGTTATGACTAGAGGAAGACTGACAAATGGAGAGGTATGTTTAATTTTAAAAATTGAACTAGCAACTATTAATGAGGCATGTGAAGATAAACATTGGATTAAAGCTATGGAAGATGAATTGGAACAAATTGAAAAGAATAACACATGGACATTAGTTCCCCGAACTAAAAACAAAAATGTAATTGGAACTAAATGGGTATTCAGAAATAAACTTAATGAAGATGGTAAGGTAATCAGAAACAAAACATGATTAGTGTGTAAGGGATATTCATAGAAAGAAGGAATTGATTATAATTAAACCTTTGCACTGGTAGCTAGAATTGAGGCAGTCAGATTATTCTTAGCTTTTGCAGCACACAAGAACTATAAAGTATATCAAATGGATGTTAAATGTGCATTTCTGAATGGTGATCTTGAAGAGGAAGTTTACATTGAACAACCTAATGGATTTTCTTTGATAGATGACAAAGAAATGGTTTGTAGGTTAAGGAAAGTTTTATATGAATTGAAGCAAGCTCTAAGAGCTTGGTATGCTAGATTGGACAAATATCTTTTGAAGCTTGGTTATACTAAAGGTAATGCTGACAACAATTTATATTACAAATTGACTAATAATGACATCATGGTTATTGAAGTTTTTGTTGATGATATTATTTTTGGAGTTGAAGATGGATTGTGTAAAGACTTTTCTAATAAGATGCAAGAAGAATTTGAAATGTCTATGATTGGAGAAATGAATTCTTTTTAGGATTGCATATTTCACAGACTGATAAAGGTATATTCATAAATCAATTAAAGTACTTAAAGGAATTACTTAAGAAATTTGGCATGGAAAACTCTAAACCGGTAAGCACACCTATGACTACAACTTGTTGGCATATGGACACTCCAATGAGACATTGTATGTGATTGAATGTTTTGTCATTGATGGCAACCTTGCAATCCTATGGCACCAGCAAGACATCATACCGGCAAAGCATTAAACAGGCAAGACAGTGCACTGGCATCAACAAGATCACTCTACACCGGCACCGGCACTGGCACCGGCACAGAAGAAAAGATGTATACTGGCATAGACGGCGACAGGATTTTTGATATGTAATATTTTGTTTATTATTGTAAGCTGACTTGGCAAATTGTACAATGACTCTTGTATATAAAGGAGATCATTGTAGACATCTAGAGAGGTACTGTAGCGAGCATAAAGAAAATTATTAGGTAGACCTAATGTGCAAATTATAGGTCAAGGGTATATTGAAAGAACAAAGTTAGAACCGGTACTGAATCTGGCATTGGAGATGCTATTGTAAAGCAGTACAAGTCATTGGATTAGTATAATCCTCATTGTAAGTCAGTGTGACTTCTCATTGAGTAGTGAGCTCTAAGCAGTTGGCCTTCCTGCATGTGCAGGCCCCTATTGTGAGTAATATTCTCTTATTGGCCAATGAGTGAATATTGTGGGTCACAAATCCCACCAAGGTTTTTCCCACATCGGGTTTTCTCGTTAAACATCTTGTGTTATGGTGTTCTTTCATGTGGATATTTCTGATTCTGTTTATTGCATTAATTCTTGCATATCGGTATACTGTTATTTTATGTTCTGCATGTTTCAAATTAAGAAATACTCATTACTGGTTAGATATTGATTCACCCCCCCCTCTCAGTATCTGTGGGAATCCTAACACAACTAACAAACTATCATTGAAGGATGAATCAACACCTGTTAATCCGACAAGATATAAATCTATAATAGGAGGTTTACTGTATTTGATACAAACAAGACCTAATATTATGAATGTAGTATGTATTGTTTCAAGATTTCAGAGTAATCCTAAGGAAAATCATGAATCGGCAGTAAAATGATTTTCTGGTACCTACAAGGCACAACAAATTGTGGCTGATGGTATCCTAGAGATAAAAATTTTAATTTATGTGTGTTGGTGTAAATAATTATTCATCATGGATATTATTACACCTTGCTTAAGTTTACTTAGGTACATGCATTTCATAGTAGTTTGGGTATGAGACACTTGGGTGTTTGTTTCACACTAGGATAGTGTGTGTAGGAGAATTTACACCTTCTATGGTGTGATCTTGTTGTTACATTCCACATTCAGTGGGTGATCCACCTCATGTGGAATATTATATTGTTTCTCCTACCTACCCACACCTATTTCCTCCCTACCCTTGTTTCTTATTGAGTCACATGTCATGTTTGTGTGCTCACATATCCATATAGCCTTGCCTATATAAGTAAGCTCATATTCATTGTAACGATCGATTGATGATCCAGTTGATCAGTATTTTCATCTTGAAAGAATACAATTTATTTCTATCATATATTTTGTCTCTCTTATTTGTGCTTTCCATTGCCTCTTGATCTTGGCAAAATCTCACATGGTATTAGAGCTGGTCCATGTCTCACATGGTATCAGAGCCATTAGACTGTCATTGGTTTGCTAATTGAGAGAAATTTGATGCTATTTGGGGTTGTGTATTCCGGAGTTTTCTATTGTAGGTTATTATTGAAGCTTGATGGGTCAAATCTGAGGTTACCATTGGATTGAGGAGGTCCAAGAAAGTTATTTTTTCCTTTTGTTTCATCCAAATCAGACTTCGGAGGCCAAATCTAGAGGCATTTGAAGTTTGACGTAGCGACGAAAATTTTCCAAAAATTATAATTTTGCAGGCAATTATCAAATAGCGATATCTCACTCATCCGGACTCCTTTTTTCGAGCAATTTTTTTTGTTTTGGGGTAGAATTTCATGATCTATATAGTGGTGTAGAATTTTTCTAATTTTCAAATACAAGTTTTTCGAAAATCACAAAATCGCGATTTTTACAATTTTGGAGGCTTCGTTTGGGCTCATATGGACTCCTTTTCAGGTGCCATTTTTTTTTTAAAGTGCATATTTTTTCATCTACTTTCATAATCTACCATCTGTTTGCAGTGATTTTAGGTAGAAATTGTACTTTCAATATTTTTCCATTTTTGGCATATTTGGTACTTGCATTTTGCTTGGATCTCAGTTTAGATCACTAGCAGTATTTGTTGAAGTCTCTTAGATCTCATTTTGAGAAGTTGTAAATTGAAATCAGAAGTCCACTTTGCCTTGTTTTGCAAGTGGCCCATTGTATATGAACTAAGTATAAAGTGCCAAAATCACCATTTTAGGGGGATTCTTTGATTGAGTATTTTGGGGGGGTGTCTTGTGTGATTGTGTCTCTCTCTATCTTGTGTTTTTTTCATTTTGGTGCTATGGGTTCTCCTAAATTTCCACTTTTAACTCCTCATAATTATGCATCATGGAAGATTAAGGCATGGAGTAAACTAATGGAAAAAGGACTCATTCATTATGCAAATGAAACTATTACAGCACCACCTAATCCTAAGGCTAATCCTAATGCTCAAATTGAATGGCTTACTAAGAATGCTATGGCACTTGATACTCTTAGAAAGTATGTATCAAATAACCTCATTTTTCACAATGATAAGTGTACAACAATTAAAGAGGCTTGGGATATTTTTAAGAAATTGTATGGTCAAGTTGATGAGATTAAGGGCTACAAGCTTGATAGTGAACTCACAACTTTGGATCTCAAGGATTTTGATACAATCCAAGATTATGTCACAAAAGCAACTGAGCTAAGAACAAAGCTAAAGGATTGTGGAATTGACAAAAAGGATGCTCAATTGGTTTATAACTTGTTGGACAAGCTTCCTTCAGAGTATGCAGCCTTTGTATCTAGCTTTCACACCCATAGGTTAGCTCAAGGTTCCTCATACACTTCTCCCTCATTTGATTCATTCACGAAGATGTTGATACTTGAGCAATCTAAGTTGACCACGATGGGGATTCTCAAATCTTCAAAGTCACACGCTTTGGTAGCTAACAAAGGGAATCAAAGCAATCAAGGAAAAGGCAAGAATCAAAAGCAACCTAAATCTAAACCATGACAAGATGGAGCACAATCTTCCTCTCCACAACAAGGTGATTCACCATTCTCACCTAAGAGGAAATCATATAAGGACAATTTGTTTTGTGGATATTGCAAGAAGTCAGGACATGATGAACATCATTGTTATAAGAAGGATATTAATGAGTTGAAGAATCTTCTTGAGAAGAATAGAATCAACCTACCTTATAGAATGTCTACATCGGCTTCTTCTTCCAAGGATAAAGGAAAGGATCACTCTTTTGGGATAGATAAAGGAAAGGGACAAGCTCTTTGTGCTACTAAAAGTCATGATTCAGGGAGATGGCTTCTATATTTAGGGGCTTTTCATCATATGGCATCTTCATAGCCTATGTTTTCTACATTTGAGCCTTGCCACATGCCGTAGATTTTGATGGGCAATCATACATACATGGATGTGATTGGGAAAGGATCTATTTCCATTAGGGATAACTCCTTCAATGATTTGTTTTGTGTACCCCACTTGACAAATAATCTTCTTTCCATCTATCAAATCACACATGGGGCAACTAGGAAAATTGTGGAGTTCACACCTGATTCAGTTATCATTAGAGACTTGGAGAGTGGAGCTATCATTGCGTCTGGGGTAGTTGATCATGCATCTCGGTTGTACTCTTTTTTAGATTTTGGTCCTATTGATAAGGTTGGTTCTTCCTATGTTGATGATTCAGATTTTGAGGAGAACTTTAGGCATTTAAACTTGGGGATTCTCACATGTGACCCCATTCTTGAGCCTTGCATTTGATCTCCTTCTATTGATATCACACCACCTATTGCACCTAATGATGCAACTAGTGCGACAGTTTTACCTTCTTATGATTCAGTGCAACAGGATATTTCATGTCTTCTAGCTTGAGCTGATTGGGATGCCTACTTGATAGACATTGCAGGTTTGTTTGTGGACTCCTACATTACAGATTTGGGAGACACCATTCATGACATTCATCTTCTCTTTGATGAAGATGATCCTTCTTTGATTGTTGCGAGAGATAACTCTGACCCTCTTATGCATTCTCTACATGATCAATCTTTAGAGGTTGACATGATTGTGGATACTTTTGTGCAACACTTGGAGGAGGTCTCTTTATCTTTTGAGGTGATATATGAGTCTTTGCATATTGTTCTACATTCATCTCCACTAGATCTTGGAGTGCCTTTTTCAGCAGTGTGGCACAATTTACCACCTTTGGAGGGGGTACCTTTCAGCATCGACATGGGGACACTTGAGCAGTTTTTAGATATTCCTTTCATCATGAGTATTTTTGCTTCATCTTCCCTTCATGGTTGGGGAGACTTCATGGATACACCTTTGGTTTTGTTTCTTCCTAAGGGGAGGAATGTTGTTCGAAATTCATGGAGTAGTTTCTTCATTCATCTTCGAGCTTCTATGATTGGTTGAGATTCCACATTGAGGGGGGGCTTCCTAGTCTCTCTTCTTCTTCTCTCATATGGGGGGGGACTTTTTCCTCACATGGGGTTTTGTCCTTCACATACTTCTATGAGAGTTCTTTGTATCTAGTTTTCATCTCTCTTTTGGGGGAGGGTTTTTTCCCATTGGGTTTTTCTCTCTTTCCCCACTTTGTGAGAGATTTCCTTGCATTGGTTTTCATGCATTTGTATTTGTACATGGGTACCTAACATGGCCTCATAGCCAGGACCCATCTTGCATTGCTTAATTGTATTGTAGACTTAAGTGCATTCCCCTAAGTTGCACTTAAGGGGGGGTGTTGGTGTAAATAATTATTCATCATGGATATTATTACACCTTGCTTAAGTTTACTTAGGTACATGCATTTCATAGTAGCTTGGGTATGAGACACTTGGGTGTTTGTGTCACATTGGGATAGTGTGTGTAGGAGAATTTACACCTTTTATGGTGTGATCTTGTTGTTACACTACACATTCAGTGGCTGATCCACCTCATGTGGAATATTATATTGTTTCTCCTACCTACCCACACCTATTTCCTACCTACCCTTGTTTCTTATTGAGTCACATGTCATGTTTGTGTGCTCACATATCCATATAGCCTTGCCTATATAAGCAGGCTCATATTCATTGTAACAATCGATTGATGATCCAGTTGATCAGTATTTTCATCTTGAAAGAATACAATTTATTTCTATCATATATTTTGTATCTCTTATTTGTGCTTTCCATTGCCTCTTGATCTTGGCAAAATCTCACAATGTGCATACACAGATGCAAATTGGGCAGGAGATGTAGATGACAAAAAAAGCACCACCGATGGAGCATTTTTTCTTGGTAGCAGACTAATTTAATGGTTGAGCAAGAAATAAAGTTGTACATCACTATCAACAGCAAAATTAGAATATGTTGTAGCGGCAACTAATTGTACATAGGTATTATGGATTAAGCAAATGTTGAAGGACATAAAGGTAAAATGCAAAGAACCTATAATCATTTACTATGATAATATGGTAGCAATTGATATATCAAAGAATTCGGTATTTCACTCTAAAACTAAACATGTTTCTATTAAATTCAATTTTCTGAAAGAGAATGTTGAAGCAAAAAAAGTAAAACTGGTTTATGTGAATACTAAAGAGCAGATTGTAGATATCTTTACTAAGCCTTTGCCTAAGGAAACTTTTGAATATCTAAGAGACCAGCTTGGAGTTATACCCTCATTGGTAGACAATTGGAGCATTGCATCAGACTGACAGAATCAACAGAGAAATCTTGTTTCTAGCTTTGACGAAGGAGAGCTACTTCTCAGGGGGAGTGGATTGAATAAATTTGGTTATAACAATTGGTATTTGTAATAAGTTCTATGAATTGATTGTATTTGTTTTTTTATTGCTTTGGCATTTGATGTCAAAGGGGGAGAGATATCTATGGAAAAATGCATTATCTTTTGGGGAGAGATTATTCATTGGGGGAGAGATTGTTACTCTCTGTATCTATATTTTTCTGGTTAATGATCTCTTTGGGAGATTGTTGGTTTTTGTTTTTTGGCATTTTTGCTTTGGCACTTAGATGGTTTTTCCATTTTGTGTTGCCATCAATGCCAAAGGGGGAGATTGTTGGTATTATGGATGTGTTGCATTGGTTTTGTCATTGATGTTAACACTTGTCAATACTTATCCTTCTAGCTAGAAGAGGCTAGGGTCATGCAAATCGAGAAGATCCAATGACAAATCTGAGGGAGATCAATGATGGAGTATAAATTCTGGGACTATCATTGGCTATCGTTGTACTGAGGTTGTGAGGTGCTTGGAATGAATACCCTCACGACATGGTGACCAAATGGTGGGACCCGATAGGCTAGTGATGAAGAAGCTAAATGCTGAGCAGGTTGGAGGTGATCGGATGGTAATCTTAGTGATCCAATGGTGGTCACTAGGTCGTGATGGGAAACTACTCGTTATCATATCCATCATGACTTGGCGACAAGGCGGGCCTAGGTTATGGTGGGTCCGGTAAAGGTGAGGCAGCAATCCAATGGTGGTCACGTGGCAGGTTAGGTGGTGGCCAACTGGATGCGCAGACAAATCAGGAAGTGACATGTGGCATAAGGGAGTAGGTTAAAGTGATTAATGGGCGAGCAAGTCCGAGGAAGATCGACAATGGTCATTGATCCATAGTCTGAAATGTCTCAATGAATAACCATTGTGGCTCAGCAAAAAAGAAGTGGAAGGTCTGGCCTAAGGCGACGTGGCAGTTAAGGTGGTGCCCAATTGGATCCAAAGGCAAATAAGGGGCTGACATGTGGTGGACCCAGTAGAAGGGGTGAGTGGAAAAAACCAATTCGAAACCTCGCGACATGAACCCAGTCTCCAGCTCGATAGCATAAAATGCTAACACCCAAAAGACTCGAGACCTCATGAGCAAGCAAATCCAAAGTGATCCAATGGTGGTCACTAGGTCACGATGAGAAATCGCTCGTTGGCATATGCCTTGCATACCATTGTCAAGGAAGAGATTCATTGTGGCGGTGAGTCCTGGTCATGTTGAGGTGGTAGGACAGGGACCCTTGAGCCAATCAGGGGGTGCCACGTGGCAGAGCGTAGAAGGAGGAAAATGGTAAAATTCAAAGTTGAATGATATAGTCTCGACTATAGAGCACAAAATTCAAAAATTTAAATGACTATTGTGCCTGACTTGTCTGCAAGAGAAATTAATGACTGACCTGTAGAGGGATTGATGGTTGATGGGTTATTTTTGCCCAAATATACAAGCGTTATATATCGTTGGAAAGCTCTCGATCTGAAAAGTTTGTTTCTGTAGTCAGTTGTTGCACATGTCAAGTATCGCAAGGGCAGTTGCCTTAGGATTTTGGAAGGATTTTTCAGTTTGTCAAAGAGGATTTTTTGCAGGCCAAGTGTGTGAGTAGTTAATGCTAAAAGACTCGGCAGTTCCCATTGTCAGAGATGAAATCTCGAATTACTCTCTTCCTTCTTATTCTGAATTTTATTCTCATTGTAATGGTTTCAGTTTTTTGGAGAATTTCTCCAAGGGAGATTTCCAAGAGGGTTTCCATTTTTGTATCTAATTTTCTTAGTTGTAAATGTTGATGTTCTTGTTCTTCTGTCATTGAATAGATACATTTTGCATATTATTTCTTAGTTGCAGGTCATATATATGTAAGGCATATATATAGTTGCATTGGATTATCTTCAAGCATTCTTTATTTTCAATAAATCTAGTCTTCAAGGGAGTTTGGGTTTGTCCTCTCAAAGTGGGAGTATAATGGGTGTTGTTAGGTACTCTTCAATGAAGAGTTTAAATTCTGTGAACAATCATTTTGGATTTGGGTCAATATTTGGATAAGTATGATCCTTTGATTGAGTCTAGAATGTATTAATGTCAGACATTAATACAAGGATACCTTTTTCAATGAATCTGATGTGCAACTTGGATTCCATTTGTGGTTTTTGTATTGACTTTATGCCTAAGTTAAGGCATTGATCTGTTATAACTAGAAGTTACTTGCTTCCTTTTTTTAAAATCAAATAAGAATATCTTTTTCTTTATCTTATGTGGTAATGTTCCACCTATCTCATGCTCCAATCTAGTTGAGATGTCAATGTAGATCTAGCCCATCTGTAGTAACCTGCTTGTTGTTTAGCCTTTTGAGATTTACTTGCTTTTGTTGATGCCATATGCCTATAACTGGTTGTATTTTATTCATCAAAGGGTGTCCCCCCCTAGGTCTAGCAGAACCTAAAGTGTAAGAGGATCATTAGGATCCTATATTATGTTGTCAAAGCCCTGAAGTTCTTCATCGTATGAAGTTGCCTATTTTATAGATAAATTGCAGGTGAATTTGGTTTTTTCATTTTTGAGAACAACACAAATGGCAACTCTATTGGGGAATCCACGAGTCTGGCCAAATTCATTTGGGGAAGAGTCTCAAAAGTTTAGAAATCTGAAATTTGTTTTCAGATTTGAAAGTGTGTGTCCTAGAAATTTTGTTGGTGAGAAATTTTAAAAAATAAAATATTATTTGACTCTGTTGTGTGAGACCCAAAAGTCTAAAAGTATTTCAGAGTGAAGATTAGTGGTTGAAATTTTATTCATCTTCAGGGAGGTGGTGACTTTGTAAGAACGAACCTGAGATTTGGAGGTGCTCTTCAAATTTTCAGTCAGAGGTGAAGTGGACAGCAACAACAAATTTACTCTGGGTATTCATCATTGTTTAGACAATTATTTGTTCCTTATAAGGTGAAAAGGTCACCATTGAAAGGAAAAGAAATCTACACTTTACATACTTCATGTTTTAAAAGGTTTTCAGTTAGAAATATTGTGAGAAGTATGTCTGGTTATGAAGTTAGTGACTGCATATGTTTTGAAAAGAGCTTGTAAAATAGTAAGATGTATTGCCATGGTAATGGTTCAGTAGATGTTTCCGATTTGATGGATCTAGGTGTGGTTCATAGGTCTAAAAATCCTTTGTCAAATCTGAAAGACATTGATAGGGAGATTGAAATACATCTTCAAAAGATCCAAGAAAAGTTCATCTTATTTTTAAGAAAGAAAGTAGGGAAGAGAAAGGAAGAATCATCCTATGTTTTTTATGAAAGATTTATTGTTGCATTGAATGAACTCCTAGTTGATGTTAGACCCCATGAGTCTATTTGGATTCAATTATTCTTAGAGCTTGATGAGCCTGACTCAGTCAATTGGTCTTCAACCTTGAGGGAAGAAAGTGTTGCACATATTAAAGAGTGGATAGATGGAATTGAGGTAACTAAATCTGAAAATGCACATAGTTTTGAGTACAGTGATGGAGATGAATCTGTGAGTGGAGATGTCTCATATGATGTTGAAGGTGATTCTTTCTCTTAGCATGACAGTGCAGATGTGTATTCAGAGCAAGAAGAAAATTGTGAGAACATGAGTTACTGTTCAAATAATTATGAGCCTGTTGAGGTTTCAAATTTGAATAATATAGATCATCTTGTTGTTAGTTTCAATCCACAAAGTGTTTGCAACCAAGGTTATGAAACCATGTTGCAACATATAGGAACACTTTATGAGCAGCACGATAAAGGTTATGATGCAAGTATTAGTTATTGTAATGATGAAATAAATGTGCATAAAGACATGAGCACAAAATATTTAATGCCTCTATCAGATTGGGACAATGTTTATAGCACAAAAGGTAAAGCCAAGGAAAATGAAAATAAAGGAGAAAGTTCACTAAGTAGTGAACAAATCTTAGAACTCTTAGCTGCTGATCTTTAGAGGTATGCATCCAGAAGTGTCCCCAATCTCTCATACCCAACCAATATATGTTTTGATACTGTTAATATTTTTTAGGGTGTGAGGTATGATACATGTGATATTGATTATTTCCCTACATATGTTTTGAAAAGTAGACAAGATGAAAATGCATATAAGGTTGATAGATGTGATAATGTGGATTCATATGCTGATAGGAATTCAGAAATTGATATGCATTGTGTGGATTTTGCTATTAAAAAGAATGAAAAATATGAAGTAATTTTCTCAGATTTGCAAGTGGAAAATAAACCATTGACAAATGATCAGGCATTTTCATGTTTGCAAGAGGATGATATAAGGTGTAATCAACATGATATTGAATTGCAGTCATTATATGAGGAAATGTTCCTCTCTAGTTTGCAAGCCAGTATTATAGATGAATGTTTTCCTCTTGTACAAACTAGCAATCAACATGTGCCTGATGTTCCCAACTTTTAGAGGGAGCTGGATTACTTTTCATTTCAACTGGGTAAGAATTGTAAAGAGTATGATAGTTATATGTCATATAGTGATCAACACTCTCAGCATTTGTTTGATTTCCAACTATTTGGTGATTACCAACATGCTGAGTATCTTTTATGTGATAAACTATTGAGAAGAGACAGTGTTTGTGATGAGGCAGATGTCAATGAAAATTTGAGATTACCTTCAGTTTATGGAAATGAGAATCATGTGTTTGATAGAGGTAAGCATTGATTTCAGTTTTGATGGCCTGAGGTCACATGTAAATAAAATTGTATCTTTGTACAATTGATTTGCTTCAGTTGTGTGGTTTTCAACAAGAAACCCCTATTTTTTGGGTGGTCTGCTCTACCTAAGATTCTGAATTCTTCTGTTGATCTTGCACTCAACCATTCCTAGTTAGAGCCACTGTTGGGACTCATAAACTTTGAGTCAATTTGAGAGGCCCATTTCAAAGAAGGGTAAAATGAAGCTATAAATCCTCCCCTCACGTGCCTATGAAACATGGGAAGTTAAAGAAACTAGGAGAAAATGCAATCGACTTGTGTAAAGATTTTTTACTCAGGCGCCAAGGAGGGTTTTAAAAGGCCAGGGAAATTTCCATGTAAATGTTGCCAGGCATGAAAATATATCCCACATTAGGTGTGCAAGGGGTGTTTTTTGTATTAAATACAAAATTGCAGACTTCTATAGTGTCAAAGCTTAAGGAATTTTGGCAAGTGGAGGCTCAACGTCAGTGGACCCCGCACATGCGCACATCTCAAGGTGCCCAAATTTTGGGACAGGCTGGTGAGAAGAGGCTAAGGGTCGTGCGAATCAAGAAGATCCAATGACAGATCTGAGGGAGATCAATAGTGGAGTATAAATTTTGGGACTATCAGTGGTTGTCGCTATATCGAGGTTGTGAGGTACCTAGAATAAATACCCTCGCGACATGGCGACCAAATGGTGGGACCCAATAGGCTGGCAATGAAGAAGCTAAAGGTCGAGCAGGTTGGAGGTGATCAGATGATGATTGTAGTGATCCAACGGTGGTCGCTAGGTCACGATGGGAAAGTCCTCATTAGCATATCCATTACGACTTGGCAACAAGGCAGGCCCAGGTTGTGGTGGGTCTGGCGAAGGTGAGGCAGCAATCCAGTGGCAGATGAAGTGGTGGTTATATGGTAGGTTAGGTGGTGGCCAGCCAGATGCACAGACAAATAAGGAAGTGACATGTGGCATAAGGGAGTAGGTTAAAGTGATTAACAGGCGAGAAAGTTTGAGGAAGATCGACAGTGGTCACTAATCCGCAATCTGAAATAGCTTGATGAATAACGATTATGACTCAATGATAAAGAAGTGGAAGGTTTAGCCTAAGGCGACGTGGCAGTTATGGTGGAGCCCATTTGGATCCAAAGGCAAATCAAGGATTGACATGTGGCGGGCTCGACAAAAGGGGTGAGCAGAAAAAACCAATTTGAGACCTCGTGACTTAAACCTAGTCTCCAGCTTGCTACTATAAAATGCTAACACCCAAAAGACTCGAGACCTCGTGAGCGAGGAGATCTGAAGTGATCCAATGGTGGTTGCTAGGTTACGATGAGAAACCACTCGTTGGCATATCCCTCATGACCCAGCGACAAGGAAGAGCTTCATTTCAGTGGTGAGTCCAGGTCGTGCTAAAGTGGTAGGACAAGGACCCCGGAATCAATCAGGGGGTGCCATGTGGCAGAGTGCAGAAGGAGGAAAATAGAAAAAGTCAAAGTTGAATGATATAGTCCCAGCTATAGTGTAGAAAATTCAAAAATTTAAATGACTGTTGTGCTTGACTGATCTGCAAGAGAAATTAATGACTGACTTGCAGAGGGATTGATGGTTGAGGGGTTATTTTTTGCCCGAATATACAAGAGTTATATATTGTTGAAAAGATCTCAATCCAAGGAGTTTTCTTTTAAAGGTCAGTTTTTGTACACATCAAGTATCTCAAGGGCAGTTGCCTCTGGATTTTAGAAAGACTTTTCAGTTTGTCAGAGAGGATTTTCTGTAGGCCAAGTGTGTGAGCAGTTAATGCTAAAAGACTTGGTAGTTGCCATTGTTAGAGATGAAATTTTGAATTCCTCTCTTCCTTCTTATTCTGAATTTTATTCTCATTGTAATGGTTCTAGTTTTTTGGAGAATTTCTCCAAGGGAGATTTCCAAGAGGGGTTCCATTTTTGCATTTAATTTTTTAAGTTGTAACTATTGATGTTCCTGTTCTTCTATCATTGAATAGATACATTTTGCAGACTGTTTCTTAGTTGCAGGTGATATATATGTAAGGCATATATATAGTTGCATTGGATTGTCTTTAGGCATTCTTTATTTTCAATAAATTCAGTCTTCAAGGGAATTTGGGTTTGTCCTCTCAAAGTGGGAGTGTAATGGGTATTCTTAGGTACTCTTCAAGGAAGAGTTTAAATTCTGTGAACAATCATTTTGGATTTGGGTCAATGTTTGGATAAGTATGATCCTCTAGTTGAGTCTAGAATGTATTAATGTCAGGAATTAATACATGTATATCTTTTTCAATGAATTTGATGTGCAACTTGGATTCCATTTGTGATTTTTGTATTGACTTTATGCTCAGGTTAAGGCACTGATCTCTTATAACTAGAAGTTACTTCTTTTTTAAAATCAAATTAGAATATATTGTGCTTTATATTCTATGGTAATGTTCCACCTATCTCATGCTCCAATCTAGTTCAGATGTCAATGTAGATCTAGGCCATCTGCAGTAACCTCCTTGTTGTTGAGCCTTTTGAGATTTATCTATTTTTGTTGTATTTTATGCATCAAAGGGTGTCCCCCCAGGTCTAGCAAAACTTGAAGTGTAGGAGGATCATTAGGATCCTATGTTATGTTGTCCAAGCCCTGAAGCATTTCATTGATTGAGATTGGCTATTTCATAGATAGTTTGCAGGTAAACTTGGGTTTCTCTTTTTTGAGAACATGCCCTTGGTCAAGTTATCAGGTTTTAGGTCTATAAGGGTTGTGTCTTTTATGATTAAATCTTGGTTTGGAAGTAAGTCTTCGGTCCTTTTTATATCCT
Organism: Cryptomeria japonica; assembly: GCF_030272615.1. Taxonomy (NCBI): domain Eukaryota; kingdom Viridiplantae; phylum Streptophyta; class Pinopsida; order Cupressales; family Cupressaceae; genus Cryptomeria; species Cryptomeria japonica. The sequence goes on along the minus strand of NC_081412.1, from coordinate 437,420,403 downwards.
TTTGTTACCTTTTTCTCACTTAAGGCTAAGGGTTTCACTTTCATTTGCAGGGCCATTTTCAATTCCTAAGTATTAAGTGGTGATTAATCGGATCATGAAATATGATATTCCTAAGTCATCCGCATCAAATTTCCTATAATAGGTTTTCCTTTTAAATATTTGTGCCCACACTTGTATTTTCCTAAGTTTGAAGAATCCTAAATACTCCGACCATTTGCTAAAGATAGGATGGATCCAATGGCTAGTGCTTCCCTATGATCAAAGATGTGAGGATTTTACTGACCATGGCATCACGAGATTGTGTCACATGTTATTAGTAGAAATCGATAGGGTTGGCAGTATAAATAGTCTAAAGCATTATGTTATGGATTCACAGATGGTAAAGGTCAGTCTACTAATAGTCCCATCAATTGCACATGCTCAGAATGAATGGTGATGTTTTATCTTGAGGTAAAAGGTGCTCAATTTTTAAGTTCAGGAAGAGTTAAGGGGCAGCATGCTAGGTGGTAAAGTTTCAACAGATCAGACGGCCCTCATGTTCCTGCAATAGAAGTTGCAAGATGGTTATAGATCGCGGCATCGCGAGATGATGTCACGTATCTCGGGTTGGCCAGGAAGACCTATAGTGGGGCCACTAACAGAGTTTGACAAAAAGATGAGGTGGTGCTGATTAGTCACAATTTTGTGGGGCTATTGATACAGATGGAAATTCAAGTGTTGTGTCAGCAAGAGACAATCGTTGGATTGACCAACTTGGAAGATGACTGACGACTAGTTTTGAAAAATTTTAAATATAAAGTTATGAGCCATTGTTTCACTCACGCGAATATTAATGGCAGACGCGACATTTGTGTTCTTTCCCAGTCAACAATTAAAAGACTCTTAAAAGGTTTTTCATTCGCAAAAGATTTCATAGCAATCTTTAAGAATTTCCTACTGTTGAAGGAAACTAAAACGACTCTCTATGACACAGAATTGTCATCTCTAGCAAAAATCAAAAGCAGTAAGTTTATTTGAGCTCTCCATATTTTCTTAAAACAAATTGATTTTATAGATTGTGTGTGAGGTTTCAAGAAGAATATTCAATTTGTTCTAGGGTTAAGATACTAGATAGAGAATAGTGAAATTTGTTTGAATTACACTGGTAATTTAAAAAGTCTTGTACTAGTCCTAGTTTTCCTTTCCAAATTTGGAAATATAGTATAAATCCCTACTTGCAGAAGATGGCTCCCTCATAGAAACATTCAGGGCAAGTGGATTATATGAAAATAAATCTTTATGATGATGTCTTGGACAAGTTAAAACCCTCTACAAATGATAAGTAGTAGGGGCAGAAGTTCGTGGATGGAAAAACCCTAGGGGAAGGGTTAACTAACAAAGCATTCTGCTTAGCGAATGCTAATATACCGGCAACTAGGTTAGAGATTTTTAAATCATGGTATGGACAAAGGAAATTAAATTCCCAATTATCAAGTCCTTGGCAGTATGATTTGGGCAAGTTGCTAGTACCGAGTGTTTTCATGGATGTCAGTTTTCTCAAGGTTGTTGCAAATAGATATGACCCAGTTTCAAGAGTTATTAGGGGAAATGATGGAGAGATTTTACTAACCATCAAAAGGGAGGAGTTTCAAGAGATTTTTGACTCATATGAACCATCCCCTAGCCTAGTACCAGTAGATTTAAATGAACAAAAGGCAAAGTATTACAAGATCAAGGAATTCATTAGAAAGAATTTCCTTCCACTGCATTTAGCCAGAGCGAGAAGTACAACATAACATATTGGACCTAGCTTAGAAGATTCATTCCCAATTGGTGCTTTCACTCCCTATTTCTAGGCTACTTTCTTTTCTCTATCCCAAATATTGGGTTTTAATCCCATTACAGTGATGCCGCATGATTTTATGTACATGACTATGCAGATACAACATCCAGATTTTATAGTAGTTTTTTATTTTTCTCCTTACCTTGAGGAAAAAATTCATGAGGGATTATTAGACATTAAGAATCAAGTTGTTGGTGTTAAGTTCTCCTGGTATTCTTAACTCATGCATATGTTCCTTTCAAGGAATGTAGATTATTTTGAAGGTACCATGAACCTCAGAAAGACAATAGATACCAGGAGATTCCAATACAATTCTGGAGCACACACATGTCATGGGATAGACACGAAGCTAGCTATATAAGGTTTGATAACAACTTTGCTTCTAGGTTAAGACAAAGGTTGATAGTGAATCCAACAAGGATTCCTAATGAATTGCATTATTTTGTGAGACCCAAGGAGAGGGTGCCTCTTGCCAAGATTGAACATAATTGGGGGGATTTTATCTCATACACTATAAGTACTTTAGTCAGAATCTATGGCTTTTCCGGAAAGCCTCATGTACTGCCCTTCAATGTTCCTCTGAGAATGGGTTTTGCCAAGGTGATGTGGCAAATTGGATGTATTTTAGACAAAGATTTAAAAGGAAAAGGAAAAAGGACATTCTTCCCAGATTACACCATTATCCCTTACTTTGTGATTATAAAGAGAGGATATGAGTACTTTGACAAATTCTTTGCTCCATATCATTTAGGGGTAAGTACAACTAGAAACAGTGATCCTGTGGGTTTTTACAATGATTTTAGAAGAAGAAAAAAAGGAGCTCTAGTGCCCCACGTGCATAATTTTCCTAAGGACTTAATTAGGAGTGAATTTGACCCCATAACTCAGGAATGGAGAAAAGAGAAGTAGATAATTTTTAGAAAATTATGGGCTCCTATTCAAAAGATGGATCCAAAATATGATCCATTAAAGGATTTTTCCCCATTCCATGCCAAGATTGAATTTGTTATGAAATTTTTTGATGAATTGACGAAGGTCTTAAGGGAGAAGCTAGCCAGACTTGAAGAAGTTCATGGCCAACAACAATCAAATTCACAACCTCTTATATCCTAGAGAGAAAGTGGTGTGATAGAAGGGAGGCATATTAAGGAATCTCCTCACAAAAGAGTTAGAGAAGAAACAAGTGAGGAAGAGGATAATAGCAATGATAGTGGGAGATTGACAAGGAGAAAGGGTAAGAAGATGATGAGTTCAGATCCTTTCCCCAAGATACAAACTAAGCCTCTTCAAGGAGTCAAGATCATTGATCTTAAAGATTTTGACAGAAGCCCTTCGCCATCATCTGTATCTTTTTCACCAGTAAGGCAAGATGAGGAACAGGTGGAGGAAGATAGGTTTGTTGCAACAAGTGCAGAAATGTAGATTGGTATTCCTACATTGCCTCCTAATTTGGATTTGGATCTTACTCCCTTGGATATCCAGGGTAAAGCCTTCAAAAATGCAAGAAAGGAGGCATTTGACAATTTCCTTGAGGATGATGCTTTTGTAAGAAGCCCAACCTTTCTGCAGTTAGTATGGAAGACAAAGGTTGAGGAATATAAAGGAAGGCCCAAAGGCCAGACATATCAGATCAACAAATCCAAGAGGAAGTAAAGAATGAAATGATGGAAGAGTTCAAGGAAATCATTGCTGATGAGGGTAGGAAAATTGTAAGTCAGGCTAGAGTCTTGATATTGCCAGAATGGAATATAGTAGATGTAGTGGCATTTGACACAATTAGGAAATCAAAAGAAGAAGAAGCAAGGTTAGCATTAAGAGGATCAGACTTTGCAGATGATTATGCAACCTTGGCCATATGGGCACTAGAGGAAGGAGCTAGGAAACCTAACATTAGTGATTTAAACCCCGACTTAAGGGGAAACTTAATTATAAAGAGAGCAACCAACACATCAAGTGTAGAGGCTACAAAGTTAAATGTTGATGTTGCTAAGCTGGCACATGAGAGCGCAAAAAAGGAAGCTTCAGAGAAGGCTGAGCTGGTAAAGAAGTTTGACAAGATTTTTAATGACTATAATGCATCTCAGAAAAGGTGTGTGGAGTTGCAAATAAGAGTGCAACTCCTTGAGAAAGGACAAATAAAGGTTTCCTATACTGCACTTACAGGATCATCTATGCCATCAACATCCAGGTCACCACCTATGGTCCAAGGAGGAGAAGCAACTCAACTAAATACAAGTACTAATGTCCTTGGCATGGTATTAGTCCCATATGATGATGATGATGATCTTGGTACTACAAGATCAACTGAACCAAATGAGTCTCAGCTTTTAGAGAAGATTGTTGAATTAGAAAGTAAATTGAAAGAATTAGATAAGCAATCAGTCGAGCAACAGAAGGATATAGTTAGCTTAGTGCTAACTCATTTGAATAAGAAAATTGAAAGCAGGTTAAATAGTATCCATGCCTTAAATTCTTTACTTTTTGATGCTTTTCAAAAGTTTAATGATGATAAAGAAGTGGAAATTTCCCTGTTTACAAAGTTGTTACAAAGGGGAAATGAGCTTAGAATGATGTCTATAGCCTCTAAGTTTCATGCTCAGAGACCACATGCACTCCAACCAACATATTTGTTGGTGAAATCAATGCAGGAAGCCCAATTTTGCCAAAAAATATAGAAAGAAAGGTACGAGAATTGATGAAGAGTTTTAGTGAATTATAATAAACTCTTTTGCCAGATATTGAAGATAGAGAAGGGGTAGTTAAGCCTTTGCAATTTTGGAAGGAAGAGGGAGAGAGAGTCATCAATACCCAAGTAGAAATGATTTTTGATGGGATAAATATGGATATGTTGGAGGATAGTATGATAAAATAATTGCTACAGGATTATTTTTTGAAACTTTTGAAAGAGAGGAAAACCAAGTAGCCGTTAAGTATATTCCATATAGAGAAAAAGTTGATGAGGTCATGAATTTCAATTGGCCACCTGATGAAGACTATAGTACATGGAGTATCATGTATTTGAATTGTAGCGTCCTAAAATAGCGATACTTGCAATTTCGACTGCATTTGGGCCTTCACGATGGCGGCGCAATGTTGAACCTGAACGGAGACCCCGAAACCTGTTTACAACATCAAAAACTGCATTTTTTTGCACCCTGGCCTGATTCCTCCTTGCACCCTGCTGTCCCGGGAGGTGGGACCATGGCGTCTAGTGCCCTGGTCCTTCTGGACTAGGGTGCCTAGTGCCCTGGTCCCCGAGGACCATGGCGCCCAGTGCCCAGGTCCCTAGCCCTATTTTGGGCCCGGTCTCTTGTGGGCATCGGATCTTTAAGTTTGCAAATTGGAAAATAATGTTTCCTAGTCGGCCTAAGGTTGGGAAAATTAGTCTATCAGCCCTAATTGACAAGTATATAAACTACATTTCCTCTCCCATTTGAGGGGGTCAGAAAAAAAAGAAATAACCAGGAACAAAAGGCGAAAGCAATATTCAAACATTCAAGTATTCAAGCATTCAAGCATTCCTTCAAGCAATTAAGCATTCTAAGTCTCCATTCAAGGCTAAGTGTTGCATTCAAGACAAGGATTCAACCATTGAAGAGGAGATCACATACAACATACAACATACTACATACATTACACCTTCACATGTAAGAATACAAACATTCTTACAACAAGGTATCAGTACTTGTTTACATTACAAACATTTACATTTACAACATTCTCATTTCATGGTTAATTCCAAAACTGGGGTTTGACCTAAAGGCAAAACCCTCATCCCTAACCCCCCAATCATCCTCTCTTTTCTGTGTGTAGGTTGCGGATACGCGGCTGTAATTGAAGATCTGGAATCCTTGTACAGAGACGAACAGATCCCCCTTCATTTTGCGGATTTTTCGGAGGACCGTGTGCATGCCGGGCGCCATCGTCCAGTCAACTTTCACTCAAATTTGCAGAACAGCACCGTCTCGACATTTTACTGCTAATTCCAGGTCCGCAGCTTCATCCCATATCCCTATCTCTGTTTATAAGCGAATCTTTCCTACTTTACATGCATTCCTAGTTCAATCTTTCTATCTACATTCTTTACAAAAGAGAGTATCCTTGATGTCTTAACCCTTGAAACTCATTTAGAATCCAATCTTGCATTGCGTGGGATTGGATCTTGTGGGTTTCAACCCCTCTTTTGAATGTAAAGTCTCTCCTAAGTGAAAACCATCAACCCTAGTGACTCTCCCTTCTCTCTCCTTGGAGTTGGAGAGGGGAGAACAACTAGGGTTCAATTTTTCCGCTTTACATTTTGGTGAACCCGACATGAACATCCTCATTCTGATTATTCATGGTTAGATCTGAAAATTTTGCTTTCCTAATTATATTTCCATGTTTGATCTTTTGCAAATTTTAGAGGTTGATTGCATAAAAACCCTAAAATTGTCTTTTTAAGTAATTAAACTTGTGAAACGTTTAATTGTTAATGCTTGTTTCAGATCTACCCTTCTATTGCAAATTGTCAATTCATATTTGTGCTTTAATTCTAAAAATTAAGTGGTTAAATGTCAAAACCCTAATTTTTAAGACCTTCTTGATTCAACCTTTGACTGATAATTTCACTTATCAAAACACCTCCAAATCAGCTGTAACTTTGGATTCCGCAACAAAATCACAATATCTTTCATCCCTGAAAATTTGGAAAAAAGTTGCGAGGACCGTGTGCACCCCGAGCGCCATCATCCCCGACATTTTTTTTGAAATTTCGGGAGCTAGATCTTACTGTATTTTTCTGCTAAAATCCAGATTTTTGGTTTATTTTATCAATTTTAACACTTTCAAAATTAAAGTCAAAGTTGGTCTAGTGACTACTTGGATTGAGGTTTCTAATCATTCAAAAATTGTTGAAATTGAAATTCATATTAAAATTGTGTTTCTTACAATCCTAAATCTGAGAAGTGTGTTGGCATTCATTCAAAATTTCAGTGTTTTATTCAAATTTTTACAATTTGTGACTTTTGAAATCAAGTGTTTAATTGCAACAACTTTGATTTCCACTTTCAAATTCGAATTTTGCATGAAATCGAGTCAACTTTTAAATTTCAAAGCCTGCATTGCTTTTAGTATTCCTTCTAAAATCATAGAATTCAAAATTTCAGTTTCCCCCTCTTTTTCAAGATTCAAAATTTACATTTTTCAACAATCTTGGTAGGGTTCAATTTTGAGATTGCAACTTTAATTCGGCCTATCTACAGATCGTAAAATCACTCAATTTTTTCAGATTAGCTTTGAAATCATCATCACTTTCATCCCTGAAAATTTTGAAAAAAGTTGCGAGGACCGTGTGCACTCCGTTCGCCACGGTCCCTGACATTTTTTCTAAAATTTTGGGAGATTGTCCTCATTGTATTTAACAGCTTAAATCTAGGAGATTGGTTGATTTTATTGAAATTTTCTACCTCTAAAATTCAAAATCTTCTCTCTCTCTTTAGTGCATGAGTTTTACAACAATAAGCCCTACTTACACTATTCCCGTTAGACGAAGCCTTAGAATTAAGTCTTTCCAAGGTGTAATTACCGAGGAGATGGAACCTAATTTGAATGGCCCTTTTAATGAGGACATGGGTAATTCCTCTAATCCTCTTAATGATGAAGAAGCTCTCCATGAGGTTTCTGTAGAACAACTTTCAAAATTGGATAACCAATTTGATGATTTTCGACAATGGATGTCTCAAGAATACCCCAATAGTCAAGCTCTTTCTTTAATTGAGGGTCTAAAACGTATGGTTCAAAGTGATAAGAATGGAATTGCACACATTGTGGATTCAAATGTGATGCCTATGAAGAGTTGTGCTGAAACTTTAGGTTATACACAACCTCCTAATCATTCTATTCCTTTGACAACTCCTATTGCTAGTATACCTACTTTTACATCAAACATAATGACTACTTCAATACAAGACATTCCACCTATGATCACTAGTCATGGGGGCAATCCCTCTTCTTCAATCAACCCTCTTCCTTCATTCAATCCGACTTCTTCATTCATTCCTTCAATGAGTGTCCCTATTATATCTCCACAAATAAACATGACACAAGGGGTCAATTCATTTAACCCTTCCATTCCTCCTTGTAGTGTTCCTCCTTTCCAATCATCTCCTATGACTAACTATCATAGTGTCCCACCACCTTACTCTCTACCTTCTTTCAATAACATAACACATCCATCACAATCTAACACATCTAATATGAACTCTTCGACTGAAGTGACCATTAACAATCTTGCACAAACTGTCTCTTCCCTACAGCAACAAATTGCCTCTATGAATCAATCTAAGTTTAGTGTGCCCACATTTGATGTTGCGAGCCCACTTTCTCTTGACATTGTTTGAGCTATCCTCCCTAAACATGTTGAAATTCCGCATTTGGAGCTTTACAATGGTAAGGGTGATCCTCTAACACATGTTAAGACCTTTCAAACAATATGTATCGATTTTGCTTATGACCAAAGGTTGCTTGCAAAACTGTTTACTAGAACATTAAGAGATAAAGCCCTACAATGGTATTGCTCGTTGCCTTCTTATTCTATTACTTCTTTTGAACAACTTGCAAATGCTTTTATTCAACAATTTCAAAACAATATAAGTCCTAAAGTTACTTTGATTGATTTAATGCATTGTAAACAAGGTGTTAAAGAAAAAGTGACTGATTTCATTGGTAGATATAAGCATTTATATGCTCAAATTTCTTTTCCAGTACCTGACAATGATATTCAAAGAATCTTTATTTCTAATTTAAAAAAAGATATTAGAGAAAAACTTCTATTTTCTGAGTTTACTTCTTTCCAACAGTTGTGCGCAACTCTTCACAATTATCAACTGACTGTGAGTCAAATGGAACAAGCAAATCCTATGGCTCCGAGTGATAAGGGTGATAGTAGTCAACAACCATTTGGGAAGTTTAAACTGAATAGAGAGTCCATTAAATTCAATGAAAACATCATCAACAACAATGTGAATGCAGCATCAGGTGTGCCTCCTATTTCTAAGTTTTTCAAGAAAGAAAGAAAATTTACTCCTTTGAATGAATCATTGCATAGTATTATGAATAAGTTATTGGAACAAAATGTGCTTACTCTTCCTCCTATAAGACAAATAGACCCTGCAAAGATTAATTCACCCTATTTTGATAACAAATCTTTTTGTCAATTTCATCGTCATCCTGGGCATGATACTAAAAAATGTTTTGCTTTAAAGGGTAAAATTCAAGATTTGATTGATAATAATACTATCTCTATTTCTAGAGTGAATGATAAAGGCAAAACATTTGTAGCTCCTCCTAACCAAAATCTTCAGATTTTTACTGATCCATTACCTTCTCATACCTCTAATGCGATTGATACTACTGATTCCTCTGTCTCACCTGATGATCTTGTGTCTATGACTCCGAATGTGATTAACTTTGTAGAGCAGCAGAAAATCCCTAAAGAACCTTCCATCACCTTTGATTCTAGTGAAACTATCAGGGCACCTGATGGTCCTTTATATATAGTTACAAAAGTCAAAAATACACCTTTCCGTGGAGTGCTTATTGATCCTTCTTATATGGTTAATGTCATTACTGAAGAATTTCTTTTTACTTTGCAATTGAATCAAGTGATCTATGATGAAACAAATGTGGTTGTGAAACTATTAGATGTATTTTCTTCTCCTGCAATTGGTTCTATTATATTACCTATTGAGGTCCATAACAAATCCCTTGATGTGGACTTTGCTATTATTCCATCATCTGAACAATTTCGTGTGAAGCTAGGCTATCCTTGGCTATCTTCCATGAAAGCTATTGCTTCTCCTATTCACAAATTTTTGAAATTTCCCCATAATGGTGAAGTTGTTACTATCAATCATAGTCTCTTTAAACCAGCTGAAAGAACTTCTAGCGTTCCTATTGATTACTTTAGGCCTAAACAATTCCAATCTCTTCCTCCGCGAAGTGATCATCTTTTTAAATCTTATCAAAAGTGGAAAAAAGATATGATCCTATCTCTAAGTGAACCTAGAACACCCAAACTTGACATTCCTATCATTCTTCAAAAGGAAGTTCTTCCTTTGAAAGATAAAACTAATGTCTTTCCTCAAGAAGATTCCCAACCCATTCCTATGAATGTGATTATGCCTATATCTAATAAACTTCCTAAAAGTAGACCTATCCCTCCTCGTCATGATGGACTTGGTGTCCTTCCTAAACCAAATATTCCTCCTTTGTATGGAGCAGTTCCTCCTCCTTCCTCTTATGGAGAGAAGAGACCTTCCTCTTCTCCTATTGTTCAACCTAAGAGACCACAACCTAAACACCCAAGTGATAAGGATGAGAACATTCCTCCTCCTCAATCTTCGCAACTTCCTACTAAGACTAGACGAAATCGTTCTGCACGTGAACGTCGATGAAAGCGTTGTCTTAGAGCTCAGGTAGCTGCTTCTCAAACTTTGCAATCCCCAAAAACACTTTTAGCTAGCATTATTCCATTTTCTCCTCAACCAGAAATTGAGCCAAAATCTCCTAAACATAAGATGCATGATGGTCTTGATCCTGTGCGAGTTAAAGATCCTATTTTTATAAATCTTGATGATGATATAGATGAAAATGTCATTCATGATGAAAATGTTACTCCTGTTCATTCTGATAGTGAATATGAATATGTTGATGTTGATAACCATCTATCTAATGAATTTTCTAAAGCACTTATCCTAGCTCCTAGACAAGAACACCGTGGCTTGGGGTATGAACATAGCCCTTGTTTGGATCTTGTGATAGCTCCATCTGCTGTGTTGGATGTTCCTCCTCTAGCATGTTTCCTACCTTCCCGAAATATTGATCAGCAAGATCGGGGGGTAGCTGACGTGCTAGACTAGTTCATTAGCATAGCAGACTCTCTCCTCCTCTCTTTTGTTACCTCTTCTATATGTTATTCTCATTCTTCTATTTGTTGTCCTTAGTGTTGTCTACTTGAGGATGATGCAAAGCATTGAGATCTCTTTTGGTCTCTCTCATGTTGACTCAAAATACACATGTGTTCCCTTCTTCTAGGTGACCTTCCTTGATTGGGGAATGAAGAACAATTATGCATACATACATATGATATACATGAATTATCATACAGCATACTGACCCCAAGGAAAGCGAAGTCACCTTGTGCTTTGTGTTTTGTGTCTATTATCCTTGGGCTTATCTCACACTTGGGGGCTAAATCCTTGTGATAACATGCTCCTTTCTCATTTCTTATATGTATCACTATGTTAAAGCAATCACCCCCGGTGAGGCATGTGCGATCATTTTAACGTAGGGGGGCATACATCCCATGCATATCTTTTCAAGATACTGGAAAATTTCTTGACAAATTTAGCTTTGCCTTGAAAATTTTTAATATCTTTCTTGCATGACTCATAGTGAGGGAACCTTACTACCGACAGTCATGGTTCTCCCTCATGATCTTCCCTTTTAATTTTTCAATCGAAGTCGTAAGATCCTTAGTCCACTGGGGGCTTGGTGTATCTTGCCTCCTTGATGTGGTGAAAGTTTTTCAATGTTGTTTCCTTGTAATTTACCGGAAGTATGAGCGTATGCTTATACTCCTGCTAAAGTGGGGGCTAAATGTAGCGTCCTAAAATTGTGACACTTGCAATTTCGACTGCATTTGGGTCTTCACGATGGCAGGGCAATGTTGAACCTCAATGGAGACCTCGAAACTTGTTTACAACATCAAAAACTGCATTTTTCTGCACCCTGGGCTGATTCCTCCTTGCACCCTGCTGTCCCGGGAGGTGGGACCATGGCATCCAGTGCCCTGGTCCTTCTGGACTAGGGCACCTAGCGCCCTGGTCACCCAGGACCATGGCGCCCAACGCCCTGGTCCCTGGCCCTATTTTGGGCCCGGTCTCTTGTGGGCATCGGGTCTTTAAGTTTGCAAATTGGAAAATAATGTTTCCTGGTCAGCCTAAGGTCGGGAAAATCAGTCTATTAGCCCAAATTGACAAGTATATAAACTACATTTCCTCTCCCATTTGAGGGGGTCAAAAAAAAAGGAAATAAGCAAGAACAAAAGGCGAAAGCGATATTCAAACATTCAAGTATTCAAGCATTCAAGCATTCCTTCAAGCAATTGAGCATTCTAAGTCTCCATTCAAGGCTAAGTGTTGCATTCAAGACAAGGATTCAACCATTGAAGAGGAGATCACATACAACATACAACATACTACATACATTACACCTTCGCATGTAAGAATACAAACATTCTTACAACAAGGTATCAGTACTTGTTTACATTACAAACATTTACATTTACAACATTCTCATTTCTTAGTTAATTCCAAAACCAGGGTTTGACCTAAAGGCAAACCCCTCATCCCTAACCCCCCAATCGTCCTCTCTTTTCTATGTGGAGGTTGCAAGTACGTGGCTGTAATTGAAGATCTGGAATCCTTGTGCAGAGACGAACAGATCCCCCTTCATTTCGCGGATTTTTCGGAGGACCGTGTGCATGCCGGGCGCCATCGTCCCGTCAACTTTTGCTCAAATTTGCAGAACAGCACTGTCTTGACATTTTACTGCTAATTCCAGGTCCACAGCTTCATCCCATATCCCTATCTCTGTTTATAAGCGAATCTTTCCTACTTTACATGCATTCCTAGTTCAATCTTTCTATCTACATTCTTTACAAAAGAGGGTATCCTTGATGTCTTAACCCTTGAAACTCATTTAGAATCCAATCTTGCATTGCATGGGATTGGATCTTGTGGGTTTCAACCCCTCTTTTGAAAGTAAAGTCTCTCCTAAGTGAAAACCATCAACCCTAGTGACTCTCCCTTCTCTCTCCTTGGAGTTGGGGAGGGGAGAACAACTAGGGTTCGATTTTTCCGCTTTACATGAATAATGAATAGAAAGTTGCAAACAATTTGCATAACTATTTTTCTCTTCTAGTGGCAGATAATTCGGAACCCATAAGATAGGATGCAAGTAATTTTCATCATGAGTTTTGAAGAAGGCGGTTGCATATTTTGATCTAGTATAAGCAAGTTCGAGGATGATTGTTCTATATAATAGAATGCGGTTATATATAGTCATTCGAAGATGACAGGTGTCTCCTCTGGCCTAAAGCTTGTTTTCTCCCTTGTTTTTTATAGAAGGGAATTTAGGGCTATGAGACAAGGCTTAGAATTTTGGTCCCTTAAGTGTTCCAAATTTTTGTTTACAAATAGAAAAAGTCTAGGTGAAACAAAAGGATTGTAAAACTATATTTTATAGAGAAAAAATTAGAAAGAGTCTTGTGTCTATAATATTTGGGGGTTCTTGAAGGAATTATGTATGGATTGTATTCTTACAGAGACACCAAAATTAATAAATAAATATATGATTCAAACCCACTTCTCTCCAGTGTATTGTTCTATCATGTTTTGAATGCATATTATTGAGGATTTTATCAATCATTGAATTGTTTTGGTGTATGTACTTTTTTGTTCATTCTTTGGTTTTAGGAGTCAATTAAATTCTAGAATGAAATTACAGAGTGATAGGGATCTTTACAGGGATTTTGATAAGTAGTTTTGGGTGGGGATTACAAATACGATGTATTGGAAGGCAATATTATCTCAGGTTAAATGTTGTTAGATAAATTCTATCAGAAGTACAATCTAATGTAGTATGAATTCATGTACCCAATGGAATAAGGCACTCATCATAATTAAGTGAATACCTTGGTATTTATTTACAGTTTGGAATCACCACTGGTTTGCTATTACTTGTTGAATATCATAATATTTTTTTTTTACATGAATGTTCTCATGTGTATTAGTCATCTCATGATCCAAGCTGGTTGAGGATCACTAAGGAATTTGCCATTCCTGAGCATTCTCCCTTATTGTTGAGTCTTTATATGAGATTATCTACTTTATTTCATGCATGATTTGTGAGTGTGGCATAAAATCACAAATAAGCATGGGGGTCACCCTCCCTGGTTCTGCAGAAGGATCTCGCATCCTTATCATTGTTGGTCCAGTTATGAAAAATATTAAACAGTTGGAAGTGGCTTTCCATAGATATTTTCAGGAGAAAACAACTTGGTCTCTGCCTTTGAGTCAGTGTAAACTTGTTTTTGGGCATTAATAGATCCTATGGCGAACAGTCATTGAAATTCAATTTCTTACCAAAAGGACAACCCTAGGATTGAAGTGTTGGAAATATGGATGGAGTAACTGAGAGGGGAGGGGTGAATCAGTTACCACAAAAATAAATCCACAAGTCCCTTAGATGTCTTAAATATAAACTGTTGAAACTCGGTAAATTAACTTATCAGTGTTATTAAACATTAACATGCATCACAAGTAACACCAGATATAACGTGGAAACCCAATTTTGGGAAAACCACCAATGTAACTAGTTACTGATTTTCACTCTTCTGAAGTGAGCCCTATTAGGAGCCAACCCTGTTAAAGGTTACAAAACACACTGTTAGGTGTGACCCTGTTAGAGGATTTGATCACCCTGCTAGGAGTGGCCTTGTGAAAGGTCTTAAGAACAATTCAACCGAATTCTCACCTTGTCAGAGGATTTACAAAATGGTTGTTAGACCAACTCTGTTAAGAGATTTCGGTATCACTGCTACAATGGTTAGAAAGCAACAATGAAGTGATCTGAATTAAATACAACTTATCTTGCTGATACAGATCTCTGTTCTGCGCCAACAGATCCTTACTGATCACATATATCTTTTCTGCACCTCAAGGATATCACTGATCCTTCATCAGAATTCGCACTTTTCTGCTCCTTCACATTTCCATACTTTTCATATTTTTCCACACTTCGAAATCGCAACTTGTTCTCTCATATATACCATTCAGGTTACCAAGTCGGCCCAATTACAAGTTAAGATGAATATTACATAGGTCGGCTACATATACAAATTTCAATAAATAAATATTGCTTCAGTCGGCTGCATAAACATTTCACTGATGCTCGGTGAACACTGCTGATTCTTCGGTAACCGACTGAACTCGGTATAGACTGACTTTCCTTCACATATTCTTTGAAGACCGACTTAACTCGGTAAATACTGTGAACTCGGTATAGCATACTGGAGTGCTAGGTAGACTCTGTAACTTGCTTCTCTTACCGTCTGAACTCGGTAGACTCTGTCTAACTGCTTTGCCGAACATTCTGAACTCGGTAGACTCTGTCTAACTGCTTTGCCGAACATTCTGAACTCGGTAGACTGATATGACATTTGTGTAACATCAAAGACAATACACAATTAAACAATTGTATCCAACATGAAGGAACAAATTACAGGGTATGGAAGCTTCGAATGGAGACTCATCTAAGATATCTTAGAAAGGAGATTTGGGAGATCACTAAGAAAGGATATACTCCTTATAATCCGACATCTAGCAACCCTCCTTGACAAACTTGGATAAGAACATTGAAAATGACTGTAGAGCTATAGAAACCCTTTTGAGCCCCCTTTTAGATCAGCAGGTAATGGGATTAACGGACAAATCATCTACAAAAGCTATATGGGATAAGTTGGAGACTCTGAATGAAGGTGACCCTACTATTAAAATTACTAAACTTGATGGTTACCAGGTGAGGTATGACAACCTGAGAATGGAGAAAGATGAAAGAGTTTCTTCTTTTATGGAAAGAGTCAATGAAATTGTCTTGGGAATTCAATGTTGTGGTGGATCTCTAAGGGAAGATGAGATTGTTTCTAAAGTATTAAGATCTTTGCCACTATCTTACAAGATGAAGGCTACTGCAATTAATGAGATGGGAACTATGTCTAATACTTATGTTAACAGGGATAATTTGGTTGGAAATTTATCTGCTTTTGAGCTTGAAGAATTTGGTCCTCAAGGAGCTATGAAGATAGATTCTACGCTCAAGGCATCTACATCATCAACCGACAAGAGTGATTGTAAAGCATTAAATGTGAAGGAAATAGAGGATATGATGAAAGAAGATGAAGAGCTTGAGAACCTTGAAGCCCTATTTGCTAGAAGAGTACCTAAGGGTCCGATAGTAAGTAAGTATGAAGGAAAATCACCTTTCAAATGTTTTGCATGTAATAAGATAGGTCATTTTGCATCCAGATGTCCTAAGAGGGATTCAAGATTTGAAGAAAAAGATAGATCTTTTAAGCCTAACCATGAATATCAGAACAAGAATAAGTACAGGAGGAACAAAGATAAATCATGCTACTATGCTGATGAGGAAGGTGTAATTGATGATTCTGATGATGCATCGACAAAATATTCAACTAAAGGATCCGGAAATGTGAAGGAATGGGTATTCTTAGCTATCAAGGAAGATGCTCTAGAACCTGTCATTCAAAATGAAGAGAAGGATATTGTTGCTAAAGTTGAAGACAAGGATGAACGGGTGATAGATAGTGTATGTTCACATCATATGACTGGAGATAAAAGGAAGTTTCTATCTTTGTAAGAATTTGATTGAGGTCTGGTCAGATTTGGAGATGACAAAGCATGCATGATTAGAGGAAGAGGAACTATATCATTGGATGGTAAGAACAACATTGATAATGTTTATTATGTTGAAGGTTTAAGGCATAATCTTTTGAGTGTAGGACAATTGGTGGATATGGGATTTCAATTACAGTTCAAGGATGGAAAATGCAAAATCATCAAGAGATCTGGATTGGAGATTGCAACCGGTACTCAGACTAGAGGTAACATCTTGATGATATGATGAATCAATAAGGATCCAGACAAAAAATGAGAGGGGGGGGTGAATCAATAGATGAAAAACTGACTTAGCTTTCACCAAACTCAAAAACAATCTCACAAGTCAATCACTAAACTAACTGGTTCAAACACTAAGTAATAAACTGCAATAGCACTACCAGTTTACCTGTTGACTGGCATATCAAAATAACATTATAATAGATCTGAAACTACCAAACCATTTGACCAAAACATCAAACTACTTTACTAAAAAAAGTAAAAGAAAATTTTAGATTACTACTGGTCATCTTAATATAACTAAGTGTTAGGCCCATATAAAATTTCTATTTCATATATGTCCTTAGTCGGAGTAATGTCCTTCTAATCTGTTGGTCAAGTCATTTGCTTAATTTTCCCTGTATAACTCGGCCATTGTTAAGTTTCACTGCGTTGAACTTGACCCTTGAACTTGAACCTTTTTGGTTCAAGGTTCAAAGTTCAACGAGCGTTGTTTTGAATGTTTTTCCCTTTCGTGCGGTTTTAAGTTTTCGTGAGTCCTTGTCAGCATTTTACATTCTTTGAACCTTAAACTTGAACCTTTTTTTGGGTCAAATTTCAAACTTCATGATTTGTCATGTTAATTCCATGTTATGATTGTTTTGCAATGTTAATAATTCATGTATTGGTTTCTCGGAAGACATGTGACTTGGTGCAAGGTGACGACGTGCATTTCAAGAGATGATTAACGACCACAAAAGAGGGAATATTCTTTCTCTAATGATTTAAAATATGTCATTTATAGAAAGTATGTGTGAGGATCCATAGTGTCAGAAGTGAAGTGATCTAGCATTTAAGGCATGTTTCGATACAATCATGAGTAAAGCCACATGAACAAAGAGTAAGGGAGACAATTTGTGGTAATGATGGGTAGGATTTTCTTGGCTTTAAAACTGAGTAGATGTCATGTCGATATTATTATTTTCATGAGAATTTTTTGAGAAGGAGTTTTTGGAGCGGGAGAAATAGACTACGATAGGGGTTTGCAGAGGATAGAGGAAGGTATGTTCGACAACTTTCTAAATTGTTGCAGTTTGTTTTAAAGATTTGGGTATTCTGTTAGCTGTTTGTTTCTATTTTCACTTTCCTTCCTTACTTGGGTTGATTTGAGAAAATCATGAGCTATGAGACCTATTTTTCCCAAATTAGTGAGCTCATCTTCCCTTGTAAGAACCTTACCAGAGTTAGGTGATACAACATTAGTCCAACTAGATTTAGACAATTTTCTAGAAAGAGTACAAAATCTAGACACAGATCCTATGAGGAGAGATATTGCACAGAGTGGGTTATTAGAAGTGACCGCATTTCCTATAGCTGCCCCTTGCCCTGAATTAGTTTTAAAATGTATGAATTACTATGAAAAGGGTAATAGATGCATAAGGAAGAACAATGGTGAGGTTTTGTTATCCATAGATAGACAGACAGTAATGGCAGCTATGGGTATTCCACACCGGGAACCTTATGAAGATTGGACAATTGGAAAATCCTATGGGATTTTCTCTGAGAAAAAGTAGTATTACACAACTGTTATTGCGCATAATTGGCTTCTGAAATTCTAGAAAGGGGGTTCAAGGCTATCGAGGCCTTCAACCTATGAACATTTAATTCCTGCAATCTGAGACTTGGTAGTATTGTTGATCTGAGTAGAGGGTAACTCCCACTCCTTTTATTGGGAGGACTAGATGTATTTCTTCATCTAGGTCATTGTAGATAAGAATCGATTCATTTATTAGGGAACTGTTATAGCGAAAAGGTTGCATGAAGGTTTGAGTAATCACCTTGGGATGGTGAACTTCCATATGTCTTCGTACCTGTTATATATGCTTGCTTATGTGAGAGAATAGTCTGGATTGTCCCATGCAAAATGGATTCAAGGCATAAAGATTTATGAGTATCATCCTAATTTGATGTCGAAAGGGCATGTAAATGATTATCTACATTGGAATGATATTTTCACTAGGAGGTTGACCTTTGAATTACAAGGTAACTTGCATAGGAGGATGTCTACAGAAGCCATTGAACTTGTTAACATTTATGGCAGTTTCTTTACACAGTTTAGTCACTTCACTTACCTAAGGGTTGGAGGATTTGAAGGCGAACCCTTTAGGCTACCCAGGTATGCTTCAGACTCCTATATTTTGATCAAAGTTTCCAGGCAGCTTGCCTATGTTGCAAGGGATTATGGTGAGGACTCAGACACAAGTGGAATTTTTCCCATTGATTTAGGTCATTATAGTTGTAGGTCTATCTCTGATGCGTTGAACCTCGAGATAGAATTTAAGGGATTGCATTTGAAGAGCTTTGTAAAAAGGGATAATTTTGATAGAAAAGGTTTTATCGCCCAGTATGTAAAGAAGATGGTGCCTGATCAGCATGTGTCTTAGTTGGAAAATTATTGGGAAGGTTTCTCAGATGAATTTGAAGTGAGGAAGAGCAGTTGGTCTAGGTTAACCTTGAAGAAAATCCACGACATGAAATTGCCAATGGACACTTCAAGTGTCACCACTGATGATGAGGATATACTTGACTCTAAGTTTCTGAAGTATGTGCATAATGAGCCTCTTCCAAAGGTAGATTAGAGTAAAAAGATGGAAGATAGTATTTAGACATGCACCTTCAACGTGATTCGCAAGACAAAAAATTGGCTTAGGAGTTGCCATTTTTCAGCCAGCAAGGGCAACTAGTTCAAGAAGCAAAAGTGGGAAGAAGAATACCACAAGAAAAACTTCCATTTTAATTAATATTCTTGTTTTTGTTGCAGGGAAAAGATAGGCAGGGATCAAAGAAGAGAAACTGACACCGAGGTTGGGCTTGCTATTGGTGGTCGAATTACCAAGTCAAGGTCCAAGAAGAGTTTTTAGTTACCGACTCCCCATCTCATTCTTGATCTAGACATAGAGGAATCACTATGCGATATGGCATCCCCTGTTCCTGATGTAGACAATGTTTCAACCAGCATGGACATTGCTTTCTAGGATTCAGGGACGCTTGATATTCAGTCTCATACAGATAGTGCCACATTGCCACCCTCAGCAAGATTTCTAACCATGTCATCTAAGGAACTGACTCTGGCACCCAAGTGGTTAAGTGATTCAATCAACAAGAAAAGGAATGTGGTTCTAATTTCAGTATCGATGGAGGATGCTGTGAGTAAATGTCTAGGAAAGTCTACAAAACCCAAAAAGTTAAAAATGGAGGCCATGATTGATTTTGACAAAAGCTTGAAGCATTGGACTGCAGACATTGCCAAACCCACATCTGACAAAGATGTTGTTATTGCTTCAGAAGAAAACTATGCTATTGAACAAGTTGATTTGGGGGTTGAAATGAGAGCCGTCGATGTGAAACATTTGGAGACTTCAACTAAACAAATTATCTCTCGTACTTGGAAAGATGAAAGATATGCAAAATTTAATGCAAATGGCTCAATATATTCATGCTTTGTAGAACATCCCATTTCCATTGTCTCAAAGTTCAAGACCATTTAGCCCAAAATCACCTGGTAATCAGAAATTCTTTGATGAGGTTCATGAAACAGGATGATTTTCGAGGTCTTCTTAGAGTGGCTCACCTTGATCATGCATCAAGTGACCAATTACATAATGAATTTAGTCCAGATATGCAAAGATGAAAATGAAGTCACCAAGGCATTGGACTCCAATTTAATCTCGTGGCAGAAAGAGAAAACTAAATGGACAGTGATTTCAAAAGAGATGCGTGATATTCAGCGTTATGGTCTGATGAATTTTCTTGCAGAAAATTAGGTGTCAGGGTTAAATGAGGATGTAATGTTTATTTGTAAAGAGAGTATTGAATGGCGCAACCAGATTATTGAACAGGGCCATAATGAATCGGCTAGTCTATGTGACAAATTAACAGCTCTAAGGGTGACCATGTAGAAGGATCTGCACTATGTGGATGTTCAATTGCTTAAGGAAGATAACGAAACCCTGGAAGATACCATAGAGATGATTAACCAGTTTAGCAGTCACATTAAACAAATCAAAGTGGAGAAATCCTTGGCTATGGATGATTTCACGAGGATTTCCAAAGTGGAGTCAATTCTCATAGTTTGTCTTGATCACTTAGACTCTCACAAAGACAAAGTGCAGCAAGTGAAGAGAAAGAAGGAGCTCTGGAAGCAGAGAGTAATTCACATCAGTTTGCCACACATAACCATAATTCAAGAATTTTCAAAGTTGCATCGAGAGTGGAGTGCGGCGAAGGTGGTGATGGTGTCTATCCAAAATACCAACCCAAGTGATCACACCGGGATCGAGCAGACAACATGACTAGCACTGCTAGCAGTTGTTCGCCAATGAGTCTAGTCATTCTCTTTAGTTTCGGTTATGCAGTTGTGGTTGTTTTCTATTAACTCTTACGAGTTAATTTTATTTTGGTTAAAAAATATTGGTCTGGCAACCTATATATATGTTTTGTAATGACTTTGAAAGGGTTCACTAAGTTTTTGAAATGACTATCTTTTAAATTAGCTATAGATGTTGTGTATGCAGAAGGTGGATGTTCATCAATGAATGAAAATCTCATTAACAATTCTCTTTGATTTCAAATCTATGTGTTTGTTATTTTGGAATTTGATTTTTGTGAAAATTTGTTTCAAGGAAGGAACCGTTATACTTTCTATGTGTGCAAAAATTATTAGCGAATTTCATCTTTAAAGGGTTTTTCATTTTGTTTTAGTGTACATGTGAAGTTTATTGGCTTTATATAAAGAGTTATATATAAATCGGTGCTTACACTCATTTTGTATTGACTGGTGAATGCAATTACCTTTAGTGCTTTTTGGTGAAAAGCATCCTATTGATTGTGTGTAATTTGGAGCTGATTGAATATTTATTACAGGGAGATGTACCTAAATTCAGAGGTTAATCAAATATAATGATTTTCCAACTGATTGGTAAAGAATTTGTTTTTCTTTACATGAGTCAAAATATGCAAGCTTGAATAAACAAAGAAAGACCAATTTGTTTACCAACAGATTTTTGGCAACTCCGCTGGGGAAAGAAAAAGAACAATTGATTTTAAAACAAGGTCATTTTTACAGTTATGCTTTGTTCTTCATAAATGGTATTGCCTCTTGAAGGGGTTTTGCTTGTTTTGCAACCAAACTTAAACTGGGTACAAGAAGAACAAAGTAACATTACCTTTGAGCTAGATACTCTAGCCTAGAGGCATAGAATAAGCCATGCAGAATATGATAGAATAAGTGCTCTTCTCAATGAAATAGAAAGACAAGTAGATCAGCCTATGTTAGTTTTTGAAAGGGTAGTTGTTCCTAGGGTTTTCTTTATTCACATCCCTGATAATCAATTATAGAACCCCAAATGTTTTTTACCCTGATTGTTCCACATTGGACTCTAGGCCATATACTAGATCCCAAAGAAGGGAGGGTGTTTTTGATCTCGTCTTTGAAGAACTACAGAATTTAACTTACCAACCTACCTTCTCATCTCAACGAAGGGCAAGAAGTAGACCCCCATCCTCATTACCAACTGTTGGCATATGGACACTCCAATGAGACATTGTGTGTGATTGAAGGTTTTTTCATTGATGGTAACCTTGCAATCCTATGGCACCAGCAAGACATTATACCGACAAAGCATTATACAGGCAACCTTGCAATCCTATGGCACCGGCAAGACATTATACTGGCAAAGCATTATATAGGCAACCTTGCAATCCTATGGCACCGGCAAGACATTATACTAGCAAAGCATTATATAGGAAACCTTGCAATCCTATGGCATCGGCAAGACATTATACCGGCAAAGTATAACACAAGCAAGATAATGCACTGGCACAGAAGATGTACACTAGCACAAAAGGAAATATGTATACCAGCATAGAGTCTGATAGGATTTTTGATATGTAATATTTTGTTTATCATTGTAAGCCAACTTGGAAAATTGTAAAATGACTCTTGTATATAAAAGAGATCATTGTACATATTTGTAGGACAGGGATATAATGCAATAAATAAATTATAAGGCAGACCTAATGTGCGAATTGTAGGTCAAGGGTATATGTAAAGAACAAAGCAAGAACCAGTATTGAATCTGGCATTGAAGATGCTATTGTAAAGTAGTACAAAATATTGGATTTGTGTAAATCCTCATTGTAAGTCAGTGTGACTTCTTATTGAGCAGTGAGCTCTAGGTAGTTGGCCTTCCTGCATGTGCAGACCCCTATTGTAAGTAATATTCTCTTATTGGCCAGTAAGTAAATATTGTGGGTCATAAATCCCACCGAGGTTTTTCCCACACCGGGTTTCCTCATTAAACATCTTGTGTTATGGTGTTCTTTTTCATGTGGATGATTTTGATTTTGTTATTTGCATTAATTCTTGCATACCGGTATACTGTTACTTTGTTTTCTGCATATTCAATTTTAAGAAAATTACATTACCAGTCAGATACTGATTCACCCCCCCCCTCTTAGTATCTGTGGGAACCCTAACAATTGGTATCAGAGCCTGGTCCTCTATTTTCAAAAGCCTAATAGCTTGAGGAAGATCTTGACACCGGTAAAGATGGAAAA
This sequence comes from Cryptomeria japonica, assembly GCF_030272615.1. Taxonomy (NCBI): domain Eukaryota; kingdom Viridiplantae; phylum Streptophyta; class Pinopsida; order Cupressales; family Cupressaceae; genus Cryptomeria; species Cryptomeria japonica. Next base: position 437,397,249 of record NC_081412.1, on the reverse strand, counting down.
TCTGATGAAGCAACTTGAAAGAGCTCTTACTGACTATGATGCAGAGAAGTTGAAAAATATCAAATTAGAAGATGATTTAAAAGCAGCTCAGGACATTATTCAGGCACTTCAAGAAAATCTTACTGTTACAAGAAACAAGAGAAGAGAACTTTGTCAAAAATTGCCAAATGAAAATGATGAAAAGGAATCACTAAATGATATGATAAGCAAATTGAAACAAGAGATCATGACAACAAAAAATGAAATGCAGGATATGACAATGAGATTTTGTAAAGAGATTGAGGACAGAAAGAAGAATGAAGAAGAATTGACCAGAAGACTAAGTCATGCAAGAAATGAGAACACAAGACTTAGCTATGAAAATGATATGTTGAAGATAGATCTGATGCATACTCAAAATGACTCGAATGAACTAATGAGACAAAAAGAGATCTTGGAAAGGGAATTGGAAACTACAAATCAACACAAAGAAAAATTCAAGAAAAGCTCAGAAGAACTTGGTACCTTATTGAAGAATCAAAAACCCAAAGGTGACACTTCTGGAGTTGGATTTGAAGTTGGAGAAAGCTCTGATATTGCAAATACCTAGGATCAAAGCAAACCGGTAAGACCCTCTAATACTTAAAAATTCAATGGAAAATGCTTTAACTATAATAAATATGGTCATAGGGCAAATGAATGTAGATCTAGGAATTATCAAAACATCAATCCTCCCATCGGTCAATGCACCAAATGCAAGAAAATTGGTCATAACTCTTAAAATTGTAGAATGAATGTAAGATGTTATGTTTGTGGAAGATTTGGTCATTTATCAAATAAATGCAGGACACAAACCAGCATAGGTTATGGGAAAGCTATTCAGAAAAATAATGTAACTTGTTATGCATGTAACAAGTTTGGTCATATTGATAAATTTTGTAGAAGTAAAGGTACACCGGTAGATAACAAAAGTACTAGCTTGAAAGGTAAAGAAAAGGTTGAAGAGGTTAAGCAAGAATTTTCAAAGCAATGGATTAGAAAAGGTGATCTAAATATTGGGGTTACTCCTCCACTGGTAGACTCAACAAAAGCTTCACCGACAGAACAATATGATGCTCCACCAGTAGGACAAAGCAATGCTCCACCGGCAGGATGTTCTTCATCAAATTGAAGAAAATATCTTGAGGTTTTCTCAATTTAATGACACGTGCTATTATTCCCTCGGTTAGAGAAAAGAAGTTGAAAATCCTTCATTATCGGAAAATAAAGTTGAGTTAATACATTACCGGCAAACAATTAATGTGGTAGGTAGCAGAAAAGACTTTATAAAATAAGGTTTTCAGCTCCATTTCATTTCACCATGAATTCAAACTTTCAGAGAGCACAAAGATTTCCGAGCTAAGGCATTTCGAGCAAAGAGGCAAAGCACTTCAACAATCAATCCATCCAAAGGTAGAAAAAGGTATTTATCATCATGGCATCCTCCTCTGCACCTGAATTCATAGCAAACCCTATAGTAGTCGAGGTTATAAAACAACCTAGGCCCATGTTTCAGCTAGTTCCTGAAGTAGCTAAGAAAGATGACAACATAAGTGCTTTTTCCCAAATTCCAAAGGGTGTTGTTTATGAAGAAGACCCTAGAATGTATATTCATTGCAACATAGAGGAATTAGGTGATGAAGAAATCAAAGACATGTATAAATCTGTTATATGTGACAATGCCAGAAATGTGAAGCCTGAACATAAAATTGTTGAAACCCTAGGATTCACTGAAATCCTCAGCATTCCTGAATTTCCCAAGGAAGTGGTTAGGATAATTCTTAGCAGGGTACATGGCTCTTTCTTTTGGCTTGACTCAGTGCATAAAATTACCAAGGTAGCTATGAAAGCAATAACAGGGTTACCTTCCACCGGTACCAGACTCGACAAAACCAAGAAGGTCTCCAATGACCTAGTAACAAACTTAACTGGTGCAACATTCGACAAGAGATCATTGAGGGTTAATTATGTGACCAATACAAATGTTAGATTTGTTAGCATGATTCTAGGTTACAAAGCAACTCATGCAAATAGGCTTAACTCTGTTTCCAGTTTATGCATAAAGAGTCCTTATGACATGGTTAAGGACAATGTGAAAATTGATATCTATGAATGGTTAAAAGATGAGTTAATTGACAATTTGGCAAAAATCAAGAAGGATAAGAAAGGAACCTTTAGATTTGGAAATTTACTTGTATGCTTAATGCTACATATAACCAAATAGGCTCCCGGTATAGGCAACAAGGATTTTGGATTTGACATACCGGTAGGAAAACAATTGTCTGACTTATTCAACAACATGGGTGAAAACAAAGAAAAGAATATCCATGAGTATTTTCAAGCACTAAAGGTCAGAATGAATAAGAGGATCAGACTATCATAGGAAATTGCCAACAAATACAAGGATGATATATGTTTTGTAATAAAAAAGGATGAGATCTGGATGGAAGCAGTCATCCCAAGAACAATCTGGGTTATAGAGATGGGGTATGAAACAGATGACCACATAGTGGAAACTTATGCCAAAGCACTTCTAGAAGCCCCCTATGAACCAAAGGAAGAAGTATTTGGTAGTGCTGAGCACATCGAAAGTCAAATTCAATCTAAAAAGAGAGTAAAGAAAGTGGAGGCATCTATGAGGAAAGGAACTAGGCAAGCAAAAGCCTTAAAAGATGATGTATTAAAGAAAATTGGCATAACAGAAGAAGAATTGGCAGCCCAATAGCCTGAAACTCATCTATCACCAGTAGATACCTCCTCAGAAGGAGATATGCCAGAAACTTTCAAAAGAGTTGTTAGGAAAAGAGACCCCTCACCGGTATCCACTCCTTCACCTAGAAGGACAAGATAGAAGCAACAAGCAGTAAGGTCTCCAGTCAAGAAAGCCACACCTAAGAAAAAGTTGACCCCCAAAAAGAAGAAGAAGACAGACACTGACTTGGCCCCTTTTGACATATTACTGAATGAGATCACAGAGGAAGGTAAATTGAAAAACATAGGGAAAATCTATGAAACCCTATCAGAAGATGAGAAAGGACAAGTTGAGGAAAGTGTTATACTACACATGGACATGTATAAAAAGTTTTTGATGCAAGTCCTAAATGAAATTCCTGATGAATTATATAAAAGACTTGAGGCCAGAAGGCAAGGAATAATTGAGTTGGACAAGAAAATTAAAATAGAAAAATTACTTGTAGTATACCCGGTCAACTCACCTGAGGAAATTGATGATTTGATAGCTCAAGCCAACCGGATAGTCTTTTCACTGCACACCGGCAAATATCATTAATGGCAGGTAGAGTTACTGAAGTTTCAACAGAAATAGAAGATGGTTGGGATAGACTCTTGGTTGAAAAAGAAAAACAAGAAGAATATATGAATCCCAAGCCCATTCTGGTATATCAAAAGGGCAAAGGGAAAGGTAAAGTTGGTGGACCGCCAGGTATCAAGATTAGAGACAACTTACCCCCACCTCCTTTAAATACTCCACTGGTAAAAACAACTGCAGAAGATCAACTGACAACTGAGAGCATGGACACAGAGGATAATAATCCTAATCCTGAAGTCCTATATACTGTGAATGTTAATACTCAAAAAATCAACATAGTGGTAGATAAGGATACCACAGATAAATCTGATAACAAAGAGCAACTGGCAATAGGAAACAAAGAGCAACCGGCAGCAGATTCAGAGAAAAAGATGGATTCTGGAACACAAACAGAGTGACCACCAGAACAGACTCCACCGGTAAGAAATGATGTAGGTAAAACTGTGCTTAAAGAGATGGAGACACAAACAGACCTACCAGAGGTCAACACCAGCAAGGTCCCCTCCACCGACACTCAGTTTATTGGGTCACCATCAAATGTAACAGAGGTATTGCTCGAATCTATCAAGAAAATAACTGATTATAGCTCACAAGCCTATAAAGCGATAGATGATTCAATTCCAGTTTTGAAATTAATAGCTCCCAATTGTAATATAGCCAACAAAGATTCTTTAGGACAGTTGGATACACTTTGTAAATATATTTCTAGAAATTTTGAGGAAACAAAGGTAGAAACTGTAAAGGAAAGTATAGAAAAAGAGAAACAAAAATTCTTTGAGAAAGGAATAAAGAAGTGTAATAGGGAATTTGACACACTTCTACCAGAACTATGCAATTTGTTGAAAGAGTAAAAAATTCTATACAAAGACACCTGTAAGATAAACTTTTTGACCACAGATGTAGACAAAAAGATGAGCAAGGTATAGGAAGAGATCAATAAACTGGCTGATAATTTTGTTAACTCACCCGATACACTATCAGTTTTTGAGGAAAAGATAACAAATTTTGAGGAAGAACTGCTCAAATTAGAAAGAGAAAAAGAGAAAATAATAAACAAGGCAAAATTTTTGAGATCTAAATTAAGTCCAAGATTGGACTATTTAGCATCTCTGCGTAAGGAAATCTTAGAGGCACTAACATAGGGTGGAAAGAGACGAGCAAAGCACTTGCATCATCTCACCGGTACAGTATACAAAACCGAGATAGCAATAAAGGAGAGCAAGAAGTTTATGAATGTTATAAACCTAATTTTGGGAGACATTCTTTAGATAATAACTACCCAACTACAAGGTTGAGGTTATAAATTGGTACAACTACAAAATCTACTAACCTTTGTCATTGATGCCAAAGGGGGAGTAGTAGATGAGAAAACTCAAAACACAGGGATCACATGCTCAGGGGGAGCTCTCACATTTTTGATAATATACACATTTTTGGATATCTTTTTGAAATTTCTCATGAGTGTTGCCATCAATGCCAAAGGGGGAGATTGTTGGCATATGGACACTCCAATGAGACATTGTGTGTGATTGAAGGTTTTGTCATTGATGGCAACCTTGCAATCCTATGGCACCGGCAAGACATTATACCGACAAAGCATTGTATAGGCAACCTTGCAATCCTATGGCACCAGCAAGACATTATACCAGCAAAGCATTATATAGGCAACCTTGCAATCCTATGGCACCGGCAAGACATTATACTGACAAAGCATTATACAGGCAACCTTGCAATCCTATGGCATCGGCAAGACATTATACCAGCAAAGTATAACACAGGCAAGATAATGCACCAGCACAAAAGATGTACACTAGCACAGAAGGAAATATGTATACCGGCACAGAGGCCAACAGGATTTTTGATATGTAATATTTTGTTTATCATTGTAAGCCGGCTTGGCAAATTGTAAAATGACTCTTGTATATAAAAGAGATCATTGTAGATATTTGTAGGACAGGGATATAATGCAATAAATAAATTATAAGGCAGACCTAATGTGCGAATTGTAGGTCAAGGGTATATGTAAAGAACAGAGCAAGAACCGGTACTGAATCTGGCATTGAAGATGCTATTGTAAAGCAGTACAGAATATTGGATTTGTGTAAATCCTCATTGTAAGTCAGTGTGACTTCTTATTGAGCAGTGAGCTCTAGGCAGTTGGCCTTCCTGCATGTGCAGGCCCCTATTGTAAATAATATTCTCTTATTGGCCAGTAAGTGAATATTGTGGGTCACAAATCCCACCAACATTTTTTCGACACCAAGTTTCCTCGTTAAACATCTTGTGTTATGGTGTTCTTTTCATGTGGATGCTTTTGATTTTTTTATTTGCATTAATTCTTGCATACCAGTATACTGCTACTTTGTATTCTGCATATTCAATTTTAAGAAAATTACATTACCAGTCAGATACTGATTCACCCCCCCCTCTTAGTATTTGTGGGAACTCTAACACCAACATCACCTACATCTCGAGTTTGCCAAGCTTTGGTCTTGCACGGTGTTGTGTTACCAATTTCATTTAATCCTACTCCTCTTAACATTATACTCCCAATGGCAACCAATAACCCTTGGTGGGTGGCTATAGGCCCATCGAATTTAGGTTTGAACCTTAACCCCTTACCAAAATCTGCTAGGGATCATTTGCCTAAATTTAGCAGAGATGGGATGGTCAGTATAGATGAGCACCTGAATGCTTTCAGTGTAGCTTGTGGAGTAATAGTAGTTCAACATGAAGATGTGGCTATAAGGCTTTTTATTTAGACATTGACAGGAGTGGCGACTGATTGGTTTTATCACCTGCTAAATAGTGTGATAACAAACTGGTAGGACTTGAAGACAAGATTTGAAGCTAGATTTAAGGTAGTTGAAGATGAACACTCCCTCCTAGCTCAGTTATCCCATTTGAAAAAGGAACTTCCTAAATCCATAAGAGACTTCATAGCGAGATTTGATAAGATCCTACATAAGATTCCGATTAACCAAAAACCTTCAAATGATAATCTCAAATGTTTTTTTATTAATTCTATGCCCTCTAAAATACGTTTCCTAATTCATAGGCAAAGGATCGCAGATTTAAATGCCACTAAAACTCTCGCAGTTGAATTAGAGGATGATTTGATCACTGTGGGCAAATGGAAAAGAGAAGTGCAAACTTCTAATGCTCAACCCACTACTTCCTTAGATCCTTTTATCCAATGGTTAATGAATGATGTAATTGCCCTTAAGAGGCAGGCCCCCAAAGCAAGTACTTCCTATTCACAACCATATCAAGATATTCCTAGGAGATATCCTAATCGACAGGGAGGAGGTGGAGGAATACAATTACAACTACCCCCTGTACAACAAAGACTTTCTATTGAAGCACCATCCCCCAAGGTGAACTCTTGTGTGTTTCATTTAACTGATGAACATGATGGTTCTTCGTGTCTAGAGATGGTTCATTTTTCTCAAATGATCAGTAAAGGAGAGACAATCTTAGAAGCTGATGAAGAAAGTTCCCAAAGTATGCCTAGCGACTTTGAAATTCATTATATGGAATATGTCTCTGACTTAGAAAGGGGAGGAAACATGTTGGTTTCTTTGGAAGATTCTTCATACGCAATTCTTACAAGAACTCAACAGAGTTTGAAATCTCAAGATGTGATAACACTGGTTCACAACACTATGAAAGGGAAAGAAGTTTTGACCCATCAAGGAGGTATATCAAAAATTGTTCAAGAGGTTGCTTCTTCTAGTTCTGATTCTTTTACTAACCCTTTTGATATCATTGAATTTTGCAAGACATCTTGTGTTTAGATTTCTCCAGCAGAGTATTTGAAATTAAACCCAAAGGAGTTAGATAGATTGGTTGAATTTGTCAAAGGGGATGATTCCCATGCCTTAGCAAGTGAAATCCAAACACCGGTGAGTAGTGATTCTCGAGCACACGATAATGTCAGTCCTGCCTTAGTAATTCCTAGAAGCTTATCAGAGACTATCCCTATACAAGGTGATTTGCTTGAACCCAATTTTGAAAATAAACTAGAACCTTTTTATGTGTCCTTATATATTAATGGGCATAAGTTGAGTAATTGTATAATAAATTCAGGAGCCTCTAACAATGTCATGCCCTCAGTTGTAGCCAAATCTTTAGGTTTAACCCTAACAAAGACATTCGGCAAGTGTTACTCCATGGACTCTAAACAAGTTCCTTTATTAAGGCAAATTAAGGATGTGCAAGTTGCTTTAGTAGCACACCCTGCCAAGAGAATCAAATTGACAATCCTAGTGGCTGACATCCCAGCAAGTTATGGCATGTTGTTAAGCCACACTTTCTATAAAGACATGGGAGGGGAAATTAGGATGGATTGGTCTCAAGAAATGATCACAGTTGGAAAATAGAGAGTCACTCTACACCCCGAAACAAAAGATAAACACAGTTTTTCCTTCAGACGACCTGAAGGCCCAGATTTTGTATCAAGATTGCGGTTTTGGTAATTACATGATATCGAATGACCCTCAAAATGAGAGTGTGGTAATGGATTCAAGTAGAACTGACGAACTCTGGTTTATGGAATTTGATGGGAGTTGTTCATCTTTTGGATCAGGGGCTGGGGTCGTATTGATACCTCCCCAGGGAAAGGTCATTCCTTATTCTTTTAAATTGGAATTCCAAAACACGAATAATACGCCCGAATATGAGGCCCTGATATTAGGTCTGGCTGAAGCGAGGAAATTGCAAATCAAAATTTTGAGGGTGAGAGGTGATGCTGAACTTATTATTAAGCAAGTGAGGGGTTTATTTGCAGTAAAAAATGAGAGACTGAGACATTATAGGAATCATGTTTGGGATGAGATCGAAGCCTTCGATGCTTTTTTGATTGAAGCCATTCCAAGGGAGTTTAACTCGAAAGTTGATTCTTTGGCAATATCTGCAGCCTTACTGGAATCACACCTAGATTTCACGACCGACACTTACAGGGTTGAGTTGGTTTATAGACCTAGTGTGCCTAATAATTCTGAATCCTGGCAAGTGTTTGAAAATGATAAATAGATTCAGAGCTTTCTACAATGTGCTAACATTTTTACATCCTTGTTTTATGAGGGGTCAGAGGCGAGTTGTAAAGAGTTTTCTCTCAATACGCCAGAAAAAGCACATGATGGAATGTTGCAGCTAAAAGGAAATAAAATCCCAAAGGGTTTAGTTTCTCTTGAACGCCTTTTCGATATGAAAGATGGATATGTTAAGCAAAGGGATAGGGAACCTCCTATAATTCAAAGCTTTGGTGAGTATGAGCAAATTAACATTGGTACCAATGAGGATCCTAAATTTGTTAATCTGGGAAAATGCTGTTCTGAAGTGGAGAGAAGGAAGTTCATAGATTTGATGGTCGAGTTTAAAGATGTTTTTGCATGGAGCTATGATGATTTAAAGAATTTTAGGGATGGTAAGTTCCAACATCAAATTCCTTTGAAACCAGGTGTCAACCCTTTTCGGTAGAAGTTAAGGAATTTTAATCCGAAGGTAGAAGAAGCAATTTTTCATGAGGTTGACAAAATGTTGAAGGCCTGGATCATTTATCCTCTACATCACTCTACCTAGATTGCAAACATTTTTCCTATTCGGAATAAAAATGGCGAGATACGAATTTGTGTTGATTTCAAAAACTTAAACCAAGCGAATTTGAAAGACAATTACCCCCTGCCTCCAATGGATCATATTTTACAAATTGTTTTAGGCTCTAAGATGATGTCCATGATGGATGGCTTCTCTGGGTATAACCAAATTAGTGTTGCAGAGCAAGACCAACACAAGACAACCTTTATAACCCCCTGGGGTACCTTTGCGTATAACAAAATGCCTTTTGGGTTGATTAATGCAGGGGCGACGTTCCAAAGGGCGATGGATCTTTCCTTCGGGAATTTGAGGGATAAGATTATCATGGTGTATTTAGATGACCTGACTGTTTTCTCTAGAAGAAGGAAGCATCATGTATGGGATTTGAGAAAAGTTTTGGTGAGATGTAGGGAGCATGGGGTATCGTTGAATCCTAAAAAGTCAGTTTTTGGTGTCACTAAAGGAAAACTTCTAGGGCATATCATTTCATAGGAGGGGATAAATATTGATCCACATAGGGTAAAAGTGATATAGCAGCTCAGTCTCCCCTCGAATAGAAATGGAGTAAGGTCCATCTTTGGACAGGTGAACTTCTTAAGGCATTTTATTCCTGATTTTGTTGAAACTACTAAATACATTGTAAATATGATGAGCGAAAAGGTGGCTTCTAGATGGAATGAAGTAGGAAGGAAAGCTTTTGAAGAGATTAAAAGGGCCATTACACATGCACCCACTTTAGTTAATCTAGACTTTAATAAGGACTTTATTATTTATTGTTATGCGTTTGAGCATACCATGTCTGGGATTTTGGTACAAAGGGGTGAGGATAATGAAGAGGTGCCAATTTCTTTCATGAGTATCCCCTTGAAGAAGAATGAGTTAAAATACTCATAGATAAAGAAGCAGGCTTATGCAGTGGTAAAAGTTGTGAAGCAATTCAGGTATTACATTCTTCATTCACATGCAACTATTTTTGTCCCCAATTCTGCAGTAAAATTTATCTTAACTCAACAGAATGTCAGCATCAATAATAGAGCATCTTGGGTCTCCAAGATTCAAGAATTCAATTTGGACATTAAGCCCACTAAACTGGTTAGAGGACAGGGCCTTTGTAAATTGATAGTAGAGAATGAGTTTAAAGAAGAGGACAGTCTACCACTAACCCTGTTCGTTGGCCATCGAGATTCTTGGTTCACCAATGTTACATATTATCTTATGTATGGAGACTGTCCAAATTATCTTTCTCCTAGGGAAAAGAGAAATATGAGGTTGAAAGCTACAAAGTACGTCATTTCGAATAACATATTGTACAAGAAAGGCTTAGATGGCACTTTCCTCCGATGTGTTGATAAACCGCACCAAGAGGCTCTATTGAAAACTTTTCATAATGAGGCATGCGGGGGCCATTTCTCTTCTACGGTTATTGCATACAAAATCTTGAAAAATTGCTATTATTGGCCAAGGATGTTTAAGGATGCATACACCTGGGTGTCGAGGTGTGAGAAGTGAAAGTTGTTTACAGGTAAACCTCAATTGGCTGCCTTACCCTTGAGACCCGTGGTAATTGAATAACCTTTTAAACAGTGGGGATTAGATTTCATTGGTCCTTTGAACCCCATTTCCAGTGTAGGGTATACTCACATATTAACAACAATGGATTATTTCACTAAGTGGGTGGAAGCTATCCCTGTTAAAAAAACCACTTCAGAGATTGTGTGCATGTTCCTTAAGAATAATATTCTTGTTAGGTTCGGAGTCCCTTAGAAAATAGTTACAGATAATGCCTCAAATTTCTCTTCATCTAAGTTAAGTGTATTTTGTTATGACCATGGGATTTCCTTAGCACACGCTTCTGAATATTATCCGCAGGGTAACGGTCAAGCCAAATCAAGTAACAATAATTTGATCAACATCATGAGAAAGTTGGTTAGTGAGAATTTCAAGGATTGGCACAAGAGGTTGCATGAAGCACTATGGGTAGATCGAACCTCACCAAAACAAGCCATAGTGATTGAAGATGCATTTTTCCAGAGCTCTCTTGAAAAAAGAATTATGTACCTAACTAGGATCGAAGAAGAAAGGGAAAAGCTAGTTGACAGGATTACAAAGAATCAGATGAAGGTTAAGAGGATTTTTTATCAGAAAGCAAGGCCCAGGAAATTCATGAAAGGTGATCTGGTGTTATTGTGGGATAAAAGGTGACAGCCAAAAGGTGCTCATGGAAAGTTTGAGTTGTTGTGGAAGGGACCTTATGTGATTCATGAAGAAAAGGACCCCAACTCTTTTAAACTTGCTTACTAGGATGGTTTTGAACTACCCCTGTCCTATAATGGGCAAGACTTAAAACTATATCAATTGTAAACAAGCATCCCCTATTGCTTTGTACACACTTTCTTTTGTTGTGTTAGTTTAGGTGTGTCATTTTTATTGTGAGTCAAACCTTGGATTAGTCATTTTGTGAAACCAGAGATTTTTGAGGTTCATTGCTTGGTACTTTAAAGTCCCAGTCCCCATGCAGAGCCATTGTTAGGCCCATATAAAATTTCCATTTCATATATATCCTTAGTCGGAGTAATGTCCTTCTAATCCATTGATCAAGTCATTTGCTTAATTTTCCCCGTATAACTCGGCCATTGTTAAGTTTCACTACATTGAACTTGAACCTTTTTGGTTCAAGGTTCAAAGTTCAATGAGCATTGTTTTGAATATTTTTCCCTTTCACGTGGTTTTAAGTTTTCATGAGTCCTTGTCGGAATTTTACATTCTTTGAACCTTGAACTTGAACCTTTTTTTGGTTCAAAGTTCAAAGTTCATGATTTGTCATGTTAATTCCATGTTATGATTGTTTTGTAATGTTAAGAATTCATGTATTAGTTTCTCGGAAGACATGTGACTTGGCGCGAGGTGACAGTGCACATTTCAAGAGATGATTAATGACCAAAAAAGAGGGAATATTCTTTCTCTAATGATTTGAAATCTGTCATTTATAGCCAGTATATCTGAGGATCCGTAGTGTCAGAAGTGAAGTGATCTAGCATTTAAGGCATGTTTCGATACAATCATTTTAGAGTAAGGCCACAAGAGTGAAGAGTAAGGGAGACAATTTGTGGTAATGATGGGTAGGATTTTCTTGGCTTTAAAATTGAGTAGAAGTCATGTCGATATTATTATTTTCTTGAGAAGGTTTTCAAAAGGAGTTTTTGGAGCGGAAGAAAGAGACTGCGATAGGGGTTTGCAGAGGATAGAGGAAGGTATGTTCGACAACTTTCTAAATTGTTGAAGTTTGTTTTAAAGATTTGGGTATTCTGTTAGCTATTTGTTTTCGTTTTCACTTTCCTTCCTTACCTGGGTTGATTTGAGAAAATCATGAGCTATGAGACCAATTTTTCCCAAATTAGTGAGCTTGTCTTCCCTTGTAAGCACCTTACTGGAGTTATGTGATACAACATTAGCCCAACAAGATTTAGACGATTTTCTAGAAAGAGTCCGGAATCCAAACACAAATCCTATAAGGAGAGATATTGCACAGAGTGGGTTATTAGAAGTGGCCGCATTTCCTACAGCTACCCCTTGCCTTGAATTAGTTTTAGAATGTATGAATCACTATGACAAGGGTAATATATGCATAAGGAAGAATAATGGTGAGGTTTTGTTATCTATAGATAGACAAACAATAATGGTAGCTATGGGTATTCCACACTGGGAACCTTATGAAGATTGGACAATTGGAAAATCCTATGGAATTTTCTCCGAGAAAAAGCAGTATTACAGAACTGTTATTGCATGGAATTGGCTTCTGAAATTCTAGAAAGGGGGTTCAAGGCTGCCAAGGCCTTTAACCCATGAACATTTAATTCCTACAATCCAGGACTTGGTAGTATTGTTGAGCCAAGTAAAGGGTAATTCCCACTCCTTTTATTGGGAGGACTAGATGTATTTCTTCATCTAGGTCACTCTAGATAAGAATCAATTCATTGACTAGGGAACTGTTATAGTGGAAAGGTTTCATGAAGGTCTCAGTAATTACCCTGGGATGGTGAACTTCCATATGTCATCATACCTATTATATATGCTTGCTTGTGTGAGAGAATGGTCTGGACTGTCCCATGCAAAATGGGTTCAAGGCATAAAGATTTATGAGTATTGTCCTAATTTGACTTTGAAAGGGCATGTAAATGATTATCTACATTGGAATGATATTTTCGCTGGGAGGTTGACCTTTGAATTACAAGGTAACTTGCATAGGAGGATGTCTACAGAAGCCATTGAACTTGTTAACATTTATGATAGTTTCTTTACACAGTTTAGTCACTTCACTTACCTAAGGGTTGGAGGATTTGAAGGTGAACCCTTTGGCTACCTAGGTATGCTTCAGACTCTTGTATTTTGATCTAAGTTTGCAGGCAGCTTGCTTATGTTGCAAGGGATTATGGTGAGGACTTAGACACAAGTGGAATTTTTCCCATTGATTTAGGTCATTATAGCTATAGGTTTATCTCTTATGCATTGAACCTTGAGCTAGAATTTAAGGGATTACATTTGAAGACCTTTGTAAAAAGGGATAATTTTGATAGCAAAGGTTTTATCGCCTAGTATGTAAAGAAGATGGAGTCTGATCAGCATGTGTCTCAGTTGGAATATTATTAGGAAGGTTGCTTTTTTTGAATTTGAAGTGAGGAAGAGGAGTTGGTCTAGGTTAACTTTGAAGCAAATCCATGACATGGAATTGCCACTGGACACTTCAGGTGTCACCACTGATGATGAGGATATACTTGACTCTAAGTTTCTGAAGCGGGTGCATAATGAGCCTCTTCCAGAGGTAGATTGGAGTAAAAAGATGGAAGATAGTATTAACTCTAGTTCTGACCCCCAAATCAACTCATTTAATAGCATTTGATCGAAGATTGCATTGATGTATTGTTGTGTTGTCATTGATGTCAATTGTAACTGGTAATGGAAGTTGTTTTACAACCGCTAGTTGAGAAAGTGAAGGAAATTGGTATTAATCTAGAGTTAATTTTATTTTGGTTAAAAACTATTGGTCTAGCGACCTATATATATGTTTTGTAATAACTTTGAAAGGGTTCACTAAGTTTTGAAAAGACTATCTTTTAAATGAGCTATAGATGTTGTGTATGCAGAAGGTGGATGTTCATCAATGAATGAAAATCTCATTGACAGTTCTCTTTGATTTCAAATCTGTGCGTTTGTTAGTTTGGAATTTGATTTCTATGAAAATTTGTTTCAAGGAAGGAACCGTTATACTTTCTATGTGTGCAGAAATTATTAGCGAATTTCATCTTTAAAGGGTTTTTCATTTTGTTTTAGTGTATGTGTGAATTATGCTGGCTTTATATAAAGAGTTATATATAAATCAGTGCTTGCACTCATTTTTTATTGACTGGTGAATGCAATTACCTTTAGTTCTTTCTGGTGAAAAGCATCCTATTGATTGTGTGTAATTTGGAGCTGATTGAATATTTATTAGAGGGAGTTGTACCTAAATTCAGAGGTTAATCAAATATAATAATTTTCCAACTAATTGGTAAAGAATTTGTCTTTCTTTACGTGAGTCAAAATATGCAAGCTTGAATAAACAAGGAAAGAGAAATCTGTTTACCAACACTAAGTGGATTTAATAGTTAAGAAAATTAACCATATCAAACATAACCACAAAAACCATTCACCACTTGAAACAATGAGTTTTGATGTGGAGACCCAAATGGAAAAAGCCATGGTGGGGATAAATACCCACAAGTATTCTGAACTCTTCTGATGTTTTCCCTGTTAGGAGTCAAGCCTGTTAAAGCTTTGCAAAATGTCCTGTTAGGAACAGATCCTATTAGAGACCACCCGGTTAAGGGATTGACTATAATGCCCTGTAAGAAGCAATACCATGTTATTAGGAGTAACCTAGATAGAGGATTTGAAATCCAAGCTAATGGATCACCTAGTTAGAGGATTTAGATAGCACTAAGCCTATTAAAGATTACCCAATTAAGGGATTTAACTGTTGTAATTGTGAGAGAACAACAGGGGTTTTCTGATGTCATAAATAGAACTACTCTACATGATCAGATCCTTTTCATGCTCCTATCTACCTTCACACATATTATAGATACTCCTAGTTCGGCAATCAATCACACTGACACTTAATCAAAATTGCCAACACTACAATAAAACAACTCATTGACCTTATAAGGAAAACAATAGATCAGTAACACATCAAAAACCTAAGATCTCTTAGAGATGACAAACAAATCAGTTCAAGTATGACCATTAGATTACATAGAAATCATCAGCACATTGTACAAGGTAACCTCTACCACTCCTTGATCACCACTCATCAATTTTTGTAACTTATCATGCGGTTTCCACTTCATGCAATGTATTTGCTCATTCCCAAGATAAAACTATTATATCTACATGCCAAAAATAACTTTCAAACTCATCACATGCAACATGCATATGTGGCATAATCAGCTCTGATCACCATTTGATCAAAGATCAATACAACCAATTCACAAAGATCCATCGGTTAGGGTTTGGCATATCAACAGGTAGAGTTACCGGTTGATCTCACTTATTCTAGATTAATACCAATTTCCTTCAATTTCTCAACTACCGGTTGTAAAACAACTTCCATTACCAGTTACAATTGACATCAATGACAACACAATAGTACATCAATGCAATCTTCGATCAAATGCCAACAGTCTCCCCCTTTGGCATTGATGGCAGTACAAATATCAATACCCTTTTATTGTGATGATTGAGAGTAATGCACATACACAGGTATAGGAATCCTTTTTTACATTTTACCATGTACTCTCCTTCAACTGAGTCTCCATGTCTTCAGTTGGTAACTGGCTACAATTCTTCTCCCTCATTATCATATAGTTCTTGTCCCCCTTTGACAATAATGCCAAAGTGAAAGTAAAACATACAGTGTCACACTTCATTGTTCTGCATCAAGCACTCCCTCTATGGAGTAGCTCCACTCTACACTGATCTTGCTTCAAGATTCTTCAATTGGCTCTAGGACTGATGTCTTCCACATCTGCTCAATTGACCTCATGTAGGGGCACAACCCCTAGCTGACCTCTAAGATACTCAAAATTAGTCTTAGGTATAGGTTTAGTAAAGATATCTGCTAGCTGCTCCTTAGTAGATACATGCTTCAGTAACACATCTTTACTCTACACTTTCTCCCTCAAGAAATGATATTTCAGCTCAATATGCTTGGTTCTAGCATGCAACACCAGGTTCTTTTAAATATTTTTTGCACTGGTGTTAGCACATAAAATATTTACCAGTTATGTGATCTTCAACTTGAATCCTTCCAAAATGTGTTTCATCCATATTTCCTGGGTACAATTCATATACACTGCAACATATCAGCTTCAATAGTAAACTATGATATACACCTTTGCTTCTTGTTGCTCCAAGATACAAGTCTTCCTCCAAGAAAGAATGCACCACCGGTTGTGCTCTTCTTGTCATCAACATTTCCTACCAAGTCTGTATTTGTATAAACCTTAAAATAAAAGTTACCTTCATATGAATACCATAATCAATAATCAGTAATACCTTTCAAATATTTGAATATTCTTTTAGTTGCAATCATGTGTGTCTCCTTTGGGTTCTTCTAAACTCTGGCAACTAGTCCAAAAGCATGAGCAATATCTGGTCTACTGTGAACAACATAATGTAGTTTCCCTATTAGATACCTATACTCCTTTTCATCAACGGATGCGATATCATCCTCAGATAGTTTAGAACATGTAACCATTGGTGTCCCAACTAGTTTACAGTCTCCTATTCCAAACGTCTTCAATACTTCTTTCACATATTTGGACTATGTGATAAAGATACCACTCTTCGTCTATTGAATTTGCAAACCTATGAAGAATTTAATCTCTCCTCCCATATACATTTCAAATTCACTTTTCATCTCATTTGAAAAGTCATCACTCATGTCATCATTACCTCCAAAAATGATATCATCTACAAACACATCACTAACCAGTATCTTATCTCCTTCAGTCTTGAGATATATATTGTTGTCTTCACTGGTTCTCTAAAAACCTATCTTCATCAGGTGTGAATGTAGTCTTTCATACCATCCTCTTGGTGCTTGCTTCAAACCATATAAAGCCTTGTGTATTTTACACACCATATTCTTTGCATCAGTCAAAGCATAACCATCTAGTTGTTCAATATTACTTCTTCTTCCAGTATTCCATTTAGAAATGTTGACTTCACATCCACCTGATATACTTTGAATCCTCTATGTATTGAAAATTAATACAAAGGCCTCCTTAAACCTAAGGACAAGTCCAAAAGGTTAGGGTCTGACCCTTCAAATGACAAAAATTACCCTACAAGGAAGGACTCCACATCTTAGGGTTTTGAACTACTCTCCACTACTCAAGCCTAACACCTACTCAAGATGAGTAAGTGGCTTCAACTTCTCTAACATACCTCACCAATGACTCCTACTCTTAGGGGCTTTAGAATTGGTCCATTCATGACTACTAAGGACTTTTCCAAGCATTGGTTTAGGGTTTTGTCTTTAAATCCTTATACCTCCTTTGGAAACCTACCCCTTAGGCTAGTAGCCCTATTTAGCAAGAAAATTGACCTTAACTCAAAAATATTCTACACACTCTAAAAAACTACTCACCATTTCAAATACCCTTTTGGGAGTTACACTCATCCCCAAAATGGATTGGTAAGATCTGCAACCTAAGGGTCTGAACCCCTTAGAAGCATAGAGACCTAATTAGGGTGATTAGGCCTAATTTACAAAGCAACCCCCATTACTGGTACCCCAACTGCAAAACCAACTTTATGAGAATGTTTGGAATGGTTAATAACCTCTAATTCTATGGTTTCACACCTGGAGTCCACCGTTACAAGACTTTATGATGACTCCCCTAAATTTGCTTAAGGTAGTCACATAGAGATGCCTACCTAGTTTTTCTTCATTCTCCTCACAACCAAGTCTCCCCTACAAAAACACATGAAAATCCTATAATAAATATGCCTATCCTGCACTCCACCAGAGGAAGAAACTTCTAGTTGACTAGAATGCAAGATATGACCATTTTTGTCTAAAACCCTAGCCAAACCCTTACTTTCCGGGTTACACTCAGATAAATTGAGTGTTCTCACTACAAGGACACAATAAAAGCCTCATACCACCACCAAATCAAATATATTTCATTCCTCCATCTACTCCATGAATGGTGTGACTCAATTCGCTCTATACAAGATCGTACAACTTCTACAAACTCAGAATTTCTGGGAAAACTCAATCTTGTTTATGTTTTATTTCTTCCAACTTCAAATCACAACATCACCCCTCTTTGGAATCATTTCCAAAAGACTTATAGACCTCTCCAATGGTTTCCAACCGAATTAGGAAGAGGTTGGAGCCATCGAGAGGCTTACATCAACCGCATTTTAAAAAGTTGTGCTTTCAAAAGTTGCATTTTTGCATAAAAAGTTTTCAAACTCTCTAGGGTTGGGATCCACACACTTGGATCAACCAAATACCCCTAAAACATCCTAAAAAACCTATCAAACACAAAACCAAACATTCTACTACCCCTATTGACTACATTGTCCCAATTGGCTTATCAACTTGCCTAATTAGTTACATGGGTTTATATGGTGGGGTCTTTATTGAATACATGAAACTTCCATAAACACAAGACACTAAGACAACCACTATGATCCTAGTCATCATCCTCAGAACCATGATTTTCTTTTTGAAGAGGTGCTCCTACACCATACTCCCTGAGAGAAGAGATCTCAATCCCACTTGAGATCAAAGTTTGGAGGTCTGTGCCATGTTTGAAAATTTGTTTATCTATCATCCAAACGGCCTCAGAGTCTGGTTTGTCCTACCAAGAAACTTAATGCTCAATGTAATGCTTGTTCCTTGTCCTCTTTGTGATTCTAGTGTCTAGAATCTTGCTCAACTTTGGTGAATCATGTTTCGGAATATCATCATCTACTGTAACTTGCATTGGTTCCTCCATTTCATTGCTATCACCTTCGAAAAGTGTAAGATCACACACATTGAAAATGGGTGACAATCCAAGATCAGGAGGAAGTTGGATTTCATAGGCATTCTGTCCACATTTCTTCAAAATATGACATGGTCCAATCTTCCTCTACATGAGCTTGGTTTGATTACCCTTTGGGAGTCTCTCCTTCTTCAAATGTACCCATACTAAGTCCCCAGCACTAAAATGCACATCCCTCTTTTTCTTATCAGTATAAGCTTTGTACTTCTCTGTAGATTGTTAGAGATGAGACTTCACTTGGTCATGTACCTCCTTTACGGCTGATGCAAAAGCTTCACCATCTGTACTATTGGGCTCTTCCTTGGGAAAATCCCTCAACTCTAATACACCCCTTGGGTGGATGCCATATATAATTTGGAAAGGAGACTTCCCTGTGCTTCTATTTATGGTGTCATTGTATGAGAACTTTGCCTGTGACAGTATATTGTCCCATTTCTCTCCATGTTGTCTTGTCAAACATCTTAATAGGTTACCCAAGGACCTATTGACAACTTCAATTTGCCCATCCGTTTGAGGATGGTAGGCTGATGAGAAAGCTAGGTTAGTTCCCAATTTCTTCTAAAGAGTCCTCCAAAAATGACCTATGAACTTCACATCCCAGTCTGAAACTATATTTAGTGGCAACCCATGTATCTAGACTATTTCTTTGAAAAACAATTCTACAACATATGAGGCATCACAAGAGGTTTTGCATGGCAAGAAATGAGTCATTTTGCTAAATCTGTCCACCACTACAAAGACACTGTCAAAACCTCTCCTTGTCCTAGGTAGACCCAACACAAAATCCATGCTTATGCTCTCCCATGGCCTAGAAGGAATGGGTAAGGGTTGGTACAATCCCGCATTAGTGGACTTCCCTTTGGCTTTTTGACAGATTACACATCTCTCCACAAACCTCCTTACATCTGCCTACAACTTAGGCCAGTAGTAATTGTAGACACCTAAAATTGTCATGTCTAATTAAATAAATATTTTATTTATTTAATTACTTTAGCCTAATTCTTCTATTAATTAAATAAATCTTTATTCATCTAATTAATTTATTTATCCTCTTCTAGCCTTATTTCTCATTTAAATAAATAAATTTATTTATTTAAATTATCCCTTTTCCTAAATTAAATAAATATCTTATTTATTTAATTTATCCCACTTCTTCTATTAATTAAATAAATCTTTATTTGTTTAATTAATTCATTATCCTTTTCTACCCATGACACATGTCATTCATCTCTTAATTCCTACACTACATACCCTCTCATTATTTTATTATTTCTTTTACCTACCCTTTAATCATAGCCGACCATTTATCTTTTACACCTCTCAATCTTATCCCTCCATTTCATATAGTGTCTTCTATATAAGAGGATACTTCCTTCATTATCAACCCTAATCAATCTATACATCCTAACTACCTGATGATTACTCGACTACACTACAGTTTTGAACTTTCATATGCGATCCTACTTGCAACCACATTTCTGTTCTTTGTTGAGCTCTTGTGCACATATAAAATCTAAGAGCAAATATATCAAGCAAGATCAATGGAGATAGGAAGAATGGAGATCCAAACCCTATTGGACATGTGATAGTATAATCTTTGTGATTTCATTTGATTTGCATTGTCTTAGGTAATCTTCATATGTTATGGTGGATCTTTGTTGTTGTTAGGCTAGGGTTTTGTGGTTGAATTCATTTAGTCTTTCAATATTATTGTTGTAGCCATTTTAACCATAAACAGTAATGTCTTTTCACAAGGTCAAGAGTCTTGTCAAGACCAAAATAACCTGCCATTGCTCCACAATGTTTCTCCCTAATGATATTTAGTCTTATTGAACACTTAGGAATGCATAATTGTCCACCTTTGAATAGCAATCCATCTTGTATCAAAAATTCAAAAAATTCAACATGATACCAGTCACCAAAAGATTCACATACCTTGTAGATCTCTCCAAATTCTTCATCAACATCATACATGTTCTTCAAGGAGCCAATTCCACCACTTTCCATCTTGATTTGACTTATAATTAAGACTCAAAGCATCTGCAACTTTGTTATTGACCTCCTTTTTGTGCTTGAGGTTGAAGGTGAAAGCTTGTAGGGTTTCTACCCACTTCATGTGCGGGTGGTTTAACTTCTCTTGACTGCGTATGAATCTTAGAGCTCGATTATCAGTAAAAACTATGAACTCCCTTGGCAATAAATAGTTCCTCCACTTTTTCAATGACTGAACCAAAGCATACATCTCCAAGTCATAGGATGAGTATCTCCTCTTGGCATCATTTAGTTTTTCACTTTAAAAAGGCAATTGGCCTTCCTTCCTGACTGAGTATTGCCCCAATGGCCATGTGGCT
The DNA here is from genome assembly GCF_030272615.1 of Cryptomeria japonica. NCBI lineage: Eukaryota > Viridiplantae > Streptophyta > Pinopsida > Cupressales > Cupressaceae > Cryptomeria > Cryptomeria japonica. Next base: position 437,375,857 of record NC_081412.1, on the reverse strand, counting down.
TGCATCACATTCCACCTGAAATATCTTGTTGAAGTCTGGTAGGGCAAGGATTGGTTGTTTTGCAACTTTCCTCTTCAAAGTTTCAAATGAGTCATTTGCCTCCTTGGTCTAACTAAACCTGCACTTTTGTCCTCCCTTTATGGTGTCAAGCATTGGTGCACAAACATGACTAAATCCCCTTACAAACTTCCTATAAAAATTTGCTAAACCATGGAAACACTGGACATCATTCATAGTTTTAGGTATAGGCCAAGACAATATGGCACTCACCTTCTCCTGGTCCATTTTCAAAGATTACAAAGCCCAAGTAGATGATCTCCTCCTACATGAACAAACCCTTATCCAAATTTACCATTCGCTACTCTTCATGTAACCTTTTGAGGACCATATCTATATGTTTGAGGTGATCTTCCCTTGAGTGGATAAAGATCAAGATATCATCAAGGAATACTATCACAAACTTGCCTATGAACTCCACCAAGACCTCATTCATCAACCTCATAAAGGTACTAGGGGCGTTGGACAACCCAAATGGCATGACCTTCCCCTCATACAACCCCTCATTGGTTTTAAAAGTTGTTTTCCATTCATCCCCTGGCCCTATCCTAATCTGATGATATCCACTTTTTAGATCCATTTTGGTTAAATATTTTGCACTCCCCAAGCAATCAAGTAAATCATCTATCCTAGGGATTGGGAACCTATACCTTATAGTTATCTTATTGATGAACCTTGAGTCTGTGCATAGCCTCCAAGTGCCTTCTTTCTTGGGTGCAATGACAGTCGGTACTATACATGAGCTTAATCTTTTTCCAATTAGACCTGATTAAAGCAACTCCTCAATTTGTCTTGCCATCTCTACATTCTGATCTAGAGTAAATTTGTATGCCACTTTATTTGGTAAGGTAGATCTAGGGATCAAATCTATGCAATGACTTATGTCTCTTACCGATGGCAGGGATCTTGGCATTCCATATGAGATGATGCCTTTGTACTTGTCAAGTAATTGTCTAACTATATGGTCTATGTGCCTTTGTATTTTTTCTTTCCTCGCTGCAAACTGCTCCTTCTTTGTCACCTTGGACTTGGGAATGAGGGCATAGAAAATTGCATCCTTCTCTGCCATCTCCTTCATGAACTGCTTCCCTTCTATCAACAATGCTTTGGCATCCTTTCCCTTCTATTCTATCTCACTCTCCATCAGAGGTAAAAGTTCTATCACCTTACCATCTTTGGTGATTGAATAGGTGTTTCTAACCCCATCATGGTAAGCCTTCAAATCAAACTGCCATGGTCTCCCAAATAGGAGGTGACATGCATCCATCTTAGCTATATCAAATAGCAATCTATCCTTGTACGATCCAATATGAAATTCCACCCATGCCTACTCTTCTACCACTTCTTGCTAACCCTTGGTGATCCATGTGACCTTATAGGGGTAAGGATGTGGCAACCTTCTCAACTTAAGCTTCTCCACCATTTCAAGTGACACAAAATTTTTATTAGACCTGGAGTCTATCAAGACCTTACATACCTTTACTCCTTCCTTGCAGGTGGGCTTGAAAAGAGACTTTCTTTGTGGGGGCTACTTGTCAGGTACCTTCATGGTGGTTACTGCTCTCCTCATCATTAGAGCCTATCCTCTTTCAAGGTAGCCATAGCTATCTAGAGCATTAACACTTTGATAGGTGTTTGCACTTGCATCACTTTGGTAATCAGATTCCTGCACCAAATTGCTCCTCCTTTCTCCCATGGAGCTTGTATACTTCTTTGGACATCTATTGGCCATGTGCCCTTCTTGGTTATAGTTGTAGCATCTAGGAAGTCCTCTACCTTGGGATCTTCCTCTAGAGAATGGTCTTCTACCCCTAAAGTTCCCTCTTTGATTGTAGCCTCCTCCTTGGTTATAAATTCTCTCTCCTCTGGTACCTTATTGATTAGACTCACCTTGGTATCCAAAACCACTTCCTTTGCCTTTGAAAGGACTTCTTCCCCCTCTTTGTTGTCTCCCTTTGCCTCTGCTATTTTGTTCCTACCTTTTCTTTAGCTTCTCCTCCACCTTGAGGGCCAACTAAAAGCACTTTTGGACTATCTCCGGGGTGTGGAGGTTCAAATATTCTTGGATGGAAAATCTCAGTCAATTGAGATATCTCACCACCTTCTCATCTTCACTCTCCTTTACCTTAGTCTTCACACACAACTTCATGAACTCCTCTATATAGGAAGTCACGTCCATCTCCTTTTGCTTCAAGTTTTGTATCCTCTTATGCAATTGGACATTATAGTCCACTGGAACATAGGCTTCCTTCACCAAAGCCATCATCTTCTTCCAAGTAGCCACTTTTCTCTTTCCCTCTTTCACCCTCTCATCTTGGATGAAATTCCACCAAATCAGTGTAACCCCTTTCATTTTAGATTGGGCCATCTTCACCCTTTGGTGCTCTGGTATGTCTTCACTCTCAAAGAAATTGTCTAAGGAGTCTATCCACTCTGTCACTATATCTGGTTTCATCTTATCAACAAACACTGATAGATCCAACTTCACATCCATTGTTCTTCTTTCCATGGACTTGAGGACACTCATCCAAGGTCTTTGGTTTGTAGGAATGTCTAGTTCTTCCTTCCTAGGGATCTCCTCTTCATACCCTTCTTCATCTCCTCTAGAGTCTCTCTCTCCCCTCTCCACTTTTCCCTTCAACTGATCCATTTCATTCCTCAAGGCCTGATTATTAGCCCTGACTGCTCTTATCTTTGCCATCTTCTTCTTTACCAAGATAGCCAACTTAGCAATGGTCATCCTTGATAGGATATCTTGGGATCCCTCTTCTTCTGATAGCTTGTCTTCTTCTCCAGTCCAAAGTACACTCCTATGCTCTGATACCACTTGATGCAGAAGCCTCCTTACACATAAGGACAAGTCCAAAAGGTTAGGGTCTGACCCTTCAAATGAAAAAAATGACCCTACAAGGAAGGACTCCACATCTTATGGTTTTGAACTAGTCTCCACTACTCAAGCCTAACACCTACTCAAGATGAGTAAGTCGCTTCAACTTCTCTAACATATCTCGCCAATGACTCCTACTCTTAGGGTATTTTGAATTGGTCCATTCATGACTAATAAGGACTTTTCCAAGCATTGGTTTTGGGTTTTGTCTTCAAATCCTTATACCTCCTTTGGAAACCTACCTCCTAGTCTAGTAGCCCTATTTAGAGAAAAAATTGACCTTAACTCCAAAATATTCTACACACTCTAACAAACTAGTCACCAATTCAAATACCCTTTTGGAAGTTACACTCATCCCCAAAATGGATTGGCAAGATCTACAACCTAAGGGTCTGAACCCCTTAGAAGCGTAGAGACCTAATTAGGGTGATCAGCCTTAATTTACAAAGCAACCCCCATTACTAGTACCCCAAATTCAAAACCAAATTTATGCACATGTGGGGAATGGTTAATAACCTCTAATTCTAGGGTTTCACGCCTGGACCACCGCTATCAGACTTTATGATGATTGTCCTAAATTTGCTTAAGGTAGTCACATAGAGATGCCTACCTAGTTTTGCTTCTTTCTACTCACAACAAAGTATCCCCTACAAAAACCCATGAAAATCCTATAATACATAGGCCTATCTTGCACTCCACCAAAGGAAGAAACTTCTAGTTGACTAGAATGCAGGATATGGCCTTTTTTGGCTAACGTAGCCAAACCCTTACTTTCTGGGTTACAGTCAGAAAAAAATGGAGTGTTCTCACTACACAGACACAATCAAATCCTCAGACTACCACCAAATCAAAGATAGTTCATTCCTCCATCTACTCCATGAATGGTGTGACTCAATTCACTTTGTACAAGATCGTACAACTTCTTCAGACTCAGAATTTCTGGGAAAACTCAATCTTGTTTGTGTTTTATTGCTTCCAACTTCAAATCACAACATCAACCCCCTTGAGGATCATGTCCACAAGAATTATAGACCTATACAATGGTTTCCAACCAAATTTGGAAGAGGTTGGAGCCATTGAGAGGCTTACATCAATGACATTTTCAAAAGTTACACTTTTGCACTCAAAAGTTGCACTTTCAAAAGTTGCATTTTTGCATAAAAAGTTGTCAAACTCTCTATCTGTTGTCTTTTGTGTTGATATTTTGCTTCTTTTCTTTCTTCATTCTATCCTTTATTGCTTCTCTAATGCTTCTCTTTATTATATTTAAGTGGGTTTTAGGTCCCTTAAAACCTATTTTTTTCTTAATCAAAAGCATTCTACTACCCCTATTGACCACTTGTCCCATTGGCTTATCAAATTGCCTAATTAGTGACATGGGTTTACATGGTGGGGTCTTTATTGAATACATGAAACTTGCATAAACACAAGACACTAAGACAACCACAATGTTCCTAGTCTTCATCCTTAGAGCCATGATTTTCTTGTTCAAGAGGTGTTCCTTCACCACAAATGCAAGTAGAGTCCTAACACCTTCCAATCTAGCAACTGGTGCAAATATCTCACCATAGTACTCTCCTTCTTCCCATGCATAACCTTTGAATACTAGTCTAGCTTTGTTTCTAACTACTATTCCATCTTCATTTAGCTTATTCCTGAATACCCATTTAGTACCTATCATATTTTTATTCACCGATATGGGTACTAGGGTCCATGTATTATTCTTGTCAATCTGGTCAATCTCATCTTCCATAGCCTTGATCTGATGATCATCTCCAAAGGCTTCCTCAGGAGTTCTAGGATCAATAGTGGATATCATACAAGAATTCTCTCTAATTCTTCTTCTGGTTAACACACTAGCATCTTTATCTCCAATAATATGGTCAAGATTATGATTGAGTCTCACATACCTTGGAGTAGCATGATCATTATCTCCAGGTTCATCTTCCTCACTATCATCATCTTCTGCAGAATCTACCTGTTCCAGTTGAACTGGTACTATAACATTCACTTCACCAACTTTTGGATTCACCGGTTCTGGTTCCAAACTCAAAATGTAAGCTTCATTTTCCTTCTTCTCCTCACTGGTTTCTCCTGAAACTTCAGGACACTCATCCACTTAGACATCATCACTTTCAATGATTCTCTTTGTCTGGTTGTTGTAATATTTGTAGGCTTTACTCTTGGTGGAGTAACCAATAAATATGCCTTCATCACTCTTAGCATCAAACTTACCAACATAGTCACCTCTCTTGATCAAACATTTACTGCAAAAAATATTAAAATAACTGACATTAGGTGACCTACCATACTAGTATTCATAAGGAGTTTTATCCTTACCTCTCTTTACCAATATTTGGTTCATAGTGTATATAACTGTGCTAATAGTTTCTCTCCAAAAAAATTTTGCTACACCTCCTTGTATTAGCATCATTCTAGCAGTTTCAACAACTGACTGGTTGTTCCTCTCTGCAATACCATTTTGTTGTGGTGTCCTAGGTGCAGAAAGCTTCCTCTTAATTCCATTATCTTCACAATATCTAGTGAATTCCTTTGAAGTAAATTTACCTCCTTGATCAGTTCTCAGACACTTTATCTTCTTACCACTTTCCTTTTTAGCTAAGGCCTTGAATGCTTTAAAATTACTAAAGGCTTTAGTTTTCTCCTTCAAGAATGTGACCCACATCATTCTTGAGAAATCATGAGTGAAGATCATAAAATATCTATCACCTTGAATACTTTTAGTCCTTATTGGTCCACAGAGGTCTGTATGAACCAAATCTAACAAATGTTCTGCTAAGAAAGATTTGCTCTAAAAAGTTGAGGATGTCATCTTCCCTAACTGTCATTCCTTACACAGAGAATTCACCAGTTTGTCCAACTGAGGCAAACCTCTTGCTAACATGGACTTACTAACTTTGACAATGTTATCAAAATTTATAGGACAAAATCTTCGATGCCAAAGCCAACTATCATCTACTTTAGCAATTAGGTGAAATGGGTTACCTTTTGTCTTCTTGCCAGTTGCAATCAATTCACCTTTGTTTCCATCGATTTTGCACATTTCATTCTTAGATTCCAATGGATAACCTATGTCATTGAGTGGAGCTACACTCAAAAGATTGTTCTTTAATCCTTCAACCCAATAGACATCATCTGCACTACTCTTTCCATTAACAGAAATGGTTCCCTTTCCTTTTACCATGTAGGGTGAGTCATTTCCAAATCTCACAACTCCTCCATCAAATTCCTTCAAAGTAAGAAATTTACTCCGATCACCGGTCATGTGTTGTGAACAACCACTATCTATGATCCAATCATTAGAACTATCCATGTGAGAAACTAATGCCTTTTGATAAGATGTCTCCTCTTTAATGGCAACAAAGACAATGTCTTCATTTGCATCTCCCTTAGATTCCTCATCTTTGATTCCACCATCAACTGCAATGAGGAAATCTCTTTTGCATTTGCCTTTGTACTTCTTATACTTCTCATGCTTATGCTCATTGTCACCATTAGGATAGTTAGTAGTAATATGTCCAATCTTGTTACATGCAAACACACTTCAAAGGTAATTTACCTTTGTACTTACCGGTACCTCTGGGTAACTACTTGGCCAACAATGCTTCAAGCTTGATTAGACTATTTTCATCATCAACTTCTCTACTAGATCTAGACTCATAACTATGATTAACATCTCTTCTTTTCCTCATAGGTGGGTTAGAAATTGAAGCTCTAAATGAAAATTCATATTTCTGAACACTTCCATCAAAACAATTGAATTCAAATGCAGTAAGTTTACCAATGATGGAGTCAAGAGTTACCTTAGTTTTATCAATAGACTTTAGCTCATGAATGGATGCAACTTGGATAGCATAGACCGGTAGAAGAGTTCTCAAAACCTTACTAACCACTGTGGTATCCTCCACTTTACCACCAGCACTCTTGATATCACGGACTATCTCCTTGATCCTCTGACCATACTATTGAATATTCTCACCTTCTGCCATCCACATGTCATCAAATTTACCTCTTAGACTCTCTTCTTTGGCAATCTTCACATGCTCATCACTGTTATAGATATCCTCAAGTTTCTTCCACACATCATAAGGAGTCTCTAGACCATGGACATCAACATCCTCTGAATCAAACAAGGAACCGATAATGGCCTCAAATGCTTGATTATTCTCTTGTTGCTCTTTTTTTTTATCATTAGATAGAATCCCACTAGGTAAGGTATATTTTGTAACAACATGTTCCTAGTATTGGCTTCCTAGACTCTTGATATAGATTTTCATCCTATCACTCCATATTCTTTAGTTTTTCCTATTAAACTTCGAACCTTCTTTCTTCATCATGTTCTTCTAGATCTTTACCTCAAGTTGTTAAGCTTAGACACTAGAGGATACTAGAGGACCTAAAATGCTCTAATACCAATTAATGATATGATAAATCAATAAGGATCCAGACAACTACTGAGAGGGTGGGTTGAATCAGTAGATGGAAAACCGACTTAACTTTCACCAAACTCAAAAACAATCTCACAAGTCAATCATTGAACTAACTGGTTCAAACACTGAGTAATAAACTACAATAGCACTGATAGTTTACCGGTTGATTGGCATATCAAAATAACAGTATAATAGATCTGAAACTCCCACACCATTTGACCAAAACATCAAAATAATTTACTAACAATAGTAAAAGCACATTTCAGATCACTGTTGGTCATCTTAATATAACTAAGTGGATTTAATAATTAAGCAAATTAACCATATCAAACATAACCACAAAAACTATTCACCACTTGACACAATGATTTTTGATGTGGAAATCCAAATGGGAAAAACCATGGTGGGGATGAATACCCACGATTATTCTGAACTCTTCTAAAGTTTTCCCTGTTAGGAGCCAAGCTTGTTAAAGCTTTACAAAATCTCATGTTAGGAACAAATCCTATTAGGGACCACCTAGTTAAGGGATTGACTATAGTGTCCTGTTAGAAGAAATACCATGTTAGGAGTAACCTTGATAGAGGATTTGAAATCCAAGCTAATGGATCACCTGGTTAGAGGATTTAGATAGCACTAAGCCTGTTAAAGCTTACCCGGTTAAGGGATTTAACTATTGTAATTATTAGAGAACAACATGGGTTTGTTGATCTGGTAAATAACACTACTCTACTTGATCAAATCTTTTTCATGCTCCTATCTACCTTCACACATACTACAGATACTCCTTTTGGTTCGGCAATCAATCACACTAACACTTAACTAGGATTGCCAACACAACAAAAAAACAACCTATCGACCTTATAAGCAAAATGATAGGTCGGTAACACATCACAAACCTAAGATCTCTTAGAGATTACAACAAATTGATTCAAGTATGACCATTAGATTATTGAGAAATCATCAGCACATTGTACAAGACAACCTCGGCTGCTCCTTGATCACCGCTCATTGATTCCTCTAACTCATCATGCAGTTTCCACTTCATGCAATGTATTCCCAAGATAAAATCATTATCTCTACATGCCAAAAACAACTTTGAAACTCATCACATGCAACATGCATACATGGCATAATCACCTTTGATCACCATTTGATCATAGATCAATACAACTAATTCACCAAGCTCCATCGGTTAGGGTTTGGCATATCAACAGGTAGGGTTACCAGTTGATCTCACTGCTTCTAGAGTAATATCAATTTCCTTCACTTTCTCAACTACAGGTTGTAAAACAACTTCCATTACTAGTTACAATTGACATCAATGACAACACAATAGTACATCAATGCAATCTTCAATCAAATGCCAACACATCTTTCATTTGAACTCTGGTGAGAAGACATATTTGATTGGACATATTGATGAGAGTTGGTTGTGGCATAAGAGGTTGTGTTATGTGAATTTTGATTTCATTGTAAAGATCAATTCAACTAAGGAAATTAGAGATATACCTAAGATTGTGAAGCCTCATAATCCGATATGTAAGGAATATCAAATGGGTAAGCAAGTCAGAACTTTTGTTAAGAGTATACAAGACAAATATAATGGTGTTATTGATCTTATTCATACTGATTTGTGTGGTCTTGCTAGAATAAGAAGTAATTAGGGTGATAGATATTCCATGCTAATCATTGATGTTTATTCTAGAATGATGTGGGTTACTTTTCTAAAGGGGAAATCTAAAGCCTTTGAAAATTTCAAGATCTTTAAAACTATGGTTGAGATAGAGATAGGGTTGAAGATCAAATGTTGAAGATCTGATTAGAGTGGTGAATTCACATTTGGTGAATTTAATATTTATTGTGAGAAACATGGGATAAGGATATAGTTGCCTTCACCCTAGACACATCAACAGAATGGTGTTGTGGAAAGAAAGAACAAAACTATCCTGGATGCAACTAGATGTATAATAATGGAAGTTAATTTTCCTCATATCTATTGGAGAGAAGTTGTTTGCATGGTGGTATACACATTCAATAGAGTTCATATCAAAGGAGACATCGGTAAGACACTTTATGAATTATGGTTTGGTCATACACCTACAATTAAGTACTTTAGAATCTTTGGTAGTAAATGCTATATCAAAAGAGATGAAGGAATATTTCTTGGTTATTCAAATGAAAGCAAAGCATATAGATATTATAACAAAATATTACAAAGAATTATGGAGAGCATTAATGTCATAGTGGATGAGTAGTACAAAGGTCAAATTAGAACTTATGAGAGAGAACTAGAAGTGGAAATGATCATAATTTAACCAACAACACCTGTATCAGAACAAAATGTTTAACTAGATACCTTGACAGTATCAAAAAATTCAACAATAATTGAAGATCAGAGCAGAGAAACATAAAGTCAGAAGACTCCTAGGTATGTAAGGTTGAATCATTCACAAGATCAAATCATTGGAGACAAAAGAAAAGGAGTGATGACAAGGAGAAGGTTGGCAGATGAAGAGGTATGCTTAACTTCTCAAATTGAACTAGAATTAGTAGATGAAGCATGTAAGAGTGATTGTTGGATGAAAGCTATGGAAGAGGAATTGGATCAGAGATAAAATTACAATGCATGGACTTTAGTTCCTTGGCCTAAAAATAAGAATGTTATTTGAACTAAATGGGTTTTGAGGAATAAATTGAATGAAGATGGACAAGTTGTGAGGAACAAGGCTAGATTGGTCTGTAAAGGATATTCTCAGAAGGAAGGAATTGATTATGATGAAACTTTTTCTCTGGTAGCTAGGATTGAAGTTGTGAGATTATTTCTTGCTTATGCTACCAATAAGAACTACAAGGTTTATCAAATGGATGTTAAGAGTGCATTTCTAAATGGAGATCTTGAAGAGGAAGTCTACATTGAGTAGCCTGATGGATTTTCACTTTCAGATGACAAAAACATGGTTTGCAGATTGAGGAAAGCTTTATATGGATTGAAGCAAGCCCCTAGAGCTTGGTATGCTAGATTGGATAAATATCTTTTGAAGCTTGTTTTAACTAAAGGTAATGCTGACAATAACTTGTATTATAAGATCACTAACAATGACATATTGATTATTAAGGTCTTTGTTGATGATATCATTTTTGGAGTTGAGGAAAATTTATGTATGGAATTCTCTGATAATATGAAGAATGAATTTGAGATGTCTATGATTGGAGAAATGATATTTTTCTTAGGTTTGCAAATTACTCAGATGGATAAAGGTATTTTCATCTGTCAAACTAAGTATGCTAGAGAGTTGTTGAAGAAATTTGGTATGGAAAATTCTAAACCAGTTGGTACTCCTATGGTTACAAGTGAGAAATTAACAAAGAAAGATGTATCAGCTCCGGTAAATCCTACAAGGTATAAGTCTATGATTGGAGATTTGTTATATTTGACTCATACTAGACCAGATATAATGAATGCAGTTTGTATTGTATCAAGATATCAGAGTATTCCAAGAGAGAATCATGAGAGTGTAGTGAAAAGGATTTTCAGATATTTACAAGGAACAACTGAGTATGGTTTATGGTATCCTAAAAATGACAACTTTACACTATGTGCATATACAGATGCAGATTGGGTTGGAGATATAGATGACCAGAAAAGAACATCCGGTGGAGCTTTCTTTCTTGGAAAGAAACTTGTTTCATGGATCAGCAAAAAATAGTCATGTACTTAGTTATCTACGGCTAAAGCCGAGTATGTTGTTGTTGCTACTAACTATACACAAGCTCTGTGGATGAAGCAAATGTTGAAAGATATAAGGGTAGATTTTAATGAACCAATAGTTATTCACTGTGATAACTTTGTTGCTATTGACATATCAAAGAATCTAGTATTCCATTCAAAGATAAAGCACATATCAATCAACTTTAACTTTTGGAAGGAAAAGGTAGAAGCAAATGAAGTCAAATTGGTATATGTGAATACTAAAGCGCAAATTGTACACATCTTCACTATACCTTTTCTCAAGGAATCATTTGAGTACTTTAGAGACAGATTCAGGGTCTCTGGCCCCCCTGTAGAGACTTAAGTGATGTTGATGGGATCAGTCCGGTATGCATTATCATCACTATTATTCATTCCAGATTGATGAGATGGTGCTACTACTCAGGGGGAGTAGTTAGTTGTGTGGTTCAAAGGATCTATTGTTTTTCTTTGATGTTTATGTCATATTTCTAGCATTGATGTCAAAGGGGGAGAGATATACATGTGAAAAAAAGAGCTTAATAGAGATATTAGTCATAGGGGGAGTTTGTTCTATGGTTTGGTTATTTGGTTCAGAGCTTCATTGATATATCATTTGTTGGATGTCTTTCATTGGGGGAGACTTGTTTGGCATTTCTTGGCACTTGGATGTTTTTCACATCTAGTGTTGTCATCAATGCCAAAGGAGGAGATTGTTGGAAATATGGAGGAATTGATAATGTGTTGCATTGATGTCAACACTAGGTTCTTTGGTTGTCTACCAGATTCTGGTAGAGTGGTTGGAATTTGATGATGATCATGAGATTTATCTCTGGTATGTTTCAATTGGTGGAATTAGTTTAGTTTGGTCATTCATGTGGTTTAGATGTGTGTCACATCTAGTTGGTTCAAAATTTGATGATTTAGATTCTATCATATGTTCTAGTAAGCCCTTTGGTTACCCGTAAGGGTTTTACTGGCAGAGCTTCATTGAAGATCTTTTGATGGATTCGATAAGTGGTGTTGGTACGGCTTCTAGAAGGTTTTTAGGATGCTGATGGTTATCATGTTCATGTTCCAATTGTTTGGTGGTGTTGCATTTGGCTTATGAAAACCTATTTTAGGTCTTGTATTATTATGTTAGGATATGAACCGGTTTATGTAACTTGTTGGTGGATTCTCTCGGTGTGTTACCGGTTGGATTTATTGTTTGGTTAACATTGTTCCATTCTTAGGACAACTTGGGTTATCATTGGTTTGCGGGTTTATGTAATGGATTTATTGTATTATCTTTTAGGTGGCTGACCTAATTGTTTAGGTCCCAGGTTGGTATAAATATGATGTAAGATCTTTTTGTAGATTGTGGTCATGGGTTATGGGATTATTTGTGTGCAAATAAAGTTGTAATCATATGCAGAGGTTTTTGGTCAATCATAGGTGATCGAATTGGGTTTGTGTAAGAGGTTTAAGACCTCCATTTTTTAGCTTCACTGGAACTATACTCAAGCATAGGAGATTCTATTCTTACAACTCATTCTTATTTCTAGATTATAGTCTGGATATCTTTTGTAGTCAATGAGGCTCCTTTGTGATGAGCAGTGGGCTCTAGGCTGTTGGCCTTCTTGCATGTGTAGGCCCATTATTGTAATCACATACTTACTACAAAAGTATCATCTAACTGTGGGTAGGCTTCCCACCATGGTTACTCCCTTTACCAGGTTTCCCACGTACAATCTTGGTGTTATGTGTTGTGGATGCATGGTATTTGGTTTATGACTTATGTTTGTGCTTAATTGATATTTCTTCTATTCTGGTAAAAGGTTTTAAGTTCTTAAAGTTTCATAATCTATTAACAACTGGTTCACCTCCCCCCCTTTAGTTGTTCACCGATTATCTTAACATAAAATGCTTGTAGAGAGGGGTGTACCTCATATATGGAGTTTTTTTTAAGTTGGGCATAAATAAGGGGATCATGATGAAGTAGGTGAATGTGTGAAGAGAGCTCTAGTTAAGGCCTAACTAAAGATTATATTTGGTGTTATGTTCACAGATGCACATTCTTTTTTGATCGGTGTAACCATGCATTAACACTAGGAGGGACACTTGATTCACAAGTGTGTAGGTTCTTTTGGTTGGTTGATGAGGGCATAGTGGGAGATATATTAGATTGTTAAATAATTAGAGAATCTTCAAAGATGCATTCATTTTGAAGCTTAGATGTAAGTATATGGACCATTTGGACATGAGAGTTAGCTTATTTTTTTCACAATTGTATTCAATGTGATTGAAATCAATGTGAGTCAAGTGAGTGGATGGATACTATAATGTATGGAAATTAGGAATTAGGGTTTAAGATAACAAAAATGCTAAATAACCTAATTAACCTACATACATTAAAAGAGGATTGAAACCAATAGATCTAGGCTCATTCCTTAATGGAAAGGAGCTTTGATATTCTTATTGGGTTCAATTGGGTTAGGGTTAGCCACTTTCGTAAGTTGAATTGTACTGATTGTGAAACTAGGGAAAAACAATAAAGTATTGAAGAAATTTTACATAGATAGTAAGCTACAAATATCCCACTAAGCCACAAACTTGGATTTGGGAAAAATAAGATGTCTTTGTTGGCAATTGACACTCATCTGGTGACTTTTGATGGTATTGTGAAACTGGGGAAAAATAATTAAGTATTGAAGAAATTTGACATAGATAGTAAGCTACAAATATCCCACTGAGCCACAAACTTGGATTTGGGTAAAAGATGTGTTTGTTGGAAATTGACACTCATATGGTGAATTTTCATGGTTTATTATTGGCTTAGTCTTGTTATTGATGGCAAATATTCATGAAGATTCAATCTCGTAGCCATAATTTTTCTTAATCGGTAGCCAGTTAACCTGTATTTCAAGATGAACATAACAGTTTTGGTCTAGAAGATTTTCAGTGATTGTGGTGCTATGAATCATGTATGGATTGATTGATCTGACATATTAATATTATTTTATTGTTGTTTAGGTGATCCATATTTATCCTTTGTGATCCAATCAACCCGACATGTGATTATATGCTACACTAGTAGGCCGACATGGTAAATGATCTATTTTGTGATTGTGGATATATAAGACCGGTTTAGATGATCTTTTTGGTGGACGATATGATTTTATGCGACTTAGTAGTGATCGAGAATCCATTTTGGCATAGTTTCACGTGTACATTCTTGATATGGTAGCTGACTGAGATAGTGAACATGACAAAATAGAGCAGAACAATAGAGGTGATCGAGTCAATATATTTGGCACTTCCCCTGAACTCATCCAAGCATTGTAGATGCTATTTTGGAGTTTACTTTTTTGTAATTCATCATTGTAATTAATTAGTAAGGCAGTGAGCCTTCCGGGGTTGTAGCCCTTATTGTATTTGAGCAGTGAGATCTAGGTAGTGTGCTTGAATGCTTGTGTATTCCTATTTTATAATATTGTTTGTCTACTGGCCGTAGTGGAATAATATTATGGGTTCAAATCCCATCATGGTTTTTCCATTCTAGGATTCCACATAAATAACTAGTGTTATGATTTTGTGGCTGATTGTTTTATGTTTCTGCATTTCAGTTTCAAGTGTATGCTTTTGGTGATTTAAAGTTAATTTTGAAAATAAGAAAACTGGTAGATCACTTATTCACCCTCCCTCTCAGTGATACCTAATTAAAACAATTGGTATCAGAGCCTAGTTCCTCTAAGGAAGCTTAACTACTTGAGGAAGGTCCGAGAGAGTGACTCAATGGATTCCGGTTTTTAGAGATAGCTTAGTGTGGCTCTTGAGGATCTTGATTCAACCAGAAATGAGATCAGTTCCTTGAAAAGAAACTTGAATGTTTCTGATGATTTCATTAATGAATTGAAGGATCAAGTGAGCACTTCAAGAGACAAAAGAAAAGAATTGATGGACAAGCTAAAGGAGAAAGAAGATCAAACAATGGAAATTTAGGTTAAAGCTAATGAATATGACAAGTTTGAGAGAGAGAATGTTGCCTTGAAGAATGAGATACAATCCATTGTGATGAGGCTGACTAAGGAGATTGAGGACCAAAAGAAGAATGAAGAGAATCTGGCACAATCATTGAAGGAAAGAGTTGATGAATGCTTCAGACTTACCTATGAGAATGATCAGTTGAAGCTTGAGTTGATATAGTCAAGGAATAATGGTCAAGAACTTGAAAGACAAATTATTGCCTTAAGGGATGAACTTGCTACTACTAATGATTACAAAGATAAATAAGAAGCTAGCTCAACAAGGCTTGATGAGATGCTATAAAGTCAGAGACCTGGGAAGGACATGCAAGGAATTGGATTTGAGAAAGGTGAATCTTCTGGATCTGAACAAAGCAATGCAAAACCTAATCAAAAGAAGAGCAAGAATACTCTGGTAAGACAACCTAATGCCCATAAATATAATGGTAGATTCTTTAATTTCAATAAATTTAGTATGGCAAATCAATGCAGAAGTAGGATAAATAATGGAATGAACAACATGAAAAATATTCCTACCTTTACCAATCAATGTTTCATATGCAATAATGTTGGTCACAAGTCAAATATGTGTAGAGCAGTAATGAATAACTTACAAAAAAAGAGATGTTATTCCTGTGGGATGTTTGGACATATCTCTAACAAGTGCAGGATGAGATCAAATTAGATGAACTTCAGACCTATGCAGAGAAATATTTCTTGTTGTGCATGCAACAAAACCGATCACATTGCAAAGTACTACAAACGCAAGAACAATGCTCCGGTAGACAAAAAAAATCATATGAGAAGGGAAAGGAAATAGTATAAGAGATTAGAGACAAACATGAGAAGATGTGGGTTAGGAAAGATGAATCTAAAGTAGATGATGGATCTGCACCCAAATCCGGTGCAAGATCTTCATCCGGTAGCTAGGGCTTTATGCCTTAGGGGGGACTTTTCATGCAGATTCTAAGAACACCATCTTTGGTGAACTGCAATTGATTCCGGAAGGTTGTAGAAGGCTTAAATTGAACATGTAGATATTATCCAGAAGTATCAGTGAAGATTTGATGCTTTGATAAGTGATTTCATGAAAATCAAGATAATCGGTTGCGACATTTATTGCAATGAAGAATTTTGTCTTCAAAGGTTAGAAAGGCATTTGAAAGCTTCATTCATCACAATGTAATCAAGAGGATAGTATAGAAAAGGACAGAAAAGTGATTTGGCAATCTCAACAGTGATTTTAGTGAGCCTAAAGTGAATTACAACACTTGATTGCAAATCAAGGTATTTATCTGTGCCAAACTATCAGTTTTCACAAACCCTAAGTTCAAAATGGCTTCAAATTTTGGTATTGCTACCCCATTGGTCATGGAGATTAAGGATAGGGACATACTAGTTTTCAAGAAACACCCTTTCAAGTTTGTTGAAGATGATCTAGAAGGTGCATTTTCTTTGGTACCCTACGATGTCCCTCATAATGAAGACATTAGGGCATACATCCATTATGATCTTGAGGAGATTGGTAATGTGGATATGTTGAACTTTTATGACAAACACTTGGTGAACAGTTTGGGAAACCTCAAACCAGAATAAAAGGTTCTTCAGGACAAGGGTTTTTTGCAGTTTGTCCATTTTTTGTTGATTGATGAAGCATAGTGGATCCAGTTAATTCTTAGTCAAGTCCATGATGGGTTCATATGGATTGACAGGCCACACAATATCACCAAACATGAAATTAGAGATGTGACATGCCTCAATGAAACTGGTGAAGTACTTGGCTTAAGGAAAGTGTCAAATAACACAGTGATAGACACTAATAGTTTCAAATTCAATAGCAGAGCAATGACCATAAACGACATTCTAGAGCATGATGTGAAGTTTGCATCAATGGTGGTTGGATACAAAGTTGACTAATCCAACAAACACAACCCCATCTCTAGAACTGCCATATACTCTGCATATCAAATGTTGAAGAATGACATGAGGTATGATCTATGTACATTCCTTCTGAATGAGTTGATGAGTAATTTGAAGAAGATTAAGCAAGATAAGAAGAACACTTTCAAATATAGAACTCTTCTTATTTGCTTGGCCTTATATTTCTTAAATAAGATACCTGATGTGAAAAGAAATGTCCAATAGGCCTATGATAGACTGGTGGAAATGCAAATCAAAGAGGGATTATGTGGGATAGGAGTGTTGGCCATTTGGAGGAATTTATTATGTGTTGCATTCATTTTTTGTAATTGATGTCAACACTAGCTATTTTGGCTATTTATCTGTAGCCTTCTGGTCCCGGTAGGTTGTTTGGTTTTTGGTTGGTTTAGATCTGGTATGATCCGATATGCTTTGGTATGTTTGGGTTATGGAATTGGCTTATTCATACTACTTAGATTCATGTTCAGTCAGTTGGTTTTGATTTGGTGATCAGATGCTATCATGTTTACTAGTAAGCTTGGTTTGTTGTTTTGGCAAGGTTTTCATCGACAACGCTTTGTTGAAGATCTTTGATGTTATACATAAGTGGTGTTGGTGCGGATTCTAGTGGAGATTTAGGATGTTGATGGTGATCATGTTGGAGACTTAGTAGATTGGGATCATTTATTTAGTGTGTATGGACCTATATTGGGTCCCGATGTTGTCTAGGTTATGGACCGGCTTAATGTTCAGATAACTGGAAGACAACTGAGGGCGGAGGGTGAATCAGTTGTCATAGATTACAGAAGCCATTAGAAATTTAAACTTTAATACCAGAACCCAAAAAATTAATACTGAAAGAGAAGATAAACCAATTAAGCATAAACAATAATCACAGAATAAAAGTCATCCACATAACACCAAGATTTGTGCGTGGAAAACCCAATTAAGGGAAAAACCACGGTAGGAAGCCTACCCATGGTCAGATAATACTTATGCAGTAAGTATGTGAATTACAATGAAGGGGCCTACACTTCCAGGAAGGCCAATAGCCTAGAGCACACTGCTCATCACAAAAGGAGCCTCACTAACTACATACAAATCCAGACTACAATCGAGAGAAGTGTTGAACTACAAAAGATAGCATCTCCTATGCCTGAGTACAATTTTCATTAAGCTTAATACTAGAGGACCAAATCCTCTTACATAAACCCAATTCGATCTCCAATAATTGACCAACTCCCCTTCCTGAATGATATTACATTATTGGCACATTACATTCCTTGACCATGACCTCTTACATTAACCATGATAATCTACAATGAGATCTTACATCATTTTATACAAAACCCTAGAACATAAACAATCAAGTTGACCACCAGATAATAAACCAATTATATAATACATTAAAGTCAGTCCATAACCTAGATCAACCATAACCTAGATTAACCAGGACCCAATATAGGTCCACATGATACAACAATGATCTCCAACCACCAATTCTCAAACACGATCACCAACAGCATCCCGAAACTCCACCTGACACTGCACCAACACCATTTATACAATTCATCAAAGATCTATATCAAAAGCTTTGTCAGCAAAACCCTCACCGAAACTAGAAACCAATCTTCTAAGCAAGCAGGATAGCATCCGATCTCCATACCAAAACCAACTGACCAACTATGAGTATAAGTATCACGAACAAGCCAATTCCATCATCAAACTATATTGGAGCCTACCAGATCATGTCAGATCCAAGTTAACCAAAAAAAACTCAACCTACCAAGACCAGAAGGGTATCAATAAAGCATCCAAATAGCTAGTGTTGGCATCAATGACAAAACATCAATGCAACACACAATCAATTCCACCAAATGGCCAACAATCTCCCCCTTTGGCATTGATGGCAACACTAGATGTGAAAAACATCTAAGTACTAAGAAATACCAAATAAGTCTCCCCCTGTGGAAGACAGCCAACAAACTCCCACATATAGCTCTGAGTATCACTCCCCTTTTCATTTTCTTTTTCACATCAATATCACTCCCCCTTTGACATCAATGCTAGAAATCTGACAGAAACATCAAAGCAAAAACATAAGTCTCTAAATCACAAAGCTGACTACTCCCCCTGAGCAGTAGCATCCCACATCAGTGCCAGAATGAATAGTATCTCTGATAATGCATGTCGGATTGATGCAAAACTGCATCAATCAAGTCTCTATCAGAGGGGCAAAAACTCCCAATTTGTCTCTCAGGTACTCAAATGATTCTTTGGACAAAGGTTTAGTGAAAATATCTGCAATTTGTTCTTTAGTGTTCACATAAACCTATCTAACTTCATTTGATTCCACCTTCTCCTTCAAAAAGTTATACTTGATAAATATGTGCTTTGTTTTAGAATGAAATACCAGATTCTTTCATATATCAATAGCAGCAAAGTTATCACAGTGAATAACTATCAGTGCATCACAATCCACCCTTATATCCTTCAACATTTGCTTCATCTATAAAACTTGTGTATAGTTAGTAGCGGCAACAACATACTCAGCTTCAATAGGAGATAAATAAGTACATGACTATTTCTTGTTGATCCATGAAACCAACTTCTTTCCAAGAAAGAAAGCTCCACCAGAAGTACTTTTTTGGCCATCAACATCTCTAGCCTAGTCAGCATCTGTATATGCACATAAATTAAATTTATCATCCTTAGGGTACCACAAACCATATTCTGATGTACTTTGCAAGTATCTAAAAATCCTTTTCACTGCCATCTCATGATTTTCTCTAGGATGACTCTAAAATATTGAAACAATACAAACAACATTCATAATATCAGGCCTAGTCCGAGTTAAATAAAGTAGACCTCCAATCATAGATTTGTATCTTGTAGGATTTACCGGTGCAGAAACATCTTTTCTTGTCAATTTCTCACTTGTAACCATAGGAGTACTTACCGGTTTAGAGTCTCCCATACCAAATTTCTTCAACAATTCCTTAGCATATTTAGTTTGATAGATAAAAATACCTTTGTCAGTCTAAGTAATCTACAAACCTAAGAAAAATTTATTCTCAGAAATCATAGACATCTCAAATTCTTTCTCCATATTCTTAGAAAATTCTATGCATAACTTATCTTCACCTCCAAAAATAATGTCATCAACAAATATTTCAACAATCAGTATATCATCATTAGTGATTTTATAATATAAATAACCATTAGCACTACCTTTAGTAAAACCAAGCTTCAAAATATATTTATCCAACCTTTCATACCAAGCTCAGGGTGTTTGTTTCAGTCCATATAAAGCTTTCCTTAACCTGCAAACCATATCTGTATCAATTGATAGTGAAAAACCATCAGTTTGCTCAATATAAACTTCCTCATCAATATCCCCATTCAGAAATGCACATTTTACATCCATCTAATAAACCTTGTAGTTTTTATAAGCATCATAGGCAAGAAATAATCTCAAAGCTTCAATCCTAGCTACAGGTGCAAAAGTCTCTCCATAATCGATTCCTTCCTTCTGAGAATATCCTTTACAAACCAATCTAGCCTTATTCCTTATAACTTGACCACCCTTATTCAATTTATTCCTAAAAACCCATTTATTACCAATAACATTTTTATTTTTTAGGTCGGGGAACCAAGGTCCATGTGTTATTTTTCTCAATTTGATCTAATTATTCTTCCATAGCTTTCAACCAATGTTCATCTTTGCATGCCTCAATTACTGATACCGGTTAAACTTGTGAAATTAAACATACATCATTAGTTGTCAGTCTTCTTCTTTTCATCACTCCATTGCTCTTATCCCCAATAATTTGATCTTCTAAATGATTCAATCTCACATACGTAGGGGTCTTCTGACTTTCTATTCATCTTCCCTATTCTTCAATTACTGTAGAATTATTTGATGTTGCCGGAGTAACTAGTTCAACTCTTTGTTTCAGTAAAGGTGCTACCGGTTCAGATACAACCATTTCCACTGTCAGTTCCTTCTCATAAACTCTAATTTGACTTTTGTTTAGCTCATCTACTTTGACATTAGCACTCTCCATAATTCTCTGTAATCTCTTGTTATAACACCTATATGCTTTGCTTTCATTATAATAACCAAGAAATATGCCTTCATCACATGCAGGATCAAATTTCCCAATAATATCATCTCTCCTAATATAACATTTACTA
The DNA here is from genome assembly GCF_030272615.1 of Cryptomeria japonica. NCBI lineage: Eukaryota > Viridiplantae > Streptophyta > Pinopsida > Cupressales > Cupressaceae > Cryptomeria > Cryptomeria japonica. The sequence goes on along the minus strand of NC_081412.1, from coordinate 437,354,608 downwards.
CCAAAAATTCTGAAATACTTAACTATAGGTGTATTGCCAAACCATAATTCATAAGGTGTCTTACCAGTTTCTCCTTTGATATGTACTATGTTGAATGTTTGAACCAATATACTCACTGCTTTTCTCCAATAGTTATGAGGTAGACTAGATTCCATCATCATTGTTCTAGCAGCATCCAAGATAGTTTTTTTCTTCATTTCCACAACTCCATTCTGCTAAGATGTCCGAGGAGCAGAAAATTGTCTTCTTATACCATGCTTGTCAAAAAAGTTTTTAAGCTCACCGGATGTGAATTCACCACCATGATCTGATCTCAAACATTTAATCTTCAATCCTATCTCAGTTTCCTCTTTAGCCTTAAAGATTTTAAACATTTCAAATGTTTCATATTTTTCTCTTAGAAAAGTAACCCACATCATTCTAGAATAATCATCAATGATTAGCATAAAATATCTATCACCTTGAAAACTTTTAACTCTAGGAGGGCCACATAAATCAGTATCAATAAGGTCAAGAACATCATTTGATTTATCTAGTATACTCCTAAAAGAGGTTCTAACTTGTTTACCCATTTGACATTCTTAATGTACTAGATTATAGGGCTTCATAATCTTAGGTATATCCCTAACAACCTTAGTTGAACTGATCTTCATAATGCAATCAAAATTCACATGACACAGCCTTTTATGCCATAGCCAAATCTCATCAATCTGTGTAATAAAACATGTCTTCCCACTGGAGTTTAAGAGAAATATATTACCTTTTGTTTGTGTACCATTTGCAATCTCCAAGCCAGATCTGTTAATCATTTTGCATTTCCCATCCTTGAACTGTAATTGAAATCCCTTGTCTACCAATTTCTCTACACTCAAAAGATTATGCCTCAAACCTTCAACATAATAAACATTGTCACTATTGTTCTTACCATCCAATGATATAGTTCCTTTTCCTTTTATCATACATGCCTTGTCATCTCCAAATCTAACTAGACCACCATCAAATTCTTGCAAAGATAGAAACTTCCCTTTATCTACAATCATATAATGTGAGCAACCACTATCAATTACCCATTCATCCTTGTCTTCAATTTTAGCAGCAAGTGCCTTCTCTTTAGGTACATTCTCTTCGAGTGCTGGATCATGTTCCTTGATAGCCAGGAATACCCATTCCTTCCCATTGTTGGATCCACTAGCAGAGTCTTCTGCCGGTTCATCATCTGAATCAGTAATGCCTTCCTCATCTGCTATGTAGCATGATTTGTCTCTATATTTCTTGTATTTATACTTGTTCTAATATCCAGGGTTAAGCTTAAATGATCTTCTAACTCTTTCTTAAAATCTTCAATTTCTTTCAGGACATCTAGATGCAAAATGACCAATATTATTACATGCAAAACATTTAAAAGGTGCTTTTCCTTCATACTTACTTCCTATCAGTCCTTTAGGTACTCTTCTAGCAAATAGTGCTTCAAGTTTCTCAAACTCATCATCTTTTCTCTTCATATCTACCAACTCATTTGCATATAAATCTTTCAAGTCTTGCTTACTAGTTGTAGATAAAGGAAGCATGAAAAGAAGGTTCAATCTTCATAGCTCGAGAAGGTCCAAATTCCTCAAGCTCAAAAGTAGATAGTTTCCCAACCAAAGTGTCTCAGTTGACAGATGTATTAGCCATTGTTCTCAACTCATTAATAGTAGTAGCCTTCATTTTGTAAGCTGGTGGTAGGGCTCTTAGGACTTTAGAAACAATTTCATCTTTGCCAAGAGTTCCACCACAACATTGAATTCCCATAACAATATCAATTACCCTTTCCATGAATGTAGTAATATCTTCTTCCGTCTTTAGGTTTTCATATCTCACCCAGTAACCATCAAGTTTAGCAATCTTCACTGTAGGGTCACCTTCATTAAAAGTCTTCAACATATCCCATATAGCCTTTCCAGATGATTTGTTGGTAAATCCCATTATTTGCTAATTAGAAAGTGCACACAAGAGGGCTTCTCTTGCTCTACAATCATTATCAAGCTCCTTGCCCATGTTTGTTGGAGGAGGATTGCCAGATCCCCGATTATAGGGTGTGACACCATTCTGTGTGATCTCCCAAATATCCTTGCCAAGACATCTCAGATGAGTCTCCATTTGAATCTTCCATACTATGTAATTTGTTCCATCAAGCCTCAGAATATCCCTTCAAAATATAGCTCAAGAAGAACTGGACAAACTTGAATTGTTAGTCGCCAGGATCTTCCTCAAGTGGTTAAGCTTTCTATGGAGAGGACCAAAGCTCTGATACAAATTGTTAGAAAGTTCAGATAACCAGAAGACAACTAAGAGGGGTGGGGTCAATCAATTGTCACAGATTACATGAACCATTACCAATTTAATCTTTATTACTGGAACCCAAAACATTAATACTGGAAGAGAAGATAAACCAATTAAGCATAAACAATAATCACAAAATAAAACCATCCACATAACACTAAGATTTATATGTGGAAAATCCAATAAAGGGAAAAACCATAGTGGGAAGCCTGTCCATAGTCAGGTAATACTTTTGCAATAAGTATGTGAATTATAATGAAGGGGCCTGCACTTGTAGGAATACCAACAACCTAGAGCACACTGCTCATCACAAAAGGAGCCTCACTAACTACATACAAATCCAAACTACAATCCAGAGAAGCGTTGAATTGCAAAAGATGGCATCTCTTATGCTTGAGTATAGTTCTGGTTAAGCTCAATATCGAAGGACTAAATCCTCTTACATAAACCCAATTCGATCTCCAATGACCGACCAACCCCTCTTCCTAAATGATATTACACTATTCACATATTACATTCCTTGACCATGACCTCTTACATTAACCATGATAATCTACAATGAGATTTTACATCAATTTATACAAAACCCTAGACCATAAACAATCAGGTCGGCCACCAAATAATAAACTAATTATATAATTACAAACCATGTTAGCCTTAGACCAAACAAATAATATCAACACATGACATCCCATAAATACATCCATAGGTCCTATCCATACATTACACAAAAGTCGGTCCATAACCTAGATCAACCAGGACCCAGTATAGGTCCACATGATACAACAATGATCTCCAACCTCCAAGTCTCAAACATGATCACCAATAGCATCTTGAAACTCCACCAGAAGTTACACCAACACCAATTATATATTTCATCAAAGATCTCTATCAAAAGCTCTACCAATGAAACCCTCGCCGGAACCAAAAACCAATCTTCTAAGAAAGCAAGATAGCATCCGATCTCCAGACCAAAACCAACTAACCAAATATGAGTATAATTATCATGAACAAGCCAATTCCATCATCAAACTATACCAGAGCCTACCAGATCATGTTGGATCCAAGTTAACCAAAAACCACTCAACCTATCGGGACTAGAAGGGTGCCGGTAAAGCATCCAAACATCTAGTGTTGGCATCAATGACAAAACATCAATGCAACACATAATCAATTCCACCAAATGGCCAACAAATGTAATGTGTGGATTGGACCTCTCAATGTGTTTCTGGGATGTCTTATGGGTTGGATATTATTTGTTTGGTCTCTGGCCGACATGTTTTTGTTAGATTCAATGGCAGTCCCAAATACATTGAGAGGGGAGGTGAATTAGTGTCTAACAGGTTAAAAAAATATTTCAACTTATTAATAACTTTGCATCCCAAAATAGTGTAACGATAAATAAGAATTAATGCAATAAACATAAATAATAGAGACAACATAGAAACACACCATAACACAAGATATTTAATGAGGAAACCCATTGGGGGAGAAAACTCGATGGGATTTGTTACCCACAATATTTACTCACTGACCAGTGAATACATACTACTTACAATGAGGGGCCTGCACATGCAGGGAGGCCAATAGCCTAGAGCTCACTACTCAATAAAGAGTCACACTAACTAAAAAATGGATTATCAAATCCAATATAATTTAGTTCTCAAAACATCATCTCTCATGTCAGGTTCAATACCAGTTTAAGCTCAGTCAATAACCAAAACCTTCGTTGTCAACTATATCACCTTATACAAAATTGCCTCATCACATATTATACCTTTCTCTCATCTACTCACATAAAATGACCTATAAGATCTCATACATATATGAGTCTTTGACAATATACCATGTTGGCTTACAAAAGATAATTACATTACAAAACAATTCATATAAACAAAAAATTATCCCATGTTGGTTGGTGTGTTGGTATACTTTGTTGCCGATGTAATCTGAATGCCGGTGAAGTTCCTATCAGTGTTGGTGTCTGTCGGTGTATGAAGTTTGTGATGTTGGGCATGTAGAAACAAATTGTTGGTGACTTTCTAGTTGGTTGCTAGATGGTTACCATCAATGACAACATCAACTATTCTCATAAGAGTGTAGAATGCCAACATCTTTGTAATTATGTAATTGATTTATTGTCTAGTGGTTGACCTTATTGTTTCTGGTCATGGGTTTGTATATATATGTTGTAATATCTCATTGTAGATCATATAGGAATGAGATATGGATATGTAAGGAGTGAATAATGTAATAATCATTCAGACAGAGGATTTGGTTGATCATTGGTGATTGAGCTAGGTTTATGTAAGAGGATTTAGTCCTCTGGTATTGAGCTTAACTGGAACGGTATTCAGGCATAGGAGATGTTATCTTTGTAGTTCATTCTTTCCTCCGGATTGTAGTCTAGATTTTTATGTAGTTAGTGAGACTCTTTTTGTGATGAGTAGTGCACTCTAGGTTGTTGGCCTTCTTGCAAGTGCAAGCCCCTCAATTGTAATTCACATACTTGCTATAGAAGTATTATCTAACTGTGGGTAGGCTTCCCACCATGGTTTTTACCTTTACCGGGTTTTCCATGTATAAATCTTGGTGTCATGTGGATGGTACTTATTCTTTGATTATTGTTTATTCTTAATTGGTTTATGCATTCTGGTATTAATCTTTTGGGTTCTGATATTAAAGTTTTAATTTCTTAAGGTTCCATTAATCTGGTGACAACTAATTCAGAACTCCCCCTCTTAGTTGTCTTCTAGTTATTTGAACTATCTAACAGTTTGTATCAGAGCTCTGGTCCTCTTTGTAGAAGGCTAATTGCTTGAGGAAGATCCTATGGCAACTAATAGCTCAAGTTCATCTGCTACCATCTTTCGAAGAGATATGCCTAGGCTTGATGGAACAAATTATAGAGTATGGAAGATTCAGATGGAGACTCATCTGAGATGTCTTAGTAAGGAATTTGGGAGATCACAGAGAATTGTGTTACACCTCATAATTCGACATCTGGAAATCCTCCTACAACAAACTTGAATAAGGAGCTTGAGAATGATTGTATAGAAAGAGATGCCCTCTTGTGTGCACTTTTTGATCAGGAAATAATGGGATTAACTGACAAATCACCTACAAAGGCTATATGAGACAAGTTGGAGACTCTTAATGAAGGTGACCCTACTGTGAAGATTGCTAAACTTGATGGTTACCGGGTGAGATATGAAAACTTGAAGATGGAAGAAGATGAAAGGATTACTGCATTCATGGAAAGGGTAAATGAGAGTGTTATGGGAATTCAATGTTGTGGTGGAACTCTGAATGAAGATGAAATAGTTCTTAAAGTTTTGAGAGCTTTACCACCGGCTTACAAGATGAAGGCTACTGCAATTAATGAATTGAGAACAATGGCTAATACTTCTATCAATAGAGATACCTTGGTTGGGAAATTATCTTCTTTTGAGCTTGAAGAATTTGGATCCTCTGGACCTTCTTTTCATGCATCTACATCATCAACCAACAAGCAAGATTGGAAAGATTTATATGAAAAGGAATTGGATGATATGAAGAGAGAAGATGAAGAATTTGAGCAACTTGAAGCCCTATTTTCTAGAAGAGTACCTAGAGGACCGATAGGAATTAAGTAAGAATGAAAAGCACCTCTTAAATGTTTCGCATGTAATAAGATAGGTCATTTTGCATCTAGATGTCCTGAAAGGAATTCAAGATTGGAAGAGAGAGCTACAAGATCTTTTAAGCATAACCTTGGATATCAGAACAAGTATAAGTACAGGAAAAATAGAGACAAATCATGCTACATAGTAGATGAGGAAGGTGTGACTAATTCTGATGATGAACAAGCACAAGAATCTGCTAGTGGTTCCGACAATGGAAAGGAATGGGTGTTCCTAGCTATCAAGGAAGATGTTTTGGCACTAGAAGACAATGTACCCGAAGAGAAGGGAATTGCTGCTAAAATTGAAGATAAGGATTAATGGGTAATTGATAGTGGATGTTCACATAATATGACTAGAGATAAAAGGAAGTTTCTATCTTTGCAATAATTTGATGGCGGTCTGGTTAGATTTGGAGATGACAAAGCATGTATGATCAAGGGAAAAGAAACTATATCTTTTGATGGTAAGCACAATACTGATAATGTTTATTAGGTTGAAGGTTTCAGGCATAATCTTTTGAGTGTAGGAAAATTGGTGGATAAGGGATTTCAATTACAATTCAAGGATGGAAAATGCAAAATCATTAATAGATCTGGTTTGGAGATTGCAACCAGTACACAGACAAAAGGTAATATATTTCATTTGAATTACGGTGAAAAGACATGTTTGATTGTACAAATTGATGAGAGTTTTCTATGGCCTAAAAGAGTGTGTCATGTGAATTTTGATTGCACTATAAAGAGCAGTTCAACTAAGGTAGCTAGAGATATACCTAAGATTGTGAAGCCCTATAATCCGGTATGTAAAGAATGTCAAATGGGAAAACAAGTCAGAACCTATTTTAAGAGTATACAGATAAATCTAATGATGTTATTGATCTTATTCATACTGATTTGTGTGGCCCTAATAGAGTTAAAAGTTTTCAAGGTGATAGATATTTTATGCTAATCATTGATGATTATTCTAGAATGATGTGGGTTACTTTTTTATGGCATAAATCTGAGGCTTTTGAAAAGTTTAAAATATTTAAAGATAAAGTGGAGACTGAGACAGGATTGGAAATTAAATGTTTGAGGTTAGATCATGGTGGAGAATTCACATCCGGTGAGTTTAATAACTTTTGTGAGAAGCATTGTATAAGGAGACAATTTTCTGCTCCCCAAACACCTCAACAAAATGGAGTTGTGGAAAGGAAGAACAAAACTATCTTGGATGATACTAGAACAATGATGATGAAAGAAATTCTACCTTATATCTACTAGAGAGAAGTAATGAGCACATCAATTTATACATTCAACAGAGTACATATCAAAGGAGAAACCGATAAGACACCTTATGAATTATGATTTAGGAATACACCTACAGTTAAGTATTTCAGAATCTTTGGTAGTAAATATTATATTAGGATAGATGATATCATTGGAAAATTTGATCCTAGATGTGATGAAGGGATATTTCTTGGTTATTCTAATGAAAGCAAAGAATATAGATCTTACAACAAGAGATTACAGAGAATTATGGAGAGCACTAATGTCAAGGTGGATGAGCTGAATAGAAGTAAAATCTGAGTTTATGAGGAAATGATCGTAACTGAACTGGTAACACCTTTACTGGAACAAAATGTTGAACCAGTTACTCTGGCAATATCAAAAAATTTAACAGTAACTAAAGAATCGAGAAGAGGAACAGAGAGTCAGAACACTCCTAGGTATGTGAGATTGAATCATTTAGAAGATTAGATCATTGGGGATAAAAACAATGGAGTGATGACAAGAAGGAGATTCGAATCCAACAAGGTATGTTTAATTTCTCAAGTTGAATCAGTATTAGTAATTGAAGCATGTAAAGATGAATTTTAGATGAAATCTATGAAAAAGAATTAGATCAGATTGAGAAGAATAACACTTGGACTTTAGTTCCCCGACCTAAAAATAAGAATGTTATTGGAACTAAATGGGTTTTTAGGAATAAATTGAATTAACATGGACAAGTAGTAAGGAATAAAGCTAGATTGGTTTGTAAAGGATATTCTCAGAAGCAAGGAATTGATTATGGTGAAACTTTTGCACCTCTAGCTAGGATTGAAGTTGTAAGATTATTTCTTGCCTATGCTGCACATAAAAACTATCAGATTTATTAGATGGATGTTAAGTGTGCTTTTATGAATGGGGATCTTGATGAGGAATTTTATATTGAGCAACCTGATGGATTTTCACTTTTAGATGATAAAAACATGGTTTGCGGGTTAAAGAAAGCCTTATATGGATTGAAACAGGAACCTAGAGCTTGGTATGCAAGGTTGGACAAATATATTTTAAAACTTGCTTTCTGGTGTAGGAGCACCCTTTCAAGGTCTCCCTCCTTTTTTTTTTGGTTTTATGCTTCTTATGAAGCCATTGTACATTAAAAAATGAGCCATGTGCTCATAGGTCCTGGTTAGGGTCCTAGTGGAGATCTTAGGGGTCATAAGTCAAGATTGTGATTTTCTTGAAAATGGAGGGTTTGCGTGTCTTTGTGGTGTTTAGCGGTCTTGTATAACATGGTGGTGTCCTTAGGTTGGCCCAATGTGGGTTTAGGAGTCATGAAAAGCAACATTGAGAAAGTTGCTCAAAAGTTGCAAAAGTTGCATGACAACTTTTAAAAGTTGTCAAGCAACTTTTCCACCAGGAGGTCAAAATCCTTAGTTTGGCATGGACAACCATAATATGGGCACAAAGACTGAGGCCAAGGTGGTATAAGTATTTGAAAACCCTAAATGAATGGGTTGGATGTCAGAGATTGTATGGCCCAAGCAAGAAGAGCTTGACTGTGACTGTTTGTTGGTTACTAGTTAGATTGAATGAAGTTACCGAGCAAGTAAATGGATTGAACTACATGCAAAGTTGTGTGAAATGTCTTCAATGGTGTAAATAATTTCATTTTAAGTGATTAGTTTAGGCTTTTGTTTACCGGTTGAGTGTGTTTGTAAATAGTTTGTAATTTGTAGTCTCACTGTCCAGTTTTGGACTGGTTGTGCAAATGAAGTCATAACTCTATTCCCCATTGTGGAATCACCATGAAACCATGGGGAATGGAAGTGAAGACCTTGTACTATAGTCCCATGCAAGAAGGGCCCTTACAAATGCAGGAAGGCCAAGCAAAGACCCACTCCTAGGCGAGACTGGACAGTGCCCGGTTAGGAGAGGTCAAATTGCAGAGGTCTTGGTGAGCAAGGTTGGTCAGAGGAGTGTGTGAAGCATCACTAGCGTGAAGGAGGAGCCTCCACCAATCCAAACAAGGTGGCTAAAACACAAAACCTTCACTATGACCTAGGCAAACCCCAAAAACCCTCACAAAAACCCTTGAAAACCTTAAAATCCACCTAGGATAGCGTACAGACACTTGGAGGCCTAAAACCTAGAAAATCCTTGGGTCCTTGCCAAATGAATGGCAATCCATTTTGGGAGTTAGGGTTGTTTGTGCATCATTTGTGAGAGGGAGCCCTAAAAGACCGGGTAGGAGGCCTAATTGGTCCTAATCCTTGTAGCCCTATTTGAAGGCAAAAACACAAAATGGTGAAATCAGTAAGGGGTTGAAGGCATGAAACCTCTTGGGGGCACATGAATGGGTGGGAAGACCATGAAATAGACCTGTTATAACCTTGTTAAGACCTTGGAGGGTGTGGAACAAGCCTAGCCCTTATTAGCCATAGTAAGGGGTGTTGAGTCTCATGAGTAGGTGAGACCTTGGGAGTAGCATAGCAACTCATTGGTGGGTGGATTGGGCAAGGTCAGGGGATTCCTCAAGTAAAGGAAGTCCTAGAGACCCTAGGGTGTGAGGAGAACACCAGGTGATCCAAGGAAAGGATCCAAGAGCATAGACTAGGCTAGTCTATCCCAAGCACTAGCCCATCAGATTGGTATCAGAGCAAGTAAAAGACTTGTTGGACTGTGTATGTCTCTATATACTAGTGAATCAGTAGGGGAGAGCAGAATGGTCACTAATGCAAAGCTGGCTAGGGAGGTGGAAGAGCAGAAGGAGAAGAATAGACTCCTTGAAGAAGCTATGAGCGAGATAAGGGATAAACTGCAGGAAGTGGTGGATCAGAGGACACAAGGACCTTGGGATGAAGACACCAAGTGTAAAGGAAAGAAGACTATAGACATAGATGACATTATCCCTGAACCAAATCCCTTGTTCAATGAAGAACCTTTTGTGAAGGCTATTAAGGCCTTGAACACCAAAGCCTTTGAAGGATTGCCACATTTCAGTGGAAGAATGGACATAGACACTATTATGGAATGGATTGAGGGCATGGAAAACCACTTTGAGTGTGAGGGAGTGACAGAGGCTAAAAAGGTTAAAGTTGCCAAATAAAGATTAAGGGGAGCAACTTTGACATGGTGGAAGCACCTACAAGAAGAAAGGGTTAGTATGGGATAGCTACCTATTGCAAATTGGAAAGCTATGGTGAGTAAGATTAAGGAGAACTACTTACCAGAGGATTATGAAGTCCAACTTCATAAGAAGAGACAAGGATTGAAGTAGAAGGATCTTGATCTGACCTCCTACACAGAGGAGTTTCAAAAGCTATGTCTTAGATCCAAAGTCCAAGAAGATGAATCTATTAGGGTGGCTAGGTATCTAAGCGGCCTAAAGTGGAACATTCAAGAGGAGATAAGCCTATGGATTCCTACTACTATCCAAAAATATCATCAGTTTGCTGCCAAGGTAGAAGAGAGGAACAAAAGGAAAGGAGACTCCAATAACAGGGGTAGAGGTAGAGGTAGAGATCAAGTGAATCACTGAGGTGGTTACCAAAGCAAGGCAAATGAGCAAAGGAACCAAGGAGAAACCAAGTCGACTAAGCATGGCAGTGAAGCCAATCTTAGAGGAGGACATTCTAGAGGAAGAGGTGAACAAGGTGGTCCAAATAGGGGTAGAGGTACCGACCGAGGTAACTCCTATTTTGCAACAATGAAGTGTTACAATTATGGACAATTGGGACACCTGACTTATAGATGCCCTGACAAGCCTACATCATAAAATAGTGGAAAGAGGGTTGCATATGCACATGAAGACTCTTCAAGCAGCAAGACACCTGAGGTGGACCATATTGAATCAAAGATTGGAGAAAATCTAATGTTCAATAGGGTCTTGATAAGACAGCCAGAGAAGAATGAACCTAAGCATAGGAGAGCATTGTTTAGGGTGAGGTGCAAGATTCTTGGTAAAGTTTGCAAGGTGATAGTTGATTCAGGCTCAACTGAAAATATAATATTAGAAGAGGTAGTCAAGAAGTTTAAACTCACAAGGATACCCCACACTAACCCATACAAGGTGACATGGTTGAATCATGAGCAGAGTGTGCTAGTCAATGAGTAGACTTGGGTAGAGTTTTCTATTGGAGGATACAAGGATAAGATCCTTTGTGATGTGTTACCTATGGATTCATGTCACTTATTGCTAGGAAGACCTTGGAAATTTGATAGGAAGGTGATCTATGATGGAGAGGAGAACTCCATTTCCTTTAAGAAGGACAACAAGACCTTCAAGATTCAGTCTTTGACAGAGAATGAAGAGGGAACTTTAAGAACACCTAGTGTTTTATTGGCTACCGGTAAAGAGTTTTTAAACTTGCTACATGAGGAGGAGATAGTGAAGTGTACCATCTTTGTGAAGCCAAAGGAGGATGAAGATAAGTTGCAGGCAGAGATACCCAAGGAGGTGAAGCACATGTTGCAAGAGTATAAGGACATAATGAGTGATGGAGCACCTGCAACACTCCCACCACGAAGGTCTATAAGTCATCAAATAGACTTTGTTCCCAGTGAATCCTTACCTAACAAGGCTACATATAAGCTTACACCTGATCAAAATAAGGAGGTAGCAAGGCAAGTGTAGGAGTTATTGGAATAAGGACTGATTAAGAAGAGCATCAGCCCATGTGCAGTCCCGGTAGTGCTAGCATAAAAAAAGGAGGTAAGTGGAGACTTTGAATTGACTCAAGAGAAATCAATAGGATTACCATAAGGTATAGGTTTCCTATTCCTAGAATAGAGGATCTAATGGACTGTTTAGGAAGGGCTATGTATTTCACCAAGCTAGACCTTAAAAGTGGTTATCACCAGATAAGAATTAAGGAGGGTGATGAGTGGAAGACTGCTTTTAAAACCACAGAAGGATTGTATGAATGGATTGTGATGCCATTTGGACTCACCAATGCTCTGAGCACCTTCATGAGGTTGATGAATGAAGTGTTGAAGGATTTCATAGGTAAATTTGTGGTGGTGTACCTAGATGACATTCTCATCTATAGCAGAACCAAAGAGGAGCACCTTGAGCATTTGAGGTTAGTCTTAGAGAGGTTGCATGAGAAGAAGTTGTCCATCAACCTAGAGAAGTGTGACTTCTTGAAGCAAGTTCTGGTCTACTTAGGATTTGTAGTGTCTAAAGGAACCTTGAAGATGGATCCAAGTAAAGTGGAGGCAATCTTGAATTGGCCTGCACCTAAAACAGGGATCGAGGTTAGAAGTTTCCATGGATTAGCTCAATTCTATAGGAAGTTTGTGAGGAAATTTAGTGGCATATGTGCACCAGTCCTTGACACCATCAAAGGAGGCCTTAAAACTAAGTTTAAATGGACTGAGTAGGCTAACAAAGCATTTCAATTATTGAAACAGGAAGTAGCCACACAAACTATCCTTCTCCTACCTACATTTGATAAGCTATTCACTTTCGAGTGTGATGCAAGTGGAATTGCAGTCGGTGGTGTGTTGAGTCAAGAGGGAAGACTTGTGGCATTTTTTAGTGAGAAGCCTAATGAAGCAAAGAAGAAGTACTCAGCCTATGACCTAGAGTTATGCATTAGTGCAGTCACTAAAGAAATGGAGGCATTACCTATTCCCAAAGAAATTTGTAGTGTTCACAGACAACCAGGCATTGAGTTACATTAACACTCAAGAGAATCTCAGCAATAGACATCTAAAATGGATGGAATACCTCCAATCCTTCACCTTCACCATCAAGCATAAGAAGGGGCAACTTAATAAGGTGGCAGATGCCTTAAGCAAGAAGTTGTTGATAGTTCAAGAGTTACAGTTGCAAAGCATAGGCATAGAAGGTTTCAAAGACCTCTATGAAGGAGATGAAGACTTCTCATTAGCTTACAAGGTTTGAAAAGAGTTTGAGAGCCATTTCCATGGTGAGTATGTAGATTACACTCTCCAAAATAGTCTCTTGTTCAAGGGTAACCAGTTGTGTGTACCTAGAGGATCCATGAGGGAGAACCTCATCCAAGAAAAACATAATGGCAGTTTAAGTGGACACTTTGGAGTCAACAAAACCTTGGATTTAGTACAGAGGTACTACTATTCGCCAAAGTTGCCAAGAGATGTAAAGAGGTATGTAGAGCAATGTGGAGTGTGTCAAAGAGCAAAAGGAGGATCAAGCAATGCTGGTCTTTATCAACCATTACCGGTCCTTAACAGACCTTGGGAATGTATAAGCATGGACTTTGTAGTAGGACTTCCCAAGAGTAAAATAGGTATGGACAACATCTATGTAGTAGTTGATAGATTTTCCAAGATGAGTCATTTCATACCATGTAAGACTACACATGATGCTAGCTATGTTGCACATCTCTTCTTCAAAGAGATTGTTAGGATTCATGGAATCCCTTTAAGAATTGTTTCAGATAGGGACAACAAGTTCATGGGTCATTTTTGGCAAACATTATGGAGGACGCTAGGAACTAACTTGTCATTTAGCTCAGCTTACCATCCACAAACAGATGGTCAAACTGAAGTCATCAACAGGGTGTTAGGCAATTTGTTGAGATGTCTAACTAAGGAATATGGTCAGACATGGGACCTAATCATTCCTCAAGCAGAGTATGCATATAATGACAGTGTGAATAGGACCACTGGTAGAAGCCCTTTTGAGGTTGTGTATGGCAGACATCCAAGGGGGGTATGTGAGTTGAGAGACCTTAGTACTTTGGAGATGAAGAGCGGGCAAGCAGAGGACTTCACTCAAACTATCAAGGAAGTTCAAGAGCAAGTTAAGAAGGCCATCCTTGAATCCACTCAAAAACTAAAGGCCAAAGTGGATGAGAGAAGGAGAGAAGTTTAGTTCAAGGTGGGTGACTATGTGATGGTACATTTGAGCAAAGCTAGGATGCAAAGTGGTAAGCCTACCAAACTGCAGATGAAGAGAGTAGGACCTTGTCAAATTCTGGAAAATTATGGTGAGAATGCCTATAAGGTTGATTTACCTTCAAACTTAGCCATTTCACCAGTCTTTAATGTTGTTGAACTAGTAATGTACAAGGGAGAGATAGTAGGGCAGACTGAGAACCAAGCTAAGGTATTACAAGACTTGGATGTAAATACCTTACCTCAAGTGAAGAAGCCTAAAGTAGAGGAGATCTTGGAATCAAGGGTGAAGAAGTCTACTAGACACCAGATCTACATGGAGCACTTAGTGAAATGGGCAGATCAACCAGTATCTGAAGCTACATGGGTGGAGGAGAGCAGGTTCAAGACACTTGGAATAGACCCGGCTCTCATTTCCTCTTCTTTTTCTTAGTTATGTGCAGAGGGGGAGTATGGTATAGGAGCACCCTTTCAAGCTCTCCCTCCTTCTTGTTTTGTTGGTGTTATGCTTCTTATGAATCCATTGTACATAAAATAATGAGCCATGTGCTCATAGGTCCTAGTTAGGGTCCTAGTGGAGATCTTAGGGGTCATAAGTCAAGATTCTGATTTTCTTAAAAATGGAGGGTTTGTGTGTCTTTGTGGTGTTTAGGGGTCCTGTATAACATGGTGGTGTCCTTAGGTTGGCCCAATGTGGGTTTAGGAGTCATGAAAAGCAACATTGAGAAAGTTGCTCAAAAGTTGCAAAAGTTGTATGACAACTTTTTAAAGTTGTCAAGCAACTTTTCCACCAAGAGGTCAAAATCCTTAGTTTGGCATGGACAACCCTAATATGGGCACATAGACTAATGACAAGGTGGTATGAGTATTTTCAAACCCTAAATGAATGGGTTGGATGTTAGAGATTGTACGGCCCAAGCAAGAAGAGCTTGACTGTGACTGTTTGTTGGTTACCAATCAGATTGAATGAATTTACCGGGAAAGTAAATGGATTGAACTGCATGCAAAATTGTGTGAAATGTCTTCAATGGTGTAAATACTTTCATTGTGAGTGATTATTTTAGGTTTTTGTTTACCGGTTGAGTGTGTTTGTAAATAGTTTATAATTTGCAGTCTCACTATCCAGTTTTGGACTAGTTGTGCAAATGAAGTCATAACTCCATTCCCCATTGTGGAAACACCATGAAACCATGGGGAATGGAAGTGAAGACCCTGTACTATAGTCCCATGAAAGAAGGGCCCTTAAAAATGCAAGAAGGCCAAGCAAAGACCCACTCCTAGGCGAGACTGGACAATGCCTGGTTAGGAGAGGTCAAATTATAGAGGTCTTGGTGAGCAAGGTTGGTCAGAGGAGATTGCACCCTTTGGAGGAGGGGCAGAGGAGTGTGTGAAGGAGGAGCCTCCACCAATCCAAACAAGGTGTCTAAAACACAAAACCTTCACTCTGACCTAGGCAGACCCCAAAAACCCTTGAAAACCTTAAAATCCACCTAGGACAGTGTACGAACACTTGGAGGCCTAAAACCTAGAAAATCCTTGGGTCCTTGCCAAATGAATGGTAGTCCATTTTGAGAGTTAGGTTTGTTTGTGCATCATTTTTGAGAGGGAGCCCTAAAAGACTGGGTAGGAGGCCTAATTGGTCCTAATCATTGTAGCCCTATTTGAAGGCAAAAACACAAAATGGTGAAATCAGTAAGGGGTTGAAGGATTGAAACCTCTTGGGGGCACATGAATGGGTGGGAAGACCATGAAATAGACCTATTATAACCTTTCTAAGACCTTGGAAGGTGTGGAACAAGCCTAACCCTTATTAGCCATAGTAAGGGGTGTTGACTCTCATGAGTAGGTGAGACCTTAGGAGCAACATAGAAACTCATTGGTGGGTGGATTGGGCAAGGTCAGGGGATTCCTCAAGCAAAGGAAGTCCTAGAGACCGTAGGGTGTGAGGAGAATACTAGGTGATCCAAGGGAATGATCCAAGAGCATAGACTAGGCTAGTCTATCCCAAGCACCAACCCATCAGTTTCACTACAGGTAATGCTCACAATAGTCTATATTATAAAGTCACTAATGATGATATACTGATTCTTGAGGTCTTTGTTGATGATATCATTTTTGGAGGTGAAGATAAGTTGTGCATGGACTTTTCTAACAATATGGAGAAAGAATTTGAAATTTCTATGATTAGGGAAATGAAATTTTTCTTAGATTTGCAGATTACTTAGACTGATAAATGTATTTTCATCTATCAAACTAAGTATGCTAGGGAATTGTTGAAGAAATTTGGTATGGTAGATTCTAAACCGGTAAGTACTCCTATCGTTACAAGTGATAAATTGTCAAGGAAAGATGAATCTGCACCAGTAAATCCTACAAGATACAAGTCTATGATTGGAGGTCTACTATATTTGACTCAGACTAGGCCTAACATAATGAATATTGTTTGTATTGCATCCAAATTTCAGAGTGATCATAGAGAAAATCATCAGAGTGCAGTAAAAGGAATTTTTAGATACTTGCAAGGTACATCGGAAAATGGGTTATGGTACCCTAAGGATGATGAGTTTACTTTATGTGCATATACAAATACAGATTGGGCTAGTGATGCTAATATCCAGAAAAGTACTTTCGCTGGAGCTTTCTTTCTTGGAAAGAAGTTGTTTTCATGGATTAGCAAAAAACAATCATGTACTTCTTTATCTACTACTGAAGCTGAATATGTTGTTGTTGCTACTAACTATACACAAGTTCTATGGATAAAGCAAATTTTGAAGGATATTAAAGTGCATTGCATTGGACCGGTAGTTATTCACTGTGATAACTCTACTGCTATTGACATATCAAAGAATCTAGTATTTCACTCTAAGACAAAGCACATATCTATCAAGTATAACTTTTTGAAGGAGAAGGTGGAAGAAAATGAAGTTACACTGGTTTATGTGAATACTAAAGATTAGATTGCAGATATTTTCACTAAACCTTTGCCTAAATAATCATTTGAGTACTTGAGAGACAGATTAGGGGTTTCTACCCCTTCGACAGAGAATTGATTGATGTTATTTGGCATCAGTTTGGTATGCATTATCAAAGATATCATTCATTCTAGAATTGATATGGGGATGCTACTGCTCAGGGAGAGTAGTTAGCCTTGTGTTTCAGTGGTTTTTATTTTGCTTAGATATTTTTGTCAGATTTCTAGCATTGATGTCAAAGGGGGAGAGATATATGTGACAAACAGATGTTTATAGAGATATCATTCATAAGGAGAGTTTGGTCTTTGTTTCATAACTTCATTGCTATATCTCTGTGTGGGAGATTGTTGGCCATTTGGAGGAATTGATTATGTGTTGCATTGATGTTTTGTCATTGATGTCAACACTAGCTATTTTGATTGTTTACCAATATTCTTTTGGTCCTGGTAGGTTGTTTGGTTTTTGGTTGGTTCAGATCTAGTATGATCTGGTATGCTTTGGTATGTTTGGGTTATGGAATTGGCTTATTCATGCTACTCAGATTCATAATCAATCAGTTAGTTTTGATATGGTGATTGGATGCTATCTTGTTGACTAGTAAGATTGGTTTGTTGTTCCGGCGAGGGTTTCATCAATAGAGCTTTGTTGAAGATCTTTGATGCTATGCACAAGTGGTGTTGGTGCAACTTCTAGTGGAGATTCAGGATGTTGATGGCGATCATGTTTGAGACTTAGTTGATTGGAATTATTGCTTTAGCATGTATGGACCTATATTGGGTCCTGATATTGTCTACATTATGCACCGACTTAATGTAACATGTGGATTGAACCTATCGATGTGTTTTCGTGATGTCTTATGGGTTGGATATTATTTTTTTAGTCTTAGGCTGACATATTTTGTAATTTTGTAATTGATTTATTGTCTGGTGGCCGACCTTATTGTTTATGGTCAAGGGTTTGTATATATATGATGTAAGATCTCATTGTAGATCATATAGGAGTGGGATATAGATATGTAAGGAGCGAATAATGTAATAATCATTCAGACAAAGGATTTGGTCGATTATTGGTGATCGAGTTGGGTTTATGTAAGAGGATTTATTCCGCTGGTATTGAGCTTAACCGGAACTATATTCAGGCATAGGAGATGTTGCAGTTCATTCTTTCCTCTAAATTGAAGTCTGGATTTCTATGTAGTTAGTGAGACTCATTTTGTGATGAGCAATGTGATCTATGTTGTTGGCCTTCCTGCAAGTGCAAGCCCCTCAATTGTAATATGCATACTTACTGCAGAAGTATTATCTGACTATGGTAGGCTTCCCACCATGGTTTTTCTCTTTATCGGGTTTTCCACATATAAATCTTGGTGTCATGTGGATGGTATTTATTCTATGATTATTTTTTATGCTTAATTCGTTTATGTGCTATTTCAGTAATTGGTTTTTGCATTCTAGTATTAATATTTTGGGTTTCGTTATTAAAGTTTTAATTGATTCACCCCCCCCTCTCAGTTGTCTTCTAGTTATTTGAACTATCCAACAAGGATATGCTATAATGATAATATCTTCTCTTTCGGGTTACTTCATATCTTTCCAAGCTACAATGAAAAAAAGAGAAAGAATCACTAAGGAGATTGTAGAAAAGTATTAAAAAACTATCTGCTTCATGGTTGATAAAGATCAATGTCAAATGAAAGTTGTGGAGCCTAGGATAGTTTGGATCATGCCCATGGGGTATGAAGCTGACTCTATCACACTTGATGCATATTTTGAACACCTTTTGAGCCAACCGGTTGATCCTAAAGAAGGAAGATTTGGAACATTCAAGAAGAAAGACCTTGAATTGCATAAACAATTCACTACATCTGCTAGGAAAAAGAAAGTTACAAAGATGGTTGAGGAAGTGGCAGTGCAAATGGGATTCACCTAGGAGGAGGTGAAGAAGGCAAGAGAAAAACATGCTTAGAAGAAGGCCAAAGAGGAAACCAAGAAGTCCAAGGTTGACCTGGTTCCCTCCAAGGTTAAACCAGTAGAGACCAAGTCTGCCCCTACTCTGGTGGCACCATCTTCAGGACCTAGCCCCTCCAAAAAGGGAGTATTGAAGCAAAAGGAGAAGCCCAAAAAGACTTATGTTGATGTATCTCTGGTCACCTCTGAAGCTGAGTCTGAGGAGGAAATAGGAAAGGCTAAGAAGAAAGGTGAATTTATTAGAGTGATGAGGAAGCTGAAGACTAGTGGAGCCTAGCAAAGCAAGAAAACTAAATCTGATCCTACCCCTGCTAGAAGATCTCAGAAAGGTAGAAAGGTTAAAATTTAACTTGACAAAGATCTTGAATCGGGTAATTTGCAAGGTAAATACACAATTTTTCCTCCACTGTCAACAAACCAACTAATAGATGAAATAAATGTTGATGGGAACTTGAAAAACCTTGGAGCTTATTATGAGAATCTGAATGAGGTAGATCAGAGAAAGTTTGAAGAAGTTATAGTTTTATACTTGCATAAATTTAGCAAAACCTTGATTGAATTAGGGTGTAGTATCCCTAAGGATTTGTACAACATTATTGATGCAAGGAGGCTAACAACTAGCAAGATTGATAGAGAAATGAAAGAAACGGAAGTGATAAATATTTGCACCTATATCACCCATGATGAAGTCAAAAGACTTATTGAGGAAGCCAACAAGAAAGAGTTCAAAAGAAAAAACAAGGTAAACAGGTTGATGATTGGGAGAGTGGAAGAGGTGAGAAAGGAAACAAAAGATATATGGAGAAAAATAATTATAAATGATCCTTTGTACAAAGATGCATTTAAGTCTTTTCAGCTAGAAGAAAAGAAAGGTGTTTTCGATGATTAGAAGGGTGAAACTCAGATTGAGAGACATCTAGAAGATCAAGGCAACACAAATCTTAATGTTAAGGCCAGTGATAATCCTCCGGTAGTAGATAGTTCAGTAGCCCCTGAGGTCCAAAAGGAGGATATTGCACTAAGTGGGAACACTGGTGCACAAGATAAAGGGGATGGGGTAGAGAAAAAGGGAGTTGAGGGTGCAGAGGTAAAGGTTGAAGAGGTAGACAAGGGCAAAGGAGTTGTTGAATCAAAAATTAACACTCCTCTGGTCACAAGGACTACACCTCAAATCTCCATTAGTCTAGATGGTCCACTAAACACTGGACAGATCTCCCCTACTGAGAAGCTAATGCTCATAGCTACTGTTCAAGCCCAGGCTAGCTAGGATTTGGTAAAGTCTGAATCAAAAGATAAAAATCTCATTTTGATGTCAATTAATGTTTTGCAGAAGGTGGCTCTGAATGTACAATTAGATTCTAATTCTAGCCCCTTCAGTAAATTATTTCAATTGATTAATAGTGTAAATACCAGTTTTGATTCTTTAGAGAAGTCTGCTACTAAGAGACTTTTGGATAGATTTAAGAATGTAAGGATGCATACAATCCAGAAGTTGATTGAGGATGATAGGGTGAGAGTGAATAAAGGTCTACAGGTTATTTCAGAAACTCTGACAAAAGGTGATAAACTATGTAAGTCTTGTCTAATTTTGCCTAAATTCATTGTAGATATAGACAAGCAAATAAGTGTTTGTTAGGGAAAACATTCTAGTATTTCACAGCCCTTTGATCCCAATGTAGCTCCAACCAACAGTGTTGAAGGACAAATTTTGGCTCTAAATGATTGGAGCTCAAGTCTCAATGTGGACAAAGACACAATTTTGAGGAGAGTTGGTGAACTCCAAAACTTAATTGCCCCCTGCTTCGACACCATGCTAAGCAATAAAGTAGACTGCATAAATGTGATGGCTCAACCTGTGCCATTCAATATGAGGTAAGTAGAGATTCATACCACTATATTTAGTGCATTTATTACAGTTTTAGTTAACTTGAAAAATGGGTGGGACACTCACCTAGGATCTTTTAAGACCATTTTTCCTAACATCTTCAAGTATTTGTAAATTCTTCAGCAAGTATCTCTGTATATAAGTTTTGGACATCACCCATCTTTGGCATTGGTGTCAAAGGGGGAGAGAAACGGTGAAAAATGTATAGTATAGAAGAGTGGAATTCTTTGTTTGAGGGGGAGCCTTAGAAATTCTTTTGATTCGGTGTACAATGCTCAACACTTAACCATTTTTTATGAGTGTTGCCATCAATGCCAAAGGGGGAGATTGTTGGCAATTGACACTCATCGGTGACTTATGATGGTTGATTATTGGTTTAGGGTTGTCATTGATGGAAACTCTTCATGGATATTTGATCGGGTAGCCATAATTATTCTTAACCGAAAGCAGGTGTTAACCAGTAGCCAATTAACTGGTATTTGAAGATGAACAAAGCAATTTTGGTCTGGAAGGTTTCCGGCGATTGCAGTGCTATGAATAGTGTATGGATTGATTAAGCCAACATAGTAACATCATTTTATTGTTGTTTTGGTGATCTGCATTTATCCTTTGTGATCCGGTCAAGCTGACATGTGACTACACATTACATGAGTAAGCCAACATGGTAAATGATCTATTTTGTGATTGTGGATATATAAGACCGGTGCAGATGATCTTTTTAGAGGATGATATGATTGTATGCAAGATATTTGTGATCGAGAATCCATTTTGGAATAGTTTCATGTGAGAATTCTTGATCTTGTAGCTAACTAAGACAGTGAACATGGCAGAATAGAGCAGAATAATAGAGGTGATCCAGTTAGTATATTTGGCACTTAATCGGACCTCATGCAAGCCTTGTAGATGCTATTTTGGAGTTCATTTTTTTGTAATTCATTATTGTAATTAGTTAGTAAGGTAGTGAGCCTTCCAAGGTTGTATACCTTATTGTATTTGAGCAGTGATCTCCAGGCCGTGTTCCTGAATTCTTGTGCATTCCCATTTTGTAATATTGTTTTGCTACTGGCCATAGTGGAATAATATTGTGGGTTCAAATCCCACTGTAGTCTTTCCCATCTGGGTTTCCATGTAAAAATCTGTTGTTATGATTTTGTGGTTGATTGTGTTTTTGCATTTCAATTTCAAGTGTATGCTTCGAGTGGTTTAAAGTTAAGTTTGAAAATAAGAAAACTGGTAGATCACTGATTCACCCCCCCCCCCCTCTCCATGATCCTTGATTCCAATAGTGTTGAATCTATTCCCAGAAGTTTACCCTGATTTTTTGGGACCAAGTAGCACATATTCTCTCTAGTCCTCCTAATTTTCCATCTTTCAAACTCCACCTATTCATCATCATTAACTCTATCAGATTTATTGAGTACAACTATGAACTTGTTTCATGCACACTGAAAGAAAGGGAAATGTGCTATAAATAGGGGTTTTCCTTAGATCAAACCCAAATTTTGGAATTAACTATAAAATTGAAATGATGAATGTAATGAAAAGCTAAAGTAAAGTACTTTCCTTTTGAGGAAAAGACTGAATCTGAAACATAATGTTGAAAAGCCACAATGTTTACATTGATGAAGTTTTGTTTGTCTTCACACAAATAAATTAGGGTTTTAGGTAGGATGTCTTCATAAAACATAGATTGTGAATTCCATCTTCAATGCTTGATCTTGATTTCACTTTTTCTCCAATGGTTGATGAATGACTGATTGCTTGGTCACTTGAATTTGCTAGAGTGTATATTTTGATTTCAATTTGTTAGTTCTTAAAATAAGAGGGGTGGACCTCCTTTTATACTTAGAATCTACCTAAAAAATGAAATTTATCTTCTCGAGTAGGCTGACATGGGATCTAGGTTCCCACTCAAATTATGTGACTATTATGAGGCCCCAAGATGGGCCCTAGTTGAGAGGACCATGGTAATGGGAACCATGGTCCTAGAAATCAAGGCTCCGGGACTGGGGGAGACTATGCAAATAGTGAAAAATTAGGTTTGATGGGTGATGTGAGTAGAATCAATACTTCAATTAGGCTTTGAAAACCAAAGAACCAAAGTGAGGTTTAAGTGAGGATAAAATTGTAGGTGAGTGCAATTTAGGATGCTACAGATACATGGATTCCACAATATCTAACTCCTTTTTCTCAAGCCACATCCTCTTTACATGATGAAAAGGAAAGTTCACTTGACTATGGCCATCTTTAAAATCTTGTATAGCCAGGACATGTTTATGTAGTTGTTGCACCACAAGGGAATGGAGAGAGATCAAAATATTGGTTGGCATGATGTGTATGAAGAAAACATAAGCTAACTAAAGCAATGATACATGATGATGGTGTGTAGGGGAAAAAAAGCGAGACTAGGTCAATCATGCCCTAATCCTACCTTTTGACACACATTACGGAATACGAAAGAGCCTAGAGATATCGCACAATTGGCTACTTCTTTTGGTGAAAGAGAGAGCCACGGGATATCTATTAGGATTCCTATTCCCTTGTTGAAATTGTAAGATCCTAATCCCAAAATGCAAGTATGAACCAATAACAAGATTGCAGAATTGAGATTAAACAATGAACAACTATAAGTACAAGGATGAAATAAGAATGCAGATATGTACCCGGAGTCAAAATAGGACTGAAAATGTTCGGGACGGGGGCGTGGGTGCCACTGTCCTGAAAACTACACCGGAAACCACTGTTCTGCACTTTGAAACACTGTCGGGAAACTGTCTGCAAACTGTCTGTCCGGAGGACCAGGGCGCCCAGCGCCTCTGTCCCAGGGACCAGGGCGCCCAGCGCCCCTGTCCTGGCAGGACCAGGGTGCCCAGCGCCCCTGTCCCAGTCTCCTGCTCTGCAACTTCACACAAAGTGCTGTTCCAACCTTCTCTCTTTGGATCTGTATCCCGCGGCATCGTCCGAATCTCGAAACCTGCAATAATATCTGAAAAGGGGGAGGGGCGGCTATATAGGGTTTTGCCTTAGTCAAACCCCCGCTTCAGTGATTTCCACCTCCACGAATAGCCAAGTTGTTTTGTAAAATGTATTGTGTGTGCAGACCTAGTGTATGTGCAAGGTCCAAAATGCAAGAAAGCAAACTAGAGCAACCTAGAAAGTAAACCCTAATTGCTTGCAAATGATAATGTAGATGCTCTAAATCAAGATGCGGAGTGATCTAAAGCATGAATAAATGATGTATTGAAGCTTATGTAAAGACATGAAAACAACATGAAATCATACCCAACCCTCAAGGGAGGAGTACAAGCCAATCTCCTATTGTTCTTCAATGTCTTCCAAGCCCTAAGTGGATGAATGAATTTGATAGATGCTTAATAGAAAGATGTTGTAAGATGTTGAAGTCTTCAAAGATCTGCTCTTTCGCTGCATATGAAGTTCCTGGAAACAAAAATCCGATCCCTTCAAATGAGGAAAGAGAGCTTTTATGTATGAAACCCTAGGTCATAAATTCGTATTTTGGCAGACCTAGAGATTGAATATCCCGCCAATTTCTTGGGGTTAAGCTTTATTTTATGATTGGATCACGCTCCTAAAATTTCAAGAAAAATGTCCAGGACCATGTGCACCGGGCGCCATGGTCTTGACAACTTTTCACCAAATTTTCAGGGCCGTCGGATATGATGATTTTAGAGAGAATCCCGAAGTTACAGGTGATTTCGAGATGTTTTGACCCCGAAACCAAGCCCCCAAGTTTGAAATAGGACTTAATTAGGGTTTTTGATTAAGTGATGTATTGGAGGAATAAAATGCAAAGGGTGCGCTTTAGTGAAAGGGCCCAACTTTGTGATGTAGAGAATGATGAAATAGGACCTTAGACCTAATTAATTTGATTAATTAAGTGCTTAAGGAGAAATGCAATGCAGAAGGCAAAATGCACTAAGGCAGGTGCTAAACTAGGTGTGAAATTGTACCACCTTAGCAAGTGCGTACAATTTACGATGCTACATTTAGCCCCCACTTTAGCGGTCATATGAGTACTACATGCATATGCAAGCTAAAGTACATAAAAGTAAACATTATTTGAAAAAGGATATATCCATAAGTTGTCGGACGAAGCCCCCAGCGGTATCTGCAGTACACAGTTAGGAACCGCACCCTACAAAACACACGTTAGATCACAAAATCACCTAATGCTTACTAGGGAAAGTGATGAAATCTGTGAGTAGCTATATGCCCCCCCCCTGTTTCGACTTTCTTATTAGGGAGGTGAAACAAGGTAGCATGTTTACTTGCGACAAATTGTGTAATAGAGTATTGATGAGGGGTGTTCACTAAATAGGCTTCATCAGAGCACTTTTTGGAACATCTCGAGAGTAGGGGAAGGAAAATACGATTCCAACGCAACAAACGGTTCGAAAATCGCATCTCCCAAACTCAAGTTATGATAAAATGAATGACAGAGGAGAATTAGGGTTTCAAAAAGTAAGAATAAGCAAACGAGAGTATATACCTCGAAAGTGACACTTGTATTCGTCACTTTGTCGATTTCAGAATACTATTCAGTGCAGTGGAGCCCATATAGCCATCATCATGCCTTCACGATGACCGGAGCATCCCACGAGGATCGAGATCCTGCGTCGGGCCGTGATCGACGACGAGCCACTGGACGAGGTGAGTTGACTGAACGTTTGACTTTTGATTTTTCGCATGTTTGACTTTTCCGTGATCGTATGCGGGCCTCGAAGGCTGACCGGGGCCCACCTAGGGCGCCATGGTCCCTGAGGGGCGCCCTGGTCCCCCCAGGGCGCCATGGTCCCTGACAAGGGTGCCATGGTCCCTGACAGGGCGCCATGGTCCTTGACAGGGCGCCATGATCCCCAATCAGGGACTGGCGAGAGGTTCCGGGGCTAGCATACGATGTGCGAAGGTTTGCATTTGTGATTTTGATGATTGAGTACTGATTACGGTCATGTTTTTGTGTTGCAGGGTCTCCCGTACATGAGAGAGCACACAGCGGGACATATTCTTCGCACTTTGCGAGATCAGATTCCACGGCTGACTCAGTCAGAGAGAGACACACTATCAATTGTAGGATTGTGGTACGTGATTCTGATGCCAGCCATTCGATTTCATCCTGCGATGCTGATGGCCTTGATGGAGCGATGGGATCCTGACACATGCACCTTTCACCTTCCAGTAGGAGAGCTGACGGTCACACTCGAGGATGTGTACCGTATACTTTGTCTTCCTATCAGAGGAGCGACAGTTACATACGCGACTGATCGGTCAGCGGAGGATCATCAGAGAGAGCAGGTGTATTGCATAGGGAGAGTCATGCCGAGTGAGATGAGAGGTCGCATCATGGTCAGCTGGCTCTTACATCCTATAGGGGAGGTACCACTTCTGAGACGCCTTATGATAGCCATCATAGCACTAGCCATCTGCCCTAATGGGCGAGGGACACACATGCATGGGGGCCTCACATGGTGTATCAGAGTGATGGAGAGACACAGGAGAGTTTATGCATGGGGTCGGAGTATGCTTGCACATCTCTATCATGACCTTGAGGAGTATGTATTCGGACAGGGTTGCAGTTTGATGACATGCACACTTCTGCAGGTGTGGATTTTAGAGCACTTCACATGCACCAGGCCCGTCGGCTTCCCACTGAGTACAGCAAGCGAGCAACCTAGGGTGTTCTCTTATCCACTTACCAGCGAGTGGAGATTTGGAGATTTATTATATTGGAGAGTGATTATTGACAGACTGACAGCCGAGGTGATAGTGTGGAGACCTTACCTACTGATGCACAGATGGGATGGTATGGAGAGATAGTTAGCATGCCTACAGAGGAACCGCCTACTGCGAGGACGATATGCACACATCATAGTCCCTTTCTACCTTGACCGAGTACGGAGGTAGTTCGGACTAGAGCAGTGTGTTCCAGTCGATGTGCCCATCTATACTCGACACTCACGGGTCCTTCCTAGACCTGGAGCAGTAGCGAGACCGACGGTAGATGATATTGAGATGACAGAATTAGAGGGATCTGATCAGGATGTAGTCACTGACTATTCTGTAGAGCCTGGAGCACAGCGTAGATATGTTTCATGGTTCATGAGATCATATCCAGGTCCTATCTTTCCACCAGATCATCCGACAAGCTATTCAGGCCCATGGAGACATGGAGACTGAGACGAGGACGAGGGATCCAGGTCAGAGGAGCTAGAGGAGGGAGAGGATCATGAGGAGGCAGGAGATCCTGATCCACCTACAGGCGATCAGCCCAGTGACGAGGAGGAGGAGGATGAGGATGCAGATAGAGAGGAGGACGAGGAGGATGCAGGTGATGATGCGGATGAGGATGAGGATGACGATGAGGAGGAGGATAGAGATGATGAGGAGGAGTCAGATGTAGCTCCCCACCATTCAGGAGATGATACCATAGCTCTGGATCCACCTCCTATTCTCCAACAGGGGGAACAGGAGGCGATACGGAGACCTGTCACCAGTACCATCCAGCCTACACCCATCGTGGATAGAGTATACGAGCAAGGGGAGCCTAGCGGTTCTCTGTCACAGATACTACCATATCATGATCCCTACTGGCGCGAGGGAGATCCAGGTATAGTAGGTTTATATTGATTGATTAATGTTTTGATGATATAGAATGGTACTAACAAAAATCTGTTCTACTGCCACAGCTAATGTGCAGGAATGGCGTTCATTGATTCAGCAGGCAATGACAGACATTTCCATGATAGCACAGATCCCCAGTTCCTCACAGATTGCCTATAGGCCTCAGGGGAACGCGGGTCGGCATTAGGATTTGTTTTTCCCATTCCGAGTACAGGTAGATATATGGAGGGAGAGAGAGAGAGTCCTATCAGAGGACCTCCAGCAGGCGTGGCAGAGAGAGAGAGTCCTATCAGAGGACCTCCAGCAAGCACGACGAGATCTAGCAGCGGCTCAGACCGAGGCTACCACCTATCGTGCGATCCTTATGGATAGGGATCGTAGGAGTTCCTCTCAGAGTCACTCACGATCTGTATCGCGCTACACACCCATGGGTCCACCTTCACGGCCAGACCAGGAGGGAGCATCCAGTCGACACTCTCCAGCCACTAGCCCTAGGGATAGGAGATGATTTTATGATGTACAGTGACCTAGATTTTTATACGATCCACACATATATATGTATATATACATGCTTCTCTTTGTCTCAAATGTGTTATCTTTAATGCTTAAAACAACGTATATTTTGTTTTGATTAAATCTAATACATTTGGTAAATGTACATGTATGTTCAGAATTTAATTTCCATGTGATTGATTTCTCAATGCTCCATGATTAAATTGATACATGTGTGACTTAATTAAAATATTTAATCAAGTGCTACATTGATGATAAGGAAGAAATATGCATTAAGTCTAAGAATCATATAACTAATGTGATTTAATTTTGAACTTAAACACAACATGATACGATCCTACTTAATACATAAAGACATTGTATAATATGCTAGCATAATGAGAAATGTAAACCTTTTACAATTTACATTAATGAATTCAAGACAAACTAAAAAGTAAGGAGACACGCTTGTCAGGAACGAAGCAATATAGATTAAACGACATAACATTTAATTCTATTTTGCTTTAATTAAGAAATACTAACATATTATCCAATGTTGAAGAATTTGAAAAGAAGATAGATAAGAAATGAAGAATTAAGCATAATATCTATGCAAGTGCATAGCATTGATAGGTTCTTTAAGAGGCGTACCGTCTACATCCGTTATTTTGTAAGCACCTGATCCATAATCCTCAATAACGATATATGGTCCAAGCCAATTAGGACTAAATTTTCCCTTTTCAGTAGGCAAGGCATTCACATTGCGTTGGTTCTCATAAAGGACTAAGTCACCTACTGAGAAGGAACGTTGAATAACCTTATCATTATAGCTTCGTTGTAGAGTTTTGTGATACGCTTGAATATGCTCAAGAGCGTTTATGCGTTGTTCATCAAGCATCTCAAGCTGTTGAAGTCGTTGTTCCCTATAAGAGTCATCATCTACTATACCTTTGAGAGAAACCCTAAGTGATGGAATTTCTAACTCTAAGGGCATAATAGCATCAGCACCATAAACAAGATTATAAGTAGTTCCCGTAGCAATTCGTACACTCGTTCGGTAAGCCCAAAGAGCATAGATTAGCTAGTTACTCCAATCCTTACCATGCTTATTTACGGTTTTACGAAGAATTTGTTCAATTATCTTATTGGATGATTCGGCTTGGCCATTTGATTGAGGATAATATGGTGTAGAAAATCGATGTTTGATATGATACTTCTCGAGGAATTTCTTCACATCCTTGTTTTTAAACGATGTCCCATTATCTGAGATAATAGTGGAAGGTATCCCAAATCGAGAAATGATGTTTTCCAAGAGAAATTGACAAATCACTTCAGCAGTAGTAGAGCGAAGAGGAATAGCTTCTACCCACTTCGTAAAGTAATATGTTGCAGTTATAATGAAGGTGTGTCCTTGAGATGAAGGAGGAGAAATTTTTCCAATAAGATCCAAACCCCATGCGGAGAAAGGCCAAGAAGCTACTTGAGAACGAAGTTCTTGGGCAGGAGCATGAATCAGATTATTGTGTTGTTGACACTGATGACATTTCTTAACAAATGAAAAGGAATCCTTCTGCATAGTTTGCCAATAGTATCCCATACGAAGCAACCTATGAACCAGGGATTTGCCCCCAAAATGCCCCCCACAGGCACCTGAATGTGCCTCTTCAAGAGCAACGGGGATTTCTGACTTGTTAAGACAACGAAGGAGAAGACCATCATAACCCCTTCGATAAAGGACATTAGAAAGGATGATATATCTAGTAGACAGCTTGCGGATTCTAGCCCTAGTGTTCCTATTAGCGGAATCAGGAAAGGTACCATCGGTCAAATATCTTACGATATGTGAGAACCATTCATCTGAGTCTACAAAGTCACAACATGTTATCAAGCTAGAATCATCTTCAATAGCCGGAGAAATAAGATTGTGAATAACGAAATTAAGATCGACCATAGGGTCCTCTAAAGATACTAGAGAAGCCACACATGCCATTGCATCCGCATGTCGATTATCTTTTCGAGGAACGGGTTCCATGGTATAAGAATCAAAATTTTGTAATAAAGAGATAGCAAGATCTTTATATTGTGATAATTTGTCTTGTTTTGCTTGATATATTCCTGTTACTTGTCTTATAATCAATTGTGAATCTCCATAGATATGTATGTGTTTTATATTCAGAGCTAAGGCTTCTTTTATTCCCGCTATAAGAGCCTCATACTCAGCAATGTTATTGGTACACAGGAAATTTAGACGATCCCGTACGACACTTAGAGCCATCAAAGTATAACTCCCAAGTTTCATCTTTCTCTATAGAAAGAATGAAGTCATCAGGAAAAGACTCAGGGTTAGGGAAGGAGAAAGGTGAAGGGGCCTCAACTAAGTGATCGGTCAACGCTTGCCCTTTAATTTCTCTTTGTGAAACAAATTTAAGGTCAAATTCAATTAACATCATAACCCACTTAGCTAGACATCCTGATAAATCAGTTTTAGAGAAAAGATGCTTCAAAGGATCAAACTTAACCATGACATGGACTTCTGAATTTAAAAGACAATGTCTCAATTTTTGAGTCGCAAACACCACGGCCAAGCATTGTCTCTCTATCGTAGAATATCGGGTCTCATAATCGAGTAAGGTACGACTTATGTAATAAACCGGACATTCCTTACCATCTTTATCATGTTGTGCCAACAATGCTGCGAGAGCATGAGAGGAAGCAGCTGTATACAAAAGGAAGGGTTTAGAAGGTTCGGCAGGTTGAAGAATAGGAGGACTAGCCAAATACACTTTTAAATCTTCAAATGCTTGTTGACAGTCTTCATTCCATTGAAAAGTGATATCCTTTTTAAGAAGTTGAGTAAAAGGAAAGGTACGGTCCGCAAGTTGAGACACGAACCTACGAATAGCTTGAATCTTTCCTTGTAAGCTTTTAAGTTGAGACACATTTCGAGGAGGTGGCATGTTAACAATAGCATCTATTTTCTTAGTGTCCACCTCAATCCCACGATGCGAAACTATGAATCCTAATAGTTTTCCACTATCCACACTAAAAACACATTTTCGGGGATTCAAGCGCATGTGATATTTATGAATTCTTTCAAAAATTTGGCAGAGGATTTTAACATGATCCATGCGAAGAAAGGATTTAGCTAAAATATCATCAACATAATCCTCTAAAATCTTATGCATATAATCATGAAAGATAAGGGTCATCGCTCGTTGATAAGTTGCACCGGCATTTTTAAGTCCAAAAGGCATCATTATCCAACAAAACATACCCCCAGGAGTGGTGAAAGTGGTTTTGAATTGATCTTGAGGGTTTATGAAGATTTGATTATAGCCTGAAAAACCATCCATGAAGGATAACAAGGCATGTCCTGCTGTAGAATCAACTATCATGTCAATGTTTGGAAGAGGGAAATCATCTTTTAAAGAAGCCTTATTTAGATCCCGAAAGTCAGTACACATCCTTATTTTGTTATCTGGTTTAGCCACAGTGACAATATTTGAAATCCATGGGGAATAGTCAATAGGGCGGATAAATCCAACCTCCAATAATTTTTCAATCTCAGCCTTAACAAGCAGAGCCACCTTAGGATTCATTTTTTGAATCTTTTGTTTCACGGGCTTAGCATCAGGAACTAAGACAATATTATGAGTAACAATCTTAGGATCTATACCAGGCATGTCAGAATATGTCCAAGCAAAGATCTCAGGGAATTCATGCAATAGTTCTTCATATTGTTTCTGTTCCTCTTCATCCAAACATTTTCCAATTTTAATAACTTTCTCTTTGTTGCAAGGATCCATCTTAACATCAAGGGTATCACTTATGAGAAGATTACTTTGTTGAGGAGTATCCTTTAACTGAGGGAATTCTTTCACAATCTTATCATTATCAATCTCTTTTCCAAAATAGGCTTCAGTGTTCAAACAATAAGGGAGTCCCCTATTGTGATGATAACGAGGAAGAGTGTCATAGGCTCCCAAGAACTCAGCTAAAGCATCGCCGATAGGGAAGATATCCAAAGCACAATCACTTGAAGGATCCCCATCAATATACTCAGGGTGCTACATTGATAGAGATGTAGAAATAGCATTAACACTAATGCATGGTCTTTTAGAAGCTTTAGTACGTCTGCAAGGATTATAGCCAAGTCCAAAGGCATAATTGTGAAAATTAGTCTCTAGAGGAACTCTTATCCATTGTTCATGAGACCACAACCTTTTCCATGATACCCATGCTTAGCAAAAATGTGAAAACCACGACCATAACGATCAGCCATTTCAGGAAGAGAAGGTGGTTTTTCATAAGACAAAGAATCAAACTCTTCATAATTATAGATGTGAGGAGAAGAAGTTTGAGAAGCGGCCACAAAATTATTACTCATAGATTCAGGTAAGGTTGATTGATTTTTAGCTTCTTCTTTCTTTTCAACTTTTTGATTTTCAGCTTCTTCCTTCTTTTCAACTTTAATTTCTCTAGAAGGAACCTTATATTCACCTACAAAGGTAGGGTTAAAATCAAGAGATCCCCAATCATCCTCTGCGAGAACCTTCTCAGGATCAAAATCCTTTTTATGTGTAGTTTCAAGTCGAGAAGGATCCTCTTCAGGAGCTCCAGATTCATCCAAAGAATTTTGATCATCGGAGAGTGAAGACTCATCGATAGGTTTCTTGTTTAAGGAGTCATCACTAGACGAGGATGGCTTAGAAGAACTCCCTTTGGAAGTAGATGTTTGTAGACAAGCTTGAAAATTAGTATCACCCATCAAAGTGTATGTCTTATTGTTATAAACGAATTTAACTTGTCTATGCAATGTAGAGGGGACAGCTTGCATGCTGTGAATCCAAGGCCTCCCTAATAACAAGTTGTATGTTAAATTTCCCAGCATAACATGGATAGGAGTAGGCAAAGTAACAGGTCCCACTGTGAGAGGTAAGGTGATGATACCTAATGAAGTCTTAGCCACATTGTCAAAGCCACGAATGGGACGAGAGTCAGGCTCAATAAGAGATGTATCCACATTCATCTTATGCAATAAATTAATGCTACACACATTAAGGCCAGAGCCATTATCTACTAGTGTTCATCTTATAGCAGTGTCTTTCATGGCAACCACAATCATCAAGGGATCATATTGTTGTTGAATTTCACTAGTAGGCAACTCATCTTGGGTAAACACAATTTGAGCTTTAGGATTCATCACAGAGTTAACAAAAGATGCTATATTACTAGATGTATTCGGTGGAGGAACATTCAAATCTTTCAAGGCATCTTGTAACATTCCATGATGAGCGGAAGAAGTTTGAATCAAATCCCAAAGGGATATCTTAGCAGGGGTAGCTTTAAGTTGTTCTATGAGATCATATTCCTTACCCATAACTTGTGAAATACGGGGAGCTTGAGGAAGAATTGGTTGAGGATTAGGAAGAGAGACTAGAATAACAGGAGGAGGATTAGGTTGCCTATTATTTCTGGTATGATAGGTATGGGCAACCGCATGATAACTCTCTCTAGTTATTTGCTTAGCATAATTGTAAGGACTTATAGGTTTTCTTCCTTGTACCATGATGATTGGTTTATTCGGGGTGTGAAAGGAATCATGATCATACCTTCCTTGAATAGTAAGGAGAGGTAATTTAGGAATTTGAAAGGTAGGAGAAGGATAAGCACCTTGGACTTCAAAAAGAGGCTTGTTATGTTCATTCAAGTTTATCATGTTAACCAATTTAGAGGCCTTGTTCTTGTTTAAAGATTTCGATAAAGCCACAAAGTCATCAAGAGCATCATCCAACAAAGCATGATCATATCGGTTAAAAGGTTTGTCTTTTGATTCAAAAGGGGACATCTCCTCATAGAGGGGATTATTGAAAACAACCATGTTACTAGATTCAGGGGAAGAGTGGATAGGAATGTATCCTTGAGAGGAATCATTCGACTTATCTTTCTCATCACACCTAAATGGCATAGTAACAAGGTTTATGAGTTTTTGGTAAAATGAAGGTTTAGCATCCTTAGGGTTTAAAAACTCATCTAAAGCTTCATCTAATTCATCTTGGCTATACTCATAATAATCATCAAAAGCATGAACATTTTGCAAATAAAAATCTGACATTTTGAAAAGATTGCATAAAATTTAAACACACAATGCAAAGAAACACACTCTTTTTTTTTTCTTTTTCTCTTTTAATGAAAATGAAATGAAAACACACTAAATCTAGATCTAGATATAATAAATGCAATGCAAGAGGAAGCAATGATAGATTCACATCGGGTTCACCAAAATGTGTAGGGGAAAAAAAAGTGAGACTAGGTCAATCATGCCCTAATCCTACCTTTTGACACACATTACAGAATACGAAAGAGCCTAGAGATATCGTACAATTGGCTACTTCTTTTGGTGAAAGAGAGAGCCACGGGATATCTATTAGGATTCCTATTCCCTTGTTGAAATTGTAAGATCCTAATCCCAAAATGCAAGTATGAACCAATAACAAGATTGCAGAATTGAGATTAAACAATGAACAACTGTAAGTACAAGGATGAAATAAGAATGAAGATATGTACCCGGAGTCAAAATAGGACTGAAAATGTTCGGGACGGGGGCGCGGGCGCCACTGTCCTGAAAACTGCACCGGAAACCACTGTTCTGCACTTTGAAACACTGTCGGGAAATTGTCTGCAAACTATCTGTCCGGAGGACCAGGGTGCCCAGCGCCTCTGTCCCAGGGACTAGGGCACCCAACGCCCCTGTCCCAATCTCCTGCTCTGCAACTTCACACAGAGTGCTGTTCCAACCTTCTCTCTCCAGATCTGTATCCCGCGGCGTCGTCCGAATCTTGAAACCTACAATAATATCTGAAAAGGGGGAGGGGTGGCTATATAGGGTTTTGCCTTAGTCAAACCCCTACTTCGGTGATTTCCACCTCCATGAATAGCCAAGTTGTTTTGTAAAATGTATTGTGTGTGCAGACCTAGTGTGTGTGCAAGGTCCAAAATGCAAGAAAGCAAACTAGAGCAACCTAGAAAGTAAACCCTAATTGCTTGCAAATGATAATGTAGATGCTCTAAATCAAGATGTGGAGTGATCTAAAGCATGAATAAATGATGTATTGAAGCTTATGTAAAGACATGAAAACAACATGAAATCATACCCAACCCTCAAGGGAGGAGTACAAGCCAATCTTCAATCGGTAATCTCCTATTGTTCTTCAATGTCTTCCAAGCCCTAAGTGGATGAATGAATTTGATAGATGCTTGATAGAAAGATGTTGTAAGATGTTGAAGTCTTCAAAGATCTGCTCTTTCGCTGCATATGAAGTTCCTAGAAACAAAAATCCGATCCCTTCAAATGAGGAAAGAGAGCTTTTATGTATGAAACCCTAGGTCATAAATTCGTATTTTGGCCGACCTAGAGATTGAATATCCTGCCAATTTCTTGGGGTTAAGCTTTATTTTATGATTGGATCGCGCTCCTAAAATTTCGGGAAAAATGTCCGGGACCATGTGCACCGAGCGCTACGGTCCCGACAACTTTTCACCAAATTTTCAGGGCCATCGGATATGATGATTTTAGAGAGAATCCCAAAGTTACAGGTGATTTCAAGATGTTTTGACCCCGAAACCAAGCCCCCAAGTTTGAAATAGGACTTAATTAGGGTTTTTGATTAAGTGATGTATTGGAGGAATAAAATGCGAAGGGCATGCTTTAGTGAAAGGGCCCAACTTTGTGATGTAGAGAATGATGAAATAGGACCTTAGACCTAATTAATTTGATTAATTAAGTGCTTAAGGAGAAATGCAATGCAGAATGCAAAATGCACTAAGGCGGGTGCTAAACTAGGTGTGAAATTGTACCACCTTAGCAAGTGCGTACAATTTATGACGCTACAGATGGATCCATGTATCTTATAGGTTCTGGCATTGTTGTTGGAACATGGTTGCAAATGTATATGATTAGGAAGAATGATATACTTGCATTTGAAGACTACGAGAGACACAAAACCATTCTCATGTATTCACACCTTGTTATATCAACAAATGTTAAGTTATTGAAGCATCATGCCAAACCAAGAATAAAAGAACTATAAATAATTAGTAGTGTTGATCATGAAGCTATACTTTATATGCTAAGAGAAAGAAATGACCCTTTAGGAAAACTTGGGTAGCATATGTATCTCTTACCATATGGTATTGTTGGCAAAAACAGGGGGTGAATCAGTTTTCACTAAATTAAACCAATCAAGCACAATCTCATATTTCAACCAACTGGAGCAAGAATAAGGATAAAGACAATAAAATCAACACACATAACACCAAGATTTTGGATGTAGAAAAATCAGTTAAGGGAAAAACCATGATGGGAACCTACCCACAATAAGATGATACTCTGCAGTAGTATGTGTAAATATTACAATGGGGAATGCAGATGCATTCAGGCATGCTGCCTAGAGCTCACTGCTCAAAACGAGATGACCCAGAAGGCTCCAACCCTTGGGGAAGGTTCACTACCTTACAATAAGATTCAGACTATAATCTAGATTTCATGAACTACAAATATAGCATCTGTTAATGCCTGATGACAGTAATGGTTACGCACACTTGTCTGCCTTATAACAATCTCTACTCAATACTCCATACCAAAAGATATTTTTTCTTATGCACACATAAACCACTCTCTGATAAAGTAGACACCACACCAATACCCAAATTACATGAATCTAACACCTATTTATACAATTCATCAACCTTGACTACAAGGTCGGCCAAACCCTCAAACCTCAATTACAAAATTATATCACACGATACATATATAAACCACCAGACCAATACAATGATATAGATGACATCTCATGGACTTAAATCAAATCTCCAAACATGCATCACCACCGAAAATCTCACCAAGATCAACTGCAACACGTTACTCCACCAAGAATACCGAATAACATGAAGAATATCACCGAATCAACAAAATCACCAAGAATGCACACAATGATCAATGTGGACCATCAAAACAAATAGGACACAATCAAGAAACACCAAAAATCATGATAGAACCATCTGCAATAGCTGCACCAACACCACTTATTCAAATCTTCATCGATCAACATGCTAACTCTTAGGAATGCCAATCAACAACAATTCAGGCTCGAAAGATAACTTGTAGAGACCAAATCATGAACCATCTAAAATGAAGATACATATGAACATCCAAAACATTCTCCCAAATCTGCAACCAAACATATAATCATACTGGAGCTTAGCAGATCAAATACCAAACTCTGCCAACCATTCAACATAAAGACTAAACTGCAAACCAGATCAAATAATATGATCAAGCAAAATTTTGGATCACTAAAACCCATAAGGAATGAAGTATTCTAGCATTCAAAATAAACCAACCAAATAAACTCAATGCAATCACTTGACCACCAAATAGCTTTCTGCAACACCATAATACAAGAGTATGTTGACATCAATGACAACAACATATCATAGCAGCAACAATATCCAAAAATCTCCTCCTTTGGAATTGATGGAAACATATGAATGTGAAAAATAATCAATGCAAAGGAAATAGATCAAGACCAATAATTAGCAAAAAACTCCCCCTAAGATCATGCACAACAAAGCTTCAAAAATAAAGCATTTTTTCACATGCCTCTCTCCACCTTTGACAACAATGCCAAAGACATAATACAAATTATACTCTCTCCCCCTATATAGGATAGACTCACAATTGAACATTTGAACCACACATTAAATACTCTAACTGAGTAGCAACACTAGCTCATCAACCTGGATAAAAAAGATAAGGCTCTAAAATCCACCAGTTTGATGCAAATTTATGCATCTAGTTCTCATTGGGAGGGGAAGAGACCCCTAACTTGTCTCTTAAATAGAAAAATGTATCTGCAATTTGATCCTTTGTAGATACATATTCCAATTTGACTTCTTCATCACTAACTTTTTCCATCAAAAAATGATACTTTATGGACACATGCTTTGTTTTAGAATACAACACTAGATTCTTTGAAATATTGATAACACTTGAATTGTCACAATATATAATAGTAGGATCATCATAAATTAATTTGATATCCTTCAACATCTGCTTCATCCAAACTAATTGAGTATAGTTGC
Organism: Cryptomeria japonica; assembly: GCF_030272615.1. NCBI lineage: Eukaryota > Viridiplantae > Streptophyta > Pinopsida > Cupressales > Cupressaceae > Cryptomeria > Cryptomeria japonica. The sequence goes on along the minus strand of NC_081412.1, from coordinate 437,316,388 downwards.
TAGCAGCAACAATGTATTCAGCTTTAGTAGTAGATAAAGATACATCATCTTGTTTCTTACTAGACCAAGAAATCAACTTCTTTCGAGCAAAAAGAATGCTCCACTGGTAGTGCTCTTCTGATCATCAACATCACCTACCCAATCAACATCGGTATAGGCAAATAGCAGGAAGCCATCATTCTTTGGATACCACAAGCCATAGTCAATAGTCCCCTTCAAATATCTGAAAATCCTACAACAATAACATGAGTCTCTTTAGGATCTTCTTGAAATCTAGCACAAAGACAAATAGCATGCATAATATCTAGTCTGGTTTGAGTTAAGTACAATAATCCACCAACCATATATCTATACAACGTTTGATTAACTTTATGAGATTTGTCATTCTTAGATAATTTGCATCTAGTCACCATAGGAGTTCCAACAGGTTGAGAATCACCATGGTGTCCTTAGGGGTCATAGGACATCATATGACCCCTTAGGACACCATATAGTGTCTTTAGGGGTCATATTGTGTCCTAAGGGGTCATATGGGTTTCTATGACCCCTTAGGATGCCATATGACTCATTAGGACACCATATGGTGTTGTTAGGGGCCATATTGTGTCCTAAGGGCTCATATGGTGTTTTATGACCCCTTAGGACACCATATCACCCCTTAGGACAACACATGGTGTTCTTAGGTGCCATATGGTCTTCTAAGGGGTCATATGGTGTCCTTTGACCCCTTAGGACACCATATGACCCCTTATACACCATATGACCCCTTAGGTGTTGTTATGGGTCATATTGTGTCATAACAGGTCATATAGTGTCTTATGAGCCCTTAGCAAACCATATGACCCTTTAGGACATCATATGGTGTCGTTAGGGGTCATATCATGTCCTAAGTGGTCATATGGTGTCCTATGACCCCTTAGGACACCATAAGACCCCTTAGTCCACACCTATGGTGTTGTTATGGGTCATATGGTGTTCTATGACCCCTTAAGACACCATATGACTCATTTGGCATCATTAGCGGTCATACTATGTCTTAAGAGGTTATATGGTGTCTTATGACCCCTTAGGACACCATACGGTTTTGTTAGTGGTTGTATGGTGTCCTATAAGGTCATATGGTGTCTTATGACCCTTTAGGACACCATATGACCTCTTAGGTGTCGTTACCTCTTAGGTGTCGTTAGGGGTCATATTGTGTCTTAATAGGTCATATAGAGTCCCGTGACCCCTTAGCACACCATATGGTGTTGATAAGGGTTCATATGGTGTGATCGGGGATCATATGGTGTCCTAAGGGGTCATAGGACATCATATGACCCCTTAGGACACCATATGACCCCTTATATGTCGTTAGTGGTCATATTGTATCCTAAGGGTTCATGTGTTGTCCCGTGACCCCTTAGGACACCATATGTCCCATTAAGACACCATATGGTATTTTTATGGGTCGTATGGTATCCTAAGGGATCATATGGTGTCCTTTGACCCCTTATGACATCATATGACCCCTTAGGACACCATATTGTATTTTTAGGGGTCATATGGTGTCTTGAGGGGTCATATAGTGTCTTAGGACACCATATGACCCTTTAGGACACCATATCATGTCGTTATGGATACTCTGATTTTTTGAAATTTCATTGCCACTTAAGGGTTTGTTTTGGCCCACAATGATCCTGCAGATACCCATATATATATACATACATATATACATACATATATACATATACATATAGATATATATACATATATATATATATATAGATATATATATGTGTGTGTATATATATATAGATATGTATATATATACATATACATATATATATACACATATAGATGTATACATATATACACATAAACATATACATATATATATATATACACATATATAGATGTATACATATATACACATATACATATACATATGTATATGTATATATATGTATATATGTATATATACATATATATGTATATATACGTATATATGTATATATATATATATATATGAGTATATATGTATATATGTATGTATATTTATGTACACTTCATTGTTTATCTCCTAGCATAGTTCATCATTACATTCAATTGTTCACATCTTATCTTCATATACAAGAGGAATAGAAACCCTGAGAGATAATCCCTGGATATCTCTTTCTCACAAGAAGTAGCCAAAGTGAGCTATCTCCCTAGGCTCTTTCATATTCCCAATGTGTTGGCATTCTCCCTTAAGGAATTTAAATACCCTTATTTGCATATTGTAGCTTCCAATATTGTCACCTTTTAGAAACACCAAATATTGACTCAATATCATTACCAAACATTAAAACAACATCTAAACACTTATTTTTAGACCATACACATTAGAAAACAAATAGATAGATTATATGAAACAAAAATGTATATATACATATATATGTATATATATATGTACGTATGTATGTATGTATACATACATACATACATACATACATACATATATATATGTATATATATGTATGTATATATATGTATATATGACTAGTACAATTGGGCCTAATTTAAATGGTCAATTGTCAGTAGTCCAATGACACCACATCGAACTTCCGACAAATTTAATCATTGAAAACTTGTCATCGGTCTTCTGATGATGCCATTGGCATTGGAATTCCGACAATGTTATGATCTTATCCAACGGTGGCTATATTTGCTCCCCCAGCCAAAAAATTACACAGATTACCATCGGAATACCGATGGATGCTATGTTTGCTCCTCGACGACTATCCGACAAAGAAGTGATGTCGGATATACAACATCCTTGTTAGATGTTTCTTTATTTGTCATCAAAATTCCGATGATATCAGACAATGTGGGTCAGACGGCTTTGTCGTCAGTGATGAAAGCATTGAACTAGTTCTACTTTTAAAAAATAAATGAAACATTTTTAATTTATTTGATTCAGTGTTATTTGAATTTTTTTTATCAATGATGTTTCCTTTCTCCAAGAATTTTATCTAGGATCTTTCCGTCAGATAATATTTAACATCCAATGACTAAATATTTTCTTTACAAATGCTTATTTTATTTAATTATCATCCTAAGTGTGAATTATAATTTATATCTGTGCGGAAGCAGAAGATACAAGCTGAAGACTCATGCGCAAGTAAATTTCATAAAAGAAAGCAAGCAAGCATTATCTTGAATGACATGGAAACAAGCTCATCAACTGCCTACAAGAGAGAAATTGGAGAAAAGCAGAAGAAAATGTTAAAGGGTGATAAATACACAGAGAGTATGCAATACAAACAAACAATGTCTGGAGTGTGTGATGTGACGTCTCTAATTTATGTCCAGAGGGACTAATTGGTTTTGGAGTTCCTAGGAAACCTATTGGGCCATGCTTGGAGGAAATCAATGTGTTCATGCAAGGACCACCTTTTTTATATTATGAGAATGATGTTTTTGCACCGAAGGATATTTGGAAGGCAATATCCGAAAATTTCTATAGTGTGGAACTAGAGTTGGTGGACTCGAAGTACTTTCTGGCTTCCAGAAGACCAAGAGGTTATGTACACAATCTCCCAATAGAAGGGCGATTTCAAGCATTACCTCTCCCCCCCATGACTATTCAGGAAGCACTTCCTCAGACAAAGGACTATTGGCCTCCATGGGATCAAATAAAAAAATTGAAGCATAGACTCTAGATGATGTCGTGGTGTCCTTCGTGAATAACTCTACACTATAATTGAAAATTCATGAGAGAAACTACAAGATAGTGAATAGAAATACATTCTTGAAAAGTGGGAAGAAAGGATCTTGGTTTGGGTGGGGCTAGGTCAGGAGGCTCCTCTAGAGGTTGACGAGATAGAAATCATATTAGGATTTGAAAAAGATCACACTCGTGGAACTTTGTGTGTGACTAATGGATTGTACTTTTTGGGTAATGCATTCCAGATAGATACAGTTAAATTCTACTATCCAAAAGCATGCATATAGATACATGGTATGCAACTCTATCTATTTGGAATGCATTACCCAAACAACGCAATCGATCAGTCACACACGAAGTTCCACGAGTGTGATCTTTTTCAAATCCTAATATGATTTCTATCTCGTCAACCTCTAGAGGAGCCACCTGACCTAGCCCCACCCAAACCAAGATCCATTCTTCCCACTTTTCAAGAATGTATTTCTATTCACTATCTTGCAGTTTCCCTCATGAACTTTCAATTATAGTGTAGAGTTCTTTACGAAGGGCACCACCACATCGTCTATAGTCTAGCAATTCAATTTTTTTCTTTGATCCCATGGAGGCCAATAGTCATTTGTATGAGGAAGTGCTTCCTAAATAGTCATGGGGGTGAGAGGTAATTCTTGAAATCTCCCTTCTATTGCGAGATTGTGTACATAACTTCTTAGTCTTCTGGAAGCCGAAAAGTACTTCGAGTCTGCCAACTCTGGCTCCACACTATAGAAATTGTCGGATATTGCCTTCCAAATATCCTTCGATGCAAAAACATCATTCTTATAATAGAAAAATAGTGGCCCTTGCATGAACACATTGATTTCCTCCAAGCGTGGCCCAATAGGTTTCCCAGGAACTCCAAAACTAGTTAGTCCCTCTGGACATAAATTAGAGACGTCTCATCACACACTCCAGACATTGTTTGTTTGTATTGCATACTCTCTATGTATTTATCACCCTTTAACACTTTCCTCTTCTTTTCTCCAATTTCTCTCTTGTAGGCAGTTGATGAGCTTGTTTCCATGTCATTCAAGATAATGCTTGCTTGATTTCTTTTATGAAATTTACTTGTGCACAAGTCTTCAGCTTGTATCTTCTGCTTCTGCACAGATATAGATTATAATTCACACTCAGATGATAATTAAATAAAATAAACATTTGTAAAGAAAATATTTAGTCATTAGATGTTACATATTATCTGACGGAAAGATCCTAGATCCAATTCTTGGAGAAAGAAAACATCATTGATAAATTTTTTTTCAAATAACACTGAATCAAATAAATAAAAAATGTTTTGTGTAATTTTTAAAAGTAGAACTCATGCAATGCTTTCATTCACCGACGACAAAGCCGTCTGATCCACAACATTATCCATAATAGAAAAAATCACTATAATAGGCTATTATAAAGAATCTATACAAAATAATGAAACAACATTAAATTACCATTACAAACCCATAAACCATTAAATAGTGAAAATAGATATAAATTTGTAAATGTCTCCCTACAAACACCACAACCAAAACCAAAACAAAAAAAATTCTTACCTGCAAAAACTAAGTAGCGGGTGAGTTGCAAGTCTACAACATCTCTTAGATGATTGAACTGTTTCTTAATTTTGTTCTTCTGATTAGTCAATGGATTTAGTTGCATGTACAAGATTTCTATTTGAAGCCTTTTGTTTCCTTCTGCATCATTCTTCATGTCTATAGTATTGGATAGTTGTACAATTTGTGATGCTATAATATCTATGTGACCCTTAATATCCTTAGTATATTTAGGCCATTGCCTTTAAAACATGTATGCCACCACTACATCCTTTACACTTTTCTAAAAAGAAAATTATGCTTTCTTGTAGTTGGATATGTGTTGTTGCACATCTAATAACCATAACTTCTAGTCTTTTCTCTTCCACCTTCTTCTCTACATCCTTCAATTAAACTTTGCCTTCCAATTTGAAAGAATGTTCCCTAAATCCATTAAGCATCAATTATTTTTTCTCTACACTTGACAAAGACTCATCCAAAAATACTTCTAGAAGTCCTTCATGAAGGACTTTCACAGCATCATTAATAAGTTATGATCCCTATATTTGAGACTTAATAAAATTCTTGTGAGTAGAATGGTGAAGTTTATCACCCAAACAAATCATATGCAAGGGAGAAAATCACTTAAGGTCCATCTGATCTTGAGACATTGATGCCCACTTTATCATGTCACATCCTAAATTGACAAGACTAGGATGCCTTAGGTGCCCTGGTACTCGTGATTGGGACCCAAAATATGACCCCTTATTTCTTGCCTCATGTGTGAGAAAAAAATTCAAACACTTTATGTATGATTACGTATAAAAGGAATCCTACCATGTCATTTGAAGGGGTCTACCTACAATTCAAGTGATCTCTTAATTATAAAATCAACTCAATTCCAAGTGAACAAGCAATCAAGCATTCATCAAGCATTGAAGGAGAATTCAAGTTAAAGCACAACATTCATGATCAACAGTCTGCATGACATCCTAAAACCTTGTGTGAGGATTCAAGAAAGATTCATCAAGGTATCATGTTCAATTTTAAGCATTTTTAGATTAGATCTAAAGGGATCATTTTAAAGAGGGAGGAAGAGATCTTTTCCTAAAGATGTCTACCTCCAAAAATAGAGGAGATATTTAATAAAGATATCATCTTTTAAATTAAGAAATGGGCAGAAGATTAAGAATACAAACCTTCCATATTGCACACTTCAAGGTATATTCAAACCTATTTTCATCATTTTGTGTCTAGGAAATTGATTCACGAGTTACGTGTGAAGAATTTGGCAAAGTAAATGATGACAATCAAACTCATATTTTGATGGCATGAAAAGAAGAACAGTAGGCCAGTTCCATACACCTTCCTTTACTATTTTAAAAATATCATCGACCAAAATATTGTGCAGTAGTAGTATGGAGTGCATTTCATCTATTTTATGCCCAATGATTTCATCATACCACTTTCTTTTCAAAGGCGACTAATCGATTGTGTTTTTTGGGTAATGAATTCCAAATAGATATAGTTCCATACCATTTATCTGTCTTGAAAGCCTTTTATCCTGATGGCATTAAATTAAAGTTCTTTCTCTATTTCTAGTGATCTCTGTAGTAGTGGTTGCTTTGCATCAACCTGGGATACATTTAACTTGTGTTGTATCTGTGGAAATATGTATCCTAGGTCGATGCAATACAACCTCTGCTCCACCAATACCATATAGAAGAGAAAGTTCTTTAATTTAAAGCCATCAGGATAAAATTATTTCAAAACATATGTTAGGTATAAAAGGAAGCCTACCTTGTCATTTGAAGGGGTTTACCTACAATTCAAGTGATCTCTTAATTATAAAATCAATTCAATTCCAAGTGAACAAGCAATCAAGCATTCATCAAGCATTGAAGGAGAATTCAAGTTAAAGCACACCATTTTGCATGACATCCTAAAACCTTGTGTGAGGATTCAAGAAAGATTCATCAAGGTATCATGTTCAATTTTAAGCATTTTTAGATTAGATCTATCCTTTCCCTTAAAAGGAAAACATTATACTTCAAGGTTAATTCACAACCCGAGGTTTGACCTAGGAAAGCCTCCATCAACAAGCCTATTTTTCATCATTTTGTGTGTAGGAAATTGATTCAAGAGTTACATGTGAAGAATTTGGAAAAGTAAATGATGACAATCAAACTCAAATTTTGATGCCATGAAAAGTATAAGAGTAGGCCATTTCACACCTCCTAGTCCCAAGAATTTTTTAAAACCTTTTGATAGTAGATTTTGTGTACCATCCTAATCCAAAAAACATTCATTTTGTCTACATCCGATAGGTGGAGGATCTGGTCGTTCCACACCTCCTAGTCCCAATAATTATACTTGAACACTCTGTCACGAGAGAACATATATGACTTCTAGGTCTACTAAGGAGATTCTTACTATTAGTCATATGATAAGAGAAAATATAAGAAACGTGAATACTACTAGCTAACAAGTTGTGTAATGCTGGGTGATTCATGTTACATAATGGATTTCATTGGCTAGCAAGTTGTGAAACTATAAAAAATTTTGATCATATTTTTATTGATCATGAAAGAAACCACCTTGAGCTTATGAATGATAGGCATTATGTTTTAGAGTATCAACCCTTGTTGAACAAGTGTGTCACATTTTTGAGGTTCGATCAGTGCAAGGAGACATTTTGTGTATATGAAGTGGTTTCAATTAGCCATTTTGTGTATAAGTAGAGAGGAGAGGTCAATGTCTTTGTTTGTTTGCCTACAAAACACTGAAAGAGGTCCTAATAAAGGAACACACACATCCAAGCAAGGAGAGAATTTGGATTTAGGACAATTCTATGCAAGAAAGGATATCAAGTTATAAAAGATAAAAATCAACAAAGGTAAAGTGGATCCTTAAAAAAGAGGAACAATTGACAACTATTATTCTTGCTCCACAATGTAGAGACAAGAAGAACTAGGATATTATGTTGCCTCCCAAGTATGATTGCACATAAAATCATAGTACCATGAATGACAATGAGACCCTAATAGGTAATTAAGCTACCAATGTCATATAGCAAGATAAAAACATAATAGGTTATAAATGTCATTTAGAAGGGATATGATGAGTGTATAACTCATTGTCACCTATTATTTAAATGTTACTAGAACTACAATAAGTTGTTGAATTTTAATCTCCAAATCCTGACATTCATTAGTGGAATAGCTGATGATGCTTGAAAAAAGGATTGTCCTAATTTTGTTATGGTTTTTTCTTCAATTTTTCAAGGGGAGAGTAATAAAGTTGGCTTTAAGAAACTCATACAAAATTATCTCTTGTTGTAATAGTAAAAGTTGTTGGAAAAGTCGTAGATATATTAGACAATGGGGGAGGGGATGTCAACAAAGGAGGAGGATAGAAACCTAAATTGGTATATATCACTTAACAAACCACATAATACTTAATCGACATGTCTATCATATGCAAGACAACTGATACTAATCGGTATGTATTAGTTAAGCCCGATAACAATCAATGTTCATACTTAATATATTAACCTATATTAATCGGAGTGCATTGGTTAAGCCGGATAACAATCGGTGTTCATAGTTAATATGTTAACCGATATTAATCGGAGTGCATTGGTTTTAATGTAAACCGATACCAATCGGTATTCTATGCTATGAGATTTACAACTGACTATTATTGGTATTTAAGCATGATCAAACTTTGCAAGTATGGTTGAATATATACAAATTTAAGAATGATCATCAAATGAAGGAACAATAGCTTGAAGTCTTCATCATAGTTCATTGATAGGATAGATGATTGAATGAGAGACTTCATTTATCTCTCATTCAATCATTTATCTTACCAAGGCTATCATGCATTAACAGGATAGAGGGACCTTATATCAAATTAAGGAAGACATGAGAGTGATATATGTATTAGTGTAATTATTATACTTTTTGAATATTTATCCTTAGAATCACCTAACAGCCAACCTTCACACAATGGATGATGAGCAAGTTCATACAAGAGAGAGAGAGATAGCCAAATGTTGGAGAGCATATTACATGTGTTGATAGCCTTAAGAATAATTCGCCTTGTATGTTATTGATTCATTATGCCATGCAAATGATTTTCTTATATACTTGACTTGTGGTGTCAAGTCTCAAGTCAGCCTACCTTGTTAATTTAATAATAATATTATGTATATCATCCAAATAGGTCTTGACCTGTTAAGACATTATTGCTTGATTGCCTTTATCAAATGCTACATGAGTTTGGGCCCAGCCCAATTACATAATTGCTCAGAATACATACTGGACCTACCCTATCTACAAGTTACATTCAATATAGGACCACAAGTTACATCACCCAATTAGGGTCAGACCAAATTACAAGTTGCATTTATAGGGCCTGTCATATCCATAAGTTACATTAAATATAGGTCTTGCCCAAGCAAGACATAATTACAAGTTACATGTATTTGGGCCTAGCCCTAAGTTCGATTTACATAATAGATAATACATGTGTATTTTAATTGTCATTGACAACATTAAAATGCAATAAATAGGTATCCGAGCTAGCTACTGTTTCAACACATTCTAACACATGTATCCATTTCTATGCAATAATTAGTAGTAGCTACATAGACTAGTATGGTACATAAGTTCTTTTCTAATAGTGCCCTTCATATGCAATTCTTTCAAGATTATTTATTTGTATCTACCTTCTTAGGTTATGCAAATGGAGATTAAATAGGCATGAGTTGCTCAAATGTGTGCACCACAATTGTAAATGATTCAAATACTAATATTATGAATACGATGGAATATTGTGGATAGGGGACAATTATCTTTGGAGTAGTTAGTTGTTGAAGATAGGGAAGTGCAATGCTTTGATGTTCTTTGTTGAGCTGTTGGCCCTTCTTGCTCTGTAATTCTTGTTGTGTTTAATAAATTTTTATCCCTTTGGTGAAAAAAAATGAGGTTGATGATAAATATCTATGTTGTCTATTAGTTAATTCCCATGCCAAAACTTATCACACAAACTGAAATATGATAATATTTATTAAAAAATCTCATACAGAAGAATAATGAGTTATGTCTTAAGTTTCATTGCATGGTGTTATGTGACATTGGATAAGTTCGCTACTGTTAATCATGAAAGATGATGGACTAATCATGGATGGTGCTGAAATTGTTATGACAAACCCAATGGAGCCATGGTTTACTCACAAGGTTGATCAATATGAAATTTTAAGCAGCTTCCCGGGTTCCATAACAATTGCAGTT